>NC_051854.1:41350027-41975027 GCF_905115235.1 Hermetia illucens
TTGATACGCTGGATGGGGATTTAAAAGCCACGAGATTACACCCAGTCCAGGCGTTCGATAGAGCCAAATGGCGGACAAAGGCTGAAGAAAAAGAAGAAGAGTCAGAACTCAATACAGAAATCCCAGGCGAAGATTGGTATTCCTACCTACCTCGCTGCAAACGTCAATATGAATGACGACTATGATGGTATGACACGGTTGACATGGAACATCATGTACAACAATGTACTTAGTCTTCCGGTTACAGAGAAAGCAACGATGGTGGGTTACGTCAACGATATAGCGATGGTTATACTAATAAAGAACCACGAAAGTTATACTCATGAAAAACAATCAGTGCTATTTAGGTTTGGCTAGAGGGTTCTCATCTAATACTTGGGGAGGAAGAAATGGACGCTAAACTGAGTGCCGAGAAGGACATACCTAGGGGTATGCGCAGCCTTCAGGACTGTCTCAGATGACGCAACGTTCGTCATCTAGGGGATGATACCGATTAACATCTTGCCAGATGAGATGACGAACATATACACTGCGAAGTCAATCTCTCCTTTATGGTAGGGGATGATGATAAATGACAAGGTCTTTGGTATGTTTTTTGTCGCATCTCCAGACCAGTGCCTTTTGCAAATTTTCACCTTCACCAAAAAAAGAAAATAGACAAACAGACACACAATAAACCGATTTTAATCAGATTTTGTTCTACACAAAACCTTCAAACGAGTAAACTCCGGTCTAGTAAAGTCGGGGAATGTCTCATAGAACGTGCGGTCCCTGTACAAATCGAATGCTGTCCAGCAGCTAGCCAACACCCTGCCCCAATATAGGACTGATGTCACAGCATTACAAGGGATGCGTTTGGCAAGTTGGTTGATAATGCTGAAACGAGATGCGCTTAGGTACCAGTATACGGAATGTTAAGATCTGAAAAACAGGATGCATGTTAGAATCCAGGGTATACGAGTGCTGAGATCTCGAACTCCTGACTGCGGCTCCCACACAAACCGCTGATCCGGCTGGCTGTGGCTTTCAGATAAAATGTGCATCACCTCAAACCCAGCAAGCCGGTAGAAACTTGTTGCTGTGGGTACTCCTCCGTAGTTAAGGTTATCAATCATGCAAGGATTTCTACTCAAGAAGATTTATCCAAATCTATGTTGCCAAACATCTTGAGAAGAAAACTTTATTTTGTATATGATTGGTCTGAAAACGATTCAGTAATTTTTCTTTCCTTTGACCCGCGCTTTTGACAGAAAATCATCCCTCCATTCTCTATAGCAGTGTTCCTGAATTGCTTTAAGAACATCCTCAGGAGGGAATTCAACGAACCTGGTAGCACCGCACCCCAGAGCCTTACAGGCCTCAATATGGACCAGTTCGTCTAGTGGGTACCCCGCATGAGCCGGGCACCATAAAATCAGTGACTTAAAAAGGGGTCAGAAGCAACGGCATGTATTTCACCCACTAGGTGATGCGACAGCACAGTTTGTTTGAGTAATTTACAGATATGGAGAGAGTCTGTAATGATAGCTGTAGTGACCGCGGCTGCGCGACGGGAGCGGAATTTCATTCGGCTCTTTCTTAATCAATTTGCTTAAACAATGCATTTAATAGTGTGCAATTGCCTTAAAGTTCGCCGCAGATTGCACATTATTCAATGTATTCAAGCGAATTGATCTTGACAGGAGGGGAATGATTTGCCGCATCCGCAGGCGCATGCGTATGTTGCCGCAACATTGCCTAGCGAGTGAGAAAGGCTATGTAGCGGGAATAGAAGCGGTGCACGAACAAAGGCAGCGAGAATGTTGCGAGGAGGAGGTTTTTGGCGGGAAGGAAAAACGGGGAGTTTGGTCAGAGAACTGAAAGACGGCGGTTCGAGGAGCTTTTGGGTGGAGGAGCAAGTTTTGATCTTGAGGAGAAGGCTGGTGGATTGAGCGAAGGAAGGTGCAGCAAGACTGAGGGGAAAAAGAAACCGAGGAGGAGGAAAGAGAAGAGTGAGGACGGAGGATAAAGAAGAGGATGATTCATCCTAAAGTGAAGATTTTCGCGAGCAAAATAAAAGAATCCGACCGAGAAAACTAACACCACATCGTGCTATCGGAAGTGTAGTTTAAACGAAGATTCGGAGATTAGATTCAAATCGTTTAATCGTTAATACATGAATAAAGTACAGAGTTTAAAACAAAGAGAAGAAAAACAACTGGAATAGACGAAATCGTAACGGAAAGAAGTTAATATCTAATTTGCAGAAGTCTAGTGTCGAAATTTGCGCGTTGTGTATAAACAATCCCTCATAAAAGCATGAAGAACGAAATCTTAAAGAAGAAGTGAACTAACGTTAGTTTTGTGTCGTAGGACTATATATATTTTTTTTAGTTTTTAAATAATTTGAATTCAAAGACAAACAAAGAAATAGGTACCCGAAGGATCGGTCCGAGCTCGGAGTGACATTTGGGTAAGTGGTTGTTTATTTTCTTTTCTTTTCTTTTTTTTGTATGATTTTTAGTTTATTTCCCTTTTCGTTGGTAATTATTACACTTTGGTTATTTATTGTTTTTTTTCTCTTATTTTATTTTCATTTTCTTTTTCATAAATTTACATTTTTAGTTAACTTTATTTTAATTTCTTCTTGGTTGTAATAATTTCTTTCTTTGTATTATGATCATAAGCGTGAAAAAAATACATTAATGGGTGAATAATCAAAGGTAGTTTGAGGACTTCCTTCCCTTAGTTCCTCCTTACTCCCGCGGGATTCTTATAACAAGGGACATCCTCTAAAAAAAAAAGAATAACTGGCCGGAGGATGTCGAGGAAGGGTGGGAACCTCACCGGCCGCGCCTCGTTCAAGATCTGAGGCGGAAGGGACGGCAATCGGGAAGGTGATCCGTCGTAGATTTTCCAATACTTGATCGCGGCACTCGGGTCCGGAGACAAACGGCTCCACGCGCGCGGTCGAGCCGTTTTTTTTTATTTTCCAATTTTCCAATTTAGCTCGCGTTCTGGTTTTATTCGATAGGCCGTCGCGAATTCCTACATAAATTCGATTTTAAAATCCGGTGCGGACCCACGCACCGGTAAAGACACGTTATTTTTAGTAATGAAGCGTGAGGGATCAAAGCGCTCAAAGGACCCCCCCACATTCCCGAGCCTGGCTAGCACAGAGGCGTGCAAGAACGTGTCGACCGAGAGCTTTGATAGAGCTGCAATCTTCGTGGGCGGACCTTCACGGTCAAATTTTGCCAAATTGTTTAGTTTTTTTGGGATAGCTCTGCCCTCTAGGTCGTTATCGGCCACTCAAGGGATCGACTGGATCTCATATCTCCATAAGTATCATTACAAATGGCGCCCAACGTGGGGCCCAACATTTCCTGGATTCAGGCATAATTTATTATTTACAGGTTTCCTGAATCAAGTGGAAGATAGCCTATTCCGGCTCACAACTTCGTTTGGTGGTGTCGGATAGAGAATCAATAGATTCTCAATATTGTTCCCGGCTAGGCTCCACGTACACTTGTCTTCAGATTTCTAGTTTTAGGTTTCACGCCTTTTTCCCCGGAAGCAAGTGTTCCTAAGCCTCAATTTCCTTTCCCACCTTGTAACGTAGAGTTTCCTGCCCTATCCTTGGTAGAATACCAAAAGAGCTAGTCGTTTGTTGTGTTTGTCTTGAGACTTAACGTCTCGTAGGTGATTGCCTCCCAGAAGCCTCTGGATCTACGGGCCTTTGCGGCTATAAGCTGAAAGGTATTGCCGTCCGAGCTTCTGAGGAGTGTCCTTCCCTACCTTTATGTGAAACGGCTATCTCTTCGATTCAGATTTGAAGAAAATTAAATATTCTTTCTTCTTCGTAGGGATGAAGTGACGGGTGAGATGGATCCTTGATGGAATACGGAGGTAGTCGGCTACATGCTGTACCGTTCCGTCCTCAATGATTCATCTTCACTTTGTTCTCTGACTCCAGACGAGGAAGATTGAATTCTCGCGATTCCTTTTTGCTTTTGTTCTTTTATTTAATATTCTGCGACGGGGAGCAACTCGATTGCTGTCTCTTCATGATGAAAAACACTGTGTGTGGAAGTTTTCTGCACACAGATGTGAAAAAATTTATGAGGTTGGGATGGCATTTTGGTCATCCGAGAGTTTTGCGGGAGTTAAATATGGAGTTGAGAATTTGGATAGAGAGGAGTCCTCATAATTCATTTTTTTTTTCCTTTTTCGTTCTTGTTTTTCACTATTTTCTTTCTTTTGCCTTGTTTTTTTTTGCTTCTTTTTCTTTTCGATTTCATTCAATTATTTTAAATTTTGTTTTGCTTTCTTTTATATATTTCGTTTTTTTTTCTTTCGCATTCTTTTTCCTTTTTCTTTTTTTTTTTTTTCTTGGACTTCCTTTTGGTCGTTTCCAATTTTATTTTTTTTTAAATTTCTATAACGATATGTCTCATCAAAGAGATCACGGGTCTCGCGACCTTTATCGTCTTCCTTCCACGCTACCTCCAGGTCAATGGAGCTCAGCTGAGCTTGACCTGCCAGCACGCCGTGACGACTGACGGTGGCATGAGGCGGCGAGGAGAGATCCTGTGGGTTGGGTTGATCCTTCCACGCGGGATGCTAGGGCGACGGACGCTTCACGAGTTGAAGGATTGGTTCGAGAGCAATTTGCTGCGCTTCGAGACTCGAACCCGAACACGCACTCAATGCATCAGGCAGCTCAACATCAGCCTGCTTCAACTCGTGCAGTACATGTTGAGGACAACCGTGACAATGGACATAATAAAGACAATTTTTACGGACTTGACGACAGGTCCGGATCCGAGAACATTCAACGACATGACGACAGATCCGGACTCGACTATATGTACAATTTTACTGACTCTGACGAGGACGATTCGCCGTATGGATGCCAGGCACGACCGCTTAGTACCATGTCAACGGATCGTGTTTATTCAATTTTGGCATCCTGGAACTTGGTTTTTGATGGCACATCGGAAACTTTTCCCATCAACCAATTTTTGTTCCGCGTGGAGGCTTTGACCAACACAACCTTACAGGGGGATTTCGGCCTGCTGTGTACTTATGTACACACTCTTTTCAGAGACAGAGCAGCAGATTGGTATTGGGACTATCACCAGTCTGTCGGACGAATCGAGTGGACCTCTTTTCGTGAGGCTCTTCGCCATGAGTTTAAGGATTCTCTAGATGACTGGGATATCCTTGAACTGATGAGGGACCGCATGCAAGGTCCATCCGAAGATTTCGACAGTTACTATAAAGCTGTGCGTTCGCTAGCCAATAGGTTAGAAAATTCTTTAACGGAAGACAAGTTGGTAGAGTTGCTACGTCGTGGGCTGAGACCCGACGTTCAGAGGCAACTTCTCTATTTTCCGGCTAGTACGGTTCGCGAGCTGCGTAAGTTAGTGCAGCAGAGCGAAATTTTAGAGGAGCGTCTCTCAAGCAGGCTCTCTCACCAATTACACAGCTATTCTGCTGAATCTGAAGAGGGTGTTGACATAAAGAACATCTCAGGAAATCCTCAGTCTGAGATTCATGATCGAGATTTGGACTTGGTCTGCTGGAATTGTCGGCAGATTGGACATTTGTTTGAAGACTGTTGGGAGGATCCCAAAGTCTTTTGTTTCGGTTGCGGGCGCCCGAACACTCGTAAGCCCGTATGTCCGAACTGTCGAGTTCCGGAGCCCAGCCCCAGTCATCAGGGCGTTCCTGCATTGGACGCACGTGACTGCGCAGGCGTTGCGACAACGTCTTCCACAGTAACTCCGAAAGTTACCGTGTTGAAGCGGTCCGATAACTTAAACATGACCTACCCGGATTTGACCCCACCACCAATTGTTTCAAGGAAACCGATGCTTTCGGTTCTGAGGCCGTTGCACGTAAGACTGCAACAATATCAAGCGGCCAGAGAACGAATTTTCGGAGTAGCAGAGATGGCGACGAAAAAACCGAAGCGTTCAACTCTTCGCTTACGCCACTATTGGATGCGAATAATGCGCAACCGTCGTCTTTACTACTCTGCCATTCTCACGAGTCGGCCCAATAACGACATTCGCCCGTATGCGGATGTCACAGTCTTGGGTGAGCGTGTTTCAGGACTGATTGATACCGGAGCCACTGTAAGTTGCTTAGCTTCGGATTTCGCCCGGAAAATTATTAACGACGGTCGGTACAAGTGGGAGAGATTACGCATCGATCTCAGGACAGCTGACGGGACTAGCCACTCGACAGTAGGCAGAGTGTCAGCTGACATCACGTTTCGTGATCGGACGGAATCGATGTCGTTCCTCCTTATCCCGTCGTTAACGCAAAATCTTTACCTTGGAGCTGATTTTGTGCGCAAGTTCGATCTCGCACAGGACTTATTTGTACCTTCCGTTTGTTCTATAGAAAATGTTGAGAACGTCAATCAACACCAGTTGACGACACACCAGCGAGCAAGGCTCGAGGCTGTCATTGGCAGTTTTCCGTCTTTCGAGTCGGAGGGCTTAGGACGTACAAGTCTTACGACACACGTCATCGATGTCGGCGGTAACAAACCGATTAAACAGAGACACTTCTCAGTCTCTCCCGCCATCGAAAAGCTCCTCTACGAAGAGATTGATAGGATGCTGGCTTTGGGAGTCATCGAAGAATCGCAAAGCGCCTGGTCTTCGCCAGTTACCCTTGTGGTGAAGCCTGGTAAAGTGCGACTTTGCCTTGATGCACGTAAAGTGAATAGTGTAACAGTGAAGGACGCTTATCCTTTACCTCTCATCGAGGGAATTTTCAGTCGTCTCCCGAAGGCTAGATTCATTACGAGTTTAGATCTGAAGGATGCGTTCTGGCAAATTCCTCTGGATGAGGCGTCCAAGGATAAGACTGCCTTCACCGTCCCAGGTCGGCCACTCTATCAGTTTGTGACCATGCCGTTTGGGCTCTGCAATGCACCTCAAACCATGCAGCGACTGATGGATAAGGTCATTCCTGCTCACTTACGTCATCAAGTCTTTGTATATTTAGATGACTTGCTGCTTATTACAGAGACCTTCGACCAGCACCTGCTGCTCTTAAGCGAAGTGGCTCTCTGTATGAGACGCGCTGGCTTGACGTTGAACATCCGGAAGAGCAAATTTGTCATGAAGGAAGTTCGATACTTGGGGCACATCATCGGTAACGGGACGATTTGTACCGATCCCGACAAGGTACACGCCATCAAAGATTTTCCGCGGCCGAAAACCGTCAGGCAACTGCGGCGGTTTCTTGGGATGTGTGGGTGGTATCAGCGATTTGTGCCAAATTACGCTTCGCTGACTGCACCGTTGACAGACATGCTTCAGAAGAAGCGTCAGTTTTGCTGGTCTGAGGAAGCTATCTCGGCCTTCGACGCTCTGAAAACGAGTCTCTCCTCGGCTCCAGTTCTGCACAGCCCCGACTTCTCCAAGCCTTTCGCCATACATTGTGACGCAAGTCAACATGGCATAGGAGCGGTGCTGATGCAGAAGACAGAGGAGGGACATGAAGTTCCTATAGCGTATATGTCGAAGAAGCTTACACAGCCTCAGCGAAACTACACTGTCACTGAGCAAGAATGTCTGGCAGCGGTGGAGGCAGTGCGCAAATTCCGAGCGTATGTTGAAGGCACAACATTCGAAGTGGTAACTGACCACGCTTCGCTCAAATGGCTGATGAACCAGTCCGACCTTCACGGCAGACTGGCCAGATGGGCATTGAAGCTTCAAGGATTCTCGTTCATCATTAAACACAGAAAGGGATCACAACATCTGGTCCCGGATTCTCTATCTCGCATGTATTCACCAGCGGAGGTGGATGCTTTGGAGAGAAGTGGGAACAACGCAGACGTGGATTTTAATTCACCACATTTTCGGTCTGCGAACTATTTGCAGTTAATAGAGCGTATTAGGGAGAATTCCAACAAACTCCCTGATCTGCAGGTGTGCGATGGATTGGTATACAAACGAACCAATCATGCTTCAGGAGATGAGATGCAAGAACAACAGGCTTGGAAGCTTTGGATTCCGGAGGAGCTGACGATGGAGGTGATCACCCGTGCCCATGATCATCCTTTGAGTGCACATGGGGGGGTTGGTAAAACCTTGGGTGGACTGCGGTTGTGGTTTTATTGGCCTAAAATGGTTTCACAGGTCAAGGACTATATTCGCAATTGTGAAACGTGCAAGACGTCAAAAGCTCCCAACCAAACGCTCCAACCTCTAATGGGAAAAGCGCTCATCTCCGATCGGGTATTTCAACGTTTGTATATCGATTTGATCGGCCCATACCCCAGATCTCGCGCCGGAAATATCGGAGCAATAGTCGTTCTCGATTCTCTCTCAAAGTTTTCATTTGTGGAGCCGATTAAACGGTTTACCGCAAACGTGCTGACAGAATACTTGGAGAAGAGAATCTTTCTTGTGTTTGGAATCCCTGAGTCGATCACCTCTGATAATGGGGTACAGTTCAAATCCGTGGCTTTCAACGATCTTCTGAACCAGTATGGCATTCAACACATTTACACCGCTTTATACTCCCCGCAGGCAAACGCCTCGGAGCGAGTAAATCGCTCACTGTTGGCTGCTATACGCGCTTATATCGGTCCTGATCAAAGAGATTGGGATAACAAGTTGTCATCCATCAACTGTGCCTTGCGTTCAGCGAAACACGTCTCGATAGGGACATCACCCTATCACGTCGTTTTTGGGCAAAGCATGGTCACCCATGGGAGTACCTACGCCCTCTTACGACGCCTGAACGCCTTACCTGATGCGACCTTGGAGATCTGTTCTCAGGATAAACTTGCTATTCTGAGAGCAGAGGTTCAAGGGCGAATCCTTCAGGCAAGAGAGACACAGGAAAGGGGTTACAACTTACGATCCCGAGCTCGTGAATTTCAGGTCGGAGATATCGTGTATAAGCGGCTCTTCAACTTAAGCAGTGCAGCAAAGCGATATAATGCCAAATTGGATCGGAAGTTCGTGAAGGCGAAGGTCATCGGTCGAGTCGGAACGGTTCAATACGAGCTGGAGGACATGGAGGGTCGTAACCTGGGCATCGCTCACGCGAAGGACCTCAAGACCTAATGTGGGTTTGGATCTCGGTCTACCTTTCCTTGTAACCGCCAACACCCAGCCGCTATCAGCAGTGAGGCCCTCACTGGTCTTCAGCTTTCTTTCCTCGAGCGGGTCTCGAAAACCCAGCTGCCCTGTAGTGACCGCGGCTGCGCGACGGGAGCGGAATTTCATTCGGCTCTTTCTTAATCAATTTGCTTAAACAATGCATTTAATAGTGTGCAATTGCCTTAAAGTTCGCCGCAGATTGCACATTATTCAATGTATTCAAGCGAATTGATCTTGACAGGAGGGGAATGATTTGCCGCATCCGCAGGCGCATGCGTATGTTGCCGCAACATTGCCTAGCGAGTGAGAAAGGCTATGTAGCGGGAATAGAAGCGGTGCACGAACAAAGGCAGCGAGAATGTTGCGAGGAGGAGGTTTTTGGCGGGAAGGAAAAACGGGGAGTTTGGTCAGAGAACTGAAAGACGGCGGTTCGAGGAGCTTTTGGGTGGAGGAGCAAGTTTTGATCTTGAGGAGAAGGCTGGTGGATTGAGCGAAGGAAGGTGCAGCAAGACTGAGGGGAAAAAGAAACCGAGGAGGAGGAAAGAGAAGAGTGAGGACGGAGGATAAAGAAGAGGATGATTCATCCTAAAGTGAAGATTTTCGCGAGCAAAATAAAAGAATCCGACCGAGAAAACTAACACCACATCGTGCTATCGGAAGTGTAGTTTAAACGAAGATTCGGAGATTAGATTCAAATCGTTTAATCGTTAATACATGAATAAAGTACAGAGTTTAAAACAAAGAGAAGAAAAACAACTGGAATAGACGAAATCGTAACGGAAAGAAGTTAATATCTAATTTGCAGAAGTCTAGTGTCGAAATTTGCGCGTTGTGTATAAACAATCCCTCATAAAAGCATGAAGAACGAAATCTTAAAGAAGAAGTGAACTAACGTTAGTTTTGTGTCGTAGGACTATATATATTTTTTTTAGTTTTTAAATAATTTGAATTCAAAGACAAACAAAGAAATAGGTACCCGAAGGATCGGTCCGAGCTCGGAGTGACATTTGGGTAAGTGGTTGTTTATTTTCTTTTCTTTTCTTTTTTTTGTATGATTTTTAGTTTATTTCCCTTTTCGTTGGTAATTATTACACTTTGGTTATTTATTGTTTTTTTTCTCTTATTTTATTTTCATTTTCTTTTTCATAAATTTACATTTTTAGTTAACTTTATTTTAATTTCTTCTTGGTTGTAATAATTTCTTTCTTTGTATTATGATCATAAGCGTGAAAAAAATACATTAATGGGTGAATAATCAAAGGTAGTTTGAGGACTTCCTTCCCTTAGTTCCTCCTTACTCCCGCGGGATTCTTATAACAAGGGACATCCTCTAAAAAAAAAAGAATAACTGGCCGGAGGATGTCGAGGAAGGGTGGGAACCTCACCGGCCGCGCCTCGTTCAAGATCTGAGGCGGAAGGGACGGCAATCGGGAAGGTGATCCGTCGTAGATTTTCCAATACTTGATCGCGGCACTCGGGTCCGGAGACAAACGGCTCCACGCGCGCGGTCGAGCCGTTTTTTTTTATTTTCCAATTTTCCAATTTAGCTCGCGTTCTGGTTTTATTCGATAGGCCGTCGCGAATTCCTACATAAATTCGATTTTAAAATCCGGTGCGGACCCACGCACCGGTAAAGACACGTTATTTTTAGTAATGAAGCGTGAGGGATCAAAGCGCTCAAAGGACCCCCCCACATTCCCGAGCCTGGCTAGCACAGAGGCGTGCAAGAACGTGTCGACCGAGAGCTTTGATAGAGCTGCAATCTTCGTGGGCGGACCTTCACGGTCAAATTTTGCCAAATTGTTTAGTTTTTTTGGGATAGCTCTGCCCTCTAGGTCGTTATCGGCCACTCAAGGGATCGACTGGATCTCATATCTCCATAAGTATCATTACATAGCAACTTTCTCTGCTCCCATTGTGAAGGCCACATTGATGGCTTGAAGAACGGCGAAAAGTTCAACAGCCAGGACCGTATTCACTTTCAAAGAAAAACGTGAGACATACGTCCCCTCAAAACCTATTATAGTGAAGGCAAACTCATCCCTTCTGATAGAAGCGTCCGACCCAAAGACTAGAAAACCCCTTGACTTAAGATCCTCCATAGCACTGCCATACGCAGCCGTCACATGGGCACTGCCAGCGACACCCAAATCATACGACAGGATACCCGTTGGGAATTACAGTATCACACAGGCTTTGGAAAGACTAACAGATCAAGTACCGACCATTGTCAGCATCAAGATTTGGCACCAGCAATTGATAAGTTCTAGGATTCATTTCCATTAATTTAAAAAGTTTTCTGGCTGCCAGAAGAGGCCTTCTGAAATGGAGTAGTCTTTGGCTTAAGCAAAGACTGGTGTAAGGGGGTGGTTCTAGTCAACACCAAGCATCTTCTCAAGATACGAGCAGATATTGAGTTGAGTGTGTTTTCAAAAGAACTTTGTAGGGTTCATAGTGAAAGTGGCGGCATATTCTATGATGGACCTTACCAAAGATCAATAGAGATTAATAGTCTTTTGGGGTGGTGTACTCCAAGAAAAACCGGTTGAAAAATTACTCAACCTACCTTTATCAACCTACCAGCCTTGAATTCAAGTGGTCTCTTACAGAGCACGTCCTCGCTATCTCCCTGCCTAAAAAGCTGATGGACATAACATGGGCGAGGGTATGATCATTAATTTTAATAAGCAGGGGTGTTACTCTGCAACTTTTGAAGGAGATAGATTTGGATTTGGTTAGACTAATCGGTAGGTCCAACCTATGGGCTTCAGCGACGAACTCACTGACCTGCATTTACAGACATTTGGAAGTCGAAATCCAATCATCTATAGTGGCTAATATGAGAAAATTGTCCGCGTTTGCCTACTTGAACAGTCTAACCCTAGCTGAGGGCGTCATTTGGACATTATCCTTGACACCCATAAAACAATTTAAGCAAGAAAAAGAAAATTTGACATTATTTATTTATTTAATTCAACGGACAACCAACAGAGTAAATTCCAATTATTAGGTGTACAAATAAGTTTTCGCGGTTTGTCAAAAGATTGCCCCACCAGAAGGTTATGGAGAAATTGTCAGATGTAAAACGTAATATCCCAAGTTTCGTCATCCGGCAACACCATAACCTTAAAGTACTAGTGATTCCGTATCAGCATCACGTAATTTTTTTCGTGCAAAAATGTCAAGTTTTGTGCCGAATAAGCATCATTTGCGGGAACTTTTGATTTACTTCTTTAATTTGAAAAAATCTGCAGCTGAGGCGCATCGATTGCTTCTAGAAGCATATGGTGAAGCTGCTTTAAGTGAGAGAAGTTGTCAGGAATGGTTTCAAAAGTTTAAGAACGGTGAGTTTTACGTGAAGGACAAAGAACGCAGTGGAAGGCCGAAAGTGTACGAAGACATGGAATTAGAAGTACTATTGGAGGAAGATTCGTCCCAAACGCAAAAAGAACTTGCACTTACATTACAAGTGACTCAACAAGCAATTTCACAACGTTTAAAATCGTTAGGAATGATTCAAAAACAAGGAAATTGGGTTCCATATGAACTAAAGCCGAGAGACGTTGAACGCCGATTATGCATGAGTGAAATGCTGCTTGCCAGGAATAAAAAAAAGAGTTTTTTGCATCGTATAGTCACTGGTGACGAAAAATGGATTCACTACGATAATCCAAAGAAGAGAAAGTCATGGGTTAAGCCCGGCGAACCATCAACATCGACAGCTAAGCCGAATATTCATGGAAAAAAACTTATGCTGTGTATTTGGTGGGATCAGCTTGGTGTCGTGTATTATGAATTGCTGAAACCAAGCGAAACCATTACTGGAGCTCTCTACCGAACACAATTGATGAGATTGAGTCGGGCACTTAAGGAAAAACGCGCCCATTACTACTCCAGACACGACAAAATTATTCTTTTACACGATAATGCTCGTCCACATGTTGCGGCGCCGGTAAAAACATACTTGGAAACACTCAACTGGGAAGTTTTACCCCACCCGCCGTATTCACCAGACTTAGCCCCTTCCGATTATCACCTGTTCCGGTCGATGGCACATGGTCTGTCTGAGCAGCGCTTCACATCATATGAAGACACCAAAAATTGGGTAGATTTGTGGATAGCGTCAAAAGATGAAGAGTTTTTTCGACGGGGTATCCGAATGTTGCCAGAAAGATGGGGAAAAGTAGTGGCAAATGATGGAAAATACTTTAAATAAAACGTAATGTACTGGTCCTTCACAATAAATTCCTAATTTTTTATAAAAAACCGCGGAAACTTATTTGTACACCTAATACTTATTGTCCTCAGGAGGAGGAGAACGCAAAAGACTTATCCTACATTTAAAACTACTTAAAGTAGGGAAGTTAAAAGGACCAAGCTGTTCTGCATTATAATTTCGGCAAAGCCTAGGAATGGGGGAATGAAAGTAGACTTCGAGCTCTGCGAAGGGCACGTTGAAAATGTCTGCGCTACGTGTGTTATAAGACGCAGGACGGCAGGTGGTCTCGTCAGTGGCGAAGCAGTCCATCAGACCCGAGGAAAGTTTAAAGAATGTGCATAGATCCAAATAGGATCTATGCTGTTGTAGGAAGGGAAGGTTCAGAAAGCGGAGGCGGGAGCGGTAGTCCACACGAGGGAAGCTTTTCTTAAAGAAGAGGGAACGGGTGAATTTACGTGCGAGAAGAACAGGCGTCAAAAGAGACGCGGCAGGATCGGTTGGAAAGGTAAGAGGCAAGCCATGAAACAAGTGGTATAGGAACGTTTAGGGACGAGAGCTTGGATAGAAGTATCTTGTGATTTACAGTGTCGAAGGCTTTAGCGAAGTCAGTGTAAATGGTATGCACTTTTTGCCGTGAATTTAGACATTTGGCGACAAAGTTGGTAAAGTCAAGCATTATATAACTTAGGGTCGCCAGAACAACGTTCTCATAGGCATTCTTCACATTCAGCGCCATAGCCAATACTTGCTGAACCTTTATTTTTAGTGGTCAAAATGTGCAATAACACATCATTGATGCAGGCGGGTGCAGGTTTACCTGCACAATAAGCATAACAGTTTACAGGTAGGACTTTGTATTCATGAATGAATTTATTGATTCGAAATTTGATCATTAATTAAAGCAGTTTAACAAATATATTAATGAGAGCACTTGGGCGGCAACTAGTCAAAAGTATAGGGTCCTTGAGCGTTTTGGGGATGGGTGCCACCCTAGTAATAGGCCAATCCTCGGGCGGACTTAACTTGCACCAGATGAGGTCCAAACCTTGCAGCAAGGCAGAGAAATTTTCCGGCGCCAACCAGCGTATAAACTGGTAAGTAATATTGTCAGACCCAGGGGCAGAAACAGGCTTCTCCCTAAGCAAGGCAGTAGTTAGCTCTTCTTCAAAGAAGGGCTGAGAAATTGTCGGATATCTAAGGACATTCGGAAGAGAGGGGGGCTATACTGTCCAGCTAGAAGTTCAAGATATTCAAGGTTTTCCTTGGATCTCAGCACAGGGATTTGCCATTAAGGTAGTTGCGAAAACTACTTGACATCCTTTGTCACAGTAAGGTCAACGCATTCTCAAACCATCACTTTACCTTTACAAAGGAGAGAAGGATAGTGAATCTGGTCGAAGCATATGCAGATTTCTGAAGGGCTGCTCGGAAGCAATTGTGTGGAAGGTGTTAAAGGCTCAAAAAAAGTCTGATCCATGATGATTCTCTATTTCGAGGTTAGTATCTATTATAACTCAATGGGATTGAGCTGAATGGATGGTCCAACTCCCCTGAATGGGAAAGAGGACGCAAGATATAAATTGTATTTACTAAAATTGGTTAAGAGTTTCAACAAACAACTTTAATGCTAAAAAAGAACTTCGAGGTTCCCAAATAAAATACACCTTTTGAAACACGAATCAAAATTCATAGTTCATTTTAAGGAGCCAAATCACAATAGCCCTCTCTTCAAAGCTGGACCGAAAATACTTCAGACCTTTTTGGAGTATGCAATATATTTTTCTTTTCAATTTTTCCATTCACATTTCAGACTTTCCAGTTCATTCCGCTCCGTAGCACACAGGAGTGCAGCAGTACAGTACAGCACACTTAAAAGCCGAAAAAGGGATCAGAAACACTCCTTGTTACCATTTCTGCAGTAACTTAGTAGGTCAGACGAAATCTGAATTTTAAGTTAAGAATACGCAATTCAAACACTTCGCGAAATGCAAAATTTCAAGGGAAAAAGGTGCTCACCATTACGTGAGCTTTTTTATTAGAGCCACAAAAGGGCATACCCGTATCTGACGAATTGCAGACGTGTTTGGGATAATAAAGATGATTCCGAACACGAGCGCTGTTATATGTAGATTTTATAAATTTAGTAAATTAAAAAGTTAGATTTATTCATCCCAGGAATTGTGGAAGACAAACTTATTTCTGTGCCGGTGGATTCTGAATGTTTCACGAGGGTATGCTACGTTAATGGACCAGATACGAGTAGATAGGTAGGGTAGGTATCAGTGGCCATTTCGAGGAGCCCAATTAGCGCTTTGGTGCGCCGTTTTGATGCCACAAACTCCTAAGACCGTGACTGTTGTTATGGGAGCAGGGAGGCAGAATCCAGCAACAAAACACCGACTATATTCGCGGAAGGACTGTCAAGAGCAGAGCCATGCCTGGCCGATCTGTCAGCCTGCTCATTCCCCTCTATGTTCCAATGCCCGGGAACCCAGTGGAGAGTGACCTTGAGCGTGCCGCACAGACAGTTGAGCGCGTCTCTGCACTGCCCCACTAGCCTGGAAGATTTCGTCGCTGAATGCATGGCCCTGATGGCCACTTGGTTGTCGGTCAGAATGGCTATGTTACGTTTGGGGCTCGAATCTCACTCCAGCCATCGACAGACTTCCAATATCGCCAGTACTTCCACCTGGAGAAACCTGGGAGACCATACAATTTGGATACACTGTGTGTATTCGAGAAAACCCCTGCGCCGACTCCACAGGCCATCTTTGATCCGTCCGTAAAGAATACTTTGTCATAATCTTGCAACACGCCGCCAGTCTTCCACTTTGCCCTGGTTGGAAGATCCACAGCAAAGTTTCTCGTCAAATTCAGCTTGCGTGTGGCATAGCAGTAGCACCTACACACGCGGTTCTTAGACTCCTATTAAGCTTCGTTCTATTGTATTTTTTCCTCAAAGCCTGCCACCATACAACACAGCCGTACGTTAGGATCGGACGCACTACAGCGGTGTACATCCAGAGAACCATCCTCAACCGGAGACACCATTTCTTTGCAAAGGTTCTCTTGCAGGCATAGAAAGCTATACAGGCCTTCTTAACCCTCAGTTCTATGTTCAATCTTCAATTTACCTTAGGATCCAGGTTTACACCCAGATACTTTATACTAGAGGAAAGAACCAATCTTTGTTCATTCAGCCGTGGTAGATGGAATTCAGGTATCCTTGTCTTGGTGGTGAATAGCATCAGTTACGTTTTGGTTGGGTGTATACTGAGACGGGCCACAGGCACACCTTTCGCAACGCTCCTTCCATGATGTCCCTCAGACAGAAACATCCCTGATACTAATATCACCAAGTCGTCGGCATACGCCACCACCTTCACCCCCCTGTTGTCCAATATACGTAAAATTTTGTCCATTAATATTAACCAGAGCACCGGTGAGATGGCGCCATCCTGGGGCGTGCTCTGTTCACAACTCTGGTCAAGTGGTTGCCTCCCAGATCCCAGACCAGGATAATCCATGGTACTCAGCATGGATATAATCCAATGCGTGAGATATCCCTCCAATCCAATACCGGTCAAGGCTTCCTTGATGGCATTGGTGCTGACGTTGTTAAAAGCTCCCTCTATATCCAAGAAGGCAGCAAGGGTATACTGCTTGTACTGCAGCGACCGCTCAACCGTGCCAATTATCTCGTAGAAGGCGGTTTCTGTGGATTTTCTTTTGAAGTAGGCATGCCGGAACTTAGAGAAAGGCGTTCTCTCCATAATCGTCCTTAAGTGAATGTCCAGGACGCGTTCTAGGGTCCTCAGCACGAAAGAGGTCAGGCTGATTGGTCAAAAGTCTTTCGCGGACTCATGACCGCGCCTGCTCGCTTTCGGTATGAAAACCACTCTTGCGCACCTCGAGGACTGCGGTACGTATCCTAAAGAGATGCTGCTCCGGTAAATCTCAACAAGCCATGGCACAACCCTTTCCTGCTGCTTCTGTAGCATAACTGGCATTATGCCATCTGGGCCTGGAGATTTGTATGCGGAGAAGCTGTTTATAGCCCAGCCGATCCTATCCTCGGTAATTACCGATTTGATAGTCTCGCACAGCTGGGGTTGCCGCAAACCCTCCAAGCCAGGTTCTGACTCACAGTCCTCCTCGCTGGAGGGAAAGTGCGTTTGAACCAGCAGCTCCAAAGTTTCGCTAGAATATTCCGTCCAGGAGCCTTCCGACTATTTAAGGAAGAATGGGCTCTTATGTTCCTTGGACAGAATCTTACTGAGCCTAGCGGATTCACTAGTGCTTTCAATGTTCTGACAATAGTCTAGCCAAGACCGCCTCTTGGTGGTCCTGATGGTCGACTTGTACTTCTTCAGGCAGTCCTTGTATGGCTGCCAGTATTTTTGCCTGTAGCAGATGTTGAAGATTTCTCTGGTCAGCTTCCTGAGGCAAGAGAGGTCTTCATTCCACCACGGTGGCAGGGTCTTTTTGCTGTACTTAGTAGAGCTCGAGACTTTAAAGGCGGTATCAAATGCCTTCTCCAGAGCCCCGACCTTTGATTCCAGTTCATCTGTCGTGCTAATCCTACCAATTTGCGCACCGGAGAGTTTGTTCTTAATTATCTGACCAAACTTTTTCCAGTCGATCCTCCTGGGGTCTCTAAAGGGCTTGGAGGCCTCTGCGGCGAGATCTAGACTGAAGAGTATCCAAGTGTGGTCGGAGAAGGATCTCTGGTCAGACACAATCCAGTCCTCCACTCAAGAATCCCATTATCGGTTATTCGGGTGATATCAAGGACCTCCTCCCAACCGTCACAGTTCTCCGAGCAGAGGAAATGGAAGGTTGGTGCCCCTATTACACACCGATAGATTTGAAGTAATAAGAAAATCAAAGAATAACTCGCCTCTTTCGTTGCTTTCGGAGCTGCCCCAGGTACGAGTACATTTCAATTTATTTCATGGAAAAATTTGGCTCTCTTAAAACCTATACTGGATAGATGAGCTGTTAAGTGAAAAACCGCATGAAAAGTTGTGAAACATACGAGCCAAATGTGTGTTTTGACACGTTCGACAAAAGCCCCAGATATATAAACTATAGCGCAACCGACCACCCGGAACTACTGCAAGTGCCATGCCTTCGTCAAAATGGTGACTCCTCCATCTCGGACCTTTCCAATCCTATCCACTAAACCTCATGCCTTTCGGCAACTCGGCTCAACAAACACCATCTAACCCAGCCATTCAGCACCTCTGTCAATTCGTTAGGCAATTGCCGCAGTTTTTTCTTTAGAGCATAGATGATGAATGATTGTGTCAAACATCAAGTCTATAGTTGTTCGGACTCGAAAACATAGCCTCGAACTGGTACCGTGTGAAACCAGGTTACATTATCGATACAAACTTACTTCTCAAACTTAAACCTTCTCGACAGAGACCGACACGATTCTAACCAAACAACTTCATACCACCTCCGAAAAATTCCTCGCAAAGCAAATCTTCCTTTCAGCCAATGCCGTCGAATTTCTAGAAGTTACCATCACCTCAATAGAATGCCGCCCCCGATTTCTTATATGTCGTTTCTCTCCTATGTCTTAACCAACTTTTTGATCCGAACAACATATGCGCCGTAAAATCCCTTTCAGGAGAAATACTTATTCTTCTTCTTCCTTCCTAATGGACAAGATTCATGGTTTCCGCAGCTCCATTAAAGGATCCCCTATACTAACCAATTCCCATTATCGCCTTTTCAACATCGGGCAAAACTCAAAAAGCTGTTTCATGACCCTACACCCCTGACCAAAGCTCTGAAGCTGATGCCAATACATCAATTAACTCCTTTCAATCCTCACGCTCGTATAGCCAAAAGGCCCACCTTTCCAGTTCTCTCTGCCGCATGGTCTGATTATGCTTCAGTTTAAGGTTGCATAATTCGGCAAGTCCCCCCACGACTTTCGCGCGTTTGCCGCTGAAACCATCTTCGAACGCGCCATGAGTGTGTAGGGCCGGGCTGCGAATAGATTCTTCCACCTGGGGGGATCTGTTTACCTGCTGGCGATTTGGCGAGGATGTGCCGAAGTAACAGCCTGAGTACCATCTACCCAGCGTTACAAAAGATGCTAATATGTCCCAAGCCAAGGTGGAACAGCATGTGTCAAAGGCTACCAGGTGAACTCTGAACAACTTAGGCAGCTTAAGTTTCAAATAACATTTACCCTCACGGTCGGGCTAGCCAGTTTAAACATTATTTCCGGGGGGATGGGATAAAGACACGGACTCTCTAAAAACAAATAAAAAACGGACACCGTCGAACTGGATGCAGCGAACACCAACCACAGTAATCCTACTCCGAAATCGTCGACCCCGCGACTCATGCAAGGAACAAAGGTCGATAAGAATGTCGGTCAGCGATGGTCTGTTGAAGTCTTGCTAGCCAGTACCAGAAGGCCATACATATTCTGAGCAAGATTGTGAAGAATAAGAAGGGCGGCACTATCGACAAGCGGCATGAAAAAGATCTCGTAGATTACCAGTTGATTCTAGAGCAATACAACAACAACCGCCTGAGAAATCAGTAGTAGGCGAAAACTACAGGCTGCAATCACAATCGATCTCGAGGTGGGACAACAAAGCAAAAGAAGCAGAGTATACAAGGGTTTGGACGCCAAGCAACCTCTGCTAACAGTGAAACAGCGGCTGCCAACCGATGAAGTATGCATTGCGAAGTCCTTCAGCGACGTGACCAGGAGAAACTTACGGGTGGCACTGGCAGATGGAAATTCTGCTAGCGTCAGCAAATGATCCATAGGTTCCACGTGATAGAATGCAAGATCTATAATAATTGTCCAGGAACTTTCTCGGTTTGTGCGCCATTAAGACCAGTGACGCCTGAGAGGGCGCAAAGGGCAGGATTATCCCATACGGAGAGATTACCAGGAGACCGGTTAGCACCGGGAGGCATGTCCCTAGAAGTAGTTCTAACCGGGGATGAAACAACGAATGAGGACCCATTCAAATTTGTAGCAGCTCGCAGAAGGGAACTAAGAAGCAGGTTAGTGCTTCACAGGCATCCCCTCTCCAGTCCAATTGGAACCAGATCGTTATCCGGAGAAGTAAAGACGAAAAAAAAACCTTCCATCACCGGATATCATTTGAACTTAACGCAACTTCTGCGGGTTTTGAAGGATGGAATGGATTGAAAGCAACCCGTAAAAACACCAAGGCAAGTAGGACCCTTATATTCGCACAGTCCGTCGAGAACCACGGAAAGATTTTCACAAGTCTTAAATAGCTATGAGTGAATGCCCCAATAAGTACCCCTCCTTCATTCAAGACACAGTCCTTAATTATTCGAGGCTTCCACCAGGAAACAGACCTAACCGATATTCTGTTGGATATAAAAGCTGAATACCCTCAGTTTAACGTACGTTCAGGCGCAAATTTTGTGACTCTCCACTCGGGGAACCCTACGGTCCCGATTAAATCGCAATAGGTTCTCATCGTGCCCACCTTCGAACTCGCTCAAAAGCTTATCGAATTCGTAAAAAGGATGGATACATCCTTCATCCAAAGGTCACTTTTGAAGAGGTAAAGCCAGTTGAACAAATGTGGTGCTTTAACTGTCAGAACTTCGGGCACATCGGCCTAAACTGTACGATTGTACAGAGATACACGGGGGGTGCATAAAACCCACAAGTGAGGTGCCACACTGTGGTAACTATAGCCAAGCTGGCCACCGTGCGAGTTATCGCTGATGCCCAGCCTACAAAAAGATGTTAGGGAGGCTGTCAAAAATCGGAAAATAACCGAAGTCCCCCATGCCAAGCAAACGGTGGCACAACTGTCGACAAGTCCCGGAGTTTCTTACACTCAAGACACTCTCAAAAGCGATTGTTCTACCGGTTCCCAGTCCACCCGACAAGTGTCAATTCGCTGTTATGAAACTGATTCCCAAGCTATAGAGTTAAACATCATAACGTTTTACTCCGGATCCCTGATCTATTGCACAAGTATTGATTGACACTCTGAAAGCAGACATCTTCGGGGTTTCAGAAACACATCTTTAGAGTGGGAACAATCTTCAAATTAGCAGATATAACTATATCCGGAATAACAACAACACTGGTGCCGTCCCTTTAGTCAAGAAAGACTGTCATTTTGACAAAGTCGTCATCGAGGTCCTGCTCGTCCCTTTCGGCAATACTAAAAACTGCAGATATTAGGCGGATTTTGGTCGACTTCGTCTATATTAGATACAGCTCCCATATTGAACGACTGAACCAAGACCTGAAAATCTTGGGCAATCTCAAGCTGAAGTCTAAATACCTTATTTTCAGAGGCGGTTTCAATTCGGGGCATACTTTCTTGGGCGATAAAGCAGTCAACAAAAATGGGGAAACCCTACCGAAATGGATCCACGACCCTTCGACACCAACCAACCTTGAGAAGTTTTTACCGAATTCTCCTACAAGACCTTCTAGCCAATCCTTCCTTGACTATTTCCTGTTATCTGAGGAAACGAGACAAAGCTTTCAAGTGATCTCTTTTAAAATTCCACCAGGCCACTATGCAGTGGAACTCAAAATGTCCTCGACCTCAGCACTGCAAAATCGAGTAATCTTCTTTTTCTTTAGCCTTCTTTCATGATATATTGCCCTGCTAAAGGCCTGGTGCGGCGCCGTCACGTACTATACATGACCATATCATCGGAGACGCCTCTCCCATCATCATCAGTTTAGATTCCCATTCAAACACTTTACCCAGAATGCTCTAAGCTACTTCCACGGTACCGTGAGTACCCGACTAAACGTCAATACGGTAGAGTATACTCTTGAGCTAGGAAAGGCCTTTGGCTCTATGTGGGTAACCTGACTCATTCTGTCACAGTTTGCATCTTTTGGAGAAAATCTAGATACCCAGATTCTAGATCCATTCACAAGAATCCTAGACGCTTAAAGCTCAAAGTCTGGAATACTACAGCGAACGGATCAAAATCCATTACGTATTTGGGAATCCAACTCAATAGATTCCCAAAGTTCAATCCTCCCCTTAAGATTGCTACCAGTAAAGCATCATCATCATCAACGGCGCAACAACCGATATCCGGTCTTGACCTGCCTTAATGAGCAACTCCAGACATCCTGATTTTGCGCCGTAGTCCACCAAAACGAGGTTCCTAAAAGCTCTCCGGCATCCTGGCCTACGCCATCGCTCCATCTCAGGCAGAGTCTGCCTCGTTCTTTTCTAGCATAGATATTGCCCTTATAGACTTTTTGGCGCTGGATCATCCTCATCCATACGGATTAAGCAACCCGACCACCGTAGCCTATTGGGCCGGATTTTATCCACAACTAGACGGTCATGGTATCACTCATAGATTTCGTCGTTATGTAGACTATGGAATTGTCAATCCTCATGTAGGGGGCCATGTCGACGAGCAAATGTCAGACCACTTAGAGAATTCGTTCTCAATCTCATGGAAATGTTTTTCGAATGAACGGAAGCCGTGCTTTTTCAGCGATGAAATGCCACTACTTAGCTCCGACTTACTTACACTTGGCGGAACGGAGGCGTTGTGTTACCGGTATCACCTGTTGCCTCGTAAATGGATTAAGTCTCGATAGGAAGACCTACTCGGGCCTGCTCTGGACATCAAGTTTGAATGCGTGAGTGCTTCGCTCCAGGACTTTGAAGGGACCCTTGTATGGTACTGCAGCGGGCCCGGAGCAGCATCTACTCTGATGAGGTTCTTCGAACACGTCTCGAAACCTCTAGGGGTGTCGACTTTCTCTTAGGCTTAGGCGGTCGCAGCTTCGAAGCCGCATTTTTTAGCAGGTGCAGCGTACCAGTATCACCACCAACTCAACCTTGTGCCAAGCACAGGGTCGGCGGGCAGTCTTAAGTTTTCCCCGTACAACGATTCCACAGGGCTTCTTCTCGTTGGGCTGTTCGGAGGCCTAGCAGGACAAAAGGCAAGGTCCGCGACCAAGACGGATCATTGGGAGCTATTAAGCAGCCTTCAACGTTCGGCGACATCGTTCCAACATCCCATTGGACTCTGGGTGGTGTGGCGCTTGAACCTAGGAGCTTGCCTAACTCCGAGAAAAGAGCAAACCCGAACTTCATTCTCTGGTCTGTTATAATTATGGCTGGTACACCAAAGCGCGGGATCCACTCTCGACAAAGGGCCCCAGCACATGATTGTACAGTAATATTAGTCAGGGCTATTGCTTCCGGCAACGTCGTGAACCTGTCGAAGCAATGCTTAAATCCTTGCGATTTTCGCAAAGGGCCAATATTATCGAGGTGAATGGTGTGAAAGCGTTTGATCGCACGAGGGAATACGCCTACTTCTTTCCTTACATGCTTAGTGACCTTGCACTTCTAACATGCGATATCTGACCCAAAAACTCATGTCCTTGTTCATGAAGAGCCAGAAAAACTTTCCTGCCACTAACTGATTCGTTGCCCGGATGCCTCAGTACTCGAGATCGTGGACAACACGAAATACTTCCTTCCGAAAAGCGGCCGAAATGAATGGCCTTGGTCCCTTTTTCGAGGTTTCGCAAAATAGGTGAGAGTTTGAGCCGAAAATAGGAAACTTTTGAATCAACATTTGGAATCTGTCCTTAGGCTCTGAAGTGCTGGGACTTCTTTCTGTACCACGGCAGTTGCCGTAAAATCGACCGTTGCTGCAACCGTGCCCTTGGAGACACGTGACAAAGCAACTGCAAACACATTGTCCTTGCCGAACACGGGTGGAATATCAGAAGAACTGACTGATGAAGCTCAGTTGCCGAAGTTGGCGACGAGATGCTTTGTCCGGTGAGGGACCTGTGGACCGTGAACATTGTAAGCGACCTGCCCTCGAGGGAGAAACGGAAGTATTTAATGGCGAGGTATGCGGCGAGTAACTTACGACCGTAGGAGGTGTAGTTTCGTTGAGCTGGATTCCTCTGAAAAAGCTCAAAGGTTATGAAGTTTGATTCACTCGCTGGTGAAGAGCAGCGTCTATCGCTGTGTTTGAGCCATCGGCGAACATGGCTAAAGGAGCATCTGACTGAGGAAACACCATAAGTGCCGCGTCAACCAACTGTTGCCGGGACGGCCTGACCATGCAATCATACGAGAGTCTTTTATTTTGAGCTCAGGCAAGTAAGGGTTGAGGATCACTTGATGGTGAGCGGTTCTGGGCAAGAAACAACGATAGAAGTTCAACATGGCCAGAAGCCTTGACAGCATCTATCAACGTGAAGAACAATCTAAGTGAACTCACGATCGTAGGCGTTGTAGTTCCGTTGAGGTGGATTCCCCTGAAAAAGCTCAAAGGTTACGAGGTTACTCGCTGGTGAAGAGCAGCGTCTATCGCTGTGTCTAAGGCATCGACGAACATAGCTAAAGGTGCATCTGACTGAGAAAACAGCAAAAGTGCCGCGTCAACCAACTGTTGCCTGGACGGACTGACCATGCAATCATGCGAGAGTCCTTTATTTTGAGCTCAGGCGAGTAAGCGTTGAGGATCGCTTGATGGTGAGCCGTTCTGGGCAAGAAACAACGATCGAAGTTCAACATGACCAGAAGCTTTGGCAGGTCCTTTACAGTTTTGACGTGACGTGTACCTTACCTGGGTCTGGGTGAATTCCATCAAGAGTAATACCTGCTTTCTTAGGAACTAGCATTTATCAACAAGAAAAACAATCTAAGTGTAATCTCGCGGTGGTTCAAGCGATTAAATTATTTGAAATAATTAAAACTAGCTTTTTCTATTCGCCAGTGATATTTATTAAGCTAACAAATTCCGATATTTCGGGAACCACTTGTTCCCTCTGTCAACAAGTCTTTTGTTAGCACTTATGAAAATCGGTATTTGCAAACTTAATGAATATCACTTTGCAAGCTTAAAAAATATCACTAGCGAATAGAAAAAGCAAGTTTAGTTAAGAACAAGACCGGCCTCAAGGAGACGTTGAAAAATGCACTCAATATGGTCCAAGTCCAGCGATTCTGAGGGAGACATCTCCATGTAGACGAATCAGAAGTTTAAGTTTCGTAGAATCGTAGTGGATGAACCCCTGAAAAGTTTGCACTGAATTGCACAGGCCGAAAGTCATCCTAGTGAATTCGAAGAGCGCGGAATACTTCAGGAGCTACAGGGATTTGATGGTATGCCTTGACTAGATCTAAGGTCGAGAAAACACAGCAGTTTGTCAAATAATGTGCGAAATCATGGCTGAGTGAAATAGGGTACCGGTAAGGAACTGTCTGAGCATTTAGGCGCCTGTAAACTCCGCAAGGTCTCCATTCACCATTTGGTTTAGGAACCATATGGAGTGGAGATGACCAACAACTGTTGGAAGATCTGCATATACTTCCTTTCAGGAGCTCAGAAAACCTTTTTTTGACAACCGCGAGTTTCACATCTCGGAGAAGATAGGATCGTTAGTGTTGGTGTGACACTGAGCATCACGCTTAACCGGCTTTGGGAGACTACATTTGGTAGTTGTGTTGCTGAGTTTTCGAAGAAGTGCCCGAATACGTGGTTCGGCAACGTCTTCTAAAATTAACGAAAGAGTGTTATTGAAGCAAGTTGAAATGCTTCTCTGGTATTGTTACTTGGTAAGGTAGATAGGTAGGTAGGTATCAGTGGCCGCTCCGAGGAGCCCAATTAGCGCTTTGGTGCGCCGTTTTGATGCCACAAACTCCTAAAACCGTGACTGTTGTTATAGGAACAGGGAAGCAGAGTCCAGTCGGCTCGGATCTTCAGAGCCAGCCCGTAGTATTCACGAAGGAAAGCAGCTCTCCGACCCTGCAGCTAGAAATCTCGCCGAGGTCCCCAAAGAATGATTTACCCGGTGTCCGCAGCCTGACTCGGACCAGAGCTGGGCAATCGCAGAGAAAGTGCATGAGAGAAATTATCGTCAATTTTTCTCGATCGTCGCAAACTATCCTTATTACTCAAAATCTCTAGCCTTGGAAAGACATATATAATTCTCACGAAATACAAACATATATTCCTTGCAATCATAAAAGTTACTGATAAACACATTGAGTAAACTTAGAAGCATTCAACACTGTGTCCTGTTACTGAATTTATATCCACAATGGACACCTATAGCTCCAACAAGATTAATTGAAGTGTCAATGCCAGAACACTTTTGCTAAACATATATTTGTTCACAGCTCCCCGGAGGGAATATAAATTTCGAAGTACAAATATTAAACATCCTTCGCAGCAACTATACCATAAATAGAGATTCCAAAACACGACGAACTCTAAGAAAGGAGAACTTATCGCACTATAGAGAGCGAATTCAGTTATTGTTCGTGCAAAGCTCACATTAGGCTTATGTTTGCTTCCTAAACACACAATCTGTCTGCTGACAGGAACAATTTGTCCATTCACACCTTAACAGCGAATAAGGATAATGTTTTTGAGAGCTCGCCGCTGGGTATTCTGAGAATATTAGCATGTAGGCTCGAATATTTGCATATACGGGGATACCATAAATTTTGGTATTAACATTGGCACCAGGGATTAAGCGTGAATCATTTCCACGTTTATCCTATGACTTTAGGGGGCTCACGAATAGCTTAATTTAGGTCCTAGACAATCGTGCTAAAGGGCCGTTTCAACGAAAGATGACTAAACAAATTAGTTAAAAAGTTTTGAAAGAAATCGTTAAGAAAAATTTCTTTATTCCCAGATTTAAGATATCTACAGTTGGGATGAAAAGTTCGTTGGCTAACACACATATGGCACTACTGGCATCAAATCCATATGATTTTTAGTTAACCCTAACCTTCAAAAGACACGTGTGCAAATTTGACAGTTGTCGGACTATTAGTTTGTAGGATAGAGCATTTTAAGTGCTCTAACACACTTCAAGGCCCTGATTCAATTGGATTGTTGTGCCAACGATTATTATTATTATTAATATATGTGCGGACATCTTGCTTACGAAATGTACATATAAATATTTTAGCTGTATGTAATTGCATGAGTGATAATGAAAACTACTTTGAATTCGATTCAGCGACGCTCAATATGGGAGGCAATGCTAGACGATCTTATCTTCTTTTACTGAGTTTGAAGACGTAGACATAATATGAAAATAACATGCTGAATTCAAGGAAATTACACAATCCTGTAAACGATATCACCTTTCCACATTCTAGGCATTATAATACTATATATCTACAGATAATTCCTTTGAAGACAGGCCATTCAGGAAGTCATGGCCCCACCGCAAGCCAATCTACTGGTGGAACAAGGAGATCGTTGCCTTGAGATCCTCTTGTCTCCGAGCGAGGAGACTTTCTCACAGAACAAGAGGAAGGCCGGAACACCAGGAGCGTAAGGAGGAATACAGGGATCTACGAAGCAACCTTAAGAAGGCCATACGGAGAAGCAAAGCGGGAATGCTACCAGAAGCTCTGAATGGAGGCTAATACGAATCCGTGGGGTACAGCCTACCAAGTTGTAATGAACAAGATCCGCGGGCAAAAATCACCTGAAGTGACATGCCCACGGCTCTTGTTGCAAATAATTACAACTCTTTTCCCGCAGCAGGAGCAGTATGAAAGTGAACTCCAACTGGCGTCCCCAACTAGACGTCTTCTCGATCCCTGGTGTTACCGAAGAGGAACTTGGGGAAATCTGCAGATGTACTAGGGATAGCAAGGCTCCGGGATTGGACGGAATTCCGAACAAGGCCAGACCAAGGTGGTTTGCAAGCACATTCCAATCGTGCATGGCGGAAGGAGTATTTCCCGCACAGTGGAAAAGGCAGAAGTCAGTGTTGCTACCAAAGCCCCCAAAACCACCCGGCGTGCCCTCTTTACATCGCCCTATTTGTCTCTTAGACACCATGGGGAAGATGTTGGAGAGGGTGATATACAACAGGCTGCTCCCGTTCATCGAGTATGCGGGTGGTCTTTCAGAGCGACAATATGGGTTTCGGTGAGCCCGTTCTACGGTCGATGCAGTAGCAAAGGTCATGGAATTAGCTCGAAATGCAATGGCCATGGGCAAATGCTGTGCTCTGGTGACGCTGGACGTCAAAAATGCTTTTAACTCAGCCAACTGGGGCTGGATTAAAGGCGCTTTAGCCAAACTGGGTGTTCCTAGCTACTTGGCTCGGCTAATAGAGAGTTACCTTTTGGACAGACTTCTCTGGTACGAGACGGACGACGGGCCGAAGGAGTAATTGTGACAGCAGGTGTGCCTCAAGGTTCTGTATTGGGACCACTGCTGTGGAACATAATGTACGACGGAGTGCTTGGCCTAGGCGTGCCGGAGAAGGCAACGCAGATTTGTTTTGCGGACGACTTGGCGACAGTTGCAATTGCAAAGCATCCCGAGGATGTGGAGCTTTATGCAAATGAAGCCATTCATACCATCAAGTCATGTTTACGAATGGCCAAGCTAGACCTGGGGGACGACAAGACGGAGGCGGTCCTCATTACCAACCGTAGAAAGAACAACACGGCTAACATCCGGGTTGGTAATCGTGAGGTCATCTCAAAATCACTTGTCAAATACCTGAGGGTGATGATCGATGCCAAGCTGAGTTTCAAGGGACACTTGGATTATGCGCGAGAGAAGGCAGCAAATGCCAGCTCATCCCTTGCAAGGATGATGCCTAACGTGGGAGGGCCGAAGTATAGTCGCGGCTACTCATCGCGGGAGTGGCGAAGTCGATCCTGCTATACGCGGCCCCTGTCTCGGCGGAAGCGTTGAACCACGTTGTCAACCAGAGGAAGATAAGTTCGGCATACCGGCCAATTGTGCTAAGTGTGTGCAGCGCATTTAGGACGGCGTCAACGGAGGCAGTATGTGTCATCGCGGGAATGATCCCTATAAATCTTCTAGCTAGCGAGGCACACTGGCTGTACAAAAAATGGAAGGCAAATCCAGCCGAGGTGAATGCGGATTTTCGAAAAGCCATCAGGAGAGAGTTGTGTGGCAAGTGGCAATAACGGTGGGATAACTCCGACAAGGGCAGGTGGACTCATACATTGATCACATGTATCGAGAAATAGGTGGACCGAAAGCACAGAGAATTGAATTACCACCTGACACAGTTCCTTACGAGACACGGTGGCTATAGGAAGTACTTGCATCGCTTCGATTTGGACGAGTCTGCCAACTGTCGTGAATGCGGTGCTACACCCGAGGACCCACAGCACGTTACGTTCCATTGTCGCAGATTTCTGCAGCAGAAAAGGAGGTTGAACAGCATCTTGGGGGCGAACATCCAGCCCTCCAACCTGGTGGAAGAGATGCTGAAGTCGGAGGAAAGCTGGATGGCAGTAAATGAGGCAGTAGCCATTGTGCAGACAAAACTCCTGGAGTTGGAACGAGGTCGGAAGGCGGCGTGACGCAGACGCGACATGGGCGAGCTGGTATAGCGAACCAGAGTCTCCCCCGCGAAGTAATACTTCACGGTGGTCCCGCGGGGAGGGGCGGAAGAGTAGGGGTGGTTTTAGTGGGTGCGAATCCCACAGCAGTGCAACCTGGCGCAGCAGCGTCTTTCTAAGATTTCCACCTCCATCCATAAAAAAAATAAACAAGTCGGGAAACCGGAAGCTTGACGCTTCAGGTATAAAAGGTTTTGTGTTTCCCTATGTGAGGAGCATAACGTAGTTCCCCATTGGCTTATAGCATTGACCCGAGATATTGAAATCGTTCAGTTCTGGGCAGGTTACTGCCATTGCCAGAACTGAGCGATTTAAATATCTCGAGTCAACGCTATCAGCCAATGGAGAACTGCGTAATGAAATTGTTTCACGCATTAACGCAACCTTGATGAAGTGGCATTCCCCAACTGGTGCTCTTTGTGATCGACGTATCAGCGCACGTCCCAAATCTAAAATTTACTGCAATGTCGTCCGTCTGCCACTCTCTATAGTTCTGAGTGTTGGCCGACTATAGAGGACAATGAACGCCGTCTTGCCGTAATGGGGACGAAGATGTTGCATTGCACTGGTGGCGTGACACGTTTTGATTACGTCTGAAGTGAGAATATCCGCGATCGATATGGGTTTGCATCGATCGTGGAAAACTGCAAGAGACGCGTTTTCGATGGTGTGGTCACGTAATTCACGCTAAGGAGAATTCAACAACCAGTATTGATCAGAACATCGAAAGCAATGGTAAGCAACCAAAAAGCCGGCCAAAACAATGGTGGCTTGATACGCTGGATGGGGATTTAAAGGTCTCGCGATTACATCCTAATGAGGCATTTGATAAAATAAAATGACGAAACCGATCACCACGAGCCGACCCCGCTTGTGAACTGAAGGCTGAAGAAAACGAAGAAGATGTGAGGAGTGACGAGCGCATGACAGCTCCGTGTTACATAGCTAAAAATTCCATTACCCTCTATTTTCTAGAAAGCGACTTAAATAAATCATTTGATGGAAAGCCCTGTGTTGATAATGATCAACCTCATACGCTTCACGCTCTCAGTTTAATATTATTAGCGAATGAAAACAATTCAACCAACATCAAATATAAACAAGTCGGGAAACCGGAAGCTAAACGCTTCAGGTACGAAAGGTTTTGTGTATTTCTTAGTACGTAGCACGTAATATATCCATATATTATGTGAGAGTATCCACTTTCGGGTGATATTGACATTCATAGTCTTCAATTTTCAAAGAAGCAACAAATTTGAGGTATTATAACTTTGTTAGTAATAGTACCAAACTTGGTAAGATCATGCTCTATATTATAGCCTATATCACTGCAAAATTTCATCGTACTAGGATGAACTTAAGGGGGGTTTCTCGCCAATTACAAAAAATTGTAGTAATATACTATTATTAACTTTATTTAAACAGATATCAGCATGGAAGGTATTTCGGAGCCCAAGCACCATATAGTGGCAGCCTCCTGATTTTTTGCAGATTTTTCGGTTTGGTAGTTTCTGAGAATGGCCCCCTTAAACAAGTGATCGCTTTCAACCCCCCGCACTCCCCACCCTTCCAACGAATGTCAAAACTAAGATCGGCTTTGAAAAGTACTAATCGAGACCTTTAATTTGATACCCCACATGACTATATTTGATGAAAAAAAATTTTACACCCCCCTTTTGCATGTATGGGGACCCCCCCTTAAATTCGACATAAAAGGATGTAATTCACTGTATGCGTGAGTGTTCACAGTTCCCACCTTTCTACCAAATTTGGTGTCAATCGCTATAACCGTCTCCGAGAAAAATGCGTGTGACGGACAGACAGACAGACAGTAAACCGATTTTAATAAGGTTTTGTGTTTACACAAAACCTTAATAAACCGATTTTAATAAGATTTTGTGTTTACACAAACAGGATAACCGGCACATTGCCGGAAGTGGCAAATGTCCGGAATTTAGGAAGGCGCTCACTGCAATGAGAAAATGAGGTTTATTCAAATAAACCTCAATCATTGCAGGGTCGCTCAGGATTTACTTGAGCAGACCACGTTCGAATCTAAGATGGAAGTTGCCATCATAATTGAACCGTACAGAAACCGTCACGGTGGCGTATGGGTAACAGATTCGACTGGTGGAGCGGCGATATGGGCTTGTGGTCGACAGGCCATATAATGTACTGCAAGTCAGGCAGCCAGTGGCTTTGTGTGGGCGAAAATAAGTGGTGTACATGTATACAGTTGCTACGCCCCACCAAGTTTGACAGTGCCTGAATTCGAGCAAATGCTTGATAATCTTGTGCTCGACGCAAGGGGACGAAGTCCAAAGGTCATTGCTGGTGATTTCAATGCTTGGGCCCTAGAGTGGGGTAGCAGAGAATCAAATGCTAGGGGGCGCAGTTTAATAGAAGCTTTCGCGCAGATGGACATGGTTTTGGCTAACGAAGGTGCTGTAAACACCTTTCAGAAAGGGGGGTCAGGCTCGGTTGTAGACCTGACCTTTATCAGCCCTTCCCTGGCGCGTGGTACGTCCTGGTGCGTCAGCGAACGCTACACCCACAGCGATCACCAGGCAATCTTCTTTGAGACATGTGTCGAGCCACAGGGCAAAGGGCTATCATGCCCGAAACCGAAAAAGATTTCAGGCTGGTCTGCAAAATCTTTGGATGAGCAGACCTTCATACAGGTGTGGTTAGATCAACCTGATAAAGCAGGCGCTTCTACGGAAAGAGCCGTCCATCTGGCTCAATGCATCGCCAAAGCATGTGTGTGACGCGTCTATGCCTAGAAGGTGCTCATTCCCCAGTAGAAGACTACTGGTGGAACGATGAACTGACCGGTCTTCGATCAGCCTGCCACCGAGCCAGAAGAGCGGCTCAGAGGGCGGTTGGTAGATTCGATCAGCGGCAGAAAGAGTGCGGCTATAAGGCAGCCCGCAAAACCCTCAAGCTCGCCATCTAGCGAAGCAAGGCGAAATGCTTTAAGGAGCTCTGCTCAGAAGCGGACATAAACCCGTAGGGGAGTGCTTATAGAATAGTGATGATACGATTCAGAGGCCGCTCATCTCCGCAGATCACGTGTCCCACCCTCTTGCTAAAAATCATACAGGGGTTATTCCCCCAGCAAGAGGAGAGCACCGACATATTCCAACCACCTCTGAATCTGACGGCAATTCCTCCAGTCACCAGAGATGAACTGCTGGAGATCTGCGGTAGAATAGGAGACAATAAAGCGCCGGGCCTGGACGGAGTACCGAATAAGGCCCTTAAGCTTGCCGTGAAATCCAGGCCGGACATGTTCGCTGAGTTGTTCGAAGCATGCATGTCCGAGGGAATATTTCCGGCGGCTTGGAAGCGACAGAAGTTGGTACTTCTGCCATCGTCGAACATCGGTACATGGTACATCGAACCATCGTCATACCGACCCATATGTCTTTTGGACACGGTGGGGAAAATGTTGGAGCGGGTAATCTATAATAGATTACTCCCGGTTGTTGAGAGCCAAGGCGGCCTTTCAGATCGGCAGTATGGGTTCCGAAAAGCCAGATCAACCATTGATGCCATCAAATTGGTTACTGGGTTGACCGAAGATGCAATTCACGGAAAGGGTAGTACCAGCAAATATTACGTGGTAGTAACCCTGGACGTGAAAAATGCATTCAATTCGGCCAATTGGAATCTAATACGTAAATCCCTAGCGAAAGTTGGTATTCCCGCCTATCTCGCTGCTATCGTCAATAGCTACTTAACTGAAAGGAGGCTCTGGTATGACACTGATGATGGACCCCAGGAGTATGCTGTTTCCGCGGGTGTCCCGCAGGGCTCCGTATTGGGCCCACTACTGTGGAACATCATGTACAACGATGTACTTAATCTTCCCCTTCCGGAGGAAGCCACAGTGGTGGGTTACGCGGACGACATAGCACTGGTTGTTGTCGCAAAGCATCTTGAAGATGATGAGTTATACTCAAGTGAGGCAATCGGTGCTGTCAAATGCTGGTTGGAGAGCTCTAGTTTGACGCTTGCGGAGGAAAAAACAGAAGCGGTCCTCATCACGAAGCGCCGGAAGAGAAATTACGCCTGTGTTAGAATCGGGAATCATATCATCACTTCCAAGCCGACCATCAAATACTTGGGGGTGGTGATAGACAGGAAGCTCAGCTATAAGCAACACGTACAGTATGTTTGTGATAAATCATCCACTGCTAGTATGGCCCTGGCGAGGATGATGCCGAATGTGGGAGGGCCACGGCATACCTCTAGGTTGCTTATTGCCAGGGTGGTGACCTCAATCATGCTCTATGCGACCCCAGTTTGGAGCGAGGCATTGCGGATGTCAGTTAACACTAGCAAACTGAATGCAGTCTACAGGAGGACAGCTCTGAGGGTATGCTCTGCCTCAGGACTGTCTCAGATGATACAGCATTCGTCATCTCTGGAATGATGCCGATTGACATCTTGGCAGATGAGATGGCGAATATATACCATGCGAAGTCAATCTCTTCCTTATCGCAGACGAAGAAGGCTGAAAGGAAGAGATCCATAAATAGAAGGCAAGAGCGGTGGGAACGCTCGGGAAAGGGTCGGTGGACTCACAGGCTCATTCTTGCCATCAAGGAGTGGTTGGAGAGACGACACGGTGAGATTAATTATAATCTCACCCAGTTTCTCACGGGACATGGAGGATATCTCCAATACCTTCACAGGTTTAAATTGGAGACCTCACCCGACTGTCCAAATTGTGATGGAGTCCCAGAGGACCCAGAGCATGTATTCTTCCACTGTCCGAGATTTGTGGAAGAAAGGAGGAATCTAGAGGAGACTCTTGGAGAGGTGCTGGTACCAGAAAATCTGGTGCCGAAAATGCTAGCACATCAAGAGAATTGGGATGCCGTCAACTCCATGGTTGCATTTATTCAAGATAAATTGCGAAAAACAGAGGAAAGGAGAAAAGCGCGGTCACGTGCGCCTCTATACGCGGCGAAATGGGATTAAGCTAGAGTGAGCTGACTCCGCCCCGTGATGTAATACCTTATGGTGGTTCCGCGGGGCAGGGAGGGAGTCGGGGGTGGTTTTAGTGGGTAAAAAACCCACACGCTGGTGTGTCCAGACCAGTGTCTTTTGAAGATTTCCACCTCCTCAAACAAAAAAAAAAGAAAAGACAGACAGACAGACAGACATTGAATCGATTTTAATAAGGTTTTGTTTTACACAAAACGTTTAAAAAAAGATAATTCCTTTGATACATACCTAGCATCAAAATTTAATACACTTTCGAAAAAATTCCACGAAACATATAACGAGATCTTCCTGTAAACAATGCAGAATCAACACTCATTCCAGCCCAGTCACGCTACCAGTAATGTTTATTTGTTCATCTGTAGTGGCCGCAGCTTTGCCATGGGAGCAGGATTTTATTCGCCTTTTCGGGATTAATTTGATCAAATAGTGCATTATATAGTATGTAATTACTTTACTCGCCGCATATTGCACATAATTGAATGCATTCGGGCGAATTGATCGTTATAGAGAGGAATGATCTGCCGCATCCGTCAACGCTGCTGCGCTTGTTACTAGCAACATGAACTCGCGAAGTTCAAGGCCAAGTTTAGCGAGACCGGCTGATCGAGAGACAGTTGATGGGCAGAGGAGATCATTTTTGACTCAGATTTTGGACTTGCTGGAGGCGAATGTGAGTTATGCTCTTCTTTGCGCCGACAGACGAGGAGGAGAATTCTAACCGTGAGAAATCACACTTAGAAATGAATGAATTGGATCCAAATCGCGAGGTTTTAATAACAGGTTGTCATTTCGGGCGGGAGGATTGCTTTTGGTTTCCCGCGATTTTCCTTTTTCAACCAAGGTGAATTTATTTAAAGTTATTGTAGTAGTAGTTAATTGTTTCGTGCAGTTTTATCGGAATTTTTGTGGAATGGATAGCCTGAAAACTTGCAAAGTTAGCCACCAACCGTGGTTAATGTGCAAAATTTTGTCTTGAATCGCAAAACTTACATTGTTGAGTTTCTTTCCTGCGTCAGTTTCGATTGAAACTGTGTGCCATGGAGTGCGGCCACTTGGGAAATCACTCATAGTTTGGGAAGAGTTTTGCGTTCAGCGTAGTGGAGACGCTATGCTCGTTTCCAACTGTGTTTTTGTTGATTTTCTTTTTGATTTTTGTAAATAGTTGTACGATTCCGAAGAAATTCTGTCCGCGAAGGAGTGTTGCCTGGACTATGTCACTGCCCAATTGTAGTTAATGTATTTAATATTGAAGTGACTCCGTACTCACTCAATAACTTTTCGCTTGGTCATGAACAGAATTTCACGAAAATTAAGGAGTTTTCCTTTGGCATTGTGACTGTAGTCTTCAGTGAACGTCAGTTCTCGCCGTTCATCAGAACAGCTGTCGAGTTTTCCCGCAGTGTTTGTTATTCTTCACCGGAGAATTTACACGAAAACCAACTTTTTTGCAACCCTGGCCTTTTTCCGTTTGCTCTTCGTGTTGCTCCTCTGAATATATATTTTATTTGCATTATCGATGGTTGTACTGGCACTAGCATTTTCGCTTGAATACATATACCATGCATTTAAGGTAATTTCTTTAGTTTGAGAACTTCCTTCTTTTCTCTTCCTCCTTGACCCCGCAAACTCGAACACATCCTCCATCGCCTGAGGATGAAGAGGAAGGAAGGGAACCTCAGGGACCACGCTTCATTGAAAATCTGAGGCAGAGGAAACAGTGATATAAGCTGTGATTCGGTGTGGATATCCTCCCCCCCCTCAATCGCGGCACTCGGGGCCGGAGACTCACGGCCCCACGTGCACGGTCAACTCGTTTTTTATTTTCCAAGTGGCCTTCCACAACTGGTGTCCTTTGTGATCGACGTATCAACGAACGTCTCAAATCTAAAATTTACCGCAATGTCGTCCGTCCTGTCGCTCTCTATGGTTCTGAGTGTTGGCCGACCATAAAATACAATGAACGGCGTCTTGCGGTAATGGAGACGAAGATTCTACGTTGGACTAGTGGCGTCACACGTTTAGATCACATCCGAAATGAGGATATCCGCGATCGTTATGGGGTTGTACCGATCGTGGAAAAGTTGCGAGAGAGGCGTTTTCGATAGTATGGTCACGCAGTTCGTGCAAACGAGAATTCACTAGCCAAGATTGGTCTGAATATCGAAGTCGATGGTAAACGACCAAAAGGCAGACCTAAGCAACGGTGGCTTGATACGTTGGATGGGGATTTTAAAGTCTCGAGATTGCACCCAGATCAGGCATTCGATAGAGCCAAATGGCGAAGCCGATCACGACGAGCCGACCCCGCTTGTGAACGGGACAAAGGCTGAAGAAAAAGAAGAAGTTTTACTCGCGTTCTGATTTATCTCATTAGGCCGTTGCGAATTTCCTTGTTTGTTTGGTTATTTTTATATCCGGTGCGGACCCACGAATCGGAATAGACACGTTTATTTTATAAAAATGATATGTGAGGGATCGAAGCGCTCCGAGGCGGGCTAGCACAGAGGCGTGCAAGAACGTGTCAACCGAGTGTTTTGATGGAGCTTAAGTATTTACAGGCAGACCTTCACGGTCACTTAGCCAATTCCACCTCCGAAACTTCCGAGCTACGTATATCGTATAGCAAAACCTGTTAAATACCTGCTGAATCAACACCAACAGCTCTGTTACCAAACTCTTCATCTCCACTTCCCCATGTTGGTTGTTGAGAGTTCTTTCCGAAAAACAACAGACGTAGAAGGATGAAGGCAACTCCTGTGAGCCTAAAAACAGGACAGCCTGCACCAATTGGTCTTCAGAAGAAACCCCGGCAATGGAAAAGGAATAACGATTTGCGCATTTTCGGGTGCGCCAACGGCCAAAAAGGGAGCGGGAAAAGGGGTGAAAAACGAAACCGGACCTTAGATTTTGCCGAGACTTACCACCAGATCGTTGTAGCACTCGAGGGTATTTGAATTCACACGGATGACTAGTGCCGGTGAAATTTCTACGTCATTCCTTCATCCCTGACGATATACAACCCGGCGCAGGCAAGGTACAAGCGATTGCGAACTTTCCGCTGCTAAAAACGTCGTTTCTAACCCAAACTCGCTCACCACCAGGCCTTACTTAACGCTTTCCTGTCTGGTCCTAAGATCAAAGAATCACGGGAAGTGGTATGGTCTCCAGAAGCCGTCCGCACTACACTTTTGACATTTCCTCAGCAGGATGCAAACCTACATATTCTTCGATACCGCCGTTGAATTTTTTCTCAAAATTGTTGAATCACGGATGGGGGTAGGTAGGTATCAGTGGCCGCTCCGAGGAGCCCAATTAGCGCTTTGGTGCGCCGTTTTGATGCCACAAACTCCTAAGACCGTGACTGTCGTTATAGGAACAGGGAAGCGGAGTCCAGCTGGATCGAATCTTCAGAGCCAGCCCGTAGCATTCACAAAGGAAAGCAGCTCTGCGACCCTGCAACCAGAAATCTCACTGAGGTCTCCAAAGAATGGTTTACCCAGTGTCCGCAGCCTGACTCGAGCCAGAGCCGGGCAATCGCAGAGAAAGTGCATGAGGGTTTCCCTTCCTTCTCCGCAGCTTCGGCAATGCGAGTTGTAGGGTAAGCCGAGCCTAGCGGCATGGTCCCCTATGGGCCAGTGCCCCGTGCAGACCGCCGTAATCTTGAATGCATTTGCACGCGTCTGGCACAGGAGCTCTCGTGATCGGGCTATGTTATAAGCGGGCCAAATTCTCCTTGATTTGGCACAGCTTGTAAGCCTTCGCCATCTCAGACCCGCGGCTGCTAGGTAGTGCAAGTAGACTCGGCCCCCGACAGCCGCCAGCGGAACACCGACTGTGTTCCCCGAGGGACTGCCAAGAGCAGAGCCTTGCGTGGCCAATCCGTCAGCCCGCTCATTCCCTTCTATGTTCCTATGCCCAGGAACCCAGAGAAGAGTTATCTTGAGCGTGCGGCCCAGATGGTTGAGCACTGCCCCACCAACCGGGAAGATGTCGTCGTTGAGTACAAGGCCTTGATGGCCGCTTGGCTGTCGGTCAGAATGGCTATGTTACGCTTGGGGCTCGAATGACGGTCCAGCCATCGACAGACTTTCAATATCGCCAGTACTTCCGCCTGGAATACACTGGTGAAACCTGGGAGACCATACGACTTGGACACACCGTGTGTATTCGAGAAAACCCCGCGCCGACTCCATAGGCCATCTTTGATCCGTCCGTAAAGAATACCGTGTCGTAGTCTTGCAACACGCCGCCGGTCTTCCACTTTGCCCTGGTTGAAAGGTCTACAGCAAAGTTTCTCGTGAAGTTCAGCTTGCGTGCGACATAGTCCGTGGGGGATGCCCAGATTTCTCGAGGTATTTCATCTAGAATGTTGCTGTGGCCGTAGGACTTCGCTGCCCAGCATCCGGACTCACGTAGTCTGACGGCACTGCACGCTGCAACATATTTGATGTGGAGGTCAAGGGGGAGGAGATGCAGGAGCACATTGAGAACATCTGCCGGGCAAGACTGCAGAGCCCCCGTAGCACCTGCACACGCGGTTCTTTGAATCCTATTAAACTTCGTTCTATTGTATTTCTTCTCAAAGCCTGCCACCATACAATAGATCCGTACGTCAGGATCGGACGCACTACAGCGGTGTACATCCAGAGAACCATCCTCGGCCGGAGACCCCATTTCTTGGCAAAGGTTCTCTTACAGGCATAGAAGCCTATACAGGCCTTCTTAACTGAATCACGGATACTTTTGCCTTAAGACACAAGCCCGAAAGAGTGTCCCCTCACCATCGTCGAAACTTAGTCTGAATCAGCCAGTTTACATCGGATATTCAGCATGTGTCCGATAAAGACAATTTAGTCGTTGATGCTCTGTCAAGGAACTTCGAGATCAACGTTCCAGCCATAGTCGATTTTTCGCAATCGCTGTGGCCTAGAAGGATAATGCAGTCTTTTAGAGCCTACAGTCGGAGTGTAAACACAAGTTTAAGAAGTTTCCCATTGTTGGCTCACCTTCTTCTGTATGTTGCGAGACCTAAGCCATATATTCCAGCCGCTTTCCTTAAGGAAGTGCTGCGCACTCTGGCATTCCAACAACGAACCGGTTAATCTCCAGAGAGAGGGCCAGAGAGGGCGTCGCATGCCTGTAATGTAAGGTGTCTCAAGGCATGCTAGGAAGGAGGTAGGCGTATTCCTTAAGTCAAATTAAGTAGGCCCTTTACGAGAGTCGCACGGCTACAAGTATTGCTTCACGATCATTGATCGGTTTATACTGTAGCCTGGGGCAAGGGCATCATCACAGACCAGGGTATCCAATTCGAATCCACTCTCTTCTCAGAGCTCGGAAAGCTCCTTGAATTCAAACACCAGCGGACAATTGCATACTATCCGAGGTTTGCTGCCAGTCCTGTGGTATGATACACGGGGGGACCTACCTACCTACCACAGGGACCGTTCCCAAATAAGGGCCACCTCCACCATCTCGCCACGTTCCTGTAGTTGTCAAATCTCGCATCAGGCGCGACCCTTCGTTGGCATTACGGAACGTTCGGCGACTGCGTTATGGGCTTCCATATGTACACAACAGGATAAAGGGTGGATAAAAATTGACTATGAAAACTCTTTATCAATGATCTTTGGGAGTGGGTAAGCGGGGTTTCGGCTATCGATATCCAGCAAACGTAGTACCCCTGTAGTGGGAATCTTGCCTACTTTGACATATAATGTTGCAAGATATAACAGTGGAGTGGAAATAAGGTCCACATCAGATCCTTTTCATTAGAGTTCGAAGCTTCAAAGGTCACCTCCGAAGGCAAAGTTATCCCCCAGCAACCGAGAATCGCCGCGGGATTTGGAAGGGAATATGAATAGTCCATGGATCAACATTAATGTTGCTATGGTAAAAGAAGAACGAAAGCTATAGACTAGAACAGGATTTAAACGAAAATATCAGGACGCTAATATCGACCATCAAATACCCAAGTTTTATGTGATTAGGTTACACAAGAACCACAAGTGACACTTCCTCAACATAAGTTTGATAAGAACGCGGGGAAACGGAGTAGGGTCGGTATTAGTGAACACTTTGGTGCCCAGCAAAAGTGAGCAATAAAAACCGGAGGGGGAGAAAAAGGAAATCCGTTCGTAAATAAAAGATATCCTTCGGAAAGTGAAAGCCAATCTGGAATTGACAGCCTTGGACGGTAGTGAAAGTCCTTTCAGAGCGGCTGGCGCCGAAAAAGGTTAGTCAGTTATATCAGTGAGTAACTGAGTCTGTGACTGTACAATGACGTGGAGGCTTTTCCACTGCAGTAGGGAACCAAACTATTGGTGGAACCAGCCAATTGCACCGTTGAAATTGTCATGCCTGCGCGGAGACTTCGCCCAAGAACAAGAGGGAAGCTAGAACATCGACGGATGAGGAAAGAATACCGCCAGCATCAAATGACATTGGTCAACTCAAAACAATTAAAATAGGAAACTACAACTTTAAAACTATGGATGATTTCCCCGTGTGTCCAGATAGCTGAGTGGTTAGAACACGAGGCTGTCATACGGAAGGTCGCGGTTGAAATCTCACTGGTAGCAGTGGGATTTTTATCGTGATTTGATGTCGGATAAAAGTGGACTCAGCTATGAGTGAGTACCTGAGTCAAATCAGGGTAATAATCTCGGGCGAGCGCAATGCTGACCCCATTGCCTTCTATAGGACACTGAAATCCTGTAGTGTACCGTTACGGTCTTGAATGAAGGACTCTAATATACTTCAGGGCCCTGATCCAATTGGATTGTTGCGCCAACGATTATTATTAATTTCCCCAGTCTAACGTCGAAAACCACAACCGATAACAGCTATGACGACAAATCTGTTGGGAGCCTTTTTCGGCTTACAAAAACTGTTTCGCTCGAAAGGCCTTACCATAGTGTCAAAGCTCGTGTCCTCATTGATTTCTCGGATACTTGGGCTCTTAGCAAGAAAATTTGCGAATTCTTAGCGGCGTTCCAGAATTTTCGAATCCCTACAGGAAAATATTCCATTACGTAACCTATACACCGATAAAATTTGTGAACGATACCGCGACTCAATATGTTGCGGTAAATGTGTCACTTAATCCGTATGGGTAAAGATGATTTAGCACGGGAAATCGATAATGGCGATATCTATGGTGGAAAAAGAGGACCTGGCAGACCCAACCTCAGATAGAGCTTTAGCTAGGATACCAGGCCGCTTATGCGGTTATCCAATTGGTAGACCTCGGCACGAAACCGGAATATCTGGAGTTCCTTGCAGGCCTGGACTGGATAGTGGTTGTGGTACCGTTGATGATGATGAGTTAACTGTAATAAGAATAAGGAAGGCGAGTTTTTGGCCTCGGACAGAGGTGATACCAATCCGAACCTTAGTTACCTCCAGACATTCGAATTTGGTAGCCTGTTCTCTTCTCTTCTTTCCAGAAAGCATGTGGGTTCCAGGCTGGAACCCGAAGCTTTCTCTTCCGGAAGACCCTTGGCTGCTTCAAAGAACGTAACTTTATTTGCTGTCCGCCGACCTAATTCGACCTTCGTTTTTCGAATGGAAGACACTTCTGTTGCATTATCTTCGGTATTGATCTTGTAACGGATTTCACTAAGGACTTCTGCAAAAGTCTTGCTTTCCGCCGGCTTAATAAGCAGAACCGACAGTCTAGTCCTTCTTCGCCTCCCCAACTTTTCTTTATGTGCTCCATCCTTTGTGTCCAACTTAATTTTAAGCAGAGGTTTTTCTGATAACGTGGCATGTTGTTGTCTCTTGTCCCTCTTCGCCTTCTTCTTTTGAGCCTTGGAGAGTACCTAAGTGAATTCTCATTCAGATGCCCTTCCTTCTATCGGTTTTTCCCCCAGTTCACTCTGCAACAATCTGTCTGCGATCCCTTTAGCGCTTGCCATGTTCTCATCGGGAGACGCGGTTGTTTCTGCTTCCGGCGGATTTTGTGCCCGCCTATAATACGAAATTTGGTCTCCTCAGCTCGTTTGTCACCCCTTTGCTAGCGTTTTGAGTAGGAACATTGCAGATCGCATGCGCTCCATAATTGCTGCGCATTTCTTAATAAGCCTTTCCTCTTCAGCTTTCGCCAGAGTAGTCGACAGCGTTCCCACTCGGCTTATATTTAAAACCATCTGATTAGTTTGAGCAGTTTCCGCTGTGCCTTTTTCCATTTTTCGTGGTACTGTCCGGGTTGCCGTCGCCGTTGCAGGTGCCGCATCACTTCTTCTTTCCTGTTTGCCCATCCCGCTGTCTCATCGGGTACTTCAGCCCTTGCACGCACTTTCGTGCTGGATATAAACGCACCCAGGTTATTCTTCATTCACTCTAACTGTATTCGCCATTTTAGTTATTACCAGCGTATTGTGTGCAAGGGAGCGGGCCGCAATTGTCAAAAATGGGTACAATCTCGGGAACAAAGCCCCTACCCCAGTTCCCTGAGACCTGACCCACGATTAGCTGATCCCATAACTCACGCACGGATCAGCGCTCGCTCGGGGCAACGCGGTCTACTAATACCAGTTCAATGCACACTACCCGACCAGGGTCCCAAAGGGGCTAACTCCTGATACACGCCACAACTACCACCTTGGCAGAGCAAGGCTCACATCACCCCATCGACGTGGACAAGGGAGTCCCGGCGTATCGATCATTAGCAGTTCACTTTTCACCGTGAAACTTTCTCGAGGCTACTACCTAGAACGCAGGTATATGCCAGCTAGAGGGTCGGAACTACTTGTTCGGGCAGTTCGGGGACGCAACTCCCCCCCTGGCCAAACGACTCTGGATTTGAAAAGAGAGGCAAGTAGGCTGGCCTAAAGATAAACACCACGAAAACCAAAGTTCTCAGTCTGGCGGGTCATTGCAGAACATTGAAGCCGTCAATTAATTTATATATCTAGGAAGCGTGGTTTCTGCCGACGGTGGTATCAAACTGGATGTTGGCTGACGCATTGACAGCGCTAGATTTGCATTCGCTGCCTTGTCTAAAATCTGGAAATGCTGTTATCTTACCACCAAGATCAAGTTAAGACTGCTCCGTGCCAGGGTTTTTTTCTGCGTAACTGTGTGGGAGTAGCACATGGAAAGTGACCAACAGTCGAAGGCTCCAAGCCTTTGTGAACACCCGTGGAACCCACTATCCCAATATGGCCGACGTGTAGGTCACCCCAAGAGCACTTATCGCAGAATGGTAGAGAAGGAAGTCGGGCACTTCGAGAAGTCTTGGGAGAAGCTGAAGCACATCTTAACGAACCCCGGTCGGTGGCGCCTAAATACGGCTGATATGCTACACTCCACATATATCAAAAGGTAAAGCTCAGATTGGATTCCCGGTCAATTCACATGCTGTTGAGCGCAGGTAAAGTTGTTTTCTGACCCCACCCCTGTTACCGCCAAACCTTCTTCCACATAATTTATTTTCTCTAATTCAAGAGATTTACCCCGTCCCACATATCTGATGATAGCAGAAGAAATATCACGAAAAGAAAACCGTAGAGAGCGCCCATAAAATTGTCATTTCAAGAATTTTCATTACTTGCAAGAATTCCATGAGGAGTTGTAAAAGCTTATTCAAGTAGTTTCCATTACAGATAAATTCCATCCTTGAATTCAAGGAAGACCGTTGGAGAATCCGGTCATTTTGTTCATGTCCTTCCTTGGTTGTCTTCCTGCTCAACCCTTATAAAAATTAAAAGACCTGCAGAATAGGCAACTTTTACCTATTCAAGACAAATGCTATTAAGGATTAGGAAAGGACACTGAAAAAGAAAAGTGAACCCTCTTCCAAATGGGATAGGATTTTGCCTGTAAAAGTTCTTTCAGATATTTCGGATTTGGCCGAAAAGCTACTTAAGAGAACGAGAAATTGCCTAGTACAGTCTCATAATTTTAAGGCAACTACCGTGGGGAAGTCCAGTCCAGGAAGGTGAATATAAAATCCTTATCTCCGAGTGTCGGATTTTACACGCACATATATTATACGCATTGCTTAATGAACGATGTCCTTGCAGCTAGTCCATTTTCGTGATTTGATGGAAAGAAATTAAAGCAAGATATGTACGTCAGGCTTTTATGAAGCTTATAAAAATCCTACAACACGTAAAGGCAAATAACATAATTCACCGTAAAATTGGAGATTGCCTTAAAAGTATGTTTTTGAAGGAATATAAAAAAAAAATATTGTTGATGTCATGCACTACATATAAACTAGAATATTAACAAGGGCCAGGATAGGTAGGTATTAGTGGCTGCTCCGAGGAGCCAATCAGTGCTGTGATGCGCCGTTTTGATTCCACAAACTCCTAAGACAATGACTGCTATGGAAGAGCAAGAGGAACAAAATCCAGCCAGCTCAGGTCCTCAGAGCCAGTCAGTAGCATTCCCGAAAAATAGCAGCTTACCAATCCAAGAAATTTCTTTATGGTCCTCAGAGAGTTTGTTCCCTTTCTCTACCCAACTTTGGCAATGCGAGTTGTAGGGTATGCCGAATCTGACAGCATCGTAACCCACAGACCAGTGTTTCGTATAGACCGCCGTAATCCTGTATCCATTTATACACAACTGGCTCAAAAGCTGTCGCGATTGGGCCAAATTCTCCTTGACTTGGTGCAGGTGGCTAGTCATCACTATTTGAAGTCAGCGGTTCCTAAGTACTGGGAAAGGATGTGGGATGTCAGTGGGACTGTCCCCATCGAGGGACGGACAGGTGCTGAATCCCGTCTGGGCAATCCGTCAGCCCTCTAATTTCCCTCTATGCTCCTATAATCGGCAACCCAGAAGAGAGTGACATTGAGCCTGTCCAGATTATTCAGCATGTCCCTCCACTGCCCAGCAACGTGGAGGATGTTTTCACGGAGTGCAAAGCCTTAATTGCCACCTGGCTGTCAGTGAGAATGACTATGTTGCGCTTTAGGAGACCATATGACTTGGCTATACTGTGTGTATCCGAGGAAACTCCCACACCGACTCCACAGTCATATTTGATCCTTCGGTAAAGAATACTGTCTAATAACCTTGTCTATAATGTTACACTCTATGACCGTATGGTTTCGCTTTCCAACATCCGGGCTCACGTATTCTGACAGAACTACACCCTACAGCGCATTTAATATGGAGATTATTGGGGGAAGAGATGCAGGAGTACATGACATCTACCAGACGGGAATATGGAGCCCCCTTATTAAACTTGGTTCTGTTATAATTCTTGTTCGGCGCCCGCCACCACACAATAGAGCCGTACTTTTATTTAGGATATTGTGAACCACCACCGTATTTAGAATAGAGTGAACCACCGTTGTGTACATCCTGAGAACCATCCTCCGTCGAAGACCTTATTCCCTTACAAAGATTCTCTCACAGGCATAGAGGGCTATACAGGACTTCCTAACCCTCGGTTATATATTCAGTCTCCAATTCAACTTAGAATCCAGGATTGCACTCACATATGTTACATCGGAAGAAAAACGCCACTCTCTGGTCATTTAGTCGCGGGAGATACAATTCGGGTACCCTTGTCTTGGTGGTAAATATAATAGATTGATTAGATTTATGGCAAGTCCGTATCTAGCAGCCCATACGCAAACTTTTGCCAACGCGCCGTCCATAATTTCACTCATAACAGCGGGAAATATTCCTGATACTAACATTATCAAGTTGTTAGTACATACCACCGCATTTACCTCGCGTCTGTCCAAAGTGCGTAGATTTTCATCCATCACCATCAACCGGAGATGTACCGTCGTCATACGGCGTCCCTCTACCCACAGATTATCCTGGTCCTCTACATGGATATTATGCAATGTGAAAGACATCCCTCCTATCCTATTGTGGATAGAGCTTCCTTAATAGCTCCAGCATAAAAGTTATGAAATGCTCCCTCTGTGCCCAGAAAGATAGCTGGGGTATACCGCTTGTAGCGTAGCGAGGACTCAACCGTACTAAATACCTCGCGGAAGGGTGTTCTCTCCCCATGATTGTTCTTAAGTGAATCGCCGGGACGCGGTCTAGGATCTTTAATATGAAAAAGGTGAGCTTGATCGAACGAAAGTCCTTCCCGGACTCAAGGTGATTCGGTATGAAAGCCACGCATATGCGTCTCCAGAGGTGCAGTACAGATACGAAAGAAGTGCAACTCCGGTGAATCTCTACGAGCCACCGCACACTCCTTTCTTGCTGGTTCTGAAGCATAAGTGACATTATGCATTCTGCGTTCGGAAGTTGTATAGGTTTTGAAAGTCTGATTCGGAATTTTCCAAATTTTTTTCAACGGAATTCAGATTTTTCCAAATCAATTTCAGAATTTTCTACTTCAAATTCGGAATTTTCCATTTCAAATTCTGAATTTTTTTAATGTTTTCCTATAACGTGTTGTACCAACATTTTAAAACTGGATAAGCTGCATTAGCTTATGCAGTGAGCGAAATTTTAGCTGCCCATCAATTTCTGCAGGATCTCAACAGAAGATCCCGCCCAGGAACCTTCGAACTTTTTAAGAAAGAAAAGGCTCCTATGTTCGCTCTTTGGAAGCCGCAGAAGTAAAAAACCTCTCTGGTCTGCTTCCTGAGTTTGGTCAGACCTTCATTCTACCACGGAGACAATATCTTTTTGCGTATTTTGAAAGGTACGAGACTGTATATGGGGTTTCGAATGCCTTTTCCCGATCTTTGAGTCCAGTTAATCCACTGATTAGCTCACCGAAGGGTTTGTTCTTGACAGCTTGACAAAACTTCCTCCAGTCGATCCTCCTAGGGTCTCTGAGAGGGTTGGGAGTCTCTACAGCGAGATTCGGTCCGAAAAGTATCCAACTATGATATGAGAAAGATCAATCAGACATTTTCCAATTCTCCACATTGATTGGTTTCTATTAATAAAAAACTCAAAAGGAGACTCAGCATTTTCGATGATTTCCGAGCTGCCCCAAAGCGTATGCCTTGCATTGCCTTCGCAGCCTATCAACAGATTGGCCTCCTTTGTTGTGATCAGTCGTAGATATAAACGTTCTACACTCCCAACTGCTCCAGTTTTTTAGTTCGCTGAAACTCAAGTGCCTACAGAGAAAAGTGTGCAGGCGATTGCTCGCAATGATACATGGTGTACGCCTGACCCAATCAGTGTGCGGTGTGCTTTATAATAAATGATTTACTTTCATGCTTCGGCCTCCTCCAATATAGGGGTCCTCTATTAATCAGACGCCGGTATCTTTCTCTCGAAAAAAGACTAGGAAATTAGCTGAGGCGATATTCGAGTGCTGCAAATTTACCTGCGGCATGATCTGCTTACGTAGGAGGTTCGTCAGTCCTCGTTGAACCGTCCATTTTCATCTCGTCCAACAGCTTATTCGCGGCGTTGAATGCATCCAGAATACTTTGTTTTTTCTTTGTGTTCCTAATTCCGACGCGCTTTATGGTCCACGAGTTCCTCTAGACATTTATTCGATTTTAATAGAACCTGGGACCATCTGACAGGAATCAAAGTAAGGGATGTACCCGCCTCCCTCCCCCTTTGCTCTTTGGCATCCTGGATGACCTGGATGACCTCGATCACCATAACCTGAGCACTGGTCCACACCTTCGAATTACCACATAGGCACCACCTATAAGTGTGCTCCTGGTCAGGTCTCTGAAGTTTTGTACCGCTACTGTTTCACTGTTTGCAGAGGTTTCTTGGTATCCGAGTGCAGCGACATATCGCAGCAAGAACCTAGGCGCCATTATGAATTCGCCTCCACCGCTGCATTCAATGGCTGGTATTATACAAAATCGTTTTTATCCCACTTATAAATAGTAGGGTGGTAGGACAGCTGTTGCTGGTACTGCTTACATCCAGTTTGACGACAGGGGTTTCCAAGTAGTAAATTGCTAGCCGAATTGAAGTCTTGCTCCCGAAGGTCACTCTTACTGGCTTCAACACAGCGGTGCTACCAAAAACACCCATTGCACTGACCTCGCGAGACCACTGTCTCCTGGCTGAACACAAACAGCTCGTCCTTCGATCATGCGTCCGGCAACATCACCCCTTTTTCATCTATCGTCGAACATTTTTAAGGTCTTGTTGAAAACAAAACTTTATTCAAATCGGTTTACTGTCTGTCTGTCTGTTTGTCGTACACATTTTCTCAGAACCCACTGTACCGAAATTCGATGGAAAGGTAAAAATTGTGAATCCCCTTGCATGCGGTGAGTACCATTGTTCCACGTTGAGTTTAAGGAGGGTGTTCTATTTTTTTTCACCGAATATAGTCAGGTAGCGTAACAAAGGAAATGTATCGATTAGTGCGATTAGCAGATATTAGTTTTGACATTGATTGCGAAAGGAAGGAGGGCGGGGTCATAGAGGGATCAATTATTTCAAGACCCTGTTCTCAGAAGCTACCTAACCCTGAAATCTGAAATACTTGATAGGTGGAGCGTATGGTATCTAGACCGCAAAATACTTCGCGTTACGATATCTTTGCAAATAAAGTTAATAATAGTATATTATTGTATTTTGAAAATTTACTGTGAACGGCCATTAAACCGATCTTCTACTGTCAAGCATAAATTCCGGGGTTTATTTTTGGGAATTAATTTGAAAGCAACCACTGAAGATAACGAAAAGCCCTTACCATAGTCCTTGTGGAAATGCCATGGGCAACTTGGTGGCACCTGAACGGTCATTTTATCTCTCTCTTTATATTTTGATGAGTTGCCTCTGCCCTGGACGAAACCGTCAGTCAACTTTTTGTCTTTTTTTGTAAACTTGGGTTTAACTCAAAACTAGAGGAGTCCGGAAATTACAAAGAGGGAGTAAGGTGTTCCCCAAGTGGTTCGGTCCGTCACTAACTGGGTGCGGACTTAGGACTCCCAGCATCCTCAACAAAAAATATTATTTATATTTCTTGTCAATAAGTGTCTCGTTGGCTATGCTTTCCCCTGGAGAGATTTTCATTATTTTGAAATTAGGCAAATATCATCAAGCGGATGAGCGCAGCCTTTACATGCCACTAAGCGCTCGAAAAGATCGCAGGTGTTTATATTGTACCTTCGGAATACCCAGGAAGAAACGTGCTTCTCTCAAAATCCTTTTATGACCTATTCTTAACCTAATCTACTTTCCAAATATGCGAAAAAATATCAGGCTGTTGAAACCATGAGGATAGAACACCCTCCTAAGTCTACCCTAGATCCTGCAGTTTATTAGGTAGCATCATACTGGAAAGTTTGGTGGAATTCATATGATTATTAACAAAGTTATAGTAGGTCAAAGTTGCCCCTTATACGTTAAATTACTACTCCCTACGATTTAAGATGTCAGTACCACGTCAAACTGAATGTTGGGTACATTCAAGCTGCAGTCGTCGACTTATTAAATTATATTTGTTGAGTCAATCTCTCGGTCTCACGAATAATCCGGGAAAAAATATCCTCCCTGGTTACCCCGACTAACAGAATGAGGGTCTTGCTTGAAACTAAAGTGCTCAAGGTCTTCAGAGTCCACATACTAGAAACTCTTCCCATAGATTACACAGCCCCCGGCATATGCTGTACCACCTTGACTTGAGGTCCTAGTAGCACCTTATCCAGTGCAAGGAGGATTGTGAGGTTTTCTGTTTGTTTTCCATGTTAATTTCGATTCACTCCCTCGATGATTACCTAATTTATCATGATGAGGGAGCTCAGTAAGGAAGATTCTCTAGGAAACGAGAGGTGACAAGTGAAGCGGCGCATTCATGGACATCGAAGGTGACTTCAATTATGCCTAATTCGCGGCAATTTGGGATGCGGCAAAACAGTATGGAATTGAACCGCTGTTAATTAGTTAGATACTTCACATGTTAGAGTGAAGGAAAACCCAGATATTATTCGGCCAGAAGTCTTATGAGCCAGGATATCTTAGAGGCTGCCCACAGGGAGGGGTTCTCTCTTCGCTGTTATGGCTTATAATACCTTGTTATGGCTCCTGGAGGACAAAAAGTCTTCTCACAAGCATTTGCGGACGATCTAGCCGTAATATTTACCGGCAAGTTTGCGGACGCTGTATGTGACCGCTTGAATGAAACTCTGCATGTAAACCACAGTTAGTGCCTCCGCAATGGACTCACAGTGGACGCTAGGAAGACTCGACTAATTATGTTCACTAGGAAGGACTTTCACCAAAACGGTTACATTGGATGCACCCATCGATAATAAAATCCATTTTGATGTATGCATTTATCGCCTGATAGCTGAGACTAAACTTTGCTAACAGCAGGAAACTGCTAACACAGATTCAGAGGCTCGGTTGCCTAAGTATTACTGTAGCAATGAGTACTACGCCGACTGCCGCACTTGAAGCTATCCTAAATCTACCCCCATTCACTTGGAGGTGAAAAGGAAAGCAACCAACGGCGCATATAGACTCGATACCATTGGCGCGTGGAAAGGCGGCCAATTATACGGTCATGCATCTCCTTGAGAAACATCCAGTAGCTCTGATGCCGGCCAGATTCGTCTTCAAAAAGCTATATACCAAAAAAGAAGAATGGTCGATAAATGACCATGAGCCTTTTCAGATATAGATTACAGACTTAATAATCTTCACCGACGGGTTAGTCATGGAAGGCAGATCAGGCGAAGGGGTGTTTTCGGAGAATCCGAGTATGGAACTGGCCCGAACCCTCGGAAAAATTACGACCATATTCCAGGCAGAAATATTTGCCATTTCATTAGCAGGAGAAGAGTGTCCGCGACAAAAATGGGGGGTCGCACTATTCGAATCTGTTCCGACAGTTAGGTAGCATTATCAGTACTAAACAGCAGGCGGCCTGGTCTGATTATGCTTCAGGTTAAAGTTGCATAATTAGGCAAGTCCTCACACGACCTCCGCGTGGTGGCCGCTGGAAACCGTGTTCGGGCGGGCCAAGAGTGTGTAGGGCCGGGTGGGAGTGGGCTCATCCAACTGAAGAGGATCTGCTTGTCTGCTGGTCATGTGTTAGGGGCAAGTAGATCTGGCGGGGGGATGGACTGAAGCAACAGCCCGGGGATCGTCCTCCCTGCACCGGAGAAGGTGCTAATAGGACCCCAAGCCAAGGTGGAACAGCCGAGGGCTGCGTGGCCAATGGGGAGCTTGGTCTTTAGTATGCGAACTCTGAATACCTTGGGCACCTTCAATTTCAAATAAGACCCTTACCCTGGTGGCCTGGCCAGCCAGGGTGGACATTCTTCCCGGACTACTCGTGGGACCAAGACATGGACTCAATTAATAAAAAAACCGAAACGACGATAGAAGAGGAGGCGATGATGCCAGGCGCATCATCGGTGGACGAACTGCTAGCCTCCAGCCAGGAAACAGTGGCCGTCGAGAGCAGTACACTCGGTGCCAGCTGTAGCACCGTTGTGCTGAAACCAACCGCAGGGACCTCCCGGAGCGAGGCGTCAGACGGACTAGTGGCTTCCAGCCTGGAACCCACTGCCGTCAGGCTGGGTGTAGCGAGTACCAGACATAGTACTCCTGACCCGAAGCCCCCAGCGTCGGGGGAACCCTCGAAAGCGAAAACTGACAAGAATGCCGGTCGCCGGAAACCGGCTAAGAAGCGAAGGTCCACGGGTGTCCTGCTCAAGAGCCAGTACCAGAAGGCCATGCATATTCTCGGCAAGATTGCCAAGAATAAGGAGGCCGGTACTGTCGACGAGCGGGATGAAAAAGACCTCGCTAAATACCAGGCGATTGTTGATGAATACAACAGCAAACGCCGGGCTGACGAGCAGAAGGCGAATCCCATCGCTCTAAAACGCAACCGATCTCAAGACGAGGTCGAACAAGATAAGAACCGGAGAAGAGTGGGCAAGAGCGCAGACGCCAAGCAACATACGGAGGAAATTGTACAGCAACCGTCAGCCGGTGGGCCACGTACTGCGAAGCCCTTCAGCGATGTGGCCAGAAGTCACTTATGGGTGGCGCTGGCGGATGGCAATTCTGCTAGCGGCAAACTAACGCTGGAGGTGTGGACCAGTGTTGAGGCTAGGCTGTCGGGCATGGTCTATGAACATCTCGTGGAAACGGGAGGTAAACACCCGAGACTCACTCCCTACTTTGATTCATCTCAGGTGGTCCGTGGGTTCCACGTAATAGCTTGCATGGACCAGTTCTCTAAGGACTTTCTCGGCTCGTGTGTCGCTAAGATCAGCGACGCTTGGGAGGGCGTTAAGCTCAAGATTATCCCTTACGACGAGATTCCCAGGAGACCGGTCGCTCGCATTTGGTTGCCGAAGATCCGCATGGAGAAGGACAAGCTGGTCCATTTCCTGCGCCTTCACAACCCCGGGATCCCCATGGACGACTGAGTTGTTATAAAGGAGGAGGAACCTCAGATAAACAGCCAGCCCGTACTACTCCGCATAAACGAGGAGTGCCTGGAGGCACTAAAAAAGGCTGATTATAAAGTGTGGCTCGGAGTCAGGAATGCCAAAGTAAAAGTGTTCCGCTCTGCAAAACCGGACGACGACCTTGACCCAATCGACGCCGCCAACGAGCTGTTGGAGGAGATGACGATCGACGGTCCGACGGGGGCTGACAAACCCCCCACGCAAGCAGATCATGCTGAGGGTAACGCAGATAAATCTGCAGCACTCGAAGTGTGCCTCGGCTAATCTGCTCGTCTTTCTCTTAGAGGAAGACATCGACATCGCGTTAATACAGGAGCCCTGGGTCAGAAGCGACCGAACCATCAAAGGGCTCCAAAGCAAATATTTTAATTTATTCCACACCACCGGAGACGCTGATCAGGCTAAACCTAAAGCATGTATTCTTGCGAGGAAGAGTCTGCACGCTTTCCTGTGCCCGGACCTGAGCTCCAGTGACGTAGCTGTGGTCAAGCTGGAGCAGGTGGGGGCAGAGAACATGTATATATCCTCGGCGTACATGGCTCACGACCGATCAACTCCGCCAGAAGAACTACAACATCTGACGAACACCATAACACCAAAGAAAGCCAACCTGCTGATAGGCTACGACGCAAATGCAAGGCATACGCTTTGGGGCAGCTCCGAAATCAACGAAAGAGGTGAGTCATTCTTTGATTTTATTATTACTTCAAATCTATCGGTGTGTAACAGGGGCAGTACACCAACCTTTCATTTCCCCTGCTCGGAGAACTGTGACGGTTGGGAGGAGGTCCTTGATATCACCCTAATAACCGACAACGGGATTCTTAGGGTGGAGGACTGGAGAGTGTCTGACCAGAGATCCTTCTCTGATCACAGTTGCATACTCTTCAGTCTAGATCTCGTCGCAGAGGTCTCCAAGCCCTTTAGAGACCCCAGGAGGATCGACTGGAGAAGGTTTGGTCAGGTAATTAAGAACAAACTCTCCGGTGCGCAAATTGGTAGGATTGGCACGACAGACGAACTAGAGTCAAAGGTCGGGGCTCTGGAGAAGGCTTTTGATACCGCCTTCAAAGTCTCGTGCCCTGCTAAGTACAGCAAAAAGACCCTGCCACCGTGGTGGAATGAAGACCTCTCTTGCCTCAGGAAGCTGACCAGAGAAATCTTCAACATCTGCTACAGGCAAAAATACTGGCAGCCATACAAGGACTGCCTAAAGAAGTACAAGTCGGCTATCAGGACCGCCAAGAGACGGTCTTGGCTAGACTATTGTCAGAACATTGAAAGCACTAGTGAATCTGCGAGGCTCAATAAGATTCTGTCCAAGGAACATAAGAGTCCATCCTTCCTTAAAAATTCGGAAGGCTCCTGGACGGAATCTTCTAGTGAAACCTTGGAGCTGCTGGTGCAAACGCACTTTCCCTCCAACGAGGAGGACTGTGAGTCAGAACCTCGCTTGGAGGGTTTGCGGCAACCCCAGCTGTGTGAGACTATCAAGTCGGTAATTACCGGGGAGAGGATCGGCTGGGCTATAAAAAGCTTCTGCGCATACAAATCTCCAGGCCCAGATGGCATAATGCCAGTCATGCTACAGAAGCAGCAGGAAAGGGTTGTGCCGTGGCTTGTTGAGATTTACCGAAGCTGCATCACTTTAGGATACGTACCGCAGTCCTGGAGGCGCGCACGGGTGGTTTTCATACCGAAAGCGGGCAGGCGCGGTCATGAGTCCGCGAAGGACTTTCGGCCAATCAGCCTGACCTCTTTCGTGCTGAAGACCCTAGAACGCGTCCTGGACATTCACTTAAGGACGATTATGGAGAGAACGCCTTTCTCTAAGTCCCAGCATGCCTACCTCAAAGGAAAATCCACAGAAACCGCCCTCCACGAAGTAATTGGCACGGTTGAGCGGTCGCTGCAGTACAAGCAGTATACCCTTGCTGCTTTCTTGGATATAGAAGGAGCTTTCAACAAAGTTAGTACCAACGCCATCAAGGAAGCCTTGACCGGTATTGGACTGGAGGGGTATCTCACGCATTGGATTATATCCATGCTGAGTACCAGGATAATCCAGTCCGATCTGGGAGGCAACCACTTGACCAGAGCTGTAAACAGAGGCACGCCCCAGGGTGGTGCTATCTCACCGGTGCTCTGGTTAATAGTAATGGACAAAATTTTACGTACATTGGACAGCAGCGGGGTGAAGGTGGTGGCGTATGCCGACGACTTGGTGATATTAGTATCAGGGATGTTTCTGTCCATTATGGGCGACATCATGGAAGAAGCGTTGCGAAAGGTGTGCCTGTGGGCCGCAAGATGCGGACTCAGCATAAACCCAACCAAAACGCAACTGATGCTATTCACCACCAAGACAAGGATACCTGAATTCCATCTACCACGGCTGAATGAACAAAGATTGGTTCTTTCCTCTAATGTAAAGTATCTGGGTGTAATCCTGGATCCTAAGCTAAATTGGAGGTTGAACATAGAACTGAGGGTTAAGAAGGCCTGTATAGCCCTCTATGCCTGTAAGAGAACCTTTGCCAAGAAATGGGGTCTCCAGCCGAGGATGGTTCTCTGGATGTACACCGCTGTAGTGCGTCCGATCCTGACGTACGGATCTATTGTATGGTGGCAGGCTTTGAGGAAGAAATACAATAGAACGAAGTTTAATAGGATTCAAAGAACCGCGTGCGCAGGTGCTACGGGGGCTCTGCAGTCCTGCCCGGCAGATGTTCTCAATGTACTCCTGCATCTCCTCCCCCTTGACCTCCACATAAAATATGTTGCAGCGTGCAGTGCCGTCAGACCACGTGAGTCCGGATGTTGGACAGCGAAGTCCTACGGCCACAGCAACATTCTAGATGAAATACCTCGAGAAATCTAGGCATCCCCCACGGACTATGTCACACGCAAGCTGAACTTCACGAGAAACTTTGCTGTGGATCTTCCAACCAGGGCAAAGTGGAAGACCGGCGGCGTGTTGCAAGACTATAACACGGTATTCTTTACAGACGGATCAAAGATGGCCTATGGAGTCGGCGCGGGGGTTTTCTCGAATACACACGGTGTATCCAAGTCGTATGGTCTCCCAGGTTTCGCCAGTGTATTCCAGGCGGAAGTACTGGCGATATTGGAAGTCTGTCGATGGCTGGAGCGTGATTCGAGCCCCAAGCGTAACATAGCCATTCTGACCGACAGCCAAGCGGCCATCAAGGCCTTGTGCTCAACGACATCTTCCCGGTTGGTGGGGCAGTGCAGAGACACGCTCAACCATCTGGGCGGCACGCTCAAGATCACTCTCCCCTGGGTTCCCGGGCATAGGAACATAGAGGGCAGTCCCTCGGCGAATACAGTCGGTGTTCCGCTGGCGGCTGTCGGGGGCCGAGTCTACTCGCACTACCTAGCAGCCGCGGGCCTGAGATGGCGAAGGCTTACAAGCTGTGCCAAATCAAGGAGAATTTGGCCCGCTTACAACATAGCCCGATCACGAGAGCTCCTATGCCAGACGCGTGCAAATGCATTCAAGATTACGGCGGTCTGCACGGGGCACTGGCCCATAGGGGACCATGCCGCTAGGCTCGGCTTACCCTACAACTCGCATTGCCGAAGCTGCGGAGAAGGAAGGGAAACCCTTATGCACTTTCTCTGCGATTGTCCAGCTCTGGCTCGAGTCAGGCTGCGGACACTGGGTAAACCATTCTTTGGGGACCTTAGTGAGATTTCTAGCTGCAGGGTCGGAGAGCTGCTTTCCTTCGTGAATGCTACGGGCTGGCTCTGAAGATCCGAGCCAGCTGGACTCTGCTTCCCTGTTCCTATAACAACAGTCACGGTCTTAGGAGTTTGTGGCATCGAAACGGCGCACCAAAGCGCTAATTGGGCTCCTCGGAGTGGCCACTGATACCTACCTGCCTACCTACTAAACAGCAAAGACATATCAAGCCAGTTGGTGTGGAGTTGTCATCAGATGTTACTGAAATTTGGCCGACTGAACGAAACACTCCTGATGTGGGTGCCAGGGCACTCAAACATCGCTGGTAATGAAGAGGCTGACAGACTGGCTCGCCGAGGGTCTGGATTCACAATGGTGGGGCCAAAACCACTTTTTGGCATCCGGCCATCCATTTCAAATCTACTCTGATGGGTGAAATAGCAAGGATTCACGCAGCTGAGTGGAGAAATTTGAATTCTTACCGATAGGCGAAAATTCTTGTGAAAGAACCTGGGGTCGCCTGAGCGGCAGTTTTGTTGTCCGTTAAGAAGTGGGACATGAAAAACCTAGTAGAGCTTCTAACAGAACAGTGCTCCTTAAACTACCACATGGAAAAGATTGGGGTAGCGGTTTCGGCTATGTGTAGCCAATGTGAGAAGGAGGAGGAGACGGCCCTGCACTTTATATGCAGCTGCCCGGCCTCCTCAGATCTCAGACGAACACACCTTGGTAAACTAAACCCTTGAAATTAACTCTCTCATCGCAGTGGTTGGGCAATTTTAGAGAGAATCAATTTCAGAAGAAGTTCTCCTAGAGTAACATCCTCATCCTTAGCAATACGGCAATACTCAAATATCTTAACAAGATCAGAGATGACTTCTAAATTCTCACTTTTAATTTCAAAAGTATTCACACCCTGAATTTCAACCAAATTAAACATGAAAGGTTACCCCCATTAAACCCACTACTTAATTCTGAGCTAATCAACCATTTGACTGCACTAGAATCAATACCATTATGGAAAGGAAAACTTATTAAACCCCTTTAATGGATATTCAACGAGGTGAACTGAAGCAAATTGCATTCGAAAATTAATCCTTGTGCTACCTTTTCGGTTGAAACAGGTACAGGAGTAATCTCTCCTTGGGGCTGCCCACTTTTCTCCCAGCACATCCCAGTTAGATAAATGTCGATGGGATTAGTGAATGCCTCAGACACGGCTTTTATACATAAATACGTATAAGGATTGGCTTTATATAGTGGCGACGTGTGTTTGTGCAATTTACACTCTATATTGATTCCATTGATGCGCTTCGATGTTTGCTCGGTTTTTTTTCGAAAGAATTAAGCTCATTGCTCGGGGATATTCCCTGTAGGGGTTTTAAACATAAAATGTTCAATTTCCCCCATTGTAAAAGGAAAGGTTATTTCGCCCCTGAGGATCCCCAGAAGGTTTTACAGCCTTTCTCTGTACAGTAAAAAATTGGATAATTTTCTTTAGATAAGATTCAGTGACAAAGGCTATATGTTACAGAAACGCAGATAAACCGCTAATTCCACTTTTTAATGAATTTCAGGACATGTGCCAGGAGTTCACTGGCTTTCAATGTCTTCGCTGACTCATATACACGACTGAGTTCCCCCGTTCCTGTTTATGAGCTAGTTACCTTCTCAGCGAAGACAAGTCAAAGCCATTGCTAAGCCAACGTGCTTGGCTGTACAGAGGTCCTCCCGGCGAATAACATTGCTGAGCACGAAATCCTCGTAAACCTTATATATTCGGTGGATACCACCTTACCTACCTCCATATCTGCACGTACAGAAAGGAACATAAATTACTGGCATTCTATTCAATACAGTGCTGGTAGTCCTGTCCATCGAATGGCTGTAGGATGTGGATTTATGTACGAAAAGGAAAGCTTTTTCGTGACGGGCTAATGCGTTCCAGGTGCTGGCATAAAAATTAAATCATTCGCTCATTATGCATATTAATACTTAGGAGCTACTCGCGTATCGTAAAAAGATACGATGTGTCTGTTCTATTGTTATTCATAGCGGCAACGTGCACGCCCAAAATCAGAGGGAATTCAGTTGATTTTTTTATGCAGGTTTTGCTGAATTTCAGTCCCAGATTTGAATTTTGTGTCTTGGGTATGAAATAAAGTGAGGAAAGAATCTAACTTGAAATTTTCACAGCATGAATTGTGTGCTATAAAGTTTAATACGTATTGTGGATAGGTCCAACAAAATACAGTCCACATTTCAGGACCTCTCCCATTAAGTGAGTGGAAAATAAATTGGCTAATTCAGATAAAATGGAATCGCCACCTCCTCTTGATGGCTTTTGGAAAGAGTGATGAAAGTAATAACCTGAAAATACCTCCCTCGGTACTTTCGTGATCAGGACGACAAAAGACTATATCAACGCGACATACAAATCATCTTTGCTTCTTTATTGTCTTATGCTAGACAAGTAGATTAGATTGTTCCGAGCATTTCCATATTTTCTACTGTTCAAGAAACGCGTTATCAACCCTCCGCATTCCACAACGCTCAGGTCATCAATACTATTTCCACTCCAGAATAAAATCATCATACTAGACTCTTCGCAAAAAGATACGCTTCACGCAAACCAATACGACGACTTTCACCCTCTACCAAGTATGAACAGGTAATTCACCCATTCACCCCATTAATTGTCACCCAGAACTTGAAGAGGGATACAAAGACTCGATATAACGAACTTTACTTTGAAACGAAACTGGTAGTACTGCATTGAAAATGAAAGACGGTAATCACCTTGAAAGAAAGTAATCACCTTTCAGTTGAAAACCTGGCTCAAAAGAAAGAGTTTTTGCAGAAGTACCTGAGTGTCGGAGTTCAGGTGGCGATGGAGAGATACCAATGGTTCAGTGGATGGAACCTTATCATCATCAGAAGCAGTGGCGGTCAGTTTGGAGTGGAGCTTGTCCGGGATACTGAAGATACAATGTCTTTGGGCATCAGTAAAGGGAGAAGCGTCTCGACAAATCACGCAACTTGGGACCACTTGATCAAGAGATGCGCATAAATTGATGGTACCCCCGATATCCACCGGGGACTTACACCGTGAGCACAGACTCGAACCGAGAAGTCTGTCCACCAACAGCTTCACCCTCTGGCAAACCGTTGCGCCGGATTTTACTCCCTACAGATTTCTGACGACAATGGGTAAACCGTCTAGCGGCCCCAAATGCCGCAAAATGAGTTTCATATAGAAACTCCAACCGAACGACGCCTTGCAGGATGAATTTAACGAGGAACTTTCGATGTTATCCAACATCGAATACCAGTCTGATGACCCAGACGAAGTTTCCCTCCACACCGCTGCACCCAACTAACCCGAGAAGGACGACGACGTAGAAGCTCTAAGGAACGAGTGCAAAATACTTCTCGCTCTCAGTGTCCAGCAGAAAGAACAAATTTCCACCCTCAACCGGACGACTGAAGTCGCTGCAATTCACCATCCGGCTTTCCCGGATAAGAAATGGGAAAAACCAGCACCGACATATCATGTTCCTCCTCCGCCAGCGAACGACTTCCCACCGTTAGGAGTGAAGAGACGCACCTCCGAAGTTCCCGCATCCCGCCAGCATCCACCCGTCCGGCCTTCAACTGTGACAGCCACACCAGCAGCACCTCCTCGGAGGACTACAACCAGGCGAAGAACGTCTTGGTCGACAAAAAGTCTAAATTTTATAACTCTACCTTGCTGACCGAGAAGACCACTTCTCTGATATTTCATGGCTTGGACCACAACTATTCACCTGAGGAAATCAAAGACGACCTCTCCGCCCAGAGGATCAAAAACATTAAAGGCATAAAGCCTTCATAACAACCAAAACAGAAATTGGCTAACCACTTTTGACGCCACCTTTGACGAGAATCAACTGTCCAAAGTGAAAGCCTTCAACCATAAAATTGTTCGCTTCGAACAAATCAAGGCGAAACAGATTTTGCAATGCAAAAACTGCCAACGCGGTCACGTAGCGCCCAAATTGGATATCGCTGTGCTAAATGCGATAAAACGCACCGCCCTGGAGAGCAGCAACACCCGAGAGGAGCCCTACTACGTTAACTAGGACAGTCCTGACCATCCGGCTAATTACAGGAATTGCCTTGCCTTTATTCGAGCCGACGCCAGGTAGAACGCACCCAAACAAGCACCTCCAACCCCGTGAAAGATCCTCAATTCTGGTTTCACTAGAGGTCATTTTTGCTCTCTAGACGTCTTTTTCGCTGACGCTGTTCGCACTAGCACGCAGCAATCAACCCAAAACAAATCAAGCTTCCCAGTGAACACGCAAGAATTTGTTGAAAAATCACAACAATTTTTGAATATGTTCAATGCAATGATTGTTGCCCTTTCGTCCAGTCATAAACATTAAAATTATCGAACTGAACATCAATTCGATTGTTCGAGTTCGACCTTTTTCTCAAGAAGCACAAACCCCAAATAGTCCTCCTACGTGGGACCAGGCTTCACTTCGGCTACAAACCTTCCTTTTCCGGGTTTAACTTTTTCAAAACCAACCACCACAACGAAAACAGTAACAACTTGGCAGGAGGTACTGCAATTCTCACCTCCGACAAGCTTCCAACCGCCCAAATGTTCCCTCCCAGTAACATGTGTGTGTCCCAAGAAGTAACAGTTGTTGCTACAGAAACACATTCTTTTAGCCTCGGTCTAGTGCCCAAATCAGTTCCTCGATACTAGTGATTTCTCAAGTCTGTTCAACGTCTGCGCATCCCATCTGCACCCCGACTACAAATCACGGCACATGATCATCAGAGATGAGACATAGGTCCTGACTTGACACGGCCCACAACCTAAACGGCCTTCAACTATACGACTGGCTCGCTCCCGCTCCGCCAGCCCTGAAATTCCAACATTTCAGTCCTGCCCTATCCAGTTATATTAACCTTTACACTCAATCACACCTTGACCACTTCTTTACAACAAACGACCTAAATCCAATCCCACGCCCAAATACGTTTCCCTTCCTCAAAACCGTTCCAGGCATCAGCGATCATAATACGGTTGTACTTGCGATCAACCTGCCTGATAGCACTTCCCTCCCCAATCACTGAACCATCCCCGACTACCAAGAGGCAAACTGGAGAAGTATCAACCAGTCCCTCAAATCCTCGCTCTCACAGATCGAAATCAGTAACATCACACCCATCTCCAATGAAGGTGTACGAAAAACAAATACCGCAACGTTCCCTCAACTATAGAAACCTAATCTCGCTGCCTGAACATCTCCTAAGGGACATCAAACTGACTAGAACCATTCGAAGAAGACTTTTTAGAAACAGATATGACGCCCACTGTCTCTCCCTCAAAAATGAGATAACGAGATTTACGATCTCGGTAATTCGATTCGTCAAGGAATCCAAACTATCTACGCTGAGCACCATACGGTCAACTATTCAATATCGATTTCAACCCGCACACCTACCCTGAACTGAGACAAACATGTTCCAGACTTGGTAAAAGTAATACTCCAAGCACCATCTTGCCTCAAAACATTTCACCACCGGAAAAAACCGAGCAATCATCCAATCATTTTCTAGGCAGAAAAGGAAGTCGCCTCCTCTATCTCCTCTCTCCTCAACTCACCAGCATTTCTAACGCAACCCACCGCCTCTCTCAGTCCCTTCCTCCCCAACGTTTTCAATCACTGTACACTCAATACGTACTTCCCCACGATTTGGAATGCCAAAAAAAGCCCCTATCCCGAAGAAAAACGAGAACTTGTTGACACCAGATAGCTACAGACCCATCTCAATCTTACCGTCAACCGCCAAACTCTTTGAGTGAGCCATCAAAACGAGGATTGGCGAACACTGCGCGGCCAACGATATCATCCCAAACTTTCAGTTTGCAAATCATCCGCAACATTCAGTCGAGCACGCACTCTTCGTACTCAAAACCGACCCTTTAAGCGGATTCAAACGCAAAACACCAACCATCGCCAGCCTGCCTTTGGCTCCGTTTGGCAACACGCACTCATTGCTTTCACCATGATAGGAAACCCCACTAGGGAACCCCACTAGGCCATCTGCTACCCTAAATTGGTGAAACTGAACGATCGCATTGGCAAAACGATCGCGTCACCCCACCCATGACCCCGAAAAGGAGAGAAGAACGTAGCCCACCATCTTGCCACCAGCGACACAATCTGCATCTCGACAATGCAGGTGACTATCGAACCACCGACAAGTACCGATGCCGTACTTATCGTCGCTTGCAACCCTCCAAAAACCTCAACTGCTCTGCCCCCAAACCTAAACAGACTGCTGAAGATCCACAAAGCCTTCATCCTTGGCGAACAAGAAACCTTCGCAGATAAGGTAATCTCTATAGATCCTTTCGTCTATGCCGCTAGCGCATGCCAGTCTCGACCTTCATCCTTTGCCCAAACAAACGTCGAACCGATAACCAAGAAGCCTGCAGCACTCCGTCTCAATATAACTCAGCTTATCGCGCTGACTAGGCAGTTGATCCAGAGCCAAACCGACGTTTTCGCCTATCATCAAAGAAAGTCAGGAGGGCAAAGTCTACTAAGAGACCGTCCCAACTCTCTAGCAACCAACCCAAGCTGGTGTAGGTATCGCCAAGTATATGGCCCTCAAGTACGGAAGCCACCCCCGACCCAGGTGGCAGAAGTCGGGGCTACAGTCCCTGCAGAAAACCGCCTGCACGTGCTCGACCGGAACACCAAAATCAAATTTCTAATAGACTCTGGATCGGATATTTCGCTACTCCCTAAATCAGTGGTTGAGAAGAAGCCTCACCAGCGTCAGCCTCTTACTCTCCACGCAGCCAATACCTGACGAATCGCCACATTCGGCACATTCGCGATGATGCTGAATTTTGCCTGCAACGTCCACATCCTTGGCAGTTTATCGTCGCAGACATACAATCAGCAATCCTCGGTGCAGATTTCCTATCGAAGCGCGGACTGCTAATCGATATCCGAGGCTTGTCGGCCACTGCCTCAAAGCCGCCAAGGAGTAATTTCACGACTTACAGGAGCAGAGAATCATCACCTCTTGCGGGATTGCCCATTCGCCAAATGTTATTTGGACATCTTTGTAGCGAACGATGACCACCATCAAACATCCAAAATTTGCTTGCCATCCTGCTCCGCCCGGAGTAACCCGGATTAATGAATCCTGGGTAGAAACGAAGTAGAATACTTAATTTCAGCTGATGGTATCGAGCCCCCTCCACGCAAAGTCCAAGCCATCAAAGAATTCTCGAAACCAGAGACAGCCGCCGAGCTACGTCGATTCCCAAGGAGAATGACACTCTTCGGGGCTCTTATTGAAAATAATGCATAGGGGAAGAGAAATGAACTTAAGGTTTTAATCAGGAAGAGGTTGAGAAGATCATCCCGATCGTGTCCGACATTGGCATCAAAGTAGTCAATGAGGTACGCTACCAATGAGGGAGTAAAGAGGGGAATGGCAGGAGATTCAGAGGAAACTGTACTCCGAAGGGGGAGAGAGGAAGAAGAAGGAGACGAGCTATACGCCGAGGAGAAGTAACTGCAAAGTAAATCACAGGATAGCTCAGAAGAGGTAGCAGTGGACCCTGAGAATTTGATGAAAGAGGAAGGAGACTGGGAGGCATTGCGGGCGTTACGAATGTGAGACCAGAAAGGCTTCAAGTTACCACGCGCCAATTCGACTTCCAGCACTGTCCAGATAATCCTTCCTAGACTTAACTATCAGCAGCTTAACTGACGATCACAAAGCGCTGAAATGGTCAAAGTCTGCATGGCTTCCGGTGGATGAAAGCTTTTTCCCCCGCTTGGTAGCAGATTAACGGTTAGAGAATGGGAACCCAATTGATTGACGCCAGAGTTAAGTTCAAACCCTCAAAATTGCCCTTACGAAAGATGAGCTTAGAGGGCTTACGCATAGTATGGGAATTGAGGCGTGGCAGTTGTACCCCGAACTCAAAAGCAGGATGAGGGGCATCAAGAGCGACATAGGGAAGAACAAACGAAGATTGAGGAAGGAACCGTTCTGGCGTGTTGGAGAAGACTAGATCGGGAGTGCAATTTAGATGATTTGTGGTGCGGTTGGACGGAAAAGCAGCAATAAAGCAACTTTCCCCAATAAAGATCTCTGAAAGACTGTCGAAAAATTCATCGTACAGATAGAAGGGAGGCGAGGGAAGTATTCGCAACAGATAATAAAAGGACTGGGGTTGGGAGGGAAAGCACGAAAGTTGATACAATCATAGGGAGTAGAAGATAAAGAAAAGATGGATTCGGGTCATAGGGGGGACTTAACTGCGATCAAGGCACTTCCACCAACTGACTTACCTGAAGCTACGCGATCTCTGTCGCAGTGAAAGACTGAGAAACCCTCGAGGAGCTCAGTGCTTAAAATCCTATCATCCAACCACGCTCCAGTGATACAGATGAGATGATGTTGGAAAGCCAGAGCAGAAAGATTGAAACACGACAGCTTGGTGATCATAAAGACGCTACTAGACAAGTTGTTTATGGTGGTCGGCGAGGCAGACGGGCGACACCGAAATTTGTTCGTAATTTATTCCGCTCATAAGGCTTAATGAATACTCCTTGCTGCCAAAAGGAGGGTTGAGCGACGACATTGAAGTCATGTGGACACGTCACTTTAAAGGATGCAAATACGCGATCGGAGGAGCCATTCTTCGTCAGTTTCACATACGGAAGACGCGATGGAGATAAGCCAGCTTTACTTCATCAGAAGAAGTAGAACAGACAAATCTGGTAACGAAACGTTGCTTAGGCGGTGATGCGACTTGAAGCAGTGGGCCACCCGAATGCGTAGGAGAGGAGTTCGGAATGAAGGCGGCTGATGTATGGTGGCCGGTGATATATTGACACCAAATAAAGCGCCGGATAGCGGGATTAAGCACGGGGATGTACCTGATGGCTGCAGATTGGAGTTGGCCGTTCCAACTCGCTAACACTGCTATGTGCTAATGCATAAGCTGGATCGCATCAGAGAGCGTAGTGTCACAACAACTGTTACAGCGGTAAGACAGATTCGAAGAGCTTTATACAAAAGTCGAGAAAAGCGGCGAAAATGCCAAGACATTTAGTGTGATAAGATTTAACGACAATACCCATCGCAGTCAACAAATTTTGAGCCAGTTGATTCTTGATTGATTGTCCGTTTGTGTCACTAAATCTTAACAAGTCGGGAAACCGGAAGCTGGACGTTTCAGGTACGAAAGGTTTTGTGTAGTTCTTAGTACGTAGCACGTAATATATGCATATATTATGTGGGAATATCCACTTTCGGATGATATTGACATTCATAGTCTTGAATTTGCAAAGAAGCGACAAATTTGACGTATTATAACTTTGTTAGTAATAGTGCCAAACTTGGTAAGATCATGCTCTATGTTATACCCTATATTTTTGCGAGATTTCGTGGTCCTAGCATGAATTTAAGGGGGGTTCTGCAGCGAATTACTAAAAATTATAGTAATATACTATTATTAACTTTATTTATGCAGATATCAGTATGGAAGGTATTTCGGAGCCCAGGCACCATATAGTGGCAGCCTCTTGTTTTTTTTCAGATTTTTCGGTTGGGTAGTTTCTGAGAATGGCCCCCGTAAAGGAATGGTCACTTTCAACCACCCGCACTCCCCACCTTTTCAACAAATGTGAAAACTAAGACCAGCTTCGAAAAGTACTGACCGAGACCTTTAATTTGAGACCCCACATGACTATATTTGATAAAAAAAAAATTTACACCCCCCTTTTGCATGTATGGGGACCCCCCCTTAAATTCGTTGTAAAAGGATGTAATTCACTGTATGCGTGAGGGTTCACAGTTCCCAGCTTTCCACCAAATTTGGTGTCAATCGCTATAACCGTCGCCGAGAAAAATGCGTGTGACGGACAGACAGACAGACAGACAGACGGACCTGTGAGGAGTGGCCAGATCTCCCATCAGGCGCGACCCCAGGTGGCGGATAGGGGCATACCTATTGATGTGTAAATATGTGTTCATGCACTTTTCTTTTCTGACTGTGCATGGGCTAGTGTTTGCTCATCTCTGGTGCGCGGACCAAAATGGCTATGGGAAGGATACCCAGAACATAAAACCACCATGGAAGACGAGAGAAGGAGTAAACTTACGGTGCAGGGGCTCGGAACCCCAGTACCGGCGGCTTTTGGGAGTGAGCAAGCGGGCTCCCGGTCGTCGATATCCCTCGACCGCAGTGCCTCGGTGGTGGACAACTTGGCCACCTTGGCATATAATGTTACAAGTGATTTGGATCTGGAGAAGGAGGTGTTCAAGCGAAGTACAACCTTACCGAGAACACCAGTAGCAAGAACAACCAAGGATGAACTGAAGATGAATCGTTGGACGACAAAAACTGTAACAACACCCACCGCATATGTTCAAGACGCGCGACAGCAAGAGGTGCTCCAGGAACAAGATAAGGATCCATTCAAAAGAAGCTCATCAACTTTGAGATCTCCACCAATGCCAAAGACGATGAAGGACAAAGTACAGGCAAGGTGAACAAACGCCAAAAGTGAAGGACCGTGTAAAAGGGGTAACCCTGCCGGGACTTATAGGGAACAGAGTCCTGATCTGGAGGAATTACCCTTCACCCAGCTTGGGGCAAAAATAGTTGAGCTGTCCGAGTTTATCAAGGACAAGCACAACGTGCACCAAGCCATAAAGAATATGGTGAGGGCTATTAGAGTGCTCTACAATAGATCACAGGAGGAAAAGAATAATAAGGACACGCCGAACCCCGCTGCGCCAACAGTATCACAAGCGACCCAAGTGACGCCTAACCGTACTACCATCCAATTCCAGCGAAATAAGCGAGTACGTGAAAAAGAGGAGGATCCTGTAAATAATCAGCAGGCGCCTTAGAGAAAAAAAGGAGGACAGGACATCCTGAAAACCAACACCAACAGGCCAGAAGGAGGAAACCGTACAGCGAATCTAGGAAACTCGACCAGCGTTGCGAAGCCCAAGACCAGCGAAAACGATGGATGGACTAAAGTTACCAACAAAAAAGCGGAACGAAAAGCAAAAGTGCGAACTCGTCCAGATGTAATTGTTATCTCCAGTAAGGGCAATCTATCCTACGCGGAGATACTCAAAAAGGTCAAAGCGGATCCCGACCTGAAAGATCTGAGCGGAAATGTAAACCGAATCCGAAGAACCCAGAAAGGGGATCTCATGTTCGAGCTGAAAAGATCCAGCGTGGGCAAAACTGATGACTTTCGCACTCAAGTGAAAAACTCACTTGGGGAGAATGCCGCAGTGCGTGCCCAAAAACATGAGATCTACCTTCAATGTAAGGATCTCGATAAGTAACATCGAAAGAAGAAATTTGTATTGCTCTGAGGGAGCAATTCAAGTTGAAAGAACTCACCGAGGAGTCTATTGTGGGCTTACGAAAAGCCTATGGTGGTACTCAAACAGCCACAATACGAGTACCAGCGGAGGCAGCACAGATGTTATTGGCTGCCGGAAGGGTTCGGATTGGATGGGTTGTCTGCCGTTTAAGGGAACAAATTTCACTGAAGAGGTGCTTTAAATGCCTTATGTTTGGGCACTTCGCGAAGGCATGCACCAGCAGCATTGATCGATCCGATCGATGCAGAAGGTGTGGGGAGAAAGGTCATATTGCCAGAGAGTGCAATGGGGACCCCAAATGCCTATTGTGCGAAGTAAAAGAGGGACAAGATAACCGGCATATTGCCGGAAGTGGTAAATGTCCGGAATTTAGGAAGGCGCTCACTGCAATGAGAAAATGAGGTTTATCCAAATAAACCTCAATCATTGCAGGATCGCTCAGGATTTACTTAAGCAGGCCACGTTCGAATCTGAGATGGAAATCGCCATCATAAGCGAACCGTATAGACACCGTCACGGTGGCATATGGGTCAAAGATTCGACTGGTGGAGCGGCGATATGGGCTTGCGGTCGACAGGCCATACAATGTACTGCAAGTCAAGCAGGCAGTGGCTTCGTGTGGGCGAAAATAAGTGGTGTATATGTATACAGCTGCTACGCCCCGCCAAGTTTGACACTGTCTGAATTCGAGCAAATGCTTGATAATCTTGTTCTCGACGCGAGGGGACGTAGTCCAAAGGTGATTGCTGGTGATTTCAATGCTTGGGCCCTAGAGTGGGGTAGTAGAGAATCAAATGCTAAGGGGCGCAGTTTATTAGAAGCTTTTGCGCAGATGGACATAGTTTTGGCCAACGAAGGTGCTGTAAATACCTTCCAGAAAGGGGGGTCAGGCTCGGTTGTAGACCTGACCTTTGTCAGCCCTTCGCTGGCGCGTGGTATGTCCTGGTGCGTCAGTGAACGCTACACCCACAGCGATCACCAGGCAATCTTCTTTGAGACATGTGTCGAGCCACAGGGCAAAGAGCTATCATGCCCGAAACCGAGAAAGATTTCAGGCTGGTCTGCAAAATCTTTGGATGAGGAGACCTTCATAAAGGTGTGGTTAGATCAGCCTGATAAAGCAGGCACCTCTACGGAAAGAGCCGTCCATCTGGCTCAATGCATTGCCAAAGCGTGTGACGCGTCCATGCCTAGAAGGTGTTCATTCCCCAGTAGAAGACCAAACTACTGGTGGAATGATGAACTGACCGGCCTTCGATCAGCCTGCCACCGAACCAGAAGAGTGGCTCAGAGGGCGGTAGGTAGAGTCGAACAGGGACAAAAGGAACGCGCCTATAAGGCAGCCCGCAAAAACCTCAAGCTCGCCATCCAGTGAAGCAAGAGGGAGTGCTTTAAGGAGCTCTGCCGCTTCTGAGCATAAACCCGTGGGGGAATGCCTACAGAATCGTGATGGGACGATTCAGAGGCCGTTCATCTCCGCAGATCACGTGCCCCACCCTCTTGCTAAAAATCATCCAGGGGTTATTCCCCCAGCAAGAGGAGAGCACCGACACATTCCAACCACCTCTGAATGTGGCGGCAATTCCGCCAGTCACCAGAGACGAGCTGTTGGATATCTGCGGTAGAATAGGAGACAACAAAGCGCCGGGCCTGGACGGAGTACCGAATAAGGCCCTTAAGCTTGCCGTGAAATCCAGACCGGACATGTTCGCTGAGTTGTTCGAAGCGTGCATGTCCGAGGGGATATTTCCAGTGGCATGGAAGCGACAGAAGTTGGTACTTCTGCCTAAACCAGGTAAACCTCCAGGTGAACCATCGTCATATCGACCCATATGTCTCCTGGACACGGTGGGGAAAATGCTAGAGCGGGTAATCTACAATAGATTACTCAGACCAAGACCAAGGCGGCCTTTCGGATCGGCAGTATGGGTTCCGTAAAGCCAGATCAACCATTGATGCCATCAAATTGGTTACTGGCTTGGCCGAAGATGCAATTCACGGAAAGGGTAGTACCAGTAAATATTGCGTGGTAGTAACCCTGGATGTGAAAAATGCATTCAATTCGGCCAATTGGAATCTAATACGGAGATCTTTAGCGAAGGTTGGTATTCCCGCCTATCTCGCTGCTATCGTCGATAGTTATTTAACTGAAAGGAGGCTCTGGTATGACACCGATGACGGACCCCAGGAGTACGTTGTTTCCGCGGGTGTCCCGCAGGGCTCCGTATTGGGCCCACTACTGTGGAACATCATGTACAACGATATATTTAATCTTCCCCTTCCGGGGGAAGCCACAGTGGTGGGTTACGCTGACGACATAGCGCTGGTTGTTGTCGCAAAGCATCTCGAAGATGCTGAGTTATACTCAAGTGAGGCAATCGGTGCTGTTAAAAGTTGGCTAAAGAGCTCTGGTCTGACACTTGCGGAGGAAAAAACGGAAGCGGTCCTCATTACTAAGCGCCGGAAGAGAGATTACGCCTGTATTAGAATCGGGAATCATATCGTCACTTCCAAGCCGACCATCAAATACTTGGGAGTGGTGATAGACAGGAAGCTTAGCTATAAGCAACATGTGCGGTATGTTTGCGACAAATCATCCACTGCAAGTATGGCCCTGGCAAGGATGATGCCGAACATTGGAGGGCCAGGGCATACCTCTAGGTTGCTTATAGCCAGGGTGGTGACCTCGATCATGCTCTATGCAACCCCAGTTTGGAGGGAGGCGTTGTGGATGTCAGGGAACGCTACCAAACTGAGTTCAGTCTACAGGAGGACAGCCCTGACGGTATGCTCTGCCTTCAGGACTGTCTCAGATGATGCAGCATTCGTCATCTCTGGAATGATGCCGATTGACATCTTGGCAGATGAGATGGCGAACATATACAATGCAAAGCCAACCTCTTCCTTATCGCGGACGAGGAAGACTGAAAGGGAGAGATCCATAAATAGATGGCAAGAGCGGTGGGAACGCTCGGGAAAGGGCCGGTGGACGCACAGGCTCATTCCTGCCATCAAGGAGTGGTTGGAGAGACGACACGGTGAGATTAATTATAATCTCACCCAGTTTCTCACGGGGCACGGAGGATATCTCCAATACCTTCACAGGTTTAAATTGGAGACCTCACCCGATTGTCCCAATTGCAATGGAGTCCCAGAGGACCCAGAGCATGTATTCTCTTCCACTGTCCGAGATTTGTGGAAGAAAGGAGGAATCTAGAGGAGACTCTAGGGGAGGTGCTGGTACCAGAAAATCTGGTGCCGAAAATGCTAGCACATCAAGAGAATTGGGATGCGGTAAACTCCATGATCGCATCTATCCAAAATAAACTGCGAAAAGCAGAGTAGAGGAGAAAAACGCGGTCACGTGCGCCGCGTATAGAAGAAAGGTGACAAAGCTAGAGTGAGGAGCTGACTCCGCCCCGTGATGTAATACCTTATGGTGGGTCCGCGGGGTAGGGAGGGAGTCGGGGGTGGTTTTAGTGGGTAAAAATCCCACACGCTGGTGTGTCCAGACCAGTGTCTTTTTGAAGATTTCCACCTCCTCAACAAAAAAAAAAAAGACAGACAGACGGACAGACAGACAGACAGACAGACAGACAGTAAACCGATGTTAATAAGGTTTTGTGTTTACACAAAACCTTAAAAAGTGGTAGTCGGTTGGCAAGAGGTCGGTAATTTTTGGGCCGTTATTCTGGACACATGAGGTCGTGCGTTGTCAATCCATATCATCACTCCATGTCTGCTGTACAATACAATTTATTGATTAGGGCACAGTATTTCTCTGCATTAATCGTTTCACTACGTTGCAAAAAACAATAGTGGATAATATTTTTTGAGAATTGTGGGGTCCTAAGTCCGCATCAACTTAATGCCAGACCGGATTAAATGAGGAGCAACTTACCCCTTTTTTCTGTGGTCCACGGACCCCTCATTTAGGACTTAGCACCCAAACTTGAAAAAAATGTCAGGCGATGAAGGCTTTACGGTTTCTTACCAGAGCAGAGTCAAATCGTCAGACGCTGCCTCACCTCTGCCCTGGGAGTAGTCACCATTACCGACTTTCAGCACCTTACCGATATCACTTTTCATAGCATATCACTATTCTGCAAATTTCCATTCGAACCGCCATGTTTTGCTCTGTAAGTTCATGCGGAACTGGCTTATCAAACTTTTTCACCTTTCCAAACTGTCCCAAGTGCCGGGAAACTGTCGAACAGTGCACGTCCAATTTTATTGCAATGCCCCTTATAGATGCATGTGTGCCAGACTCCACTACCAAGCACAGCTCGTCGTTGTCGATCAATGATCCTGGATGCCTTCGTGGCTCAGTTTGACGGCTCATATCACCACCGCTGTATGGTTTGTTCCTTTACCGTAACAGCTCCAAATGCTCTGCAAATATTTCTGGTTGCCTCCGCCACGTTGTTACCAAGTTCTCATAAAAGAAAAGTAAGTGTTTTTCACTCGCGTCCATGTTTTTTTTTCTTTTTAAGGTTTTGTGTAAACACAAAACCTTATTAAAATCAGTTTACCGTCTGTCTGTCTATCTGTCTGTCGGTCTGTCTGTCTGTATGTCTGTCTGTCCGTCACACGCATTTTTCTCGGAAACGGTTATAGCGATTGACACCAAATTTGGTAGAAAGATGGGAACTGTGAACGCTCACGCATAGAATGAGTTACATCCTTTTACGTCGAATTTAAGGGGGGTCCCCATCATGCAAAAGGGCGGTGTACATTTTTTTTTTCTTCAAATATAGTCATATGGAGTATCAAATTAAAGGTCTCGGTTAGTACTTTTCGAAACTGGCCTTAGTTTTGACATTTGTTGGAAAGGTGGGCAGTGCGAGGGGTTGAAAGTGATCATTCCTTTAAGGGGCCATTCTCAGAAACTACCCAACCGAAAAATCTGAAAAAAACTCATCAGGCTGCCACTATAGGGTGCATGAGCTCCGAAATACCTTCTATACTGATATCTGTACAAATAAAGTTAATAATAGTACATTACTATAATTTTTAGTAATTGGCTGCAAAACCCCCCTTAAGCTCATGCTAGCACCACAAAACAATACAGGGTATGACATAGAGCATGATCCTACCTTTGATGGAAATCGCACTATTACTAATAAAGTTACAATAGGTCAAAACTGTCGCTTCTTTACAAATTCGAGACTATGAGTGTCAATATCATCCGAAAGTGGATATTCTTACATAATATATGGATATATTACGTGCTACGTACTAAGAAATACACAAAACCTTTCATACCTGAAGCCTCCAGCTTCCGGTTTCCCGACTTGTTTATATCTGGTGTCGGTTAAATTCTTCGCATTTGATAATAATATTAAACTCAGAGTATGCAGCGTATGAGGTTGACTATTATCAATACAGGGGTTTCCATCAAGTGATTTATTTAAATCGCCTCTAAAAAATAGAGGGCAATGGAATTTTTAGCTATGTGACACGGAGCTGTCATCCGCTCGTCACTCCTCACATCTTTTTCGTTTTCTTCAGTCTTCAGTTCACAAGCGGGGTCGGCTCGTGGTGATCGGTTTCGTCATTTTATTTCATCAAATGCCTGATCAGGATGTAATTGCGAGACCTTTAAATCCCTATCCAGCGTATCAAGCCATCATTGTTTTGGCCGGCTTTTTGGTTGCTTACCATTGCTTTCGATGTTCTGACCAATACTGGTTGTTGAATTCTCGTTAGCGTGAATTACGTGACCACAGCATCGAAAACGTCTCTCTTGCAGTTTTTCCACGATCGGTGCAAACCCATATCGATCGCGGATATTCTCATTTCAGATGTAATCAAAACGTGTCACGCCACCAGTGCAATGCAACATCTTCGTCCTCACTACCGCAAGACGCCGTTCATTGTCCTTTATTGTCGGCCAACACTCAGAACTATAGAGAGCGGCAGACGGACGACATTGCAGTAAATTTTAAATTTGGGACGTACGATGATACGTCGATCACAAAGAACACCAGTTGGGGAATGCATTAATGCGTGAAACAATTTCGTTACGAAGTTCTCCATTGGCTGATAGCATTCTTCTTCTTGTTCTTCAACCTTTGTCCCGTTCACAAGCGGAGTCGGCTCGATGCTTTCAAATCCCCCATGATAGCATTGGCTCGAGATATTTAAATCGCTGAGTTCTGGCAATGGCAGTAACCTGCCCTTCGAGATATCTAAATCGCTTAGTTCTGGCAATGGCAGTAACCTGCCCAGAACTGACCGATTTCAATATTTCGGGTCAATGCTATAAGCCAATGGAGAACTACGTTATGCTCCTCACATAGGGAAACACAAAACCTTTTATACCTGAAGCGTCAAGCTTCCGGTTTCCCGACTTGTTTGTTCTTGGAAGTGGCAATTAAAGCTTCCACTGAATTTGGGCTGACAAAGTGGATGAGAGAAACAGGATGAATAAGGCGTTGAGAGAAAATGTTTAGGTTTGGACTGGGGCGGTAAAAAGTTGGTAAGGATTGGAGTTGCTCTATGGATTCGCTTACAAAACTTTCGAAGTGTTGATTACGAATGCGGAGGGTGCAATGGTGTGCTTGAAGGACGTGATCCGCTAGGATGTTCACCTTTTCGTGAGTTGAAATATTTTACGGAAAGATAGTAGTTTGTTGGGTGGACTTGCCTAGACGAGGGCAAGTTTTTCTGAATTCCCTGAAGGTATCAAGATTCAGTTCTATGTTGAAGAGACGTTTGTGGAAGTGGTTGGTGTAAACGGTTAAAATTCTATCGCGGATTAACCTATCAAGGGAAAGGTTCTCGTCACGGAGAGGAGAGGATTGCGGAGAGTATCTATTTCTAAATAGCCTCCGCCTTAGGGTACGTTTGTATTTTATATCTTCAAGGAGATCATTTAGGAGAGAAGTTCGTCACATACTTGCTGAATTACTTCAGTGTATTGACGAATTGCCCAATCTATAGTGTTGGAAATTGTTTCATTGGAAATTGTTGGAAATTGTTTCATTGGAAGGGAGGAGGAGAGGTTCAAGTTTAGATTTAAGTGTACGGTTAAGGAGTTTCCAGTTCGCCTTCTGGAAGTCAGCGACTAAAGTAGGAAAGGGCCAGGTGGCTCTGTCGGGAAGTGAAATATCTAAGACCACCGCATCGTAGTCACTGATACCGGGGACTGTTTCTAGGAAGGGATAACTATTGGGATTGGCTTTGAGGGTTAAACTGCTGCTGATTAGGAATTGGTCAAGCTAGGAATGGTAATAACCTTTATTAAATGACTTTCTTGTTCGACCGTACATCGAACCATGACAGGTGCCTGGCGTTGAGGTCTCCACATATAATTATGAACCAGAACTTGTTTGCTCTTGGTTGGACGGCACAATAGGAAAGAATAAAACGGATGTCATGGGTATCAAAGGATTGATCAGGACAGTAGACAGCAGCAACGAAAACCAAGTAAGGTTGGGCTTCTAAGGAAATAAGCGTAACCTCAATAGATTTGAAGCTATTGGATGGAGGGAACAATTGTTTGGCAAGGAATTCGTCGGAAAGAAGGATGGCCATTCCACCACAGGTGTCTCGGCCTTGAGGACTAGACTGAGGACATCAGTTCTGAAAAGGTAGAAATTTGCTTATAGTGCAGCCTGGTTTCACACAGGAGCACTATGTGGGGATTATGCTCGCCAAAAAATAGCTCCAGTTCATGCCTGCGGCCGATAATCGAGTTAATGTTCAACGTCCATTATTGAACGTTAGAATATCGAATTGCGTTGAACATTTGCAGGACTGTGATTTTCTGGCGAACTCGAGGAAATCAGGATTGGAAATGTTCGGGAAATTTGTGCGTTGAGATGTTGGAGCAGACGGGTTTTTGCTCGGCACGATATCTGCAAAGGAAAGAACCCCGCACTAAGCTTTAACTCCTGGGTATCAGCTTCCGCATGTACGGTTGTTGACATCAAGGGTTGTCTCTTGATATTTGTGTCGCTACGTATGTTGACATCAACATGGGGCCGTTACACACCTGCACGAAAGGTCGTCACTGCAAACATTTACACCGCGGAATTACTATGCCCTTCTGTGCACGTAACTTTCGCATAACATATTCGAATAGCCGACGGAAGGCAAGACTTTTGCGGAAGTCCTCAGTGAAATCCGTTACAAAATTAAACCCAAAGACAACGGAGAGGAAGTGTTTTCCATACGTAAAACGAAGGGTGGTGGAGTCTTAGTCGAACTAGGCCCGAAGACTATAAATAAAGGCACGTTCTGTGAAGCAGTCAAGGGGCTTCTGGGAGAAAAAGCTTTGGTTTCCAGCCTGGAACCCACGTGTGGTTTGGAAATCCGAGACCTTGACTGTCTCACGGAAAAGAACGAGGTAGAAGAGGCCATCAAACGCGAATGCCCGGAGGTAACCAATGTCCGGATTGGTATCACCTCCGCAAACTCTCGAGGCCAAAAACTCGCTGTGGTGGAAGTTGCCGAGCAATACGCGAGGAAGCTTCTAGACAGCGGGAAAATAAGAATTGGTTGGGCGGTGTGTAGGATACGAATTCGGGCCGCCCCAACCAAATGTTACAGATGTTTGGATTATGGGCACACATCTGCAAACTGTCGGGGACCTGACAGAAGGGCAACATGCCGTAAATGCGGTCAGGCAGGCCATAAAGCGAACACCTGCAATGAAAAGGAACGCTGCGTCCTATGCAGGGACCGTGGAGCGACTGAAGAGAGCGTTGCGCACACTGCAGCATCGGGGCGGTGTCCAGTTTTCAGAGCAGAACTGGAAAGAGCTAGGGCACGGTCAACATGATTCGCATCCTACAAATCAATATACACCGGAGTGCAACCGCTCACGAGTTGCTAGCGCTGATTTAGTACTCATCAGTGAGCAGTACCGCAACAAGGGCCCAGTTTCATGGCACCCAGACATATCAGGTACCGCTGCCATCTGGATTCGGGACGGCACCTTCCTTAGAGTTCTTGCCCAAGGAGATGGCTTTGTCTGGATTCGGTGTTCAGGGATAACGTTTTTTATTGTCTACCTTACGCTGAATTAGACGATGCCGATACTTTGGAGGACGCTATCTTAAGCACGGATGGGCGAATCCTAGATATCTAAATCGCTTAGTTCTGGCAATGGCAGTAACCTGCCCAGAACTGACCGATTTCAATATTTCGGGTCAATGCTATAAGCCAATGGAGAACTACGTTATGCTCCTCACATAGGGAAACACAAAACCTTTTATACCTGAAGCGTCAAGCTTCCGGTTTCCCGACTTGTTTGTTCTTGGAAGTGGCAATTAAAGCTTCCACTGAATTTGGGCTGACAAAGTGGATGAGAGAAACAGGATGAATAAGGCGTTGAGAGAAAATGTTTAGGTTTGGACTGGGGCGGTAAAAAGTTGGTAAGGATTGGAGTTGCTCTATGGATTCGCTTACAAAACTTTCGAAGTGTTGATTACGAATGCGGAGGGTGCAATGGTGTGCTTGAAGGACGTGATCCGCTAGGATGTTCACCTTTTCGTGAGTTGAAATATTTTACGGAAAGATAGTAGTTTGTTGGGTGGACTTGCCTAGACGAGGGCAAGTTTTTCTGAATTCCCTGAAGGTATCAAGATTCAGTTCTATGTTGAAGAGACGTTTGTGGAAGTGGTTGGTGTAAACGGTTAAAATTCTATCGCGGATTAACCTATCAAGGGAAAGGTTCTCGTCACGGAGAGGAGAGGATTGCGGAGAGTATCTATTTCTAAATAGCCTCCGCCTTAGGGTACGTTTGTATTTTATATCTTCAAGGAGATCATTTAGGAGAGAAGTTCGTCACATACTTGCTGAATTACTTCAGTGTATTGACGAATTGCCCAATCTATAGTGTTGGAAATTGTTTCATTGGAAATTGTTGGAAATTGTTTCATTGGAAGGGAGGAGGAGAGGTTCAAGTTTAGATTTAAGTGTACGGTTAAGGAGTTTCCAGTTCGCCTTCTGGAAGTCAGCGACTAAAGTAGGAAAGGGCCAGGTGGCTCTGCCGGGAAGTGAAATATCTAAGACCACCGCATCGTAGTCACTGATACCGGGGACTGTTTCTAGGAAGGGATAACTATTGGGATTGGCTTTGAGGGTTAAACTGCTGCTGATTAGGAATTGGTCAAGCTAGGAATGGTAATAACCTTTATTAAATGACTTTCTTGTTCGACCGTACATCGAACCATGACAGGTGCCTGGCGTTGAGGTCTCCACATATAATTATGAACCAGAACTTGTTTGCTCTTGGTTGGACGGCACAATAGGAAAGAATAAAACGGATGTCATGGGTATCAAAGGATTGATCAGGACAGTAGACAGCAGCAACGAAAACCAAGTAAGGTTGGGCTTCTAAGGAAATAAGCGTAACCTCAATAGATTTGAAGCTATTGGATGGAGGGAACAATTGTTTGGCAAGGAATTCGTCGGAAAGAAGGATGGCCATTCCACCACAGGTGTCTCGGCCTTGAGGACTAGACTGAGGACATCAGTTCTGAAAAGGTAGAAATTTGCTTATAGTGCAGCCTGGTTTCACACAGGAGCACAATGTGGGGATTATGCTCGCCAAAAAATAGCTCCAGTTCATGCCTGCGGCCGATAATCGAGTTAATGTTCAACGTCCATTATTGAACGTTAGAATATCGAATTGCGTTGAACATTTGCAGGACTGTGATTTTCTGGCGAACTCGAGGAAATCAGGATTGGAAATGTTCGGGAAATTTGTGCGTTGAGATGTTGGAGCAGACGGGTTTTTGCTCGGCACGATATCTGCAAAGGAAAGAACCCCGCACTAAGCTTTAACTCCTGGGTATCAGCTTCCGCATGTACGGTTGTTGACATCAAGGGTTGTCTCTTGATATTTGTGTCGCTACGTATGTTGACATCAACATGGGGCCGTTACACACCTGCACGAAAGGTCGTCACTGCAAACATTTACACCGCGGAATTACTATGCCCTTCTGTGCACGTAACTTTCGCATAACATATTCGAATAGCCGACGGAAGGCAAGACTTTTGCGGAAGTCCTCAGTGAAATCCGTTACAAAATTAAACCCAAAGACAACGGAGAGGAAGTGTTTTCCATACGTAAAACGAAGGGTGGTGGAGTCTTAGTCGAACTAGGCCCGAAGACTATAAATAAAGGCACGTTCTGTGAAGCAGTCAAGGGGCTTCTGGGAGAAAAAGCTTTGGTTTCCAGCCTGGAACCCACGTGTGGTTTGGAAATCCGAGACCTTGACTGTCTCACGGAAAAGAACGAGGTAGAAGAGGCCATCAAACGCGAATGCCCGGAGGTAACCAATGTCCGGATTGGTATCACCTCCGCAAACTCTCGAGGCCAAAAACTCGCTGTGGTGGAAGTTGCCGAGCAATACGCGAGGAAGCTTCTAGACAGCGGGAAAATAAGAATTGGTTGGGCGGTGTGTAGGATACGAATTCGGGCCGCCCCAACCAAATGTTACAGATGTTTGGATTATGGGCACACATCTGCAAACTGTCGGGGACCTGACAGAAGGGCAACATGCCGTAAATGCGGTCAGGCAGGCCATAAAGCGAACACCTGCAATGAAAAGGAACGCTGCGTCCTATGCAGGGACCGTGGAGCGACTGAAGAGAGCGTTGCGCACACTGCAGCATCGGGGCGGTGTCCAGTTTTCAGAGCAGAACTGGAAAGAGCTAGGGCACGGTCAACATGATTCGCATCCTACAAATCAATATACACCGGAGTGCAACCGCTCACGAGTTGCTAGCGCTGATTTAGTACTCATCAGTGAGCAGTACCGCAACAAGGGCCCAGTTTCATGGCACCCAGACATATCAGGTACCGCTGCCATCTGGATTCGGGACGGCACCTTCCTTAGAGTTCTTGCCCAAGGAGATGGCTTTGTCTGGATTCGGTGTTCAGGGATAACGTTTTTTATTGTCTACCTTACGCTGAATTAGACGATGCCGATACTTTGGAGGACGCTATCTTAAGCACGGATGGGCGAATCCTGGTCGGGGGTGACTTCAATGCTAGGGCACTTGAATGGGGCATGCCTCACACAGATTGCAGAGGGAAACGAATTCTGGAAATACCGGATCCACCCCAACGTTCCGGCGCCCGGGCTGCGAAGGAAGCATTCCAGACGTAACCTTCGCGTCGGAATCACTGGTATCGCTGGTGGACGGGTGGCGAGTTCTGGAAGACTTCTCGGCAAGTGACCACCAATACATTGCTTTCGAAGTGATAAACACAAACTCTCGATGTGCGCCACCCCTGCGATCTTTCTGTGCATGGAACGTCGCGAAAGTGAACACCGGGAAGTTTGTCGAAATTCTGGGAACAGGTGGGGCCACGCTGGAGCGTACTCCTGGGGGCGGTGGCGCCGCAGCTGATACTGTCGTAAGTTCACCTGATAACGACGGTCTGCGGACCCTCCGTGCCCAGGAAGACATCGACATCGAGGCGCGGCAAACCTTCTATGTATTGGTGGGCAGTCCTCTCTAATGAAAAACAAGAAGGCGCCAGGACCCGATGGTATTCCAGCAGAGGTATACAAACTGATATTCCAACACCGGTCAGACCTACTGCTCGGCGCATTCAACGCTTGCCTGAAAGAGGGCATTTTCCTTGCTCGTTGGAAGGTTGCGAGGCTTGCGCTGATCCATAAAGGGAAAGGCGACCCCGAATTGCCGTCTTCATACCGCCCACTATGTGTGCTTGACACTGCTGGGAAAGTGCTCGAAAAGCTGCCGGAGATTTGTCTCCCCGGCAGTTTGGTTTTAGAGCAGGGAGATCGACGATCGCTGCTGTCATGCAAGTCGTGGAGACCGTTCGACGAGCAAAGGCACATAGCCACCGAACTCGACGGCTGGTGCTCCTCACTTGACGTCAGAAACGCGATTAATTCCGTAAGCTAGAAAGACATTCTAGGCACACTAGATAATACTTTCAACGTGCTGAACTATCTCTTACGGATTTTGAGGGACTATCTGAGGAACCGCTCTCTGCTCTATGAAACACTAGAGGGTCAAAGGTGGATGGAGGTCACGTCGGGGGTAGCACAGGGATCCATTCTAGGGCCGGACCTCTGGAACGCTACCTATGACAGTCTGCTTAAACTCGACATGCCAAAAGAGTCGCGCCTGGTCGGCTATGCAGATGATGTCGCAGCGCTTGTTGCTGGACGCACTGTCGAACAGGCGCAAAGCAGACTAGGCATATTGATGCGACGGGTAAGCGGATGGATGATTAGTCATGGTTTCAACCTTGCACTGGAAAAAATCGAAGTAGTCATCCTGACTAAAAAGAGAATTCCGACCCTGCGTCCCATATCGTTCGGCGAGTCGATAATCGAGTCAAAATCAGCGGTAAATTACCTCGGGTTGACTCTTGACTCAAAGATGAGCTTTTCTGAGCAAATCCAAGGAGTAGCGAACAAGGCTGCGGCTGGAGTTTCGGCGTTAAGTAGGCTAATGGCAAACATTGGGGGTCCTACGTCTAGTAGGCGACGTCTCCTGATGAGTTCAACGCAGTCTGTCCTGCTCTACGGCGCAGAGGTATGGGCTGGAGCTCTTAACAAGGAGGTATATCGTAAACGCCTCGCGCAAGTACAAAGACGGGAGCTTTACGGGTGGCGTCTGCGTACCGCACTGTCTCTGAACCGGCCGTGATGGTGATCGCGGCAGTGATCCCCGTTGCCCTTCTTGCTAAGGAGCGTCCGGCCATATACAAGCGCAAGGGAGACGAGCCAAGGGAGGTGGTTGCTCGCGAAAAACGGCAACACACTCTAGACGAGTGGCAGCTCTCTTGGCAAAATGAAACTAGAGGCAGATGGACTGCGCGGCTCATCGGCAACTTAAGTGCGTGGCTGAATCGGAAGCATGGTGAGACTAACTATTTCCTTACCCAATTATTAAGTGGGCATGGAAGTTTTAATTTTTACCTGCACAAGATTGGAAAGGCGCGGTCTCCGGATTGTGTGTTTTGCAATGGAGTTGTGGACGACGTCTACTACACTTTTTTTTCTTGTGGAAGGTGGGATGGGGTTCGTCAGCAGCTCCATTTAAACACAGGGGATCTCTCTCCAGACAACATTGTCGAAGAGATGCTGAGGACTGCTGACAGGTGGAACCGTGTTGCCCATTACGTTCGGGCCCTTCTCGTTGCTCAGAAGATAGAACTCGACCGGTGGAGGAGCCGGATGGCAGGGGGTTCCTTGAACTGACAGTTCCCTTCCTCCTCTCCCCTCCCGTTGGTGAAAGAAATTCCCTGATTTGAAGGCTCCCTAAGGCGGGAGATTTCGGGGACTAGCCCGAAGTAATGTGACAAACGGTTCCAGGCTAGATCTCTGACGATGGGGAGGTGTTTAGTTGGTAGTCCGACGATGTACCGAATCGGAAGTCCAACACTGTGTGCGTAAATCCATTCACCTACCCTACCCCCAAAAAAAAAAACGAATGCATTGTTGCCAAATCGTTCTAACAGCTGAGCTCAGTTTAGCATAGCATGTTTGCTAACTGATGATGATCGAGTTGATCTTAATCTCGTTGCCCCGGGTTCAAATCCCGATTCGTGCTGGATGTTTGGATTGGACTTTGCGCTGTCCTACTGCTGACAACTTACCACCTGTGCATATCGCTGCACATGATGATGATGATAATAAAAAATGAAATACAATATCATCGAAAATCAAATGGGGGAAAAACTAACAATACGAAGAAGAGACTACATGGATGCTCCAATGTTTGACAAAGGACATGATGTTGGCCAACTGATTTCATCTCCAATATCAAATTTAAATTGACAATACTTCCAAATCCTTTTTAAATTCCGACACCCTAAGTGGAAGTGACTTCACTTGACTTGTTACCCTCTAGCTAAAAGGTCAAGGAAATGCCACCTACTACCCTTGCATCCCCAAACTTCATTGGATAATACGTGACATCTATTTTTAATGCTTCCTTGAAAATGAACTAAATACCTTTTGTCGTCCTGTCGAATATATGTGTATAACGACAAGGTTTATACAACGGTGACATATAAAAGAAAGAATGCAGACTTCCAGAAATTGAATGAACTATCCAAAAGGACATTACGTCAAATGTACAAAGGGAGTGAAGAAACGACATTGATTTATAGGGGATCCGTGTGCTTGGACTGAGACACGACTGTCATGATAAATCACACAAAAACCCCTAGACAGGTTTGAAGCCTGGTATCTGCAAAGACAGACATTAAAAAGACAGAAGCTGAACATGCCCTGAAAAAAATTAGATACAATCGAGGAGGAAAAAGTCGTACATCCAGGGCTGGAGGATTAAAATCGATGATTTGCTGAAAGGTGGATCTTATAACGAAGCAATTCATCGCGGCTCTTAAAGTAACTTCTTCGATACCTACAAGGATATATGCTTCAGGGAGCTTTCCTCATTCAAACATCTCAGACCTGCTTACGACCCCATATTTCAGCTCCAATGTTTTGAAATTACATGGGATGCTGAAAGAGTCCGATGGGAAAATTACATTTTTGTTGTCGGCCAATTGAATTCAATGATGTAGCCATCCTAAGGATGTTATCTGGGTTATATCTGGTGTAAAAAGCAAGTAAGGAACATTAGTCAGGGCTTTATGCTTCCCATTAATTTCTCAAATAAAATGTTGACCATAAAATGAGACATTACCCAGCACCGAGAAGCTGGGGCAATGTGCTTCCCTTCGAGCCAAATGTGTATCCGAATGGCAAAAACTTACACACTTTTTGATTAATAGCCGTAATCAGTCAATTTTCTTTGTTTATAACATCAAATTTACGATTGATATTGAATTAATAGGAAAAAATGACAAAGTGCGAAGTATATAGGGGAGAAAAGGGGAACATCCCTTTTGATTGATGATCTGAATTGGGTGGAATTTCAAACAAGGGTTTAACTAAATTTCGAAATAGAGAAGGCAGGAGCAGAGTAGAAATTTCAGAATAGAGAATATTGGAGAATATTCATATTCGATTGCTGGGGATTGATTTCAATCAAATAAATACAAATTTGGTGGTATATGTTGACGGCGCAGTAGTAGAGTTGGTTGAGAGCCAGCTTTTTGGTATTTTTGCTCTGGGTTCGAATCCTGGTCCTGGTCGTTACAGGTTCCACCCTTATCATCTTGTAATGCTCCTACTCTGAATGCGTATCCAGCTAGTGAGGGTCACAACAGGGCAAACTTTAAAGTATATCTGCTATCTCTGATAGTAAAAGTTTGGTGGGACTAGCCTGTTCCACTTATTCTTAAAGTAAACCCATTTTCAGTTTTTCATAGCACTATTTGAAAATGCAAATGACTCTCCAATTGCCCATTCTGCATAGCAGAAATTGAATTCTCTTTTCTTAGAAAAGACGGGCAATCAAAGGCCCCTTCAATGCCCAGGAAGTCGCGCCCTCTATCTTCGAAATAGGCTTTCAGAACTTTCAATGCTTGTGACCATGTTGATTTTGACTTAGAGAGTGTAACTTTAGCATACTAGCCCAAGGGGAAGGCCCATTAAGGTTTTATTTCAGTTTACTGTCAATGAAGTCAACCCATAAGCTTGGACGTATATTGGCAAATTTTCTAGTTCGCATACATAGTAATGAGTCGATGAGTATACTGCGCAGAAGTGGCGACAGTAGACCTCCTCGGGGGGCCTTCCATTGCTTCTGTTGTTAGGTAGCGATTAACAACCACGTCAGCGCATAGCGACCTCTGCGATTGCATTGCATAGATCCATTTGATTAAAGTATATATCATCCACACCATGCTCTCAGGTAGCACCATAAAATTCTTGCAAAAGTACAGTCAAAGGCCCCTTCAGTGCCCACCCATGTTGCATTCTCTATCTTTGAAACCCAGGAATGAAGAACATACTCTCAGGACTTTCCATTTGGTGGGTGTGAGCTTAGCGCCTTCTCGCAAATGTGACGCTTAACCGTCCTCTCCAAACATTTCATCGAGAATGATGTCAAGTCGATTTGTCTGAAGTTGACTTCAATAGTCATCTAAACAGGGTTTTGGCAATTTAACCTTTTGCCAATAGGTAAGCACATAATCTACAGCAAACCCTAAAAAGTATTTCATAAAAGTCGCTCGAGGTCCTCTAAACCTTCAGATGCCATCCAAGCCAGGTGTTTGAAGTGAAGACCGTATAGCAGCTCTCACATTTCATTGGTAACCACCGCTGTTACTTTAGTGTTGGAACGTTTATAGAAACGATAAATTCTCTACCTTCCACTTTGGCTGCCTGTTCTCCCAGATGGGGCACTTTCAAGAGAGTCTGCACTGATTCAACTCTGCAGTACGGGAAAGTTCCACCCCGTTTTCAAAGAGACTCCAACTTAGCCGACTTATCCCTGTTAAGGACTCGGCACAGCCTCTTTTTCGCCGTCCGGGAGTCTCGCTTCGACCGTTTCACGTGCTTCTGAGTTCCGGAAGTTCTACCGGTTTTCATTCTTATTGCTTCTGCAAGCATGATTTTCTGAGATTTTGACAGCACCCTAAAAGTGTGCGATTCAGAGTATCTAATTGATCTTCAATCGCCAAAGGAGCCCATAGTCGTCTAAGGAATTGCCCTTTATTCCCAGGAAGTTCATTGAACTTTGGCTAACCCCCACCTCAGTGAAACATATTTTGTTAAATCAAATTCATGGCTCTTGTACCAGAGGAGCATAAGGGCCGTCCTGCAGCTTTGTCAATCTGGTTGCCAGCTGATAGGCGGAGCTTTTGGCACGCTGCAGGTTAATATGACCAACCTTTAGGTTTTTCAACGTAAGCTTAATCTAATATGTAATAGAAAACAGCTTGAAGCGTATATTATGGTCGGTATGTAAATAAATTTCTCTTCCACCATACTGACAAATACACGATCCCCTCATGATCGATTTCTCCGAGAATCGGATATGCAGCAGTGCCCATGTCCTCATCCACAGAAGGTCTCATCTCTTCGTGCATTCTGCTCTTTTTCATGGTTTGTGCAGGTCCGATTCCACAAGCTGGGATCAAGCCAATTTCATTCATGTCTCTAGGTTCCATTTTTCCGCGTGTTCCATTGAAGGTGAGTGGGTAATAAGGATAGGGAAGCTTGGATGAAGAAAACGCCGCTACTTGAATATATGGGAATTACTTGAAAATATTGAACTATTTTTCAGTTAACATTAGAAACCAATTTTTTAACAAATTGGTTTGTACTACGCTTTCCATTTCGTGAAATGAAAAGGATGTGGCCTTCAGAGGCCCTTCCACTTCCCGGGATAGAAGCCTTGTATTTATTGTATCTTTGTTGGTGCTGCAGCATTTCTTCTGTCAAACGCATATAGCACATCGGAGGTCGGCAAAGAGCAGTTCATTATCGACTTTCCAGTAGTAAAATAGATAACTAGGACCGAAATTTGGTTAGTCGTTAAATCGATTATGCGAAGCCTTTTGACCACATCCCGCATAGCTGGCTGATCGATATCAATTTTTGGCGACAATCATTAGTGCATCCTATTAACTCCTTAGTGAAGTATAAAGCATCCACAAGTCCAAGTTCCTTTCTCATCACTCTATAAGCTCCCAGCAGCGAAATAAACACAAAACCTAGAGCAACGATATTGAGAGGCTGACGCTCTACCCCCGCAACCATCGCACCATTGTAACGCACATAGAAGGGTGGTATACTGCCTTGTCAGTGTCCTCATTTGAGGATAACACCACATCAAAACCCATCATAACACGGAGATGCATTTTCTAAGTGGAATCCGTTAAATCCCTTTTGATGTTCATACCAGACGACATGGTTATGCTCCCAAATGTTGCCTATGTTCTAGCTATTAATTGACACAACCGTAAATGCCATCATGTACCGCATATCTGACAGACTTCTGCAAATAGTTCTAGATGACAACTATGTTCTATGTTTTCCCCTTCTTACCCATATCCTTTTCAGGTACCTCATTGGCAAACTTGTTGACAATGTCGGACCTAATTACGATGCTCTTCCAAACCTCTTTTTGCTCAAAACTGGTTAGTACATCTCCCTTCCCCTATCTCTTATTTTCAACAAAAGCCTCGAAGAGAATCATTTTCCCGGCTTGTGGAAAGAGGCTCTCATCATCCCCATACACAAAAGGGGCGATCGTACGCTTGCCGAAAATTACCGTCCCATTTCCCTCCTCTCCTCCTGTTCCAAAATCCTCGAAAGATATGTCAGCGACTGGTTGTCCGCCCACTTTGGCCAGCACATAGTCAAAGAGTAACATGGCTTTGTTAAACATAGGTCCACTACCTCCAACCTGCTTGACTTTACCAACTTTGTCGCCAAATGTCTAAATTCACGGCAAAAAGTGCATACCATTTACACTGACTTCGCTAAAGCCTTCGACACTGTAAATCACAAGATACTTCTATCCAAACTCTCGTCTCTAAACGTTCCCATACCACTTGTTTTATGGCTTGCCTCTTACCTTTCCAACCGATTCAGCCGCGTCTCTTTTGACGGCTGTATTTCCCGCTTCTTCTCCCCCTCCTCTGGCGTCCCACAGGGATCTATTCTGGGTCCCTTGTTACTTTTATTTTTGATTAACAACTTTCCCCTCTTCCTTACTTGTCCCTGTTTGCTCTACACAGACGACCTTAAGCTGTTTTCGCTATATCGTCGCATATGGACTGTGTTTTCCTTCAGTCTAACCTGGACACTCTGGTTCGTTGGTGCTCGACTAATAGTTTAGCGCTAAACGTCAGAAAGTGTCACTCTATGTGCTACTCCCTAAAATCCTCACTCACTTCTTTCTCCTACTCTCTTAACGGGCATTCCTTTCCTCGGAGTCACCTTCAATAATAAACTCCGCTTTGACACCCATTGCCGCGATGTCATCAATCGAGCAGCAAAATTATCAGGCTTTATACTTCCCTCCTCCTCTGATTTTGACTCCATCCAACCCTTCTTAGCTCTCTTCAATTCCCTCGTGAGGAATACGCTCGAGTATAGCTCTGTGATCTGGTCTCCCTCCCGTAACTGTCATTATCTTGCCCTTGAAAATGTACAACCTAAATTCACCCGTTCCCTCTTCTTTAAGAAAAGCTTCCCTCGTGTGGACTACCGCTACCGCCTCCGCTTTCTGAACCTTCCCTTCCTACAACAGCGTAGATAGACATTTTCAACGTGCCCTTCGCAGAGCACGAAGTCTACTTTCATTCCCCGATTCCTAGGCTCTGCCTAAATTACCACGCAGAACAGCTTGGTCCTTTGAAGTTCTATACTTTAAGTAGTTTTAAACGTAGGATAAGTTTTTTGCTGTCTCCTCCTCCTGAGGACAATAATTAATTAGAGTTTTTCTCTGTTTGTTGTCCGTTAAATTAAATAAAATAAATTTAATAAAATTAAGTTAGCGATTCGAACGTCGGGGGTTAGCCTGTGAAACTAAAACCTAATCAAAATAATCTGGCCGTCCCTGTGTCGAGCTACTTCTATCTCTAGTCATCTACCACACGCGCTTTTTTTAGAAATGATTGAACCCATTGCATTTGTAGTTTGCATAATATTGTCAATATTGTCAGCTACAGGTGTTCTACCAAAATCCCTCGGGACTTCCCTAGATGTGCTGGAAATCTCGCACAGTTTAGTCCAAATTATGCAGAAGTATACCTTTCAACAAACCCGTCTGGTGTTGCTTAAGATTTCGGCGGATCGTCTCATAAACCAACCCCCGCCCACCTTGGTAACTTCTAAATCATCCAAGCCCAACTTCGGAGTAAGAGCACTGAAGAACGGAATAAATGGTTCCCGAAATACGGTCGACTGATTTTTACTGGTAAGTAAGAGGGCGTAGGAGTCGTATCACAACCAGTAAAGTTTCACACCACCACGTGAGATTATTAATCGGCACAACATCCAAATAAGAACTGCTTTCTCTGGTAAGTGAAATTGTGGCACCACACTCCCTCTTAGTAGTTGTTAAGTGTGAAATCCGTGGATTCTCGGCATTCGTATCATTTCGTTCCCTTTGTACTGTAATGAGCGGATGAGGGATTGAGTTTCTTATATACAACGTTTTTACTGTGCTCCTATTTAACCCCCTTCAATGCCTTCCATTACTCTTCTTTCAATTTCCTATTTCCCATCCCAATATCCATTTATTTTAAGATATTAACTTTAAAACAATAATTTTTAATATTAATTCCATTTACCAAATGCTTTCACCACAAAACCCTAAAATTCATTTAAATATTTCAAGGCTAATACAGAATTTTTCTAACATTTCGAAAACGATCATTAACCTTTTTTTGTTGTTGTTTACACATTGATTTATTCATCTTGCATATTAAGAATTACACTTCCAATGCATATTTCTCGCTAAAGAGAAATATTGCGCATATGGATAATGGCATCTAAGTGTAGCCCTCTTAGATTTCGGCCGATTCGAGAAAAGTTGGCTGAGACGGTACAGAGCAGTTTAATTGCATCGCGGACACAAACTGTTCGCACCTCACTAAGCTTTCTTTTGGAGCAGCGTTTGTGGTACACAGGTTAACATTTGTACTCCCTTTTGTGAACCAAAGTAATTAAATTGGAGCGGCAGTGGCCATGTTCTGAAGGTTCTGACCAATTATCAGGGGAAGAATTTGCGGAGAAATTAAAATCCTCCATCCCCATTAGATTTGGTGTTGGTGATGTTTGGTGTTTCCTTATATCAAGAAAAAAAACAGTCTAGTCTAGCGGGCCACAACAACCCTTAAGCAAAACTTACTTTATTTTCAGTATAAACCACAATTACCCTTTAAAGTCCAGAATATCATGATGTGATTGATTTTTCTTTTGCTTAGCACTTACCTGAAAGAAAAAGATATTATTTAGTTGATTCAATCAATATTTCCTAGATTTATTTATTGAGTGTGAAAACTTATTCATTTCTAGGAAATTGGAGAAAGTTTGCGAGGACAGAAACTGTCACCTTAATTAGTTAGCCAGACCGAAGAATAACTTCATAATTGGGGCTAAGAAGTTGTCAAGTCTTTTTGAACTACTTCTGGAGGGAAAGGATGGATGGTCCTTACGTGTATGCGACATAACATGATTAAAAGTTTGCTTTGTAAACACATCATCCATTGTGGTTTTCCAAACTCATTCTTAACTAATGCGCGACTTCCTCAAAAGGCCAACAGTAATTATTTTGTTCCTATGCTCCCCGAAATGCTGCTTTATATGTGGCGGTTCAACAAAAAGCCACTAGGGGGCTTGTGGTCTACAGCGAGAAGAGGAGTTGAAAACGGAGTAACAGTTGGGATGGTTAGTTAATTCTGTGTACTTCTTTGTGGCATATCTTCGTAGCAAGTAAATTAGGGTAGTACTTCTTTACCGTACGACAAATCTTAAATGTCCCCCCTCCCCCTACAGACTCTCTGGCGCAAGAAATTGCTGAGTTGCGCGCCACCACTAAAAAAAAGCCCTTAGGACGTAATGCATGCCCAACGTGCTCGGCTCGTGAAGCCGCTCCATATCATCCCGTCGGGGAAAAACCGACAAAAGGCCGATGTGTTGGTTCCACTGGCGTTTCCAGAGGTCACAAATCCGGCATTTTGCAAACAAAACATTAGTTACGGAGTTAAGCACCACATAAAAGCCACAGGTCCCCCTGTCTACGATGGTTTGCCTCCAGATAAGCTGAAAGTGGGTTATCGAGAATTTAAGTTTTTACTGAAAAGAGGTTACTGCAACCCATAGTCCAGCCCTTGGGGAAGCGTGCTTCATCTGACGCCCAAGAAGAACTCCTGACGTCCCTGTGGGGATTACCAACGCCTCAACAACTTCACTCGTCCTAACGTCTACCCGCTTTATAACATTCAGGTCATCGTCGCTGGATTGCACAAGGAGAAGATATTTTCTAAATTGGACCACGTAGCGGAAGAGGATATTCCGAAGACAGCAGTCATCACGCCGTTTGGCTTATACGAGTTTACGCTGATGACTTTTCGGTAAAAAAAACGCCCATACCATACTTTCCAGCGAGTTATAGATGAGGTCCTCCGAAGATTGGATTTCTGTGCGTGTTATGTGGATGACATTCTCATCGCATCGCGAGAACCAAACGAGGATGAATAATATTTGAGGATGTTAGTGCAACGCCTCTCTGAATACTCAATCGTCATCAATGTCGACAAATGCGTATTTCAAGTCCCCGAAATCGAATATTTAGGCCATACAGTCACTCAGAACGGTATAGCGCCTCCCAAACTTCGGGTTGATGCAGTGCGAAATCCAAAATCGTCAAGGACTTTCAGACTTCCGGAGGCTTCTACCGACGGTTATTAAAGGACGCGGCTCAACTACAGAAGAAAGAAAGTTCGTGTGGACGATAATGAGCAAAGGTGTTCATTAGTGGCCTCGTACCTGCATCCCGTGCCAACACTCGAAAATCGACCGTCACAATAAAGACCCAATCCATGCTATCCCGATTCCGGACGCGAGGTTTTAACACTTTCAGGTGGATATAGTGAGACCCCTAATCAAATGACAGGGATTCAAGTACTGTTCCACGATAATATACAGGTTCTCTACGTGGTCCGAAGCTGTCCCTTTGTGAGACCAAACGGCTCAATCGGTTGCTAAAGCGTTTCATAATCACTGGATTTTCCGTTCATATTCATCACATACTACTCGTTGATCATCTACCAGGACCACCATAGTTACTACGTCCTACACTATGCCCTGCAACAGAAATTTCATGTCGCCTTTAATGCTTCGGGGGTGTCAAAGTCCAATGTCAATTCAGCCTTCTCTGATATACAGCTTCTTGTGGTTCAGGCAGTTCTGAGTGGGACTACTGGCAGACGCCGAAAAAATTTTCCAGCAGATTTAGGTTTCACCCAACTATCGCGATTACTAGCGAATCATTTGGCGAGAGCATCCCGACAAACCTCTTGGACTTTATCAACTAGTGATCGTTGCTAGTGATGCAGCAACTGCGTGAAATCCAATCTTTTGGTCGCTCTACATCGACGATTTTTAAATAAGCCTTGATACCGAACAGCTGGCGGCACATAGTAGACAAGTAGAAGTCTAATGAGATTTCGGTGATGCAAGAAATTTCTGGCACTACTGCTCGATTTACCGAGTTAGATATGGACAATCTCCCATGTCGGTACTTGGGTTACGATGGGATTCAATCTCTGACGAGCTTTACTTTCGATTGCACCTTCCATTCTTGACGTCACCTCCGGCTAAACGACAAGTGCTTAGCAAGAGGTGACGTTTCGATACTGTGGGCTTTGTGGCATTCATCATTTTTCTGGGATAGTCGTCATTATCACCAGTTTCTCTGGGCTGTTGGCTTGGACTGAAGAAAACCACGGCGTGAACATAGCTCACTTTTCGCAATGGAATGGACGGCTTCAATCAACTCCGCATTCCACGATAGTCACATATGGCTTCTAGTTGCATGATGGCATTTCATGGTTTTTCGAACGCCAGTATACAGGCTTGTAGTGTGGTCGTCTAAGCGCGTATCCAGGGTCACAACCATGCCGCCTTCATTTCAGCAAGTACTAAGGTGGTCCCTCTTAAGATATCACAACAAATCAATCTACCACAATACGGTGCTGCAATTCCGAGGTTAGAGCTGAACGACGCGTTTTTCCTGGCAGCAATGATAGGTAACGTGCCTTCAGCGCTTTCGTACCCGTCCACATATTGAACCGACCTGCAGATCGTGTTTTGCTTGTTTCCGAAGAACCCTACGGAACTGAAACCCTATGTGTGAAGAGAATCCAGGACCTCTCATCCCCAAACGAGTAGCGCTATGTAAAATAGGACGAGAGACCCGCTGGCTCCGCCAGCCGCAGAGTCTTACCTACCGAGCTTCTTGACTATCCTCTTTAGCAATCGGCAAGATAACCATTTTCTTCTTGGATCGATTTAGCTAATTTCGGCGCTGGATCCCTTCTCTACGACATCTCTTGGGCATTTCATCGATTAGCGTGCGTTAAGTTCAAATGGATCGGACGGGGGATGAACCGAAGCAACAGCTCGGGGATCGTCCTCCTTGCACAGGAGAAGATGCAAATAGGACCTCAGGCCAAGGTGGAATAGCATTCGCCGAGGGCTGCGTGGCCAACGGAAGCTTGGTCTTTAGCACACGAACTCTAAACACCTTAGGCAAATATGATCTTTACCCTGGAGACCGGACTAGCTAGGATGGACATTCTTCCCGGACTACTCGTGAGACCAAGACATGGGCTCAGATAACAAAAAACAAAATAAACCGACAAGAGAAGAAGAGGTGGTGAGGGGCATCATTGGAGTACGGGCTGCTGGCATCCAGTCAGGAGACAATAACCGTCGAGAACTTTACAGTCGGTGCCGGCCGTAGCACCGTTGTGCTGAAATCAGACCTCCCAAAGCGTGGTGATAGACGGACTAGCGGTTTCCAGCCTGGAATCTGCTGCCGTCAAGCTGGGTGTAGCGAGTACCAGACATAGTACTCCTAGCTCGAAACCGTCGACTTCAGAGGATCCTTCAAAAGTAAAGGCCGACAAAACCGTCGGCCACCGGAAATCAGCTAAGAAGCAGCAAGATTGCTAAGAATAAGGAGCCCGGTACTGTCGACGAGCTGGAAAGGAGCACGCTAAATAGCACACGATTATTGAGAAATATAATAGCACCCTCTGGAGAAAAGTAACCAGTAACCGCCAGCCGACGAACGAACTGCGAAACCTTTCAGTGAAGTAGCCACGTATGTGTGACGCTGGCGGATGGCAACTCCACTAGCGGAAAACTAGCGACGGAGGAGTGTGTGGCGCGGCAGGATCTGCAGCATTCGAAATTTATTTCGGATGTTGCGGATGCGGACGGGTAGATGGCGCTGAACGTGGAAACTCTCCACTCACGCGTTTTCAGAACGCACCGGGGAAGTGGAGAGCCAGCGGTAAAAAAGTGCCGTTGGTTGGGACAGTAAGGACCGCATGGAAATAAGTCGGTCTCTTCTGTTCCCAACCGCGAGACAGATCACTTCAGCGCGAGTAATAGAAAAGTATTGTAAGAATTAAATAAAGTAAATCAAGTCAAATCTTTACAAGTCCAATCTTTTGATTTCTTTCAATCCGATCTCGACTTTTCTATTACGAAAATTCCCCGGGCATCTCACAAGAGCGAGCTTATCGTGAGAACAGTAAAGTTTCGATTCCGCCTCGTGAAGATTAGTTAAAAGTGGACCAGCGTTGAGCCGAGACATTCGGAGATGGTCATTGAGCATCTCCTGGATGTCAAAGAGGGATCCGTCCTTTGCTTTGATCCCTCTCAGGTGGTCGTGGGTTCCACGCTATAGCATGCGAGGACCAATTCTCCAGGGACTTTCTTGGTTCATAAGTCGATAAGATCAGCGACACCTGGGAGGGCGTAAAGCTCAAAGTCATCCCCTACTACGAGATTCCAGGAGACCGGTCTCTCACATCTGGTTGCAGAAGATCCGCATGGATAAGGACAAGCTCGTCCAATCCCTGCGCCTTCAAAATCCCAGGATTACCACGGGCGGAGAAGGAGGAGGAACCCCGAAGAAACAGCCAACCTGAGGATCGACTGATGGAAGTTTGGTTAAGTTGTCAAGAACAAACTCTCCCGTGCGAAAATTAATGAAACTGGCATGACAGACGAACTGAAGTCAAAGGTCGGGGCTCTGGAAAAGGCATTCGATACCGCCTTTAAAGTCTCGTGCCCTGCTGAATACAGCAAGAAAACACTGCCACCGTGGTAGAATAAAGATCCCTACAGTCTCAGGAAGCTGACCAAGGAAATCTTTAACATCTGTTGCAGGCATAAATATTATTATTATACAACGACTGCGTGAAGAAGTACAAGTCGACCGTGAACAAGAGGGTGCTGAGAGCCTTGCTTGGAGGATTTACAGCCACCCCAGCCGCACAAAACTAACATCTCGGTAATTACCGAGGGTAAGATCGGGTGGGCTGTAAACAGCTTCTTCACATGTAAATCTCATAAATTTCCGGGTCTAGATGGCATAATGCCAATCATGTTACAGGACCAGCAGGAAAAGGTTGTGCCGTGTGTTGCAAAGATTTACCGGAGCTGTACCCCTTTAGGATACGTACCACAGGAAACCTGGAGACGCGCACGGGTGGTTTTCATACCGAAAGCGAGCAGGTGGGGCCATGAGTCCGCGAAGGACTTTCGACCAATCAGCCTCACCTATATTGCCCTCTATGCCTAGAAGAGAACCTTTGCAAAGAAATGGGGTCTCCGGCCGATTAGGGTTTTCTGGATGTACACAGCTATCGTGCGTTCAATGCTAACGTATGGCTCTATTTTGTATAGTGACAGGCTTTAAGCAAAAAGTACAATAGAACGAAGCTTAATAGGATTCAAAGAACCGCGTGTGCAGGTGCTATACTGGGGCTCTGCAGTCCAGTCCGGCAGTTGCTCTCAATGTACTCCAACATCTCCTCCCCCTAGACCTCCACCTTAAATTCATTGTAGCGTGCAGTGATGTCAGACTACGTGAGTCAGGGCGCTGGAGAGCGAAGCCCTACGGCCACAGTAACATCCTAGACGAAATCTTGGTATTCCCCACGGACTATGCCACATGCAAGATGAACATCACGAGAAACTTTGCTGTGGACTTTCAAACCAGGGCAAAGTATAACATCGGCGACGTGTTGCAAGGCTATGACAAAGAATTATTCACCGACGGGTCGGTGCGAGAGTTTTCTTGAATACGAACACTGTATCTGAGTCGTATGATCTCCCAGGTTTCGCCAATGTAGTTCAACCGGAGGTAAGAGCGATACGAGCCTGTCGATTGGTAGAACATGATCCCAGCCTCAAGCTTAACATAGCCATTCTGACCGAGAGGCAAGCGATCATTGAGGCCCTATACTCAGCGACGACATCTTCCAGGCTGGTGGGACAGTGCAGAAGCGCGCTGAAGACTCTGGCCGGCACGGGTTTCCGGTCATAGGAATATAGAGGGGAATGAGCGGGCTGACGGATTGGCGGGGCAGGACTCTGCTCTTGGCAGTCCTTCGGCGTATACAGTCGGTGTCTCGCTGGCGACTGCCAAGAGCGGAATCTACTTGCACTACTTAGCAGCAGCAGACCTCAAATGGCCAAGTGTAAGGAAATGTGATATAGCTTACAGTGCACGGGAATATTATTGTGATAGGTTGTAGTACAGTACACTACACAAGGTTCAACACCTGTGCCAAGTCAAGGAGGATTTGGCCCCCTTATAATAAAATTCGATCACAAGAGTTCTTGTGCCAGACGGGTGCAAATAATTACGGCGGTCTGCACAGGGCAGTGGCCCATAGGGGACGATAGCGCCAGGCTCTACATACCCTACAATTTGCATTGCCGAAGCTGCGGAGAAGAGGGAGAAACTCTCAGGCACTTCCTTTGCGATTGCCCAGCTCTAGCTAGAGTCAGGCTACGGACACTGGGTAAACCATTCTTTGGGGACCTCCAAGAAATTTCAAGCTGCAGAATGGAAGGGCTGCTTTCCTTCGCGAATGCTACGGGCTGGCTTTGAAGATCTCAACCGACTGCTTCCCTGCTATCATAACAGTAGTTACGGTCTTAGGAGTTTGGGGCATCAAAACGGCGCACCATAGCACTAATTAGGCTCCTCGGAGCAGCCATTGATATTTGTCTACCCCAAATATTAGCGCTCATGAATTGGTCCGGGCGCTGGTACTTCGCATCAAGCAATGCACGGTTTTAGCAGCAGAACTTCAGGCACTCCGTGGCAACACTCCCTTGGCGAGTTCTAGTCCTCTCCTCCCCGTCACCCCACATCTGGGAGATCAAAGATTGCTTCGATTAGGAGGGCAAATCTAACACTCTAAGCTCTCAGTTACATGATCAGCGCTTCCTGATCTAGTGCCGAGGACCGGCACTTTATCTCAGTTTCTCATCCATCAGGTGCATCTCATCACTTATAACTTTGTGGTGCAGCAGAAAAGACTATACCCAAAAGGTGCATATCCAGCAAAGGAGCACGGAATCGCATTGTGTACTTTTTGCGAAGGGACGACGTAAGTAAATGGTCCTTAATCGCCCGCGATGGCCCGTTATGGTTAATGTACTGGTGTGCCGGTGTGTCGATGTCGCTTAGATGGTTTCGTTGTGTGTTTTCCAATCCTATACCAGCAGGAAACGGATGTTTCCGAAAGGTTGATCTTGGATTCATCTACTTAATTGCTCCTCGCATGCAACAATTGCCGAGAATGTTGCGCGTGTTTGCTTCCACCAAGCTGCCTATAGTGGAATCTCATTAACATCCATTATCATTAATCCGAAATGAATCTTTAAGGAAACTTTTTGGCTTTTGTTTCACGCTGGAATGTGGGAAGTCATAAACAGCTGTGCAATATCTATTATTATGATATATGCTGCCACGCGCTCGCAGCAACTCGCAGCCACATGGGCGCACCCCAATGCACTGGATCACATACACGGCACTAACACCAGCTCTTATGAATAAAATTATTGTCGCACAACTCCCATCGCCGTCAAAAATATGCAGTGACTTTCCGTCACCATAAAATTTCAAAGAATGTGCCGGGAGTTGAATATCATGTCTATATAATCTTCTTGGGTGCAGCTCATGCTACTAACACACGATTCTAGATGGTGACCGCAACAGCCAGCCCGTATGTTGACATTACTGGAAGAGGCTTACCGAACAGCAAATGGCTCCGTTCTCAGAAGTGGGCTCCACTGGGCGCTTTTTTCTTCATACCAGCAGGTCAATTATTCTGCGCGTTGACACCAAGCGCTACCCAGAAAGCGTATTTGGCCATTTTAGTTTGCATGGCTACGCTTGCCATGCACATTGAAGAAGTGGAGGACCTCAACTACCAGCCGTTTCTCGACACTGTCACATGTTTCATCGGGCGTCGAGGGAAATGCGCTTACCCATACGCTGATAATGCATGGTTTTCATCAGCTCAAAAGGATCCTTCGCCAGAATCGGGCTGTCGTTGAATTGGATCAGAATCGACAGGCATTGTCAGACTTGGTGACATTTGCATTTCAGCTCTCCACGTGTCGTTTTCACAGGGGAGAGTTATGGGAGGCAGCGGTCAAATCAACCATTTGACCCGTCTAGTGGGAAGACCTATACATCCTTGTTGTGCGCATCGTGGCTTGCCTTAACTCTAGGCCAATCATATCGCTGCGGGATGAACTAGACAACAAATTCCCGATTGCTCCAACCGACTGTATGCTTGGAAGATTGCTTCTTGCGGTGGCAGAGCCTACAATGCCTGATTCTCCAATTGAGCAGCTTAAACAACAACAATGGCTCCGTAAGGACTTTTGACGACTTAGAAACTGCACGACCACCTTGTCGTAAAATCTGAGAATAAAATTATCTAACTTTTGTGCTATGTTATGCTATCTTATGGTCATGAAGCCTCGAGTCCTTGAGGTTTTATAACTTTCAAAAGTGAACCTGAATCAATTTTTATAATTATCCTAATAAAGTGTAGAAACACCAGAAAAACGGAACGCACACTAAAAACAAATGGCTACATTCTAACAAGTTAACATGTCGGGCTCAACTTTCAATTACGGCAATCTACAGACTGTACTGCTCGAAATACAATTACAATGAATGGCTTTTATGTTCGGATATCCTTACTGAATACAAAGCAGCCCAAACCCATGACCATATACCCATGGGAGAAACTAACGAATCCTACGCAGGAGAACTTTCGAGAATGGAGCACAACATTACAAAATCCATGGAATTTTTAAGTGTAGGAAGGACAATGTTGCTCTCGTTTCAAACCGTCCTTCCCAACCTTCCCAAATCTGCTAACAACATATGTACATTCGGGACTGGATCCTTTGAAATAGGATACTGGATGTGTTACGTAAATAGCTGGAAGTGTTTGCACATGTTATTTTTGAATTTACTTTTGTTACAAGTGTGACAAACTTGCAGCGTTTTCACAAAAATGGAAGCTAATAATGTGGGTCTCCTCGGTAAAGATGGGGGTGTGGGATTCAGCAACAAAGGCAATTGGTGGCATTCCAAGCCACTTGTATGAATTTTCTCTCAACGGTTCCAATAAACATTTTGTATTTATTTGCATTTCAAATTGCGTTTTGTGGGAACATTTTAAAGGAAGCGGAAGGCTGGAAGCGAAGAGCTTCTGGTATGGAAGGTCCAATAATTTGCTTACTTGCACTTGGTGTAGACATATGTATATAAATCAACTGAATCCATATTTGGACGAGGTTTACACATACTTTACCAAATAGAAACTTGCCTCAATCCTAAGAAGTGTCAGATAATCTTTTTTCGCGAAAACAGATTGGGAATGGATTCGAAAATACCTTTGGGACCGAGAACCTGTCGCTAAATATCAATTCGAGCTCCATCCCTTTGGTGCAACATGTCGACTAGATAGTCATCATAAACACCTTATCCAAAATCCCCCTTTAACGGGTCGCTTCCGATACCTTGAGAAAGCCTCTCGGTGAAGAGCGAACCGCGAATCACCCATACACGTCAGGTCACACGAGGATTCCCCGGAGTCGTCGACAGTTCTCTATCGACGTCAATTGGGTGATGTGAACCTAGCGCTGCCAAGGTGGTAGTTGTAATCTGTATCAAGAGCCAGCTCCTTCGGGATCCTGGTTGGGTAGTGTGCATTGAACCAGTGTTAGTAGACCGCTTTGCCCGACGGAGCGCTGATCCGTCCGTGAATTCCGGGATCAGTTAAGCGTAGGTCAGACCTCCGGGAACTGGGGTAGGGGTTGCGTCCCCGAGGGTACACCCGTCCCTAACTATTTTTTTTTTTTTTGGGGTAGGGTAGGTGAATGCATTTACGCACACAGTTTTGGACTCCCGATTCGGTACGTCGTCGGACTACCAACTAAACACCTCCCCATCGTCAGAGAGCTAGCCTGGAACCGTTTGTCACATTACTCCGGGCCAGCCTCCGAACTCTCCCGCCTTGCGGAGCCTTCAAATCAGGGAATTCCTTTCACCAACGGGAGGGGAGCGGAGGAAGGGAACTGTCAGTTCAAGGAACCCCCTGCCATCCGGCTCCCCCACCGGTCGAGTTCTATCTTCTTAGCAACGAGAAGGGCCCGAACGTAATGGGCAACACGGTTCCAGCTATCAGCAGTCCTCAGCATCTCTTCCACAATGTTGTCTGGAGAGAAACCCCTGTGTTTAAATAGAGCTGCTGACGAACCCCATCCCACCTTCCACAAGAAAAAAAAGTGTAGTAGACGTCGTCCACAACTCCATTGCAAAACACACAATCCGGAGAACGCGCCTTTCCAATCTTGTGCAGGTAAGACTGAAAATTTCCATGCCCACTTAAAAATTGGGTAAGGAAATAGTCAGTCTCACCATGCTTCCGATTCAGCCACGCACCTAAGTTGCCGATGAGCCGCGCAGTTCATCTGCCTCTAGTTTCATTTTGCCAAGAGAGCTGTCACTCGTCTAGGGTGCGTTGCCGTTCTTCGCGAGCAACCACCTCCCTTCGCTCATCTCCCTTGCGCTTGTATATGGCCTGACACTCCCTAGCAAGAAGGGCAACGGGAATAACTCCCGCGATCACCATCACGGCCGGTTCAGAGACTGTGCGGTACGCAGACGCCACCCGTAAAGCTCCCCGTCTCTGTACTTGCGCGAGGCGTCTACGATATACCTCCTTGTTAAGAGCGCCAGCCCATACCTCTGCGCCGTAGGGCAGGGCAGACTGCGTTGAGCTCATCAGGAGACGTCGCCTACTAGACGTAGGACCCCCGTAGGACCCCCCATTAGCCTACTTAACGCCGAAACTCCAGCCGCAGCATTGTTCGCTGCTGCTTGGATTTGCTCAGAAAAGCTCATCTTTGAGTCAAAAGTCAACCCGAGGTACTTTACCGCTGATTTTGACTCGATTATCGACTCGCCGAACGATATGGGACGCAGGGTCGGAATTCTCTTCTTAGTCAGGATGAATACTTCGGTTTTTTCCAGTGCAAGGTTGAAACCCGCTTACCCGTCGCATCAATATGCCGAGTCTGCTTTGCGCCTGTTCGACAGTGCGTCCAGCAACAAGCGCTGCGACATCATCTGCGTAGCCGACCAGGCGCGACTCTTCTGGTATGTCGAGTTTAAGCAGACTGTCATAGGTAGCGTTCCAGAGGTCCGGCCCTAGGATGGATCCCTGTGCTACCCCCGACGTGACCTCCACCCACCTTTGACCCTCTAGTGTTTCATAGAGCAGGGAGCGGTTCCTCAGATAGTCCCTCAAAATCCGTAAGAGGTAGTTCGGCACGTTGAAGGTATTGTCTAGTGTGCCTAGAATGTCTTTCCATCTTACGGAATTGAAGGCGTTTCTGACGTCAAGCGTTACGAGGAGCACCACCCGTCGAGTTCGGCGGCTATGTGCCTCTGCTCGTCGAACGGCGTCCACGACCTGCATGACAGCATCAATTGTCGATCTCCCTGCCCTAAAACCAAACTGCCGAGGAGATAAATCTCCGGCAGCGCGTATCGCTTCAGCGAGTCTACTTCTGATGAGCTTTTCGAGCACTTTCCCAGCAGTATCAAGCATACACAGTGGGCGGTATGAAGACGGCAGTTCGGGATCGCCTTTCCCTTTAGGGATCAGCGCAAGCCTCGCAACTTTCCAACGAGAAGGGAAAATGCCCTCTTTCAGGCAAGCGTTGAATGCGCCGAGCAGTAGGTCTGGCCGGTGTTGGAATACCAGTTTGTACACCTCTGCTGGAATACCATCGGGTCCTGGCGCCTTCTTGTTTTTCATAGAAAGGACTGCCTGTTCCAACTCTTTTACAGAGAAAAGTGGACAGTCCTCTGCGCTCTCCGCGCCGACGTCACCATCCCATACGGGGTGTGCAGGAGGAGTGCCCTCACAATGCGGTCCATCTGTTCGGCCTTAAGTGAACAGGGTTTCCGCAGAGCCCCGATTTTTCGGGTTACAAGTTTGTAACCGAGTCCCCACGGATCCCCATTCACCTCGTCGATCAGATCTTGCCAGCAGCGAGCTTTGCTCTTGTTTATTGCGCTGCGGAGTCTCCTTTTGGCTGATTTGTACTCCATCATTATGGTACATGCCTCCTCCCGGTCGCCTAGACGTTGTGTTAAGCGGCGGAGCCTGTGACATTCCTTCCGGAGCTCTGCGATTTCCACTGTCCACCAATACATGGAAGGTTTGCCGCGCCTCGATGTCTTCCTGGGCATGGAGACTCCGCAGACCGTCGTTATCAGGTTCATAACTGAATTTACGACAGTGTCAGCAGCGGCGCCACCGCCCCCAGGAGTACCCTTCAGCGTGGCCCCACCTGTTCCCAGAGTTTCGACAAACTTCCCGGTGTTCACTTTCGCGACGTTCCATACACAGAAAGATCGCTGGGGTGGCGCACACCGAGAGTTTGTGTCCACCACTTCGAAAGCAATGTATTGGTGGTCACTGGCCGAAAAGTCTTCCAGAACTCGCCACCCGTCCACCAGCGACACCAGTGATTCCGATGCGAAGGTTACGTCTGGAATCCTTCCTTCGCAGCCCGGGCGCCGGAACGTTGGGGTGGATCCGGTGTTTAGAACTACCAGTCCTGTTCTCGCCGCCATTTCTAGAATTCGTTTCCCTCTGGAATCTGTGTGAGGCATGCCCCATTCAAGTGCCCTAGCATTGAAGTCACCCCCGACCAGGATCCGCCCATCCGTGCTTAAGATAGCGTCCTCCAAAGCCTCAAGCCTCCGACGAATGTCCGGCATCGTCTCATTCGGCGTAAGATAGACACTAAAAAACGTTATCCCTGAACACCGAATCCAGACAAAGCCATCCCCTCGGCCTTGGGCAAGAACCCCCAGAAGGGTGCCGTCCCGAACCCAGATGGTAGCGGTACCTGATATGTCTGGGTGCCATGAAACTGGGCCCTTGTTTCGGTACTGCTCACTGATGAGTACCAAATCAGCTTTGGTCTCCGCAGCGAACTGCGCTAGCAACTCGTGAGCGGTTGCACTCCGCTGCATATTGATTTGTAGGATGCGAATCATGTTGACCGTATCCTAGCTCTTTCCAGTTCTGCTCTGAAAACTGGACACCGCCCCGATCCCGCAGTGTGCGCAATGCTCTCATCAGTCGCGCCACGGTCCCTGCATAGGACGCAGCTTTCCTTTTCATTGCAGCTGTTCGCTTTATGGCCTGCCTGACCGCATTTACGGCATGTTGCCCTTCTGTCAGGTCCCCGACAGTTTGCAGATGTCTGCCCATAGTCCAAACATCTGTAACATTTGGTTGGGGCGGTCCGAATTCGTATCCTACACACTACCCAACCAATTCTTATTTTCCCGCTGTTTAGAAGCTTCCTCGCGTATTGCTCGGCAACTTCCACCACAGCGAGTTTTTGGCCTCGGGAGTTTGCGGAGGTGATACCAATCCGGACATTGGTTATCTCCGGGCATTCGCGTTTGATGGCCTCTTCTACCTCGTTCTTTTCCGTGAGACAGTCAAGGTCTCGAATTTCTAAAGCACACGTGGGTTCCAGGCTAGAAACCAAAGCTTTTTCTCCTAGAAGCCCCTTGACTGCTTCACAGAACGTGACTTTATTTATAGTCTTCGGGCCTAGTTCGGCTAAGACTCCACCACCCTTCGTTTTACGTATGGAAGACACCTCCGCTCCGTTGTCTTCGGATTTGATTTTGTAACGGATTTCGCTGAGGACTTCCGCAAAAGTCTTGCCTTCCGTCGGCTTAATAAGCAAAGCTGGCGGTCTAGTTCTCCTTCGTCTCCCCACCTTTTCTTTTGGCACTCCGTTCTTCGTGTCCGCCTTAGTTTTAGGCAGAGGTTTTTCTGATGGCGCGACGTATTGTTGTCTTTTGATCCTCTTTGCCTTCTTCTTTTCAGCCCTGGAGAGTACCTGAGTGAGGTCTCCTTCAGATGTCCCTTCCTCCTTTCGTTTTTTACCAAGTTCGCTCTGCAATGGGCTGTCAGCGATCCGTTTAGTACTCGTGGTGTTCTCCACGGAAAGCGTGGTTGTTTCCGCTTCCTGCGGATTTTGTCTTACTTTCCATGTTCGCCTATAGTATGAAATCCTGTCCAGGAGTTCTTCCAGTTCCATTAGCCGGTTTTTCACCCCCTTACCGACGTTTTTCTGAAGGAACGTCGAAGATCGTATGTGCTTCACAACTGCCGTGCATTTTTTAATAAGTCTTTCCTCTTCCGCTTGCGCCAGAGTAATCGACAGTCCTCCCACTCGGCTTATATTCGAAACCATTTTATTAGTTTCGCCAGTTTCCACTGTGCCTCTTTCCCCAATTACAGCACTGTGCTGTATGGTCGGCGTTCCTATCTGTGTTGCAGGTGCCGCATCACTTTCCGAGTCTTTTTCTCCGTCTGCGCGTCCCGATGTCTCGTCGGGTATTTCAGCCCTTGTTGCGTCCTTCGCTGGGCGCTGGGGCGGACGGCGCATTTTCGTGCGCTCCATTTCCACTATCTCCTCGTTTTGTTCGTTTTTATTCTCCATTTGAGTTGTTTACCAGTGCATCGTGTGCAAGGGAGCGGGCCGCAATAGTCAGGAACGGGTATACCCTCGGGGACACAGCCTCTACCCCAGTTCCCTGAGGCCTGACCTACGCTTAGCTGATCCCGGAATTCACGGACGGATCAGCGCTCGCTCGGGGCAACGCGGTCTACTAACACCGGTTCAATGCACACTACCCGACCAGTGTCTCGAAGGGGCTGGCTCCTGATACACGCCACAACTCCCACCTTGACAGAGCTAGGCTCACATCACCCCATCGACGTCGACAGGGAGTTGTCGACGGCTCCGGGGACTCCCAGTGTGTCCCGGCGTGTATCGGTCATTAGCAGTTCGCTCTTCACCGATAAACTTTCTCGAGGCTACTACCTAGGACGCAAGTATTATGCCAGCTAGGAGGTCAGAACTACTTGCTCGGGCACCTCGGGGACGCCACTCCCCGTATCGTAAACGACCCATGAAGGATCGTTGACGATCCCTGAGGGGTCCTTAACTATTGCGGTCTGCTCCCTTGCACACGATGCGCTGGTGAATTTTCCATGGAGAATAAATCTAAACAAACAAAAAAATCTACAAAATAGTGGGAAAGGAGGAAGAGCTGACTGCGTTTGGACGTAGCACAAAAATGCGCCGCTCACCGCAGCGACCAGCGAAAGAGGACGCCAAAATAAAGAGGAAGCCTTCCCAAGTGCCGCGACTTACGGTGCAGAGGCGGCGACTCCAATACCCTGTAGTGCCCCTGTTCCAAAAAAAACCCAGCAGGCGATCCTGCCAGTCCTGAGCAGGTTGATTCGGACACGAACGGAGTAGAAATCAGTCGACCGTCCTAGCTAGAGCCGAAGAGAAAACGCTCTTAAGGAAATCCGCGGCAGTGGTGAAGCGTATACGGTCGGCAACATTAACCCAGAGGAACGTCAGCAAAGGTGTCAAAAATGGGCTGATGGAACTGAAGGAGCATGTCCTTCTACAGGCAAACGGGAAGAGCAGCGGAAGACGATTGGAAAGCAGAAACAACTGCATTCCCCGCTGAGAACGCTGCTGACGCCAAACGGACCGCAGATAGCCCACTGCAAAGCAAACTAGGGAAAAAGCGGAAAGAGGACGTCGTACCTGAAGGAGGCTTTATCAAAGTAGTTTCCACGTTCCAAAAAAAGGCAAAGAAGGATAAAAGGAAACAACTAACTATGCCGGCAGAGACCCGTCTGTCTACAGACAAGGAGGCTCCAAACCAAAAGCCAGTAGCAGAAAAGACAAAGAAACGAAGAAGGACTAGACCGTCAGCTTTACTCATTAAGCCGACGGAAGGCAAGAGATTTCCGGAAATCCTTAGTGAAATCCGCTACCGAATGAAACCCGACGACAACGGCGTAGAGGTGTCTTCCATACGGAAAACGAAGGGTGGCAGAGTCCTCGTCGAGCTGGGTCCGAAGACGACAAGCAAGTGTACGTTCTGCGAAGCGGTGAAGGGATTATTAGGGAGAATGCCCTTGTCTCTAGCCTATAGCCTATGTGCTCTCTACAAATCCGAGATCTTGACTGCCTCAGAGAAAAGGTGGAAGTGGAGGACATAAAACGTGAATTTCCAGAGGTAACCAATCCCCGATAGCTATCACCTCTCTCTCAAAAACTTCCTCTGGTGGAAGTCCCCGACAATATGCGAGGAAACTCCTTAGCAGCGGGAAAATCAAAATTGGATGGCTAGTACGCAGGGTACGAATATGGATAATCCCCACCAAGTGTTACAGGTGTCTGGACTATCTACACACGTCAGCAACTTGCAAAAGACCAGACAGGAGGACAGCATGCCGCGCATGCGGCCAGGTAGGTCACCAAGCGAAGACCTGCAATGAAAATGAAAGTTGGATTCCCTTCAGAGATCGTGGTGCATCTGGTGAGATCGTCGCACACACTGCGGGTGAGGGACGGTATCCAATTTTTAGGGCGGAATTGGAAAAGACTAGGGCCCGAATAGCAATAACATACACTGAAGTGCAACCACTAACGAGTTGCTAGCGCAATTCGCTGCATAGGTGAAGACTGATCTAGTGCTAATCAGCGAGCAATACCGGCATAGGGACCCAGCTTCATGACATCTCGACTTATCGGGTACCGCGGTCATCTGGGTTCGGAACGATGTTCGACTTCGTGTTCTTGTCCAAGGTCGAGGGAATGGGTTCGTCTGAATTCGATATTTAGGGATAACATTTTTCAGCGTTTATCTGACGGCGAATAAGGCGATGCCGGGCTTTCTGCGGCGACTTGATGCTCTGGACGTCACCGTTTCGGGCGCGGGAAGACAAATCCTGGAAGACGGTGATTTTAATGCTAGGGCCCTTGAATGGCGCATGCCTCAGCCAGACTCCAGAGGGAAACGGATTCAGGAAATGGCGGCGAAAACTGGACTCATAGTTTTAAACAAGGAATTAACGCCAACGTTTCGGCGCCCAGGCTGTGAAAGAAGCATCCCTGACATCACTTTTACGTCGGTGGACGGGTCACTAGTACTGGAAGACTTCGCGTCAAGTGCTCACCAATACATCGCGTTCGAAGTGATTAGCAACCCGGCGCTCCCCTTGCGTGTGAAATGTCGTGAAAATGAACATCGGAAAGTTCCTCGAAGCTCTTGAAACAGGCAGAATTACGATGGAGGGCGCTTTGGGGAGCGGTAGCGTTGCAGCCGACACTATGGTAAACTCAGTAATGAACCTGGTAACGACAGCGTCTGAGGTTTCCATGCCCCGGAGAGGCCCCCGCCGTGACAAGACTTCTATGGACTCGTGAACGGTAGAAATTGCCGACCTACGGAAGGAGTGTCATAAGCTCCGCCGTTTGGCACAACGTTTACACGCCAACCAGGAAGCATGCGCCATAAAGGCAGAGTATAGATCAGCGCTCTAAATAAAAGCAAAGCTCGCGGCTGACAGAACCTGGTCAACGACGTGAATGAGGACCCGTGGGGATTTGGCTATAAACTGGTCACCCGGAAAATCGGGGACCTGCGGAAGCTCTGCATACCGACCAGATGGACCAAATTGTACGGGCGTTATTCCCCAGACATCCTATACGGGTCAATGTCAATAGCGTGGAAAACGTCGAGAATTGCCCACTTTTCACAATGAGAGAGCTCGAAGCAGGGTTTCTCACCGCTGAAAAACAAGAAGGTGCCAGGTCCTAACGGTATCCCGGCCAAAGTTTACAAACTGGTGTACCGCGAACAGCTAGATTTGTTGCTCGGAGCGTTCAATGCTTGCTTGATTGAGGGCATTTTTCTTTGTGACTGGAAGGTAGTGAGACTCGCGTTGATCAACAAGGAAAAAGGAGACTCGTAGCTGTCGTCTGCGTACCAACTGCTATGTATGTTTGAGACCGCTGAGCAGGTGCTCGAAAAGCTCATCAGGAGTAGACTCGCTGAAACGATCCCCGCTGCCGGACACTTATCCTCAAGGCTTTTCGGGCTCAAAACAGGGAGATACACGGTGGGTACTACAATGGAGGTCGTGGATGCGGTTCATCAAGCCGAGGCACCCAGCCGCTAATCTCGACGGGTAGTGTTCCTCATAACGCGTGATATTAGAACTGCCTTCAATTCCGCAAAATGGATAGATATACTAGGCACATTAGAAAACTCATTCCAGTGTGCCAAGCTATCTCTTGCGGATATTGAGTATCCCTCAATCTAAAAGACCGCTCCCTGCTCTATGAGATGCTAGAGAGCCAAAGAAGGATGGAGATCACATCGGGAATAGCACAGGGATCCATCCTAGGACCGCAGCTCCCTTCAGCTGGGGTCTCGGTCTTGGGTCGCCTAATGACAAATTTTGGGGCCCTATATCTACTAGGAGACGCCTTATTATGGCAGCAATGCAGTCCTTTCTGCTCTATGGCGCGGAGGTATGGGCTGATGCCCTTGACAAGGAGGTGTATTGTAAGCGCCTTGCTCAAGTGCAAAGACGGGGAGTTTTGCAAATGACGTCTGCTTATCACACTGCCTCAGAACCGTGAAAGTATTTCCCGTTGCCCTCCTTGCTAAGGAGCGTAAAGCTATATACAGCCGCAAGAACGGAAACTTATGAAAGGTGGTTGCCCATGAAGAACGTGAACGCACACCCACCGAGTGGCAACTCTCCTGGCAAAATAAACCAAGAGGCAGACGAACTCTGCGGCTCATCGACCGAACGCACAGTGAGATTGATTACTTCCTTACCCAACTTCTAAGTGTGCATGAAAATTTTCAGTCTTACCTGCACAAGATTGCGAAGGCGCAATCTCCTGACTGTGTGCTCTGCAATGGAGTGGTGGACGACGCTGAACACACCTTTTCCTCCTTTCGTCAGCAGCTTTATGCACACAGGGGAGGTCTCTCCAGACAACATTGTCAGAGAGATGTTGCTGCCGTTGCACCAATCGTGGAATAATTGTGAGAGATGGTATGGTCACGTAGTTCGCACTAACGAGATTTCGAAGTCAATCGTAAAGGACCAAAAGGCCGGCCGAAGGAACGGTGGTGATATGGTGATACGCTAGATGGTTGGCAGAGCAAAATGACGGGGCGTCCTCCTTTCTGAACGGGACATAGACAAAGAAGAAGAAGCAAGTTCTTGATTACCTTTTAATTCGTGGTCACTGCCATCTTGAATTTTAAATTACCGAACCAATTCCCTCCATACGCCCTCTTTCATGTAATTTTGTCGATATCCTTGTAAGCCACACCTATCTGGGCAAATTACCTCTCCATGATACCCACTGACATTTTGGATAAGGAGGTAAGAAGATTGTACAATGGAAAGGTAAGCGATGACTATAATTCTAAAGAATGGTCCGGGAAGGAGCCTTAGATTTATGAACATTATTTTAGGTCCCCCTTTTTGTCTTGAATGCTTAACCTTAGCAAAACTCCTACGTTTCGAATGCCAGATTACTCTGAGCTTTCCTGTATTACTGACGTGATTGATCCCATAATCCTTCTCAATTCCCGCAACACCCGCAAATGCAAAATAGTAATTTCCATTCATGTTCCCGATTCAATCAAACCCGGGTAACATCCTTCAACATGTATGACCACTCTAACTTTATCGATTTTTCCTGCAATTATTAGTCGACAGATGTGAGGCTTGCATCATACAGTCCGGAAGGAGTGCGACATACAAGGTTAACAGCAAGTGTCCTTGCTATGCCAACCATACTCCCCGTTGTCTGAGGATGGAATATACGGGGTCGAATGAACGACAGGATGTACACACATATCTCCATGACGTGGAGGCGCCTTTATTCATGTGAATGCGAAAGCCATAGTGCAAGCGCGCCTTGTGGTTGTATCCTCTGCACCCTTATTCCATTGGATTGGGGTTAAACTTGTTGCCAGCTGACACTGAGTGATGAATGGGGCTTCAGAAGTAAGTGAAGGTTGTGCTTGTCCCCCATAAATATTTGAGCACTTGTTTAATGGATTTTTGTTGATGTTATTGAGTTGGTAATGAAAATTGAAACAGAAGTTCATGTAGGATATGCGTTTATGGCAGCGTCTATGCGCTGCAATAACGGCCATTAAAATTGCTTTATGCTATTTGCTCTAGGAAATAACCGAACCAGGTAATTCCGTGGAGAACAGAAGCATGATTAGGGTTTAATTTGTTGTTGTAATCGAAAAACAACTTGGGACCTTAAAGCTTTTCATAATTCTGTTTTATAGAAGAACCCAGGAATAGAGAGGGCACGAACGACTCTTTCGAATTCTCCCAGGATGCGAACAGGCAAAAAGGCCTCCTACCAGCAAAGGGGAAGGCAAACAAAATGACCAAAACCGTGGAAACAGCGACGCCGACTCCAGTCGAGCCAAGGGAGGTAAAGCCCCAAAAAGGAACCAAGGATCATGGACCAAGATTGGGGGGAAGAAAAAAGCAACACGTCAAATAAAATTACGGCCCGACTTGACTATCATCTCGAAAAAAAGTGATATGACATATGCCGATATCCTCAGGAAAGTAAAATTCAATCCGGAGTTGATGGATCTTGAAGAAAGCGTAAGCCGAATCAAACGCTCCCAAAAAGGAGATTTGATGCTGGAGCTAAAGAAGTCCCTGGGTAAAACGACCGAAAATTTCCTCGTCACGGTGGAAAAGTCCTTAGAGCAAGGCGCACAAATACGGACCAGAAAGCAGGAGATTGTGATACAACGTAAGGGGATTGATGAAATCACGACCAAAGAGGATATCCGCGAGGCCTTAGAAAAGCAGTTCGGATCACTTGGTTTGCAAAATTCCGCAATCAGAAGACTGGAGAAGGCATACGGAGGCACACAAACGGCAACTATATGCTTACCAGCTGAAGCAGCGTTCAAAATGCTGGCGGCTGGTAAAGTAAAAATAGGTTGGGTCGTTGGACCTGTCGCAGACCATCTACGAGAAATGAATCGAAGCTGCTATAATCAGCTGGCCTTATCGCAATAATAATAGCGGTGCCTGGGCTACAGAAGTAACTGGCAAGGCGGCAATACGAGCGTGTCGAAATAAAGCCATTGAAGCAGTGATGGAGTTTCCAGAGATTGGATTCGTCAGGACTAAACTAGGAGAAACAGTCCGTACAATTCATCGGCTACAAAATCATAAGTCGCCAGGAGCCGATGGAATTACAGCCGAATTGGTTAAATATGGAGGCGACCAGTTACCCCACGTGGTTCATCAATTTGTGCTCAAGGTATGGGACAGCGAGTCAATACCTGACGATTGGCAACGAGGCATTATCTGTCTCATACATAAAAAGGGAGATATCACACAGTGCAGCAATTATAGAGGTATCACGTTGCTGAGTACCATCTACAAAATATTCTCCGCTATCTTGCTAGGCCGGATAGCCCCATACGCCCAGAACATTATTGGTCCATACCAAAGAGGCTTCACTCCAGGCAAATCAGCAACACATCAGATTTTATCTCTGCGGCAAGCTATGGAAAAACTGTTGGAATATGGACAACGGTTGCACCATCTGTTCATCGACTTTCAAGCCGCCTATGATAGCATAGCCAGGGTAAAATTTTACACGGCCATGAGAGAATTCGGTATCCCGACGAAATTCAGAAGACTGACTAGGCTGACCCTCACCAATGTGCGAGGCCAGATAAAAGCAGTAGGATCACTCTCAAGACCTATCGACATCAACAACGGTCTACGACAAGGGGATGCCCTATCATGCGTCCTCTTTAAGCTGGCCCTTGAGAAAGTGATCCGTGTTGCTGAGGTAAATGTAAGAGGTACGATCCTCTACAAGTCCACGCAACTACTGGCCTATGCTGACGATATCGACATCATGGGAAGAACCACCCGAGACGTACAAACTGCCTTCATCCAGATCTAGCAGGCGGCAATAGGCGCGAGATCTTGGGCTGCACATCAATGAAGGCAAGACAAAATATATGGTGGCAACGTCAGCACCGAAAACAAATCAACCAACAACATCAAACCGCACTGGTCATCCACCCGGAAAGTCTATAAGGGCAATATCTATGGTAGAAAAAGAAGACGAGGTAGACCCTGCTTAAGATGGAGCGATGGCGTAGGTCAGGACGCCAGACAACTTTTATGGATATCGAATTGGTGGACCTCGGCGCAAAACCGGAATGTCTGGAGTTCCTTATTAAAGTAGACCTAGACCGGATACCGGTTGTTGCGCCGTTAATGATGATGATGATGAAATATGGGAAATGTGTCCACCTTTTGTGGGACAAGGTCAGGCTCAATAGTCGATCTGATATATGTGAGTATCACATTGGCGTTCCCACGAAGCTAGGCACCAGGTCTGGACCGTGACATTGAATTTGAAAAGGATGCATTCATAGAGATGCTATTGGGAGGCAACAATCCCGCAAAAAGGTGGTCAAACAACTGGTGATATGAAGAGATCGCAGAGTTGTGAACTGCATGTTTTCGAGCTAGAAGGATCTACCAGCGATCTAGAGGAAGACCAAACTTCGTCGAGAAACGGTAAGTATATGTGAGTCTCCGAGGTTGGCTTAAGCAGGCTATATGGACCAGCGAGCGAGAATGCTTCGAAGAAATTTGCGCAGAAGCAAACCAAAACCCCTACGGAGCAGCATACAGGGTGGTTATGAAGATGATGAGAGGGCCTGCCCGCATCTTCTGCTCGATATCGTAATGGCTCTCTTCCCCCTGGATGGCCCAAAAGACATAAGGAGGCATTGGGCGTCTACACCATACCTGCTATAACTGAGGAGGAATCTGCGCAAATTTGCAGAAGAATTGATGATAACAAAGCTCCCCATGGTGCCCCCAATAATAGAGCTGTTAAACTCGCTGTTAAAGCCTGACCTGATTGGTTTATCAGCTTGGTGGTAGAGGCAAAAACTAGTCTTGCTCTCAAAACCGAATAAGCAACCGGTACATACATCAACATACCGCCTTATCGATACGGTAAGAAAGATTCTCGAAAGGGCCATCAGCAATACACTTCTGCCTCTGACTATCGGAGTAACAATTTGGAATTCATTTAATTTCATTTCAACGAATGATCGACGCCGTAGACGTTGTTTTGAAGCTGGCTCGAAACGCGATGTCGTCTAATAAATACTGTACCGTGATAACGTTGGAGTTCAAAAATGGGTTCGATTCAGCCAGCTGAGAGTGGATACAAAGTTCACTAGCCAAAACGGGTGTCCCTAGTTATTTGACTAAGCTCTTCGAAAGTTACCTCTCGGAAAGGACACTTTGGTACGATAAGGATGAGGGAGGAGTACACTGTCACTGTAGGGGTACCGCAGGGCTCAGTGTTGTACCACAGGGCTCAGTGTTGGATCCTCTCTTGAGGAACGTGATGTATAATGGAGTCCTTCTCTTTCGCGTGTCAAAGGGGCCCACGATAATCGGTTTTGCAGATGATCTAGCCGTGGTTGTCTCCACGAAACAACCAAAAGACATGGAAGTGTACGCTAAGGAAACAATTGCGGAACAAAAGACCAAGGCGGTCTTGATTACCAACCGCAGGAAGAGGAATATTGTTAATATTCGTGTTGGTGGCCACATCATCACTTCGAAGCCGGTTATCAAATGCCTGGATGACACTAAAATCAATTTCAAGGGACACCTAGACTATGCCTGTGAGAAAACGGAAAATATTAGCGTATCATTAATACGTATGATGCCTAACATTGGAAATCCAAGATGCAGTCGCAGATTACTTGAGGCCGAGGTGGTTTACTTCACACTATTATACGCGACACCCGTTTGGGAGGAAGCACTAGCGTGTGAGAGTAATCGTAAGAGGGTGAATATGACTTACCACTTAGTGGCGCTAAGGGTATGCAGCGCCTTCAGAACAGTATCAGGCGAGGCAGCGTGTGTTATTGCGGGAATGATCCCGATGGACATAGCAAGACAGTGCAAGTGAGGCAGGCTGTCTGTACGCACCAATTCAGGTTGGACAATTCCCCCTTTTGTCCTGAATGTGACTGCACACCTGAGGACTCGGAGCACACTATGTTCCACTGTCCACGATTTTACTCAGAGAGGAAGAGCCTGGAAGGCTTTCTGAAAATCAACATTAGTCCGCAGAACATCGTCGGGGATATTCTGAAGTCGGAAGGAAACTGGTGTCCGGTGAACCTCGCAATCAAAAGTATACAAGAGGAGCTTGGAAAAGCGGAGCACGCAAGGTACGCAAAGAACGGAAGGTTTGGTCGCTTAAAGCGTAGTCCTCCTCGCGAAGTCATGCCTTATAACGCTTCCCCGGGGAAGGAAGATGAGAAACTGGGGTGGTTTTAATAGCTGAGAATCTCACATAGTGCTGCAACCTGGCGCAGCAGTATCTTTCTAAGATTTCCACCTCCATCGTTAAAAAAAGGTGGACAAACGCACAACTTGCTGCAACCTAGCGCAGCAGTAACTTCCTAAGATTTCCACTTCCATCGATAAAAAAAGGTGGACAGATGGACAAACGAACAGGTGGACAGACGGACAGCCTGCTGCAACCTGGCGCAGCAGAACCTTTCTAAGATTTCCACCTCCATCAACAAAAAAAAGGTGGACAGACGGAGAGACAGACAGAGGGACAGACAGCCAGACGGACTGCCAAACAGACTAACAGACGGAACTATGAGGAGTTACCGGATCTCCCATTAAGTGCAACCCCAGGAGGCGGATACAGGCATGCCTATTGACCAGCATGCAAGACGAGAGTAGGAGTAAACTTTTAGTGCAGGGGCTCGAAAGCCCAGTACCGGGGAATTTTGGGAGTGAGCAAGTGGGCTCCCGGTCATCGATATCCCTCGACCGCAGTGCCTTGGCTAAGGGGGATAAGGGTTTTAGATTTAGAGAAAGGAGTCTGCAGGCGTAGTACCATGTTACCGGAACACACAACCAAAGAAAACTGAGGTAAAAGCAGATCACTGGACTAAAAAACCGGTAATAACACCCACCGCGTTTGTTCAAGAAGGATGACAGCAGGAGGTGGTTCAAGACCAGGAAAAGGACCCATTCAGGAGGAGCTCGTCAACTCTGAAATCTCCGTCAATGCCAAGGACTGTAAAATAAAGAGTACAAGACAGGTCAATACAAGCCAAACGTGAAGAAATGTATAAGAGAAGTAATCTCGTTGGGACTCATAGAGAATAGAGCCTTGATCACCCAGCTCGGAGTAAAAGAATAAAGTTATCAAGAGCAAGCACTGCGTGCACCAAGCCATAAAGAATATGGAAAGAGCTATCAGAGTCCTCTATAATAGAATGCAGGGGACGAAATAAATTCCAAGGAGAAGCCGAACCCAGGTGTCCCAACAGTGTCTCAGACCACTCAAGTGACGCATAACCGTACTGCTGTCGAATTAAGACCACATAAGAGAGTACGACAAAAGGAGGGACCACCTAGGGAATCCTAAAAAGCGGAAGTAAAAGTTTACAGAGCAAATGGCCAAAGTGCGAGAACAGATCCCACTTAAGAAGTGCTTTAAATGCATTATGTAGGACACGACGTGAAGGCTTGCAGCTTAATCGATCCGGTCAATGCAGAAAGTGTGGGGCAAAGCCCATATTGCCAGGGAGTGCAATAGGGACCCCAAATGCATGTTGTGTGAAGGAAAGAAGGGGCGTGATAGCAGGAAGTGGTAAATGCCAGGAATTGAGAAAGGCATTGACTGCAATGAGAAAATGAGGTTTGTTGAAATAAATCTCAATAATTGCAAGGTCGCTCAGGATTTGCTTAAGAAGACTACCTACGAATCGGAGATGAAAATTGCCATTATAAGTGAAGTACCGAATGGGCTACAGATTTCCAAAGGTGATCGCCGGTAATTTCAATGCTTGTGCACTTGAGTGGGATAGAAAAGAAACAAATGCGAGGAGGCATAGTCTATTAGAAATTTTTGCCCAGTTGGATGTGATATAAACAACTTTCGGACGGGAGAGTCTACCTCAATCGTAGATTTGACTTTCATCAGCCATGGTGTGCCCTGGTACGTCAGCGAGGACTACCCCCACAGCGACCACCAGGCTATCCACTTTGAACTGCGGTAGAAGCCACAGGGCAGAAAACCATCATGCTCAAAACGGAGAAAGATATCAGACTGGTCTGGAAAGGCTTTGGATGAGCAGACCTTCATAAAGGTGTGGTTAGATCGACCTAGTAAACCTAGTAGATCAGCCGCCTCTACAAAAAGAGCTCTCTGGTGGGATGGTGAATTGGCCAGCCTTCGATCAGCCTGCCACCGGGCCAGATAAATATAATAGCTCACAGGGTAGTAGGCAGGATCGATCAGAGAGGAAAAAGCGCGCCTACAAAAAGCCCCCAAAACCCTCAAGCTGGCTATTCAGTGGATCAAGAGGGAATGCTTGCTGCGTGGGGGAGGGCCTATAGAATCGTAATGGGACCGTTCAGAGGTCGTTCATCTCTACAGATCACATGCCCTACTCTCTTGGTCATTCCCCCAGAAATGGAAGGGCATCAATAACTTCCAGCAATCTCTGAATATGACAGTGGTTCCAGCAGTCACCAGAAGCTACTGGAATTTTGCAGTAGAATACTTCTGCCTAAGGCAGGTTCATATGTCTTATGAACACTGTGGGAAAAATGTGCCAAGGGGACATTTCAGATCGATAGTATGGGCTCCGTAGAGCGAGATCAACAATTTTCCTGATGGTGACCCTGGACGTAAAAAATGCGGCCAATTGGAACCTAATACAGAAATGTTTGGCAAAGATAGGTGCTCCCGATTATCTGGTGGCTATTGTCAATAGCTAATTACAAGAACGGAGGATGGTATGACGACGATGACGGACTCCAGGAGTATGTGGTCTCCATGAGTGTCTCACAGAGCTCTCTACTGGGCTAAATCTTTCGGTCTCGGAGGAAGCCACGGTAGTGGGTTATGCCAACGATATAGCACTGGTTGCGGAGGAAGAAAAATGGAAGCGGTCCTCATTACCAAGAGTCGCAAAAGAATTGATGCCCGTATTCAAATTGGGGATTATATCATCACTTCTAAACCGGTCATCAAATACTTGGACGCTCAGCTATAAGTAATACGTACAGTATGTTTGCAACAATGCAATCGCTGCAAGTATGGCCTTGGGATACTTCTAAGTTGCTTATAGGCAAGGTAGTGAGCTCGATCTTGCTCTATACAACCCCAGTTTAGGTAAAGACGTTGCATATTTCAGCCAATACTCATAAACTGAGTGCAGTCTGCCTTTAGGACTGTCTCAGATGGTGTTGCGTTGGTCATTTCGGGAATGGCATGGTAGAAGTCGGGAGTGGTTTTAGTGGGTAAAGGTTCCACACGCTGACGTGTCCAAGCCAGTGTCTTTTGAAAATTTCCACCTCCTCAAAAGAAAACAAGTCGGAAAACCGGAAGCTGGACGTTTCAGGTATGAAAGGTTTGGCTATTTGTAGTCTAGCCTAAAGTTGATAGCTATAAGTACATTTGTACTGATGAAACGGGTAAGTTGCTTCCGAAATATACATCTACATTGAAAAATGAAAATTGTAGTTTGGAGGAAGCTACTGGTCTATCAATTTTATTATAACTTTGTTAGTAACGGTGCGATTTCCACCAAACTTAGAATGATCATGCTCTATATTACAGCCTACATTCCTGCAAATGCAATTTCGTGGTGCTAGGATGAACTTAAGGAGGATTTTGCAGCCAATTGCTAAAAATTACAGTAATATAGTATTATTAACTTTATTTGAAAGGATATCGGTATGGAGGGTATTGCGAAGCCTAGGCACAATATAGTGGCAGCCTCTTGATTTTTTTTGGGAGTTTTCGGTTGGGTAGTCTCTGAGAATGGGTCCGTTAAAGAAATGATCAATGTCGACCCTCCCCACCTTTCCAACAATTGTTAAAACTAAAACCGGCTTCGGAAAGTACTAACTAAGACCTTTCATTTGATATCCCACATGACTATATTTGGTAAAAAAAATGATACCCCCTTTTACATGTATGGGAACCGCTCCTGAAATTCAACGTAAAAGGATGTCACTCACTGTATGCGCGAGCGTTCACAGTTCCCACCTTTCCAGCAAATTTGGTATCAGTCGCTGTAACCGTCTCCAAAAAAAAGCGTGTGATAGACAGACAGATATTTATAATACGGACGAATGATCGAAGATGTATGTAATAACGGCAGGTAATCCGCTGGGGTGTGTTCTGAGCCCTCTGCTATAGAACTTAATGTATAACGGCGTTTTACTACTTCCAGTAGCCAAACAAGCCTTTGTCGTGGGATTCGCAGATGACCTTGAAGTGGTCATAACATCCAATCACCCCGACGAAGTACAAATATAGGTAAACGAGACTGTACGAACGATTAAGTGTTGGCTTTAGGACCACGGGCTGGAGTTTCGCGAGCACTAGACGGAGCTGGTGCTTTTTGCAAAGCAGCGGAAACAGGCAACTGTTGAAATTTGCATCGGTACGCATGTCGTTAGCTCTCAACCATCGCTGGAAGTAACATTCGACTTCAAGCTGAGCTTTAAACTCCACTTAAAGCTTACTGGGCAGAAAGCGGCGACTATCAACCGGACCAAAACGCAGTTGACGATTACCCTTATCGCCGTATACGCGGCACCTTATCGCCGACGATAAAAACCGGAGAAAGTCGCAAACAACTCCAAGCTGCATATTGGTTAAGAGCTCTCCGAACATTTTGCACCTACCGAACAACATCTTAAGAGGCGGCATGCGGGGATGATCCCAGGGGATATTTTAACCTATAAGACAAGTCCTCTGTACGAGAATCAGGAAGCGAACCTAAACAAGCAAGGTGAGCATATGCGGCCATAAGCTGCGTAGCAAACAGCATGGGACCAGCTAGAAAATGGCCGGTGGACACACAAGCTTATCCCACGGAACCACGGTGAGACAAGTTACGATCTGGCTCAGTTCTTGAGTGGACACGGTGGACACAGGAATTACCTCTATAGGTTCGGTCTAGATGAATCGCCCAATTGTCCTACGTATGCCTGCCCAAAATTTAAAACCTCAAGGAGAAAGCTTGAAGCAGGGCTAAATACCCGTTTAACGGTGGAAAAGCTGATAAGGTACATGGTGCAATCGAATACAACATGGGACGCGCTAGTTGCAATGGTGAAACGGAGCGACCAACAGCTAAAAGCAGCAGAAGCGCAGCGGAAACATAAAAGGGAAGCTACTGCAATTAACGCCACGCAAAGCGGTAGTAGCTCGTTTAGAGTGAAAAGCTAAGAGCTGAACAGCCCCGCGAAGCAATACCGGAACGGTCGTCCTGCGGGGGAGAGTGTGGAGAAAATATGAGAGGTTTTAGTCCGTAAGAGTCCGGCATGCGTACCCTGTCAAAAAAAAAAGACCGACAGACAGGCAGTAAACCTATTTTAATAAGGTTTTGTTGTACATAAAACCGTAAAAACGACCTTCACACGGGATGACCCCCTTAATTTGGGAAGGTCTGAAATTAATTCAGAAAATTCTGAATTTCATTTGAAAAATTCTTAATTAGACTTGCAAAATGTATAAATATTTCTGCCTGCTTTGCTTTCCCATTGGTTTAAAGTACTTTTTTTTTAGACCAATGACCATTGCATCCGCTGATTTTCCTGTGAGGGTAACGTGGTTACTTAGTATATCAGCTGTTCTAAAGCGTAACCCCCCGTGGATGAACTCTTGGACGTGTTAACAAATACTGGAATGCAAGTCCAGGGTTACGCGGACGACATTGTTTTAATCTGTAGGGGCAAATATGAGAATACCCTATATGATAGCATCCAAACTGGATTAAGGGTTACTAGTGCCTGGAGCAGGAAGGTGGGACTGCGGATCAACCCAACCAAAACCACCATAGTACTATTCACTTGGAGGCGTAAGCTTGATCACCTGAGAGCCATAACATTACATGATATGGAGGTGAAACGAGAAACAGAGGTCAAATATTTGGGAATTACGCTAGACCAAAAATTACTCTGGGAGACACATGTCGGAAAGCCACGAGGGCTCTGATGACTTGCAGATCCATAGCAGGAAAAAAATGGGGTTGCAGCCCGAAGATACTACTTTGGATATATACTGCAATAGTAAGACCAATGATTACCTATGGAGCGGTAATCTGGGCAGAAAGAACCGAACCCAGCACACAAGCCAGGGAATTACATAAGCTCCAAAGGCTGGCTTGCATGTGTATCAGTGGGGCAATGAGAACATGCTCAACGGCATCCCTAGAGGTCCTTCTGGGATTAACCCCTCTCCATCTGCACATACAGATCCAGGCAAGGAGGGCAATATTCAGGGGAGTATCAGTATCAGTGAGGCGGGGAGCTGCCTAAATCGAAGGAAGATCGATATTCTTTCTAGGCGGTATCCCGAATTACTGATACCAAGGGATAACCTGACAACGAGGTTTCACTTCGATAAGAAGTTTGAAACTCGTTGGAGTAACAAGGCAAACTGGGAGAGCGTGGCTGCGACATACGGCTTAAACCAACAACTGATTACTTGGTACCGTGACGGATCCTTCACAGCAGAGGGAGCGGGTGACGGTGTCATTGATCCAAGGAAAATATACTTTGAGCCAATGGGCAGGTACACTAGCATATTCCAGGCGGAAATATACGCCATAGACAAATGTGCCGCCTTTAATCTGGAAAGGAACTACAGGGGGTAGAACATAGCTATTCTCACCAATAGCCAAGCAGCGATCAAGGCACTTCGGTCCAACCAGGTGAACTCTAAACTGGTATGGGAATGCCTTGAGACACTGGCTCGCTGCACTCGGCTCGTCCAATAAGGTCTGGATACTTTGGGTTTCAGGTCATGCTGGGTTGGAAGGCAACGCGGCAGCGGACGAACTAGCCAAGAAGGGAGCAGAGACACCTTTACACGAGCCAGAACCCTTCTGTGGAATCGGAAACGGTTTCATAGCTATGAATCTAAGAAATGAAGAGGAACGGTTGAAGAAACTATACTGGGCGGGCCTACCGGGGATGGAGCAGTCCAGGGTGCTTATTGGGGGATACAAACCCATAAGCACAAAGGATTGCTTAAACCTCACCAAAAAGAACCTCCAAATCATAGTGGGAATTCTCACTGGTCATTGTCGGCTGAACTATCACCTAGGAAGGAGGGCGAAACCTCTATACACGCCCTGGAACAGTGTCCGGCACTTGTGCAAAGTAGGTCGAGGCATCTGGGAGAACACTTACTGCCAGATGCAAGGCCGAAAGATCTGGAAGTAGGGAACATACTAAAGTTACTAACGGTTATAGGCCTGCTTGAGACACTATGATCAATAGGTACACTATACCCAGTAAAAGGGGCACAATAGTTCTTCATGGACGCGGTGCGACTTTCCCTTAACAGAATAATAATAATAGTGTCACAAACGAGCAATCGCGACAACGATGGGTAGCAAAAGAGTCGAGTTCGAGACGCCGACCGATATGGACCACAATATGTTCCGTGTCTAAAAACGTGAAATAAACAATTCTTGTAAATCAGTTAAAGACTTTGCTTTCTGTCTCGGCCCCTTTGACAATAGTATATCAGCTGCCAGTGGAAACAATAATGCAACACCAGAATTAGGAACTAGAGGGAGATATTTGAGAGGTTTTCATCCACATCCGAGCTCGAATAAATATTCAGTACAGTAGGAAGACTATAATTTGTGGAAGCAAATCTAATCCTGAAAGGAATGACGAATGTGATCCTCCGTTCCTACTTTTTTATGTAGCCTGCACCTGACGTCGTTCCGAATTTATTGATAACTCTCAAATATCAAATTAGTGAATAGAAAAATAGTCCCATCTATTCCATCGAGAGGCAGCATCGCTTTCAGATGCATCCTACTTGGAATCGATTGCAAATCTTCCGTGTCAAAGGCACTTAAGAGCTCTTAATATCGTTTCGCTTCTTTCCAGTATCTCATCGAATCCTTTAAGCGATAAAATCAATAACGAAGGAACGAAGCATGCAGTTTTATTGGCCGTCCTAGAAGCTCCGTAGTTTTATTGATAGTGTAGAATGAACCTGTCCTGCACTTGGCATTCAATATCTAATTTATGAGTGAGATAGGTCTTGCTGTAATCATTGATTCCTTTGATAGGCATGAGTTGCAATAAAACCCCATAAAGGAAGCTATTATATAATTACTTTCAACTTCGCCCCCACTGGATTTCTTCGAATTTCAAATCCAATCCTATATAATTACATCAACTATTTTTAGTTGGAATTTTCCGTGAAGCATTTTCTGCGGTGGTGGTGGATTCAAGGAATATATATGGATGGAAGTCGATGGTGATGGCTGTGCTTGTTACCATGAAATAGGTCATGAACGTGACATGGCAAAATAGATATAATCGAAACCTTTCAACGACTAGGAAATCGAGTTTGCTGTCTTATTTATTGGAAAAAGGTTGGTTGGGATTTTTTTTTGTGTAAGTGAAATTAAATCGAGAAAGCACGTAAAGCCTGTTCAGATGGAAAGCCTTGAAATCCTTTTTGATAGTTCACATGAAGCCAGACCAGTTTCCAAGGGAATTAAATATGTAGAGAGTAGGAATCATGAAGGAATCTCAAACTATTACTAAAGGATATAATATACATGCATACTCTGTAGTTTTGAAATTAAATCTGTTACTGAATAAATCTTCTTTATAAGATGAAAGTGGTTTACTATCTCAAAAATTGTTATGACAGTTCAGAAGAAAAATCAGATTTGACGCTACTGCCATTGTGTTAATAGTGATAGGAATTTCACCAAACTTTTCACATTTGCAGTGCCGACTTCATGAACTGTGAAAGAGCAAAAAATGAACTTCAAAGTTCAAAACTTTGGTGATTATGAGATTTGGTTCTTAGTAAAATATATCTTTGCTTTTTCAAATGCTTTATACTATTTGGTAAGGAATCATGGAGTTTGGAATCTGATTGGAAAGGATATATCTTGGTTTCATAAGAACAAATAATATTTTAATAGTAACATAATGGTAAAGGTTGAATTTTCCAATTTATCGCCGGAGAGTGTGAAGATTTTATGGGGGTAAGGAGGAGGTTTTCCCCTTAAAAAGTGATGGCTTCCGAAACTGTTGTTTTTAAATTATATGTAGATAGCATGTAGGAAGAAGGGGACAACCCCTCCTCTCTAACTCCGTTGGAAAATGGCGGCGAACATCTCCCTTCAAAAATGTATGGTACCTCAAATTGGGACTATTTTGATATCTCTTATATCCGATGGTCCCGGCAACCGCTTTTTCCGCTTCAAATGGACCGTTCCCCCTGACGGCAGGGTGGTCTTCGCATCTTCCGAAACCTTGATCTGGAACGAACAAAGGTTCACCACGCCAAACTGCTTCTTCTGGCAGCCATGATAACGGACGGCGATGGTTCAAACTCTCCCATCATCTCCTGGATGGATCTTCCAGATTCGTGGCAACGGTCATTTCGTCGACCGCGTGTCGCGTTCTCGGAGCAGAAGCAGCTGTCCAGTCGTTCCGTTAGAAGCCTCGTCAAACTATTTTGATCTAGCCTGTCTCGAGTCGGCCTCTACCAGAAAGTTTGATGTATCGCCTTCAGTTGTTGCCACCACTCGAACAGACTCCATTGAGTCCTATCAGTCTCACGAATTGGAATCAATGGTCGTTGCACCAATAAATCTCCCGGCGTCAACACTTCGAAATCATCAGCATTGTTTGTGAGTGAAACTAGAGGTCTTGAGTTCAGGCAAGCCCCCACTCGGCATAGTATAGTCGCAAATTCTTCAAATGTTGGAATTATTTTCGCTTCGTCGAGTACGCACTTCAGGTGTTGTTTAGCTAACTTCGCTGCAGCCTCTTAGAGCCCACCAAAGTTTGGCGTAGCTGCAGGAATAAATTTCCAGGTAATACCGTCTTTCGCGAACATAGCTGCGACCCTCTTCGTTGCCACCTCTATCGCCTGTTGCATCTCCTTGTCTAATTGATTGCTTCCTCCTACAAAATTAGTACCATGATCACTATAGACCTCGAATCTTGTGAGTGCCACCAAGGAAGCTTCGGTAGCCAAGTGGCTCACTAGTTCCAAATGCACAGCCTTGGTCACCATGCATATGAAGACGCAAACATATTCTTTTAGAATAGTACAGGGTGCGGCAGCATAACTTCCTTTTTTAAAATGCGCGCCACTCAGTTAGTTGATTTCATAGTGGAGCGCTAGTGATCTCGTTCAAGAGGGGATACTGTAAAGTTTTGTCCCGACACGATTCAGTCGCCATCATGCGTTGGAATAGTGAGGAGCGTGACTTTGCCGTTGAGGTTTTCTTTTCAAGCGGATGTTCGGTTATTGCAACAGAGCGTGCATTTCGGAATCGCTTTAATTTATCCCCGTTGGCTCCCGTCCCAGACCGCAAATCAATTGTTACATGGGTCACTACATTCAGACAAACTGCAAGTGCGACAAAAGGAAGAACTGGAGTCCCTCGGCCCGTTAGATCACCTGAGAACATTGAAGCAGTGAGAGCGTCAATGTTGCGATCGCCACGGCGTTCTGCGCGCAAACACGCATCTGCCCTTGGACTATCCGATCGTTCTGTGAGAAGAATTCTTCGTGATGATTTTCATTTTCATCCCTATAAGATGGCGATAGTGCAGGAACTTTCAGAGCGTGACTTCAATTCTCGGATGAACGCGTGTGAGCTTCTTCTTGATGTCGTTCCCGAGGGTGCTATTGTTTTTTTTTAGCGATGAAGCCCATTTTCATTTGTGTGGGTCGGTTAACAAACAAAACATACGCCACTGGGCTGACACCAACCCTCGAGAATTGTATGAAAAGCCTGTGCATTCACCCAAAGTCACAGTGTGGTGTGCAATTTCCTCAGCTGGAATTATTGGTCCCTGGTTTTTTGAGGAAAATGAGGTTTCAGTGACAATGATTTCGCACCGGTATGTAAACATGCTACAGAATTTTTTTTTCCCACGGCTAGAAAATTTGGATTTGGGGGACACTTGGTTCCAACAAGACGGTGTAACAGCACACACTTCAAGAGCATCGATGGTTGTTTTGAGGGAACAGTTTCCAGAGCGCCTTATCTCAATTAGAGGCGATTTGGAATGGCCGGCACGCTCTCCCGATCTGTCCCCTTGTGATTTTTTTCTATGGGGTTTTTTGAAATCCCGTGTTTGTGTGAACCGTCCAAGAACCCTACAAGATTTGAAGACCAACATCCAAGAAGAAATTGCCAACATAACACCTGCTATGCTAACAAGAGTCATGACAAACGTTAGAAATCGGTTTTCGCAATGTATGGAGAATGGGGGACGTCACCTAACAGATTTGATCTTCAAAACAATGTAAATAAAAACTTTAGACATACACCTACATTATAAAAAATAAATAAATATTTTCCGATGCATACAATAGTTTTTATTGAGTTTTGAAAAAAGGAAGTTATGCTGCCGCACCCTGTAGTAAGCCAGCCTTTGAACATCCTTGCCTGTGAAAGAACCTGCGTAGTCTATCCTGCAATGCAAAAACGGGGGGCTGGAGATTACGAAAATGACAGGAATGTTTCCCATCAGTTGCTGAGTACATCTGTTCTTGTATCTAACACAGGTCAGGTAGCAATGAAGTTCGTTTCGAATCACCTTCTCAAATACAACTCAAATAATTGCCGCCAATCATCCCTTCCCTGTACGCCAGCCACACCCTTCCACCATAAAGAATGATTCACCAAACTGCGAGGACTTATAGGTTGTCTTTCGACCTGATATGGCCCCAAGTCCAGGAATCTCCACTAGCATTTTTAACTGGACCACATACTCGTTGACATCACTATCGAACTTCGCTGGGTCCTTCGTAAACTAGTCCAAAACTATCGTTGAGTCGTACCACCAATACAACGTTACCTCCATTACTTCTATCGTGAAAATCACCTTTTTCATGAGTTCTAGTAGAAGCATGGCACCCTTCAGCTCCAACTTTGAAAGCGTGAACTGCCTTTTTAAAGGCTTCACGCGAGCCTTTGCACAAAGTAGGGATACAGATACCTCCCCAAATCCATCTATTGTCTTACTATAGTTGACCGCAGCATACGCTGATTCCGAGACATCACAGAAACCATGAAGCTCGCACCGGTTCCTCATTGAATAATGAATTCACCGTGGTATACGTCCAGCTCTGGAAGCTCGGCTTCATACTTTCTCCGCTATTCCACAATATCTTCTAGAGGAAGGTCATCCCAGCCAATTTCTGATTGCCACTACTTCTGCATTAGTAGTTTCATTACTGTTGTCATTGCTGCAAGCCACTGCAGAGGGTCGTAGATCCCAGCAATATTGGACAGTATCTTACGCTTGGTTAGGCTCTCAGTCGAATCGTATTTCACCGACTTGAATCTGATGTCATCCGCGATGGTTGTTTCTTTTGTTATCTCATGTAGTCTGACTTCCTTCGGTCCGTCCGGAATTCCCCTCAGTAATCCTAGGTTATTCGGAGCAGATTTTCTTAGGTTGAAACCGTGTACTTTCAGAAGATCTTTGATTTGCTCAATAAGAAACGTTTTCTCCGCCTTTATATCAGCATCGCTCAAGAAATTATCAACAAAAAAAATCCTTTTCTAATTTGTCCGCCCCAATAGGGAACCTATTTTTTTCGTCCTTAGCCGGCTGGTATTATGTCCCGACTGAGAGGACTGTGGCTGGAGTTTCGCAGAATGAAACTGTTGTAAAGACGTATTCTTGAACTGGCATATTCTTCATTGACCTATACAGCATCCTTTGGAAATCCCTATAGCACGGCTGCATGTTAACCATGCGGGACATTTTCTCGATATCTGATAAGAACGCATATTCATACTTTTTCCATCTCCGGTAGTAGTCGGTGTAAGGTCGATCATTCAAGCTAATTCCTGTCGAAGTTTTCATCGAGGCGTCAAACACTCTGTCGGACCTTACTCGTTGTATTTTCCTTTTTAATGACTGGATGATGTACCAAGTAATACACATCCTTGTTCTCTCCTACGAATGGAATCGTCGGCTTCATATGGCCTAAGTTGATGTATTCCTGCATCGTCTTATGAGACGTTATTCGCAATTGTCCTTTTCAAGCCGCTTTTCCAACTGTCGTAATCCAGATGGACTATGTATATGTTTTTTGTGAACTTCAGTTGTGCACCAGACAGGGTGAGAGCGTAAGCACTTAGGAGAGGAGGAGACGTAACATTAAAGAAGATCCGATAAAATGGTAAGAAGAGGATAAGGAGGATATGTGGAAGGAAGACAAAGCTCTCCCTTTTCGATCTCCTTAAAGAATTACGGCCGCGACCCTACCCTTTAAAATGTCATAGCGCCTCAAATCGGGGCCATTTTCATGTCATGATGGCAGGGTTTAATTTTGAGCCCCACCCTTATAAGGGGAAAGGAAGGTAAGAAAGGATAATCGGAAGGTCCTTTCTCTCAAAATCCTTTGAAGAATTGCGGAAATTGTCCCAGCTTAAAAAGTTACAGATCATTTTAATATCGTCATGGAAAAGTTTGATTTGCTTCGGAAGTGTAGAGGGTAAAGAGGGCATGTAAGAGGAAGAGTGGAGGTAGCGGCTACTATTCCTTAAAAGATATGAAAAGGGGCTATTTTCTTATATGGCCTCTGTAAACTCAGGACTCAGTTTAATAATAATAATAATAGCCTCCGCCGGTCCCAAGCCCGGTTGTGAAAGGAGGAGTCTGAATGACTGTACACCACCGCAGCGTCTCAGGGAGTACGTGAGGAAAGTGGAGGAACTTTGCAGTCTTGTATATTAGTCACTGAGGAAGCTATCACCACACCTGGAAGTTAGGTATAAAGTTAAGTGGGAGTCGTGACTGGGTCGGGCTCCCGTAATTGACAGTACGGCCTCGAAACCGCTATTCGTGGGGCGATTCGACGTTTAGGCGTCCTGCTGCAGCTGTTTCGCCACAATCTGTGGCAACCAATTCAGCAGGTTCGCGTAGGTGCATCATCCGCTCCTACTACGAAATTAGGGCGAGGGCGGGTATACTATTTCCCCTTGTTGCACCACAGATTCGTCAAGCGTTTCCCGCAATACGAACACGTGGACTAGCACTGCTTCATTATTCGCAGCGACATCCCGTTCATCATCAAAGAACGTGTTCGACTCGAGGGCATCACGGAAACTGTTGACCAAGAGTCGAGAGAGACGGCGGCAACAACAATACTACGCCGCACTGCAGGCAACAGTTTGAATGCTGCTGCTTGAATGCTTGTCAAAGCACTCTTCTTCACCGTCCAGCAGAAATCTCCGCTCAGGCTCGGGACGAATTCCAAAGAGTGTGTATAGAATTCTCGGAAAGCTCTTCCAGATCACTTAACGAATCCCAACAGAGCATCCAAACAGTGCAGTTTTTGGTGTTGGAAGCTAAAGAATCACCCACCATGCTGAGTGGATTATGGATAAATGCAACCGCCATGCCAATTTGTCGGGCATGAATTTTGCGGAAGTTGCCAAAGTGGAGGTTCGACCATAAAAAGCTCGAAGAACTGGAGGAGCCCAGCTCGGAATCGGGTGCAGTACTTCTGGTAAAAAAAGTTCTCCAGTATACATGGTCGGTTGGTACTGAACATGCATCAGGTCATGATTCGCCCGGAGGAATTTCCACCTTTCCTCGCTGCGGGGATTACCTTATCCCTAAGAAGGACACAATGCAGGAGCGCGCAGACACAAGACCGATTACTTTGCCACCAACCCTCTACAAATTCATCACGTCCATTATTAGTGGAAGGATCGGAATGCGCACCTCGAGATCAATAACATTCTGCCCGAGCAGCAGAAAGGCTGCCGAGTTGGGTCAAGGGGTTGCAAAGAGCAACTCATTATTCATTATCCGAAATTATTGAAGTTTTTTCGACAGTCATGGAAGAGTGACATACCACCTTATCAGTGCATTCATCTCAGGGTACCAACACCTCAGAACCCAACCGCATACGGAAGGGCATCTTCCGGGGGATCTCGCAATAAAGAGTGGCTTATGTGCTAAATGCAAGCTTACACACTTACAACTTACACTGACGAAAACCGAAAGTATGTTACGAATAGTAGACATGGTTAGGCGTGATATTCGGATGGAATTTGCATTAGACAAGTGTTGAATCCAAGCCATTCGCAAGGGTCTTCCCGAGCAGCTTGCCAGACAGAGCATTGATGACCTCCACATCCAACCTATGACCGAGACCGTTACGCGCTTATTTTTACAGCAAAGAGCAGACGAGCCTTTTGCATGCAACTATTTGTGAGGCAGACTGTGGACTGACTCCACTTCACTTGAAGGATCGATCTTCCAATCCTCTGAGTAGGGTGAAGTTGGACCAAGAGCGAATCGATGAATGGAAGTGGAAAGTAATGTATCTTTGGCAACCATTTGTCGATTTGCATTTGTCGAACAGAAGGCTGTATGTTGGTGAGCTCTTTGCTCTTAATGAAAGAGCGGGTGGAAAACGACCGGTACAGAGTGTGTGTGTGTGTGTGTTTCAGCGTTAGAGACGTTGGACCATCTCATTTCTGGCGGCACTGCCATGGCACCGGCGTGATACAGAAATCAATGTTGTATGTAAGGTAATTCACCAAAACTTTTCATGCAAGCATGGGCTGCTCATAGGAACATATCCGGTTTACGGATAACCTTTCCTGATCTATGGTTTTAAAATTTACCTGTGGCGATGAATTGTAGTTACGTTTCTTTGATTTTGAGGACTTCCTTCTGTTCTCCTCCTCCTTGACCCCGCAAAACTCATACACAATGGCGATATCCTCCAAAACCCTTGACCGCAGGATGTCAATGAAAGGAGGGAACCTCAGGGGCCGCGGCTCATTGAAAATCTGAAGCAGATGAAACAATTTTCGAGGCTGCGATCCGTCCTGAATTTTCCCCCCTCGATCGCAGCACTCGGGTCCGGAGATTCACGGCTCGACGTGCGCAGTAGAACCGTTTTTTTTTTTATTTTCCAGGTTTTAGCACTCGTTCTGGTTTATCCCGTTAAGCCATTGCGAATCGCCTTGTTGGTTTGATTAATTTTAGATCCGATGCGGACCCACGCATCGGTATAGACACATTGATTTTGTAAAACTGGCACGTGAGGGATCGGAGCGCTCTAAGGACCCCCACATTCCCAAGCCTGGCTAGGACAAAGACGTGTCAATCGAGCGCTTCAATGGAGCTTCAGTATTTGCGGACTGACCTTCACAGTCACTTAGCCAATTTCTTTAAGGTTTTGGGATAGCTCTTCCCCCTAGGTCGTCCTATTTCCCTTAGGTTCATTACAATTATGGTTTACATTACTAGAGTTTTCAAAGATAGAACTTCGTCCCACTCCTGCATACCTTTTGCACCCTTTTTCTCTCCGAGAGCAGCAGTTTGTATACCCAACTTTACCATGATGATCTAAAAAGTCCCAATTTGAAACACCATAATTTGATAAAAAAGAGTGACTGCCACGAGTATCCAAAGATTTATCAAGACCTTTCGTTTGATACTGCATGACCATTGTATATTCGGGGAAAATAGTTTTCTACCAAAGTAATGATCTCATAGTTCCAACACGGCACACAATTTCGCAGTGATCAACCTTTTTTGAATAAATCCTGTGTGACAGTCACCCAGACATTAAACCAATTTTAATAAGGTTTTTCTTTTCAACAAATCTTGAAAGTGCTAACTTGGAACCGAATAAATAATATATCTACGGAAACGGCTTTAAAATCCTTAGCCTATATGAGATAAAAACCTGAACGGCGATTACTCCAGTTGCATTTATTAATTTTCGTAATATTTTTTTCACCTTTGGAGTCCTTATTTCCTCAATATAGAGAATTAATACTTAAGTGCCTGCCAAAAATAAGTTCAATTCCACTCTCTTATTGCAAATGACACCAATACCCTTCATATATGCCGGTTGAGCTCGATACCTCTTTGTGAAGCTTCCTTCCCACGTCCCCTCGAAGTGGAGTCCTTTACTTCTGATGTGTTCAATATAGAGCGAATGGGAGGTTATTTATATATATACACACTATACGTATCTGTATGAAACCATTCACTTTGAATAGTGGATTACTTAGCAAAGAGGGATTACGTTTTACGAATGTATCCACTTCGACGAGCTTCGGTTGGCTTTCATGGTTTCAGTTCTTTTTCGGAAAAAAGACTTCATTGGACTGAAATTCAAGATAATTGGAGTACATTTGCTGTAATGTTTTTGGACTAATTAGATGAGAGTTCGCTTGATTGCGTAGGTGAAGTATGATTCTCATCTTCAATTTGCGTGGGTATGCTTTACTGCCTTACCTCACTATTATGGAAGTGAGGTGATACCTACCAATGAAACTAGACAGGATAGCATAGCATTCTCAGAAGTGGCTTTCTTTTATTTCAAAATTGTAAACCATCTGATGCTGTCCTTAAAGAGATGCCCTGCTTACATGGTTAACTGGAAAATCGTCCAATATTTGTCCCATTAAAAAGCGAGGTCGACTTCCAATGTGATCTTGGCGCGTTACACTACTGGTTCAACTCAACACCTTTCTCTCCATTACCGCAAGGCGCCAGTCATTGTCTTTTATAGTCGGTCAACACTGAGAATCATAGAGGCCGAACGGACGGCAGTCCACTACTGGCTGATAGCATTGATTCAGAATATATAAATAGCTCAATTTTTGGCAGTTCACAGGCACTGACAGTGATGGTCATTTCATTTCATACTCTAGATCAGATTTACTATGAGAGGCAACCAAAGCATCAACTGCATCAAGCAGTGTATAGCGTTCTGTGACGATGTCTATTACAAGAACAAAGAGAGGTGGCGAAAGGGCGCTTCCTTGATGAGCACCGGTGGAGACACGAAGTGGTTTTGATTGAGTATTGCGTCAGTAGTTCTACAGTTCTTGACAAACCCACCTTGAATTATAGTTATTAGAACGTTTTCGCGAATACGGTTGCCAAAAATGCATTCAAAAATCTTCATGGTATGGGGACGATAATTTGAACACGCTAATGGACTACTTTTTCCATTTTGTAACTGTGGTGCTTTCTTGCCAGTCAGACGATGTTCTATCTTTCGATTAAAGAACTCACTGAGCTACAATGTTGGGTCCCATCTCTTCGCTTTCCTGAGTTCAGAGGTAATGTTGCTTTCCCCAACTTCAATCGTTTTGTTTCACTTCAGTCGCACTAATAGGTGGAACTGCAGATTACTACTACTACTACTCATACGATCTAGCAGCTAGCGCGTCCACCACTACACGTGTCAGACACAAAAAAAATGTTACACACATTTACTATGAGAGTATTCATACGATCCAATAGCAGGCGCAGCTATACGTGCTGGAAAGTGCTCCAGTCAGAGGTGGTAAGGAGGCAGATGTGACAGTGGCTCATGCCACGAAGCCTCACCACCGGTTATCTATCAGCAGAATTACTGAGCGGTATGTTCTCGGCCGGGAAGTCTACGGTTAGCCCCCTTTGGGGAGTTCCATTGTGGTTTTGCCTATATCGTGGGCAAAGTTCCTTGTAGGCTCAAGTGTGGAGTTGTACTGTATGCGGTGGAGGTTTATCTTAACCTAGCATCAACTGGTATGAATAGTGAGCTTGCAATCATCGAACACCAGAATCGCTATACCAGTTATGGCTGGACTCTGATTGTGGTCTCCAAGTCAATCTCCCTCAGGGGTCATCAGTCTCGAAAAACGATACACGCCGGCGCATACTGGGAGTCCTTAGAGCCAATGGAGTGATGTAAATCTAGCTTTGCGAAAGTAGTAATTATAGCCAGCCCCTTCGGAATAGTGTGCATTGAACCCGTATTAGTAGACCGCGTTGCCCCCGGGCGGGCGCTGATTCGTCCATAAATTCCAGGCTTCAAGGAACTAGGTTAGGGGTTTTGTCCCCGAGGGTACACCCTTTCTTGACTTTTACAGCCCGCGTCTTTGCGGAAGATACGTTGGTTAAACTTTAGGAGCTTGTATTTAACAACGTTCAATTCACAATTTCAAAAGAGTACTCCTATTATAATTCAGGGATATTAGAAATTATACTGATTTCCGTCCGTAACTATTTTCTTTCTGCACAAAACTCGCTCCTTTTACAATGACTGCCAACTATCTTCTTAACTCATTTTTCTTATTATTATTTTTTTATCTGACGTTTCTCGCCATCTACTCTGTTCCTCACTCTTGTAGTGAGGTCTGAACTGAGTGGAGCGCCGGTGGCGTCATCTGCCCGCTGGTATTCGTGACATTCGAAATAAATTTCGAATGCCGCGAATCCTGCCGCGCCACAAAACTTTTATTGTTTAGTAAAAGATATAAAGCTAAGGAGACAGCAATGGAGAAGATGTTGGCTGCGTTTGTGTGCTACACGAGAATGCGCCACTGCCCGTAACGTACAGCAAAAGATGCAGCAAGAACTGAAATATCTGACGAGGCATCGGGATTCGCACAGCCAAATGAAGATAACTCGCAAATTATCCGACACCCGGGACGGGTACGACAACCCCAGTACCACGCGGTGCGCTGTTCGGGAAAGCGGCACAGAGGAAGCCGCTGAAAATGGGCAGTTGACTTCTAAAATGACCCGAGTGGGAACGTAATCGACTGTGCTTGAGAAAGCCGAAGAAGGAACGGTTATGAGAAAATGCGCGGCGCAGCCAGTGTGCAACATTCCTCCAGCAAAATTTCAACAAACGTATGAAAAACGGGCTTATGGAACTGGAGAAACTCCTTGATTGCATTTCCTTCCATAGGCAGGCATGGAGAGCAGCAAAAAACGCGCAAAAAACAGAATCGACCGCGCCCCTGCCGAGAGCATCCTAAGCCCCAAACGGATCGCGGTTGAAGAGCGAACTCGGGAGAAGGCGAAAGGACGAAGTCGAGAGATTTCACCCAGATACTTTCCATTCACAAAAGGAGAAAGCGAGAAGAGACAAAAGACAGTAACACGCAGGGTTCACAGTTTCTACCTAAAGTTAAAGCGGACGCGAATAGTAGACCACCAAAAGAAAAGGTGCGGAGACAAGAAGACAAGACCTTTGCGGAAGTCCTCAGCTAGATTTGTTATGGGATCAAGCCCGAGAGCAGCCGAGCAAAAGTCTCTTGCATTCGGAAAACAATTGGTGGTAGAGTCCTTGTCGGAATAGGTCCGAAGACGATAAACGAATGAGCGTTCTGTGAAGCGGTGAAGGGGCCTTTGGGAGGGAAAGTTTTAGTTTCTAGCTTAGAACCTATTTACTCTCTGAAAATTCGAGATGTTGACTGTCTCGCAGAAAATACAAAGAGGAATCCACCGCGAATGTCCGGAGGTAATCAATGCGAGGTTTATATCATCTTTGCGAATTCTTGAGACCTAAGACTCTTTGTGGAGGAAGTTGCCGAACAATCCGCGAAGAAACTTCTTAACAGCAGGAAAATTAGATGAGGGTGGGTAGTATGCAGAGTAAGGAATTGGGCAGTCCCTAACATGTGGTTCAGATGCTTAGATTATGGGCACATGTCTGCGATTTGCCGGGAACCCGACAAAGGGTAGCATGCCGCAGATGCGATCAGTTAGGTGATAAAGCGGATACCTGCAACGAAAGGGAGAGCTGCGTTCCATACAGGGATCATGGAACATCTAATGAGAGCATTGTACATACTGCAGGCTCGGAGCGGTGTCGTACCTTCAGAGAAAAATTGGAAACAGCTAGATCTGAATTCTACCGATCAGTATGCATCGGAGTGCAACCGCTCATGATTTACTAGCCCAGTTCGCTGCTCATTATGAACAGCACCGGAACAGGGACCAAGCTTCATGGAAACCCGACTTAACGGCAGCGTGCGAAAGTTCCGTGCTTGAGAAAGCGCGAGAGGTGACGAACCTTCTATGTATTGCTAGTAAACAGAAGTAGTGAAGCTCCAGGAGGAGTGTCATAAATTTCACCGCTTGATGCAACGCCTAACTGACCCAGAGAAGACATGCAGCATAATGACAGAGTACAGATCAGTCGAAAGGAAACTCTGCAGCGCAATAAACAGGAACAAGGCTCGCTTAAGGTAGGACTTAATTGACGTGGTGAATAGGGACCCGAGCAGACTCAGTTATAAACTAGTAACCCTCTACTCTGTGAAATGCTATAGGGTCAAAGGTCGATGGAGATAACGTCAGGGGTAACGCAGGGACCCATCCTAGGGCCAGACCTCTTGAAAGCTTCCTACGATAACCTGCTAAGACTCGATATGCCAGAAGAGTCGCCCTTGGTGGATGGATGACTGCCGATGGTTTTAGCTTTGCGCTTGGAAAAACCAAAGTAGTCACCTTGACTAAAACGAGAATCCCGACCCTGCGTTTCATATTGATCGGCGAATCGATAATCGAGCGGTTATGGGTACCTCGGATTGACGCTCAAGTCAAGGAGCTTTTTCGAGCGAATCGAAGCAGCAGCGAACAAGGCTGCCTCCAATGTTTGCCATTAAATCGACTAATGGCAAACATTGAAGGTAATAAATCTAGCTGGAGGCGTGTTCTGTTCTGCTCTACGGAGCGGAGGTATGCGCTGATGCTCAACGAGGTATATCCTAAGCGCCTTGCGCAAGTGCAGAGTTACGGAGCTTTGTCGATGTTGTCTACTTGCTGCACTATCTCTGAATTAACAATGATGGTGATCGCATGAGTGATCTCTGTTGCCCATCTTGCTAAGGAACCTAAAGCGTAAAGGAGAAAACTCAAGGGAGGTGGTTGCTCATGAAGAACGGCAACGTACACTACATGAGTACCAACTCCCTTGGCAAAACGAGACAAAATGCGGATGGCTCATTGACAACTTAGGTGTAAGTTTTGTAAACATTATTAAAATCGATTTTACTGTTTGTCTGTCTATCACAAGCATTTTTCTCGGATTGACACCAAAGGTGGTAATTGTGAATACTCATGCTTACAGTGAGTTACATCATTTTACGTCGCATTTAAGGGGGGATCCCCATAATTAAAAAACTTTTTTTTCACCAAATATAGTCATGTAGGGTATCAAATGAAAGGTCCCGATTGGTACTTTCACCAAAGACCAATTAGGCCTCAGATGCATCTCATCTCGTTTGGTACGGACAAAACGATAAAACACTTTCACATACGGCATTGGTTCTCCGTGACTTTTTCATCAAAAATGCAACGCATATCGTACCGCAGCCACTCTATTCCCCTGATTTAGCTCCGTCTGACTTCGGGGTGTTCCCCAAACTGAAATTGACACTTCGTAGACATCGTTTCTACTCGATTGAGAAGATTCAAACCGCATTGAAGAAGGCCCTAAAGGCGATTTTGGGAACAGATTTTAACAAATGTTTCGAGAACTGGAATAAACATTGGCTTAAGTGCATTGCATCCGGAGTGCATTACCTTGCAGACGACGAAATAAAGGCGGTTTCCCGACTTGTTTTCTTGTGGAAAATTGAATTGAATTTGTCATCTCCTTTATTAAAACTAAGGAACACTCTCTGCAGATAACATAGCCGATTAGATGGTAAGGAGTACTGACAGGTGGCATTACCTTCGGGTTCTTCTGGTTGCAAAGAGACCCGTGCGGATTCCTTTAACTAATAGTTCCCTTCTTTCTTCCCCCTCCCGTTTGCAAAAGGAATTCCCCGACTTGAATGCTCCCCAAGGCAGGAAGGCTAGCCCGAAATAATGTGACAAACGGTGGAATGCTAGTTCTCTAATGACGGGGGGGTGTCTAGAGTCCGTGATGAACCATTGCGGGAGTCCAATACTCTTTGCATAAACGCATTCGCCTGTCCTACCCAAACAAAAATCAGCAGTGTCCAAAGAGGACCGTGGGGCTAAGCCGACATGACAAGTACCAACGGTAAACCCGCAGGCTTTACTCTAGAATGGCGGGAAGAAAAAGAGGCAGCCGATGGGTAAAGGGCGAGGTAGCTAGAGTTCTAGTGTAGAGCTACATAATACTTCATGATGGTTCCGTAGAGAAGGGATGGGAGCTCAGGGGTAGGTTTAGCGGGTAACAATAGCCCCTTCCCGACTGTAAACCGATTATTAGAGAATTTTGGCTTGGGTAAGGGGCATTTAAGTCACTTTTGAGAAATAATAACATAAAGGACTCTAATCTTCAAAATAGCATGCCCTGGGCGTAAAGGGCAAACACAAAGAAAGTTCCCAAAGTTCAACGTGATTATGTTTTGCCTTTTTATTTACAACAGATTTATTCATCTTAAAACAGATATTTACCTCAGCCTTTACCCTGATTCATTCAAATTACAAAAGTCCCTCAAGTTGTCGCAACTTTATCGCTGAAATTCCAAACAATAATCAAGATTATTTGGCGGAAACAAAGTAAACTTTGCAAAGGCAATTTCGAAGCGGAATCATTTATCAACGTACAATCCGCACTCGGCGGAAAAGCAGTACACAAGGAGGAAAACTTGGCAACAACACGGGCTGCTTACCAATGTTTGTGCATTTCCATTCGCTCCAGTGCCCCCAGCGGAATTAATATCCGAAGTGCACCACCACGCCAGTTAAGTAAAACATAAAACTGATATCCTTTTCAGTTTCCTTAGAGATTCATCGGTAGACTGGGATGTATTTCCATCATTTTCAACGATGTTCACGAAAATTTGGAAGAGTGGGGGACTGCTACGATAGGATGAACTTCGAACTAACACCACCATTTAGTATCTTGGTCACGAAGCCATGAAATCCTCCAGGAGAAATTCTAACAAATGTTGCTCCACTATTCACTTGAATTGCTTTAATGTATTTTTGCCCACATCTTCCGGAAACTGATTTGATATATCATGGTTTTGTAGTGGTCATGTCGACAAGTTGTCTTTCCCAACTTGTTCGTACCATTTTATTGGGACTTCATCCAGGCAATGGAATACAAGCACCTCTCATCATATAAATGGGCCATCGGGAGGTTTGATCTGAAATATATCTCATTGTGTTCTGGTATTACATAAGAGGGTGGCCCTTCTTATTTTAGTGCGAATGTTCCTCTACATTATAAAAGGGGAAATAAGGCAATCCCATAGAATCCAAGTTGGCGACAAAGTCTTTACACAATAAACGAATTAAGGACAATATGAAAGTTAATTTTTTAACTATAGTCCAAAATCGGCGTTGGAAATTACTTTGTAATGACCCAAGACATCAGGGCCAAAAATAAAGGTCTCCAATATCTTGGTTCGTTACAAATAGTAGACAGAAATGTAGCAGGCAGTTTCTCTTCAATTGCTCCAGTCCGCTATCAAGTGGAAGCCGGACCCAGGGTTCCTTCAATTCCAAACAAAAAAAGTAAAATTAAATGTCCATGCACTCAGAGTTCCATACATAGGAAAGCGCTAAAACTTTCACAGATTTAGCATCCAGCTTCCGGTTTTGATTCGGTGGAGAGATATAGAAATCCGCTGCCCTGAAACAAGCGCCTCCCCAAAAGGCTTAAGGAAGCGCCAAAAATAAGTCACAGATGGATCTCATTCGAAGACTCTAAGCGATCATCATGTCATCGAATATTAAATGAGCGGTCGGTGGAACTGATCCCTAGCCAGTTGCAGCAACGCTGCTGGATTGATAAAGCAAAAGGATGCAAGTCGAAAAATTCCTCCACTCGTCGTAGAAAACTTTCAAGACAGTCAAGTCCAAGATCAAAAGGTAATGCACACCACTAAATCCACAGAAGACTACTAGGCCGCCAAAAAAATCCTGGTGGAAAACCAGACAAGTTCTTCATCCCAATGCTTTTTCCTTAAAAAACAACAAGTCTCATCATGAGAGGTTTCGGGGTCAAGCAGTGTACTGCAGAATAGACTGATGCGGAACATAGCTCCCCGAGGCCAACCTATCTTTCTCTAAGGATGAGTTGTCCAGGGTGTCATGCGAACCGTGCCCATTGGATAGTTTGCAGTCGGGGGTAACTGGCTGTATTCGAACGGAGCCTCACTGATACCTGGTCGCCTCAGTAAGTAAGTTAGATCTTACCGTGCTAGGGGGGGTTGTGGCACGGCGGACCTCTTAACCCCCATACTCGTGGGAATCAAATGAGTACAAAACTAGAAAAGAAAACAAAAACCAAAAAAGCGGGGCCCCGTACCGCATCAAAACTGGTTAATCAGGCGGAGGCACGTCTCCGAATTACTGAAAGCCAGGTGACTACACCCAAGAAGGGAGAAGTTGGGACGTCAAGCAGTGGATCCAAGGTGAGCATTGGTATACTGCGTGGACTACAGCCAACGAACACAACTGCTCAAAGAGCAGGGACCAGCAAAAGCACGTCTGAGATAAATATAACAGACGTCAGGAAGGAGACAGGTCTCAGTGGCGCCGGGGTTAAATGGTACCTGCGCTATCTGAAGGAAGGCCTGAAACCAGAAGAGGCCCTTAAGAAGGCTCAGGACAGACCTAAGCCATCTCTACCGGAGCCGAGAAAGCGGGGAGCAGCAGAGATCAGCCCGCATGAAGGGAATGCTCCCAAAAAACCCAGACCTGAACCCACGGGAGGAGAAAACCCGGGCAGGTCAGGAGTGAAAGCAGGACCCAGGAAGCCCGGCATTAGCTATGCTAGTGCGGTTAAGGGCATTCGACTGGCCATACTGCCAAAAAGGTGTCCCGAGCAAATACTCACTCGGGAGGAACAGGAAATCATTGAAGAACTTGTCGTCAAGCAGATGATCAAGGGTTGGACGTCGGGATACGCTTTCGACCAGGCCTTATACTGGTGGACTGCACGACGGAAGGTACCGCAGAATGAGTTAGAACCATAATTCCTAGATTGCCAGGCTGGGAAGGGGTGGAACTGTCAACATGTGCTGGAGATGATATACCAGGAGCCCACATGGTGACAGTTTTTCTCCCAAAGGCCGCGGCAATAGTAACAGAAGACCTTATGAGACTCCTAATTGCTCAGAATGAAGATCTCCATACTCGACTATGGAGAGTCTTCAGAAGCAAGGTGGAGGGAAAGGGTAAACTCCTCACGATCGGGGTAGATGACCGATCCCTAGAGGCAATTAAACGTCGGAGTTGTCATATCAACTACCGATTTGGCAACATACCCGTGCATGTGCACAAGGAAAAGCCAAGGAAAGAGACCTCGGAGGAGACATCGGGTGGAAAACTTACCGAGGTCCCTGAAGAAGTCGCGGAAGCCATAGAGGCGGAAAGAACGGGATCAACCAGGGAAATAGACCTGCTGCCCAGTGAAGAGCAGAAGCTGGACGACCTAGACCTAGGACTCCTAGGGCTCAGGGTGGACAGCGATACGCAGGAAAGCGCCATGTCGGAGGAGGAGAGTGACACTCCGACAGTGGAGAAGAGCTCCAAACAATAACGGAGCCAATGGCCAGCACTAGGATAGCCCAGATAAACCTCCACCATGCGAGAACTACATCTGCAGTGATTGCAAGGGTAAATTCCAAGGAGAACATTGGAATAGTGCTGGCTCAGGACCCCTGGGTGTACCGGGGGCAGATTCGCGGTCTGCAAGGAGGAGACATGCAGGTAATTTGGGACTCCTCTTGTGAAAAACCAAGAGCTTGCATAATCCTCAAACGTAATTTAAAATACATATGTCTTTCAGAGTTCTTAACCGGGGACCTTGTGGCTATCCAAGTCTCATTGGAAGCCGGGAGGAGCACTCGAGAGGTAGTTGTAGCATCGGGATACTTCCCAGGAGACGAGAGCCGGGCTCCACCGGAACAAGTCGCAAAGCTGACGGAGTATTGCGAGGAGAGGGCGTTACAACTTCTTCTCGGCTGCGATGCCAACGCCCACCACGAAGTGTGGGGAAGCAGTGACACTAATCGTAGAGGTGAGTACCTTCTCGAATTTATTCTTAGTAAAAAGTTAGAAATATACAACGTAGGGAACACTCCAACGTTTGTGACCAGCACCAAACAAGAGGTACTAGACATAACTCTAAGAAATACCCTAATGAATGGGATGGTCAGGAATTGGAGAGTGTTGGATGAACCCTCAATGTCTGATCACAAGATAATCAGATTCGACATTGAGGGTAACTCCGAAATAAAAAGAATAATAAGAAATCCCAAGAGAACGGATTGGGAATCCTACACAATGCACCTCAGCAACAACATTGCCCACCTTCAAGGGGGCGGTGACATCAGGAGCGAATTATAATAGAAGTAGAAACGGTGGTGGAAGACCTCAACACAATCGTCATTGACGCATATGAGGCCAGCTGTCCGGCCAAGACAGTCAAGTCATCAAGGGATGTACCATGGTGGAACAGGAACTTAGCCAGAATGAGAACGGAGGTACGAAAACTCTTTAACCGGGCAAAACGAACCGGGGACTGGCGGAGGTATAAAAATGCACTGACTGCGTATAGCAACGCGATCAGGGAACGAAACGGAACAGCTTTAGGGAATTCTGTGAAGGGATTGAACAGATCACAGAAGCAACCAGGCTGTACAAGGCTGTAGCCAAAGACGGGGGAATATCCTCTGTCTGCTTGAAAAAGGAAGATGGGACATTCACCGAGAATGAGGAGGACAGGGTACACCCGCTTCACAGAACTCATTTCCCGGGGTCCTACCCCTCGGCGGCAGGCGACAATAATCTGCCTGACACCCCAACAACGAATAAAAGGGGAAGGAAAGAGAGCTGGAAACTAGCAAAAGAGGTATGCTCAGAAGCTAGGCTAAGATGGGCAGTGGGAACCTTTCAACCAATGAAATCTCCCGGAGCAGATGGCATTTTCCCAGCACTTATCCAGAGAGGCCTAGGAATTATCTTAGAGTCTCTTCTGAGGGTGGTAAGGGGGAGCATAGCACTGGGTTACATACCAAGGGCATGGAGACGGGCAAAAGTGGTCTTTATTCCGAAGGCGGGTAAAAAGGATCCTTTTCACCCTAAATCTTTCAGACCAATCTGCCTAACATCGTTCGTACTCAAAACGGTGGAGAAGGTCATAGACAACTATATTAGAACTAACGTTCTAAAGCGTAATCCCTTACATCACTGTCAACACGCTTACCGGGCAAGAAGGTCAACTGAAATTGCTCTGTATCAGCTGACAGAGGTACTACGGGACGCCATAGAAACAAAAGAAATTGCACTGTGCGCGTTTTTGGATATCGAAGGAGCATTCGACAACACATCGCACACAGAGATACAGGATGCCCTGAGCCGCAAAGGAGTGGGAAACACCCTAGCACTCTGGATGGGCAAAATGCTAGAAAGCAGACAAATAGAGGTACAAACAGGTACAAATTCTATTATCATGAACACCACTCAAGGCTGTCCACAGGGCGGAGTACTATCGCCGCTGATGTGGAGTATGGTAGTGGATGGATTCCTGGACGTGTTAACAAATACTGGAATACAAGTCCAGGGCTACGCGGACGACATTGTTCTAATCTGTAGGGGCAAATATGAAGATACCCTATGTGATAGAATCCAAACTGGATTAAGGGTTAGTAGTGCCTGGTGCAGGAAGGTGGGACTGCGGATCAACCCAACCAAAACCACCATAGTACCACTCACTAGAAGGCGTAAGCTGGATCACCTGAAAGCCATAACATTACATGATATGGAGGTGAAACGAGAAACAGAGGTCAAATATTTGGGAATCACGCTAGACCAAAAATTACTCTGGAAGACACATGTCGGAAACACTTGTCGGAAAGCCACGAGGGCTCTGATGACTTGCAGATCCATAGCAGGAAAAAAATGGGGTTGCAGCCCGAAGATACTACTTTGGATATATACTGCAATAGTAAGACCAATGATTACCTATGGAGCGGTAATCTGGGCAGAAAGAACCCAACTCAGCACACAAGCCAGGGAATTACATAAGCTCCAAAGGCTGGCTTGCGTGTGTATCAGTGGGGCAATGAGGACATGCCCAACGGCATCCCTGGAGGTCCTTCTGGGATTAACCCCTCTCCATCTGCACATACAGATGCAGGCAAGGAGATCAATATTCAGGATGGCCGGTAGCATGAGTGAGGCGGGGAGCTGCCTAAATCGAAGGAAGATTGATATCCTTTCTAGACGGTATCCCGAATTACTGATACCGAGGGACAACATGACAGCGAGGTTTCACTTCGATAAGAAGTTTGAAACACGTTGGAGTAACAAGGCAAACTGGGAGAGCGTGGCTGCGACATACGGCTTAAACCAGCAACTGATTACTTGGTACACTGACGGATCCCTCACAGCAGAGGGAGCGGGTGCCGGTGTCATTGGTCCAAGGAAAATGTACTTTGAGCCAATGGGCAGGTACACTAGCATATTCCAGGCGGAAATTTACGCCATAGACAAATGTGCCTCCTTTAATCTGCAAAGGAACTACAGGGGGTAGAACATAGCTATTCTCACCGATAGCCAAGCAGCGATCAAGGCACTTAGGTCCAACCAGGTGAACCCTAAACTGGTATGGGAATACCTTGAGAGACTGAATACACTCGGCTCGTCCAACAAGGTCTGGATACTTTGGGTTCCAGGCCATGCTGGGCTGGAAGACAATGAGGCAGCGGATGAACTAGCCAAGAAGGGAGCAGGGATGTCTTTACACGGGCCAGAACCCTTCTGTGGAATCGGAAACGGTTTCATGGCTATGAATCTAAGAAACGAAGAAAAACGGTTGAGGGAACTATATTGGGCGGGCCTACCAGGGATGGAGCAGTCCAGGGTGCTTATTGGGGGATACGAACCCATGCGCACAAAGGATTGCTTAAACCTCACCAAAAAGAACTTTCGAATCATAGTGGGAATTCTCACTGGTCATTGTCGGCTGAACTACCACCTAGGGAAGCTAGGGATATCTACGGACATTGCCTGCAGGTTCTGTGAGGAGGAGGACGAAACCTCTATGCACGTCCTGGGACAGTGTCCGGCACTTGTGCAAAGTAGGTCGATACATCTGGGAGAACACTTAATACCAGATGCAAAGCTGAAACTTCTGGAAGTGGGGAACATACTAAAGTTCCTAACAGTTACAGGCCTGCTTGAGATACTATGATCAACAGGTACACTATAACCAGTAAAAGGGGCACAATAGTTCTTCAAGGACGCGGTGCGACTTTCCCTTAACAGAATAATAATAATGAGAGGTTTCGCCCCAACTTTCCCTTAGTAGGAGATCGTCGATAAGCTGAAAGTTCAATGGATCTCGAGTACCATGAGCGCCAAAATCTACATCACGACGTGGGCAAAAACCAGTAACATAAACCTCGTCCGGTAGCTGGTCATATTCGACGTCTCCTTCACTGAGGCGCAGATCAGCTGTAGCAAATCGAAGAAGTTGCCAGCGAATGGAGCACGCGGTAGCAAACAACAACCGCTGCGTCAAATGCAACCAGCTGTATGGTTTGGAAGAGTGCCCGAAGACCCCAGAACAGCTAACTAAATGCGTACACTATGGCGGAACGACCATCCAGCCAACTACCGCAACTGTCTAGCTGCCGTCTGAGTTTAGACGAGCATCCGCCTCCCGATAACCAATCCACCATTCCCACGACCATCTGTGCCCTTCGCAGATGCCGTACAAAGAAACTCCTCAAACACTCCCACCCCTGCAACCCCTACCACCATCTCAAATCCTGACTTCCTGGCGTTCGCCATGAAGTCCTAGAATTCCTCCAGATGTTTAATGACCGTTAGAATAATCAGGTTAAATCAGTAGAGGTAGGTGGCAAAGTTTGATTGGGTAAAAATAAACAATTTTCGGCCGAGCTCGCAGGCACAAATTCAGTCTATTTTTGGTGAAAATTAACCCAATATTGTCCTCCTGTGTAAAACCAAGCTGAACTATAGATACAACCTCAGATTCCGTAATGTCAAACTTCTCCGTGGGGACCGAACCTAACCTAACCTCAAGGCCGCAATACTTGCAGCGACAAAGCCAAACTCATATCCGAAAAATTCTTATCCTCACAACTTTTCCTATTATCAGTTTTCATTAGTCCTGCCTACCGTACGAACCACACCCATCCCACCCCTGAATCTCCAGAAATGCGAAACCTTCCTACTCCATGGAAGTAGGAATGTGGAAGAATATCTTTACCATGTTCCTAAAGTCCAACTCTCATCCCAACTGCCAAAGAAGTCATATATCTTGGGGTGACTATAAACTCGCCTCTGCCCCACGTACCCTGTATGATCAACGCACTGAGCCGTGCAACCGGTGCCTTCGAGACATTATGTCCCAGCATCAAATACAACATCCCAACTCCCTAGAAAATTAGGTTGTTGCGATGCAAACAGTTTATCCAACTCCTCCTCATTTTCTGGTTCTACACTTCCCCATTCCAAATGGAACGACTCCGGCGTTATCGACATCGCACTAATGCAAGAGCTTTGAGTCGGAGGCGACCGAACCATCGAAGGGCTTCAAACGAAATATTATAATTTATTCCAACGAACAGCAGACGCTGATAAGGACAGACCTAAAGCATGTATTCTCGCGAGGAAGAGTCTGCACCCTTTTCTGTGTCTGCATCTCAGTTCCAGCGAAATAGTCGTAGTCAAACTGGAGCAGGCTGGGTCAGAGAACGTATATTATATATTTCCCCGGATTACATGGCTCACGACCGATCACCTCCACCATACCACCCTACTAACCGACAATGGGATTCTTAGAGTAGAGAACTGGAGAATTCCTAAACAGAGGTCCTTCTCAGATCATAGTTGGATACTTTTCACTTCAGAGACACCAGGTGGATCGTCTTGCGAAAGTTCGGTTTAGTAATCGATAACAAACTCTCCCGGGCACAAATTGGCAAGATTGGCACGATAAACGAACTGGAGTCAAAGGTCGGAGCTCTGCAAAAGGCCGAATGCCTTTTAAAGTCTCCTCCCCTGCTAACTACAGCCAGAATATACTGCCACCGCGGTGGAATGAAGATCTCTCCAGCCTCGGGAAGCTGACCAGGGAAATCTTCAACATCTGCTACAATCGGCAATCAAGAGCACCAAGAGACGATCTTGGTCAGACTATTGTCGGAATATCGAAAGCACCAAAGAATCCGCAAGGTTCAGTAAGATTCTGCCCAGGGAACATAAGAGTTCATCCTTTCTTAAAAAATCGGAAGGCTCCTGGACGGAATCTTCTGGTGAAAACTTGGAGCTGCTGGTTCAGACGCACTTTCCCGCCAGCGAGGAGGACTGTGAGTCAGAGCCTTACTTGGAGGGTTTGCAGCTACCACAGCCGCACGAGACCCTCAAATTGATATTTGGGTTATAAACAGCTTCTCCCAGACGCGGCCATGAGCCCGCGAAGAACTTTCGACCAGAGCTGTAAATAGAGGCATGCCCCTGAATGGCGCCATCTCCCCAGTGCTCTGGTTAATATTGATCCTAACGTACGGCTCTATTGTATAGTGGCAGACTTTGAGCAAAAAGTACAATAGGACGAAGCTTAATAGAATCCAAAGAACCGCGGGTCCAGGTGCTACTGGGGCTCTGCAGTCCTGCCTAGAAGATACTCTCAATGTACTCCTGCATCTCCCCCCCCTAGACTTCCACACTAAATACGTTATAGCGTGCAGTGCCGTGAGCTCGGATTCTGACAGCGCAGCCCTACGGCCATAGTAGCATCCTAGACGAAGTACATTGGGAAATCTGGGCATCCCCCGCGGACTATGACACGCAAGCTGAAATTCACGAGAAACTTTGCTGTGGACTTTCCATCCAGGATCGAAAATGGTCTGTGGAGTCGGTGTTTTTTCGAATACACGCGTATGGTCTTCCAGGTTTCGCCAATGCATTCCAAGCGGAAGTTCTGGCGATACTGTAACCCCAAGCGCAACGTAGCCATTCTGACCAATAACAGTACTCAGAGTAGAGCCCACTTACCGTAAAAGGCCTAGAAATTTATAGGCTAGCAACCTGCAAATTTCAAAACTTTACTGCTATCGAAATGTCAACAATGCCTCGAATAGGGACTGATCTCACGCCGAAGATCTTTCCCTATCGAAAACTGACTATGATTGTTTCCTGAAATGTGCGCGCCCCGCGACAACGCTTGAGCGAGAACGATATGAGCTGGGCATTTTGTCTGTGTCTGGTTATTTCTGATGGCTACCGCAAAACATGCTGTCATCACCAAGAAGCCGGTTGCTGGCAGGATTCTGACTGCAAGATAGCGGTCCAGGTGAAGGAGAATCACAAACCAAAGGAGATTTCCGATATAGCGATGAAGGATACTTTCTGCAAGCAATTAGCGAGAGAGGTTTCCTAAAGATGACAGTGGGATCCTGATGAATAATCTGAATGGCAAAGTGGACTCTGACAACACCTTACGTTGGAACAGAGTCTTGGTGACCGTAATGATTGTGATGGGAGGTTTTTGGATTTCCCCAAGTTTCACCACCTCGTAGTTGATGGCACATTGTTCGAGCACAAAGGTTAGCGTAAAGTCAGTTGAGTTTCTGAGAAAAGTGCTTGTAACAGACAGACAGATCTCCCATCAGGCGCGACCCCAGCTGGCGGATTGAGGTATACCTATTGATGTGTAAATATATGTTCATGCACTTTTCTTTTCTGACTGTGCATGGGCTAGTGTTTGCTCATCTCTGGTGCGTGAACCAAAATGGCTATGGGAAGGATACCCAGAACATAAAAACACAGTAGAAGACGAGAGAAGGAGGAAACTTACGGTGTAGGGGCTCGGAGCCCCAGTACCAGCGGGTTTTGGGAGTGTTTAAGCGGGCTCCCGGTCGTCGATATCCCTCGACCGCAGTGGCTCGGTGGTGGACAACTTGGCCACCTTGGCATATAATGTTACAAGCGATTTGGATCTGGAGAAGGAGGTGTTCAAGCGGACTACGACCTTACCGAGAACACCAGTAGACCAGAAGACCAAACAAAGATGAACTGAAGCCAGATTTTTGGATTGATTTTTTTATGGACACATTCCAACCACCTCTGAATGTGACGGTAATTCTGCCAGTCACCAGATTCGAGCTGCTGGAGATCTGAATACTGGATAATAAAGGGCCGGGCCTGGACAGAGTACCGAATAACGCCCTTAAGCTTGCCGTGAAATCCAGGCCGGACATGTTCGCTGAGTTGTTCGAAGCGTGCACGTCCGAGGGAATATTTCCAGCGACATGGAAGTGGCAGAAGTTGGCACTTCTGCGTAAGCCTCGTAAACCTCCAGGTGAACCATCCTCATACCGACCCATGTTTTTTGGACAATGTGAGGAAATCTATAATATAATAGATTACTCCCAGTTGTTGAGAGTCAAGGCGGCCTTTCAGATCGGCAGTATGGGTTCCGTAAAGCCAGATCAACCATTGATGCCATCAAGTTGGTTACTGGCTTGGCCGGAGATGCAATTTACGGAAAGGGTAGTACCAGAAAATATTGCGTGGTAGTAACCCTGGACGTAAAAAATGCATTCAATTCGGCCAATTGGAATCTAATACGGAAATCTCTAGCGAAAGTTGGTATTCCCGCCTATCTCGCTGCTATCGTTGATAGTTATTTAACTGAAAGGAGGCTCTGGTATGACACCGATGACGCACCCCAGGAATACGTTGTTTCCGCGAGTGTCCCACAGGGCTCCGTATTGGGCTCACTACTGTGGAACGTTATGTACAACGATGTACTTAATCTTCTCCTTCCGGAGGAAGCCACAGTGGTAGGTTGCGATGACGACATAGCGCTGGTTGTTGTCGCAAAGCATCTCGAAGATGCTGAGTTATACTCAGGCGAGACAATCAGTGCTGTTAAAAGTTGGCCAAAGAGCGGGAATCATATTGTCGTCAACACACTGAACACAAAAACAAACACTGAACTGACAAATCGAATTGACACTGACAGGTTTGACGAGTTCCACACGAACAGGCAAAACAAAGGCAGGTGAAGGTGGTCGAAAGCACACAGGAGATTGCTGTTCAGGAGCAAGAGATGCAGCGTCGGGAAAACGAATTGGAAGCAACTGTGCGACGACCAGCTGAAGCAGAAAAATACCGACTAGAGAAAATTGCGGAAGCGAATAGAAATAGAGTGATTTTGGAAGCGCAAGAAAAAGCAAAATGGTGAGCGAGAATGTCGTATGTGCGGACGTGTCGCCGAGAGTGCGAAATTAGTATAACCGCGATTAAATTGAAACAGTAAAATAAAGTGTGTGTGTAAATAAAACGGAAAATAGTGTTTTTAATCCAAACGAACCCAGAACGCATATAACATTGGTGTCAGAAGTGGGATTAAAATCAAAAAGTGACTGTGAGTGACTCTGAACTGTGTGAAAAAAAAAAAAAACAGAGCAGTGTAAATAGTCGGAAATGCCGCGAGATATTTATTCGCTTAAGGCGAGTGAGCTAAAGGCTGAGCTCGCGAAACGAGGATTGCCGACGCGAGGTAATAAAGCCAGCCTTTTAGCGGAATTAATAGAAGCCCTCACGAACGAAGGATTCGACCCGGATACCTACGAATTCCCGGAAGCGGAAGAATTATCGGATGACTCGGAAACTGAACAATCCCCCGAGCAGGCACCAACCAAAACCGACAAAATAATGGAAATGCTGTCAGCTATGACATCGACGATGAATCAACGACTCGAGCAACAATCAACGATTCGAGGAGCAATCAACATCAATAACAGCATCGATGAATCAACGCCTCGAAGAACAAACTGTGTCGATGAATCAACGATTCGAGGAGCAGGCAACAAAGACGACGGTTATTACCGATCAACTGGCGAAAATCGATTCGAGGTTCTGCGAAGTCCGCGAGGAAATCCGGAAAACGGAAGAAGGCCTAAATGACAAAATCGAAAAAGTCGACAAACGAATGTTGCAGCTCAAGGAGGAAGTTGATGACAGAATCATCATCTATCGATCTCAGCTACGAGGACGAGTGCAGAAGCCTGGTGAAACACTTCAGGAACTTGCCCAGGATATCGAGAGGCTGGCACTTCTTGGCTACCCAGAGAGTCCGGAAAGCCGCACCGTGCAAGGAGTCGACGCTTTCATCAATGCTTTACGAGACCCCGAGCTGAAACATGCCGTGACGATGGCCAAACAGAGAAATTCTGTCCAACAGGCGCTCTCGTACAGCCTACGCTACCTAGCCAGCAGAGAGGAGTGCAAAACCGCTGCAAAAGTTCGAGAGGTAGCTGAAGAACGGGTTCACGACTGCGAGTGTCGACGAGCCGAAATTTTAAAGGAGTCATCGGCAGCAGGAGCACCAAGATGCTGGAATTGTGGAGAAAAGGGTCACCTAAAACGTGACTGCAAAAAGCCACAACGGGCATACTTCTGCCAACATTGTGCAGCTATGCGCAGACGAACGGCGCGCAATTCTGCCTCTCCCGCCTCTCCCGTCGAGGAAGCGGGAAACGAGTAAAAGCCAATTTCGTGGGGCAGAAGTTGGCTAATAGAATCTGTGGCCCCGACGACAACACCATCATAATCGCCCGTCTTCACAAAAACAATCATGACTTGAGCTTAAGCGGACGAATCAACGGCGAATGGCGAGTTATAACTATCGACACTGGCGCAATGAAGTCGATTCTGAGGCCAGACATAGCGAATGTGAGGTTATTTGGATCCAGTAACTACGTGCTTAGAACAGCGACAGGGGAAGCAGTACCAGTACTAGGAGAGGTCAACCGAAAGGTTCAGCTTGGCGACCTGGAATTCAGGCACGATTTCCTAGTGGCGAATATTACTGACGAATGCATCATCGGAATGGATTTCCTCAAAGCGCACGGCTTCTCACTCAACTTCAAAGAGCGACTCCTTAAGTGGCAGAACGTCGAAGTTCCGATAGAAATCACACATATGGAAGCTAAAAGGCTGCGAGTGATCATAGACAGCAATACGACCATTTCACCGTTATCGGAAAGTTTAATATCTGCAAAAATAGACGGCAATCCGCAAGGCCACAGGTTCTATCTCGTGGAGCCAACGAAAACGCCAGCCGTCAAAAATCTAATGCTGGCAAGAATACTGATCAAACCACGCGACGACAATGTAATACCGATAAGAGTCCTAAACACATCGGAAAGGCCAGTAGCCATAAAACAGGGTGACGTAATCGGTCTCTGCGAACCAGTGGCAACGATAACGAGGCTGGAATCGAGTGAAATGAAAGCTGAGGTGTCATTGCGACGAGTATCTACTGAGGTTCTGGAACCAAACCGGTTGTCAGCTGAAGAATATCAGAAGGCGGCGAATCTGGTGGACGAGTTTTCTGACGTCTTTGCCGAAAGCAGCGATGATCGCGGAAGGACGAAGCTGGTAACTCATCGAATCAACACTGGAGATTCAAAGCCTATCCGGCAGGCACCTCGTCGACTACCACTCGCTAAGCAACCTGAAGTCGACAAAATGATGGCCAACATGGAAAAACAGGGAATCATTGAGCCCTCAAATAGTCCATGGAGGTCACCGGTGGTCTTGGTCAAAAAGAAGGACGGAAGCACTCGATTCTGTGTAGACTATCGGCAACTAAATGATGTCACTAAGAAGGATAACTACCCGCTGCCGCGCATCGATGACATTATGGATACACTTGCAGGATCAGTATGGTTTTCGACTCTGGACCTAATAAGTGGATACTGGCAAGTGGAAATCGAGGAAAGCGATCGAGAAAAGACTGCCTTTTCTGTTGGATCGGGGCTATGGCAGTTTGTGGTGATGCCATTCGGTCTATGCAATACTCCAGCAACGTTCGAAAGGCTGATGGAATGCGTACTTCGAGGACTCAGCTGGTAAATTTGTCTAGTGTATCTCGACGACATAATCGTGATCGGCCGGAGTTTCGAGGAACATCTGAAAAATCTTCGAGAAGTATTCCTAAGGCTACGATCTGCAAACCTAAAACTTAGCCCGAAGAAGTGCACCTTGTTTGCTAAGGAAGTAAAATATCTGGGCCATACAGTTTCTGCCGATGGAATTAAAACCGATCCGGACAAAATCAAGGCGATAAAGGATTGGCCAACACCGAAAGACAAACGTCAGCTACGCAGTTTCCTGGGGCTAGCCACATATTACCGACGATTCGTGAAGGGCTTCGCGCAAATCGCCAAATGTTTACATCAACTGACGGAGAAGCACCGGCCATACAAATGGAACGAGCAATGCCAGAATGCGTTCGATACACTCAAAGCTAAACTGATCGAAGCACTCATGCTGGAATATCCACGACCGGGAGTAACCTTCATCATCGACACCGATGCCAGCAATATCGGGATAGGCGCAGTACTGTCGCAGGAAGTGGACGGCGAGGAGAGACCAATTTCATTTTACAGCCGAGTACTGTCAAAGAGTGAAAGGAATTATTGCGTCACCCGCAGGGAATTATTGGCGGTTGTAGAGGCGACCAAACATTACCACAAATACCTGTATGGCCAGAAGTTCGTAGTCCGGACCGACCATGGGGCACTACGATGGCTGTTAAATTTTAAAAATCCGGAAGGACAAATTGCCCGATGGATCGAACGATTGCAAGCCTATGACTTTAAAATCGTACATCGGAAAGGTCGCACCCACAGCAATGCTGACGCATTATCTCGACGGCCTTGTCCACAGGATTGCAAACATTGTTGGAAGACGGAACACAAGGCGACCGAAATCGGAGTCAACGCGTTAGCGGTGGAACCAGAAATTGGATGGTCTGCGGAAGAAATACGCAAGGCTCAATTGGACGACGAGGACATCGGTTTAGTCATTACAGCGAAGGAAAAGAGCCAGCGTTCTGCCTGGGCGGATATATCGGACAAAAGCGCCACGTTGAAGAGCTACTGGGCCCAATGGGACTCCCTGCATATTGAAAATGGTGTCCTGAAACGGAAATGGGAAATGGGAATCACCGGACGGTCAGCAACATCGGATGCAGCTACTACTTCCACGTTCCAGGGTAAAGGAAGTACTGGCAGAACTGCACGAAGGCGCAACCGGAGGACATTTAGGTGTCAACAAAACTTTGGCGAAGGTCCGTGAGCGCTTCTACTGGATGCACGCGCGAGAAGACGTTGAAGACTGGTGCCGTAAATGCCATGCATGCGCGTCTGTCAAAGGCCCAAAACACAAACCTCGTGGAAAAATGCAGCTCTACAATGTGGGGGTACCCTTCGAGCGTATCGCCATCGATGTCGCAGGACCATTCCCGGAAACAAATGATGGTAACCGTTACACTTGAGTGATCTCGGACTATTTCAGCAAGTGGCCTGAAGTATACGCAATCCCGAACCAAGAAGCAACCACGATTGCCGAACAGCTGGTGTTCAATTGGATAAGCCGTTACGGGGTCCCGAACGAAATCCATTCGGACCAAGGAAGGAATTTCGAGTCGCAGATATTCAGCGAAATGTGCAACTTGTTAGGAATCCGAAAAACTCGCACGACACCGTTACACCCTCAATCGGACGGCATGGTCGAAAGATTCAACAAGACCCTCAAGGACCATCTTGCCAAGGTCGTTAGCGAGAATCAACGCGATTGGGACCGCCATATTCCCATATTCTTGATGGCTTACCGATCAGCAGAACACTCGACAACCGGGGAGTCGCCCGCCACAGTAATTTTTGGAAACAATATCCGGATGCCAGCCGATCTGAAATTCGGAACACCGCCGGGATATTCAGGCATCATGTCGGAGTAGGTTAGCGAACTGAAAAACAAATTGAATTATGTACACCACTTGGTAAGGAAACGGTTACAAATTACCAGCGACCGCATGAAGACACGGTACGACAGGCGGGCTAATACCGCAGGTTTCCAGGCTGACGATCTGGTGTGGCTCTACAACCCGAAACGACAAAAAGGTTTATCACCGAAACTACAAGCGGACTGGGAAGGGCCGTACCTGGTGATTACCCGCATCAATGACGTCGTTTATCGTATTCAACGGCACGGAAAACCGAGAGCGAAGATGAAAGTGGTACATCTCGACCGTCTGGCACCATATACGGCTAACGACCCAACACATTAGAAGCGGCACCCTTTCGGGGCGAAGGGACTAAAGGGGGGGTAGTGTCGTAAACACACTGAACACAAAAACAAACACTGAACTGACAAATCGAATTGACACTGACGAGTTCCACACGAACAGGCAAAACAAAGGCAGGTGAAGGTGGTCGAACGCACACAGGGGATTGCTGTTCAGGAGCAAGAGATGCAGCGTCGGGAAAAGGAATTGGAAGCAACTGTGCGACGACCAGCTGAAGCAGAAAAATACCGACTAAAATTGCGGAAGCGAATAGAAATAGAGTGATTTTGGAAGCGCAAGAAAAAGCAAAATGGTGAGCGAGAATGTCGTATGTGCGGACGTGTCGCCGAGAGCGCGAAATTAGTATAACCGCGATTAAATTGAAACAGTAAAATAAAGTGTGTGTGTAAATAAAACGGAAAATAGTGTTTTTAATCCAAACGAACCCAGAACGCATATAACAATATCATCACTTCCAAGCCGACATTCAAATACTTGGGGGTGGTTCTAGGCAGGAAGCTTAGCTATAAGCAACATGTGCGGTATGTTTGCGACAAATCATTAACTGCAAGTATGGCCCTGGCAAGAATGATGCCGATCCTGGGAGGGCCACGGCATACCTCTAGGTTGCTTATAGCCATGGTAGTGACCTCGATTATGCTGTATGCAACCCCAGTTTGGAGGGAGGCGTTGTGCATGTCAGGGAACGTTACGAAACTGAGTTCAGTCTACAGAAGGACAGCCCTGAGGGTATGCTCTGCCTTCAGGACTGTCTCAGATGATGCAGCGTTCGCCATCTCTGGGATGATGCCGATTGACATCTTGGCAGATAAGATGGCGAACATATACAATGCGAAGCCAACCTCTTCCTCATTGCGAACGAAGAAGACTGAGAGGGAGAGATCCATAAATAGATGTCAAGAGTGGGAACGTTCGGGAAAGGGTCGGTGGACTCACAGGCTCACTCCTGCCATCAAGGAGTGGTTAGAGAGACGACACGGTGAGATTAATTATAATCTCACCCAGTTTCTCGCGGGGCATGGAGGATTTCTCCAATACCTTCACAGGTTGAAATTGGAGACCTCACCCGATTGTCCAAATTGCGATGGAGTCCCAGAGGACCCAGAGCATGTATTCTTCCACTGTCCGAGATTTGTGGAAGAAAGGAAGAATCTAGAGGAGACTCTAGGAGAGGTGCTGATACCAGAAAATCTGGAGCCGAAAATGCTAGCACATCAAAAGAATTGGGATGCGGTCAACTCTATGATCGCATCTATCCAAAATAAACTGCGAAAAGCAGAGGAGAGGAGAAAAACGCGGTCACGTGCGCCGCGTATAGAAGAAAGGTGACTAAGCTAGAATGAGCTGACTCCGCCCCGTGATGTAATACCTTATGGTGGTTCCGCGGGGCAGGGAAGGAGTCGGGGGTGGTTTTAGTGAGTAAAAATCCCTCACGCTGGTGTGTCCAGACCAGTGTCTTTTGAAGATTTCCACAGAAAAAAAAAGACAGACAGACAGTAAGCCGATTTTAATAAGGGTTTGTTTTGCAAACAAAACCTTAAAAATAAGCGTCTAATCGTAACCACTTGAATCTAAACTTAATAAGACAACATCAAACAAATCACTTCTCATTATGCATACTCGAAAGCAAAGTATATGTATCAAGATCAAAGATTCAAGAAAATCCATTACCGTCCTGGAAAAATGGAGCACGCAACTAGAAATGAGACGGTTCCGTTTCTAAGAATTTCCTGGGGGAATTTTCAAAGGAATTTTGACCCTGGGTCACACCTATTCCGTATAATTACCACTAGTAAGCTGAAAGAACTGAATTTTGTTTCACCCTAGAATGGATATCGAAAAGTAGCGGAAGCCCCTCATTTATCCACACTTCCATTTCGACCTAAAATAGTATTCACAATGAAAATATTCTCTTCAAACGAACTCAAAGTGAACTGCGAAAGTTTAACAATTCCCGAAAATTGTTCACAAAAGTTATCCTTAAGTTATATCTTCGCTTTTTTTCCACAGAAAGCGAGCAACCCTCTTTGGCTCTCATAACACCCTCTCAATTTCCTTCGAATAAAAGCAAGAAACGTTATCGACTAAGTTATGAAAGGAGCGAAAAGGTATGACCGAATGATAAACGCACCTCAACTCGGATTCACTTAATAAAGAATGACTTTCAAAAAGGCGGAGTACATCAACAGGGACGTAAACTCACCGAATAAAATGCAAACGCCAAATATCTCATAAATTTTTTCGTAAGCCAAAGCTATCTGAACGCGTAAAAGGGTTTTATTATTATAACTCTTTGCACTTTCTCCCCGAAGCTCCTGCGATCCCTGTATTGGCTTTTTCACATTTTTTCAAGCAATTTATCGTAGCCAATAAAACCACCCGATTCGAAATGGACTGCGAAAACCTTTAAAATTCAAAGTTCATCTCCACAAAACCTCCCCGGACTAGAGAAGTATCTTTCAGGAAGTTGATGGGGCAATTCATTCCTCAAATCAAGGCATAAATTCCTAGGAATTTGAAGGATACACATGAGCATACATTTCAATTTGTGGACGGGAGACTATGTCCTTGACGAACGCTTCATGTCTAACTGACCCTGGACCGAAACAGTACACGCTCATCCTGTCTTAGTGATTTCTAATTCTCTTAATTGTGGACCGTTCAACCACACCTAGTTGGGTGCCTGACAATTTCCGACGTGAAAATGCCTTGTAAGGATTCGACCCTTGTCTTCCAATTTCCAGGCTACTATGTCATTCATGTTCCTTGATTGGTTAATTAAATAATGTTGTAAGTGGCATTGAAGAGTAGATTGGCAAGTGGTGTCCTGGAAGGTTATCTATGTTCCTAGGTTCGTAAGGATTTGTGGCAATAGCGGTCAGTGGCAGAGAAAATAGTTTGCCTCCGACTGCATCAACAAGAGGAAGGAAGAATTGTCGATATACTTGGTGCAAACGAAACATAACAATGAACTCTCAGAAGATAGAAATTGGGAAGTCAAACACTGGAGCCAAAGTCAACTATAGCCTATTGCAAAGACCGCAACCAACAAATGTCCTTGCTCAGAAATCTGGAATAAGCAAAAGTACCTCTGAGACTAGTACGTCAGACGTCAGAAAGGAGACAGTTCTCAGTGGCGCAAGTTCTATATGGTATCCTCGCTATCTGGCGGAAAAGGCATTTAGGAAGGCTCAAGACAGACCTAAGTCATCAACAACGGAGCCAAGGAAAAGGGGAATAGAGGAGATCAGCCCTTAAAAAAAGATTGCTCCCAAGAGGTAAGTCAGGGGTGAAAGTAAGAGTCAGGAGACCCGCCGTTAGCTATACTTATGCAGTGAAGGGTATTCGACTGATTATACTGTTGAAAGCATCTCCGGAGCGAATACTCCCTCATGTGGAGCGAAAAACCTTCGGAGACCGCATCACCATACAGATATGCGAGGAATAGAGTAACGAGCTCGTGTTCACCGGCATACAAGTCTTATACTAGTAAACTGTGAGGGATCAGAATCCCCAAATTCCTAGGTTGGAAGATATCAGAACTGTCGACATGTGCTGCAGATGATATACCAGGGACACATATTTTTGTTTTTTGGACTCCCATAACGGTATGCCGTCGGATTACAGAGTAAACACCGCCCCATCGTCAAAGAGCTTACCCGGAACCGCGTGTCACATTACTTCGGGCTAGCCCCCGAGCTATCCTGCCTTGCGCTGTCTTCAAATTAGGGAAATCCTTTCACCAACGGGAGTTGAAAGAAGGAAAGGAACTATCAGTTTAAGGAACCCCTTGCCATCGGGCCCCTCCACCAGTCTAGCTCTATCTTCTTTGCAACGCGAAGAACTCGGATGTAATGCGCAACACGCATTCGCGCTCCTCAGTATCTCCCCGAAAATATTGCGTGAAGAGAGATCCCCTGTGTTTAAATAGAGTGGTTAACGAATCCCAGCCCACCTTCCACAAAAAAAGGTGTGATGCGTGTCGTCCACAACCCCATTGGGAAATACACAATCAGGAAGGAAATCATACCTCCAAGTCCACTTAGAAGTTAGATGAAGAAATAATCAGTCCCACCATGCTTCCGAATCAGCCACGCACGTAAGCTGCCAATAAGCCCCGCCGTTCATCTAGCATCCAGACCACCTCCTCTGGTTCTTCTCCTCTGGGCTTATATATTTCTTTACGCTCCTTAGCAAGAAGGGCAACGGAAATTACTCACGCCATCACCATCATCGCCGTTTCAGAGACAGCGCCACTCGCAAATCTCCCTGTCTTTGTACCGGCGCAAGGTGCTTACGATATACTTTATTGCCAAGAGTGTTAGCCTATACCACTACGCCGTTAACTAGAACAGGCCGCGTTGAATTCACCACACGTAGCACTCCAGCTGCATCTCAAAAAAGTTCATCGTTGAGTCAAGAATTAGTCCAAGTTTTGACTTGACTATCAACTCGCCGAACGATATTGGACGCAAGGTCGGAATTCTCTTTTTAGTCAGTCCAGTGCAAGGTTGAAACCATGAGTAGACATCCATGCGCTTACCCGTCGCATTTTCGACAGTGCGTCCAGCAACAAGCACCGCGACATTTGCATAACTGATCAGGGACGACTCTTCTGGATTTCGAGTCTAAGTACACTATCATAGGAAGCGTTCTAGAGATCCGACCCTAGGAAGGATCCCTGCGCTACCGCGACATGACCTCCATCCTCCCCTGACCCTCTAGCGCCTCATAAAGCAAGAAGCAGGTCTTCAGATAATACCTTTATATCCGTAATAGTTAGCTTATCACTTGGAAAGTATTATCTAATGTGTCTAGAATGTCTTTCCATCTTACGGAATTACAGGCATTTCAAGGCAAGGCATTACAAGGAGCACTTACCATCAAGCTCAACGCCTGTATGTTTCCATCGATCGATGAACGGCATCCACGACTTGCATGACAGCATCAACAGTAGATCTCCCTGTTCTAAAGCCGAACTGACGTGGGGGCAAGTCTTTAGCAGCACGTATCTCCTCAGCGAGTCTAGTTCTCTTGAGATTTTCGAGCACTTTCCCAGCAAGTATACACGATAACTAATGGTCGACTTTCGAATTTGTTGATCAACGCAAGCCTTGCCACCTTCCAACGGGAAGGGAAAATGCCCTCTTTCAGGCAAACGTTGAATGGGCCGAGCAGTAGACCTGGCCCATGCTGGAGAACAAGTCTATATACCTCTGTATACCACATATTCGTAGAGAGGAGCACCTCTGGCAACTCTTTTATAGAGAAATATGGGCAGTCCTCGGCGCTTCTGTCATCATCTCGTAAGGCAATAATGCCCGGGAATTGCGGGAATAGAGTTTCCGGAGAGCCCCCATTTTTTAGGTTGATAACCCGTTTATAACCGAGTCCCCACGGGTCCCCATTCACTTCGTCGACCAGGTCCTGTCAGTAGCGAGCTTTGCCACTGTTTATTGCGCTACAGTAAGCAGCGGAGTTTGTAACTCTCCTTCCGGAGCTCTGCCGTCCACCAATATATAGTAGGCTTACCACGTCTCGATGTTCTTCTCGGCATGGAAGCTCCACAACACGTCGTTATTGGCTTCATAACTGAGTCTACAGCAGCGCGAGCTGCAGTACAATCGCCCCCAGGAGTACCCTCCAGGGGGGCCCCATCTGCTTCAATTGTTTCCCCGTGTTTACATTCACGACGTTCCACTCTCAGAAAGAGCGCCGGGGTAGGGTACAACGAATGCAATGCGTTAATGATCACTTGCCGAGAAGTTTTCCAGAACTCGCCACCCGTCCACCAGCGACATCAGTGATTCCGAATGGGGAATTTTCCGCCCAAACAGCCTGGCCAGCTGAACGTTTCGAGTGGGGGAAGCAGAGGACTTTTGCCCAGTTGGATATAATTCTGGTCAGTGAAGATGGTGAGAGCGCCTTTTCGAAAGGAAAGTTGTGGCCTGTGTCGGTCCTGCATTGGTGCGCGATATGCCCTGGCTCGTTAGCATAGAAGACTCAACCATTGATGGAATTGTAAACTAGCGAGCCTTTGATCAGCCTACCTCCGAGCCAGACGAATTACTCAGAGGGCAGTAGGTAAAATCGATCAGGGTCAAAAAGAACATGCATATAAGGAAGGCCATAAAATTCTCGAGCTAAGCATCCAACGGAGGAAGAGGGAATGCTGTAAAGATTTCTACTCGGAAGCGTATGTCAACCCTTGATGGAACAATCTAAACACCGGTCATCACCGCAGATCATGAACCCTACCCTTTTCTTAAAAATGATCCACGCGTCATTCCCCCAGCAAGAGAAGGACATTGACACTTTTCAGACATCTCTGAATGTGACGGTAATTCCTGCAGTAACCAGAGACGATGTTGGAGATCTGCAGTATAATAGGCAATTACAAAGCTCCGGCCCTGGACGATATACCGAAGCTCGTCGTGATATCCAGAAGGTATATATTTGCTAGCTGCTCGAAGTGTGCATATCTGAAGGGATATTATCTACAGCACGATGACGACGATTGATGTTCCCACTCATCCCGCTGTCGATAACTACTTACAAGAGCGATTTGACTCAGGTACTCATTCACAGCTGAGTCGACTGGTATCCGACATCAAATCACGGTACAAATACCACTGCCACCAGTGAGTTTTGAACCTTCCGTACGACCGCTTGGGTTCCAACCACGGAGCTATCCGGACATTGTGATAAGTTATGCCATCTTAAGCATCTTAAAGATACTGAGTTGTACTCATGTAAAGCACTCAATTCTGTTAAGGCTTGGTTAGATAGCGCTAAACTGACACTTACGGAGGAAACAACGGAAGCAGTCCTCATCACCAAGCGCTAATGAGATACTTCACCGTCTCACTTGTCTGGACCTGGTTGAGTTCCGTCAGGGGTAATCTTGTGGCCGAGAAATTTCAGCTGCTTCTGTAGGAATTTGTAATTTTCAACGTTTAGAACGAGTCCAGCATCAAGGAGACGTTGACAAATGCACTCGAGATGATCCAAAGGCTCAGAATCAGAAGAAGGGGTAACCAAAACATCATCCATGTAAACGAAACAGAAATTTAAGTTTCGTAGGACAGATTGGAGGGTCAAGGTCATCCTGGTGAACCCGAAAAGTCGGAAAGTTGTGCCGCTAGCCGATTTCGGTATGTCTTCGGTAGCCATAGGTATTTGGTGGTATGCCTTGGCCAGATTCAAGGTGGTGGAATAGGATTGGCAATTACCTGAGCATTCAGAAGTCTATAATCTCCGCAAGGCCTCCATTCGCCGTTTGGCTTAGGGACCAAACGGAGTGGAGACGACCAAGAGCTATTGGAAGTTCTGCAAATACCCCGCTTCATGAGATCATCGAACACTTTCTTTACAACAGCTAACTTTTGAGGTGATAGGGGACGCACTTTTGAGAAGATCGGGAAACCGGTAGTGTTGATGTGGTGCTGCACCTCGTGCTTAATCGGCTGGATGTTGCGATATTTTCCAATAAGTGCGCGAATGCGATGGTCGGCAACTTCCTCGAAAACAATGGAAAGAGTGTCGTTTGCGCAGGTGGAAATTTTTCCAGATGACTTTAAAGAGGTTGCGATGACTGTTAGGGCTTTGTTCAGCAGGTCCACTAATAGCCCATAGTGACACAGGGAATGAAGGTGCTAACATCTCCAAAAATGTATCGCCACAAAAAGGTTGGGCCCAGTTCGAGACTCACGTCCAGCTGTCTGTAGCCGTAAATGCGAATGGGAGAGGAGTTCGCGGTAACCAGTCGCAAGTTTTGGTGGTACATTTAGTCATTTGAGCTCCGAATTTACGGTGGTGCCAGCAAATCGTCGGGCGTGCGACCGCCCGAACGCCCTTTTTTATGAAAGCAGACCTCGACCGTGACTGTGATCGAGATCTACCTCCCAAACACAAAACACCTACGGTCGTCATAGGTTTGGGCACGACGTCCACAACTGCCGTCACCATTGCTTTCAGGACTCCCGCTCCCTGACGTGTGGCTCAAGAGACTTCCGCGAGCACCCGTGAACAAACTAATGGTCTCCTCGTTGAGACAGATAACGGCGTCTCTTTTAACGCCTGTCAGCGGGTTGCGCCGCCAAAAGAGGGGCACCCGGACTGAAACCGCTGCCACAGGAGGGGATCACGTCTCCCGCTTGTTTGTCTTACCGAGACATGTGAGGTAGCAAGTGAAGCAGAGACGGAACACCGGAGCGTAATCCGACGACCGAAACGAAAAGAGAACAGAATGAACTCACGACCCCCACAAGTGTAAACTTCTCCGGCGAGCGTCGAGAGTTCTGGGCGGATTGTGGAAGTCCTTGATTTTCTGCTGGATGAGTTTTTGTAGTTGCGGTTTTCGATTCTCTGCTGTAGGTTTCGTGGCTGCTATGCTAAGTTCTGTTGTTGCTATGTCATCAGAGCTTGCTAAGTCGCCTGCTCTGAATTCTGCAAGGTTGTCGTTACTGGTAGTTGATTCTGTATTGGCACAACTCTGGGTTCATTGTGACGTTTGCGTGGTTCCAATGCACTTCCAGGCGGATGCATAATGAAGGACACATTACAAGATCGGCTCTATACTGAACTTGTTCAATACTCTCTCGCTGTCCACTCATTTGTTAATATTGGGAAAGACAGCGGCTCTGCTCTGAGTTGTCTGAGTTGAAAACCTCTCGTTGATGAAACCTCAGATGAATTCACTAAAAATGTGGAAAACTTGTGGACGCGGAGAATCAACAATGCATTCCACACTTGTAAGGCACGACTGTTATTTTGATGGCAGTTTGTTCTTTGATTCACCAACCCAATTTCAACGGTTCCCATTTGCAAAAACTCCTCTACTTTGGCAATCAGGCACTGATAAACGAATGATGAAATCGCAACTTTTTTGCTTGCGTTGAATCTAAGACGAAAATCCTCGCAACTTTCCAGGAAACTGCTGTACACCATGTCCGTTTTTGTTGTCTAAGTTGTCCGAATTGTCGGGGTTACCAGTTTTAGAAACCTCGTCCAGAAGCCTGGTCCACTTAACTTGACAACCTTCTAAATTAAAAAACCATTACTCTATGTTAAACAAGGGTGGGACGAGTAAGAAAATATTAATTTGTTTTTTTGAACTTTTGTTTTTTTGTTCGAATCAGAAAGATGGAAGTTCGCGCGCCGTGTCAGGCCGCCAGCCGTGTCGGCGGCAGTACAGTGCGTGTGCGAAGGCCATTTCACCACCGGCAATGCAGTCGTGGTTCATGCCTCCGATATTCTGCCGCAAGTTTAATCCCCTGATTTCGCCACGAGCAATCCATGGTTCTTCCATGATGGCTCATTAGTGCAGTGGCTACTTCACAATTCTGCAAATTTATTTAGGTATAGCACCTCATCTACGCTTCAAATGAAGAGCCATAGGCCGCACGTCCCAAGCTCTTAGTAGAGTCGGCAGTTCGGTTCTTTCCAGACTTTCTTAACATCCGATTCAGGAACAATAGTAGGGCCAGTTCCCGGCCAATCGTCTCCCTCTTAATTTGCTAACTAGCAGCATCCAGGTGGAGGTTATTCCGGGCCCCATATCGTTCCAAAACCTCGTTTCTTCTCTAAAAGTCAGAGAAAGCAGTTTTTGAACTATAGCAACTCAGAGACCCTCTTCAATGTTAGTCGCCAACCCTCTCACATCGTTAAGGGAGGACCAGTACTGTCTGACCCAACCGGGCGTGTTTTTGTCGGCAAAGTTTAGTCGTAACATTTTACAGTATATATCTACCGACTCAAAGCGAAGTTTAATGCCTTACGAGGATGCAATCCTTACAACTGGGAGGAGTTTTTCTAAGCTTTACCCAAATATATGCTGCTATGCTGCCGTGATGGTGAAAAGGTAGTATAGGTCCCAGGGCGAATCGTGGATTGGTACCCACGATGGAGCATAAAACCTGGGAAATGCCTGCTGAACCAACACCAACAGCTCTACTACCAAACCCTATTTCCACCTCCACGTGGTGACCGCTGGGAGCTCTTTCTTGACGAAAAGCTGCAGACGGAGAAGGATGAAGGCGAGTCTCCCGCGCCTAAAAACGAGACAAATTGTACCAACTGGTCCTCCAGGTTGGGGGTTGGGTAGGACTGACAACCCTACACGGAAAACAACTTGTTACGAAGCCACAACAGGAGCCTCGGATAGGACGGATTTTAAAACGACGGACCCGGCAACGACAAAGGAACAACGATTTGCGCATTTTCTCATGGAACGTGCGCTCCCTGTACAGAGATGAAACTGATGAACAGCTAGGCGATATCCTGTCCCAATATAGGGCTGATGTAACAGCGTTACAGGAGATGCGTTGGACAGGGACCGGTTTCCTGGAGAAGAGCCGCTACACTATATATTATAGTGGCCATCCAGTAAACCATGTGCTCGGAGTAGGTTTCTTAGTCAGCCAAAAAATGAAACCTGCTGTTATCGGCTTTGAAAACATAAGCGAACGGATATCCACTCTGCGCTTGCGAGGCAAGTTTACAAATATAAGCCTCATTAACGTTCACGCCCCTACAAAGGAGACTGCAGGGTCGGAGAAGGATACCTTTTACGAGGCAGTAGTACGAACCCTCGAAGCCTGTCCCAGATATGATATTAAAATCATACTTGGGGATTTTAACAGCCAAGTAGGGAAGGAGCCCGTATTCAGGCGATACGCTGGCTCCCATAGCTTACACCAAAATACAAATGATAACGGACTGCGGATGATTCAATTAGCAGTATCACACGAAATGGTTGTTGGAAGTACGTGGTTTGCGCGGAAAGTGGACCACAAACATACATGGACCTCTCCAGACGGGACCACTTTCAACCAAATTCACCACGTGTTGATTGAACGCCGCCACCTCTCAACCTTGATGAATGTCAGAACATATAGGGGGGCCAAAATAGACTCGGATCACTATCTCGTTGGCATGGTGTTCCGAGCTCGAATAACAACACCACCCAGAATCCCCTCTGACAATCAGGTGAGAGTTGACACTGAAGCCATCCACAACACAACCCTCCGCGACACCTATAAGAGGGAAATATATGCCGCAATAACCGCAGTCAACAGAGGATCTGGAGATAAAGCATCAACAAATGATCTTCACAACCACCTGAAGAACATTATCATTGATACGGCCACAAACATACTTGGCCCCAGCCGCAAAAGGAGTCGGAGCGGCTGGTTTGACGATGAATGTAAGCTAGCAATGGAAGGGAAGAATGTCACATACCGAGTAATGTTGCATTCTCAAAGAACGCGGGCACGCGCAGAAACTGATCATGAACTTCGTCGAGCGAAAAAGCGACTTCACAGACGGAAAAAGGAAGCCCAGGAGAACCAACAAGTCTGTGAACTAGAAAAGTGCAGGGAGCACCAGGCGCGCAAGTTTTACCAACAAGTCAGCAGGATGAAGCCTTATACACCTCGATGCTCATCCTGCCGAGACAAAGAGGGAAATCTGATTTCCGACAGAATGGGCATATTGGAGCGATGGTTTGAGTACTTTGATAAGCTACTGAACAACCAGAACATCGGCGAGTTGGAGGTCCCACCAACTGAAGACGATGGGCAAAACTCCCACCACCAAGTTTAGGAGAAACAGTCCGTTCATCGGCTTAAAAATCATAAGTCGCCAGGAGCCGATGGAATTACAGCCAAATTGGTTAAATAAGGAGGCGACCAGTTACACCAAACTGTTCATTAATTTATGCTCAAGGTGTGGGACAGCGAATCAATGCCTGACGATTGGCAACGAGGCATTATCTGTCTCATACATCAAAAGGAAAATATTACATAGTGCAGCAATTATAGAGGTATCACGTTGCTGAGTACCATCTATAAGATATTCTCCGCTATATTGCTAGGCCGGATAGCCCCATACGCCCAGAACATCACTGGTCCATACCAAAGAGGCTTCACTCCAGGCAAATCAGCAACAGATCAGATTTTCTCTGTGCGGCAAACGATGGAAAAACTGTTGGAATACGGACAACAGTTGCACCATCTGTTCATCGACTTTAAAGCCGCCTATGATATCATAGCCAGGGTAAAACTCTACACGGCCATGAGACAATTCGGTATCCCGACGAAATTAATAAGCCTGACTAGGCTGACCCTCACCAATGTGCGAGGTCAGATAAAAGCAGCAGGATCACTCTCAAGACCATTCGACATCAACAACGGTATACGAGAAGGGGATGCCCTATCATGCGTCCTCTTTAACCTGGGCCTCGAGAAAGTGATCCATGATGCTGAGGTAAATGCGAGAGATGCGATCCTTTTTAAGTCCACCCAACTACTGGCCTATGCTGACGATATCGACATCATGGGAAGAACCACCCGAGACGTACAAACTGCCTTCATCCAGATCGAGCAGGCGGCGCGAGATCTTGGGTTGCATAAATATATGGTGGCAACGTCAACATCGAAGACGAACCAACCAACAACGTCAAACCGCACTGGTCAAACAGGAAGAATAAGGATAGGAGAATACAACTTTGAGACCGTTGACAATTTCTCCTATCTAGGGTCGAAAATCACAACCGATAACAGCTACAATGAAGAAATCCGCGTACGGTTGTTGTCAGCCAACAGACCCTATTTCAGCTTACAAAAACTGTTCCACCATAGGGTCGAAGCTCTTACTGTACAAGACAATGACCTTGCCAGTCCTCATGGATTCCTCGGAGACTTGGGTTCTTAGCAAGAAGAATTGCGAATTCTTGGCCGCGTTTGAAAGAAGAATCACACGAAGAATTTTTGGCCCCCCACAGGAGGATGGACGATTCCGTAGCTTACATAACGACGAACTCTATGAGCGATACCATGACCGCCCGGTTGTGGATAAAATCCGGGTCAATAGGTTACGGTGGGCGGGTCACTTAATCCGTATGGAAGAGGATGATGCCACCCGGAAAGTCTATAAAGGCAATATCTATGGTAGAAAAAGAAGACGAGGTAGACCCTGTCTAAGATGGAGCGATGGCGTAGGTCAGGACGCCAGAGAGCTTTTAGCCTAGACCGGATACCGGTTGTTGCGCCATTAATGACGCTGATGATGATAGGCCGCACGTCCCCTTTACCTACTTCAGGAACGCACACTTGTAACGTAACGGGCCCAAGCCCGTAGCAGAGCCGATGGCTCGTTTGGTCCCAAACATTCTTAACATTCGGTTCAGGAACGCCAATAGTGAGGACAGTTCTCGGCCAACCAGCCCCCTCCCCTCCCCTGATTTAGTAACAAGTAGCATCCAGGTGGAGGTTATTGCGGGCACCGTATCGTTCCAGAACCTCGCCACAATTACGCTCCTTCTCTGGAAGTTAGAGAAAATACTTGTTGAACCATAGCAGTTCAGAGACCCAGGCCAACCGGGCGTGCTATCGTCGGCAAAGTTTAGTCGTAACATTTTATGGTATACATCTAACCGAAGTTTAATGCCTCGCGAGCATACAATCTTTAAAACTAGGAGGAGTTTCTTCTGAGCTATAACCGGATGGATTGTTGTCGCCATACAAGACTCATCCATTGGCTTCGATAGCCTTGGCTGCGAATAACGATTTAGCCATGGCCAACCGAGCTCTCTAGGCTGCCGTTGTAACAAAGGAGTTGGGATCGTCAGAGGACCACCGCCGCTTCGGTTTGCCCTTGGCCGCAGATGTCCCGGACGATCCTTTCCCCTTAGCTTTGGTATCCCGGGAGTTGCGGTTTTTTTTTTTTTTTTTGGAGTAGGGTAGGTGAATGCGTTTACGCACTGAGTGTTGGACTCCCGCAACAGCACGCTGGCGGACTACCAACTAAACACCTCCCTGTCATCAGAGAACTAGCCTGGAACCGTTTGACACATTACTTCGGGCTAGCCCTCCCGCTTTCCCGGCTTTGGGAGCCTTCAAGTCAGGGAATTCCCTTCACCAACGGGAGGGGAGGGGAGGAAGGGAGTTGTTAGTTCAGGGAACCCCTTACCGTCCGATCCCTCTGCCGGTCGAGTTCAATCTTCTTCGTAGTAAGAAGAGCCCGAACATAATGCGCAATACAATTCCAGCTGCCAGCGCTCTTCAGCATCTCTCGCACAATGTTATCTGGAGAGAGCTCCCCTGTGTCTGCATAAAGCTGCTGGCGCAGGCCGTCCCACCTCTCGCAAGAGAAAAAGGTGTGTTCAGCGTCATCCGGCACTCTATTGCAAAACACACAATCAGGAGATCGCGCCTTCCCAACCCTGTGCAGGTAAGACTGAAAACCTCCATGCCCACTTAGAAGTTGGGTAAGGAAGTAATCAATCTCACCGTGCTTTCTGTTCAACCACGGATCTAATTTGTCGATGAGCCGCGCAGTCCACCTGCCCCTTGGCTCATTTTGCCAAGAAAGTTGCCACTCGTTAAGGGTGCGTTGACGTTCTTCACGGGCAACCACCTCTCTTAAGTTTTCGCCCTTACGGCGATAGATAGCTTTGCGCTCCTTGGCAAGGAGGGCAACGGGGATCACTCCCGCAATCACCATCACAGCCGGTTCGGAGACAGTGCGATAAGCAGACGCCACTCGCAAAGCTCCCCGCCTCTGCACTTGAGCTAGGCGTTTACGATGCACCTCCTTGTCAAGGGCATCAGCCCATACCTCCGCACCATAGAGAAGGACGGACTGCGTTGCTCCCATGAGGAGACGTCTCCTAGTTGATATAGGGCCGCCCACATTCGCCATTAGCCGACTCAAGGCCGCGACTCCTGCTGCAGCCCTGTCCGCGGCTGCTTTGATTTGCTCGAAGAAGCTCATCTTCGAGTCGAGCATTAAACCAAGGTATTTAACCGCTGGTTTTGACTCTATAGTCAACTCGCCGATCGATATGGGACGCAAGGTCGGGATTCTCCTTCTGCTCAGGATGACTACTTCGGATTTCTCCAGCGCAAGGTTGAAACCGTGAGCAGTCATCCATCCGCTTACCCGTCGCATCAATATGCCAAGTCTGCTTTGCGCCTGTTCAACAGTGCGTCCGGCAACAAGTGCCGCAACGTCGTCTGCATAACCGACCAGGCGCGACTCTTCAGGCATATCGAGTCTCAGCAGACTATCGTAGGAAGCGTTCCAGAGGTCCGGCCCTAGGATGGATCCCTGCGCTACTCCCGACGTGATTTCCATCCTCCTCTGGCCCTCTAGCGTCTCATAGAACAGGGAGCGGTCTTTCAGATAATCCCTCAATATCCGCAAGAGATAGCTTGGCACGTGAAAGGAGTTCTCTAGTGTGCCCAGCATATCTGTCCATCTTACGGAATTGAAGGCATTTCTGACGTCAAGCGTTATGAGGAGCACTATCCGTCGAGATCGGCGGCTGTGCGCCCCGGCTCGATTAAACGCATCTACGACCTCCATAACAGCATCCACTGTAGATTTCCCTGTTCTAAACCCGAACTGCCTTGCGGATAAGTCCCCGGCAGTACGGATCGCTTCAGCGAGTCTACCCCTGATGAGCTTCTCGAGCACTTTTCCGGCCGTGTCAAGCATACACAGCGGTCGGTATGCAGACGGGAGCTCCGGATCTCCTTTACCCTTACGGATCAACGCGAGTCTGGCCACTTTCCAGCGACAAGGAAAAATGCCCTCCTTCAAGCACGCGTTGAACGCTTCGAGCAGCAATTCTGGCCGTTGGCGGAACACCAGTTTGTAAACTTCCGCCGGGATGCCATCAGGGCCTGGCGCCTTCCTGTTTTTCATAGTGAGAACCGCTTCTTCGAGTTCTCCCATTGTGAAAAGGGGGCAATCCACGAGGCTTTCCGCGCTGTTTACATCAACCCGTACAGGGTGTCTGGGGAACAATGCCCACACAATGCGGTCCATCTGGTCGGTGCTCAGTATGCAGGGCTTCCGCAGAGCCCCGATTTTCCGAGTGACAAGCTTATAGCCAAGTCCCCACGGGTCATCATTCACCTCATTAACAAGATTTTGCCAGCCGCGAGCTTTGCTTTTATTTATAGCGCTGCGGAGTCTCCTTTTTGCTGATCTATATTGTGCCTTTATGGCACATGCCTCCTCGTTGGCGTACAAACGTTGTGCCAAACGGCGGAGCTTATGACACTCCTTCCGTAGGTCGGCAATTTCCGCCGTCCACCAGTACATAGAAGGCTTGTCGCGCCTGGGGCCTCTCCGGGGCATGGAAGCCTCACACGCCGTCGTTATCAGATTCATCACTGAATTTACGACGGTGTCAGCTGCGACACCACCACCCCCCGGAGTGCCCCCCAGTGCGGCCCTACCTGCTCCAAGAGCTTCGACGAACCTTCCGATGTTCACCTTCGCGACATTCCACACGCAGGGGGAACGTCGTGTTGGTGCTCGCCGGCAAGTAGCGTCAAACACTTCGAACGCAATGTACTGATGATCACTTGCCGAGAAGTCTTCTAGGACTCGCCACCCGTCCACCGATGATGCCAGAGATTCCGACGCAAAAGTGATGTCGGGAATGCTTCCTTCACAACCTGAGCGCCGAAACGTTGGCGTGGATCCAGTGTTTAAAATTACGAGCCCGGTTCTCGCCGCCATTTCTAGAATTCGTTTCCCTCTGGAGTCTGATTGAGGCATGCCCCATTCAAGAGCCCTGGCATTAAAATCACCGCCAACCAGGATTCGTCCCTCCGTGCTCGAAACGGCGTCCTCCAGAGCATCAAGCCGGCGTTGAAAGTCCGGAATCGACTCATTCGGCGTCAGGTAAACGCTAAAATACGTTATCCCTAAACACCGGATCCAGGCAAATCCGTCCCCCCGGCCTTCGGCAAGAACACGAAGTCGAACGTCGTCCCGAACCCAAATGGCAGCGGTGCCCGATCAGTCCAGATACCATGAGGACGGGTCCTTGTTTCGGTATTGCTCGCTAATCAGCACTAGATCAGCATTTACTTCCGCAGCGAACTGCGCTAGCAACTGGTGAGCGGTTGCACTCCGGTGCATGTTAATTTGCAAAATGCGGATCATGGCGTTCGCACCCTAGCCCTCTCCAATTCCACCCTGAAGATCGGACACCGTCCCGAGCCCGCAGTGTCTGCGACGCTTTCGCCAGACGCGCCACGATCCCTGCAGAGAACACAACTCTCGCTTTCCTTGCAAGTCTTCGCTTGATGACCCGCTTGGCCGCATCTCCGGCATGCTGTCCTCCTGTCCGGACCCTTGCAAGCTGCTGACGTGTGTCCATAGTCCAGACACCTGTAGCACTTGGTGGGGACTATCCGCATTTGTACCCTGCATACTACCCATCCGATTTTGATTCTCCCGCTGTTAAGGAGTTTCTTCGCATATTGCTCGGGGACATCCACCACGGCAAGTTTTTGGCCTCGAGCATTTATAGAGGTAATAGCTACCCGGGCATTGGTTACCTCTGGGCATTCACGCTTTAGCGCCTCCTCTACTTCGACCTTTTCTGTGAGGCAGTCAAGATCCCGTATTTCCAGAGAGCACATGGGTTCTAGGCTGGCCTTCTCCCCCAATAGCCCCTTGACCGCTTCGCAGAACGTGCTCTTGTTGGTCGTCTTTGGGCCCAGTTCGACGAGAACTCCACCACTCCTCGTTTTCCGTATCGAAGACACCTCTGCTCCGTTCTCCTCGGGTTTCATCCTGTAGCGGATTTCACTAAGGACTTCCGCAAATGTCTTGCCTTCCGTCGGCTTAATGAGCAGAGCCGACGGTCTAGTCCTTCTTCGTTTCCTCGTTTTTTCCGCTACTGGCTTTGGGTTGGCAGCCTCCTTGTTTTTGAACAGACGTGTCTCTGGCGCCGGAGTCCGTTGTTCCTTTTTATCCTTTTTCGCCTTTTTTTTTGGGCCTTGGAGACTACTTCGATAAAGTCTCCTTCAGGCACGTCGTCCTCTTTCCGTTTTTTCCCCTGTTCACTTTGCAGAGGGCTATCTGCGGTCCGTTTGACGCAAGCAGCATTCTCAGCGGGGAGTGCGACTGCTTCTGTTCTACAATCGTCTTCCGCTGCTCTCCACGTGCGTCTATAAAAGGAAACGCGGTCCAGTAGTTCCTCCAGTTCCATCAGCCCGTTTTTGACGCCTTTGCTGACGTTTCTCTGAAGGAACGTTGCCGACCGCATACGCTTCACCACTGCTGCGCACTTTCTGATGAGCCTTTCCTCTTCGGCTCTAGCGAGGACGGTCGAATGCATTTCCACTCGATTTGTGCCCAAATCCATCTGCTCAGGACTAGCGTTTCTCACTGAGCTTACTTCCAGGACAGGGGCACTGCAAGGTAGTGGAGTTGCCATCCCCGCACGGTCAGTCGCACCACTTGATGAGGCTTCCTCTTTATTTGGGCGCCCCGGTGTCTCATCGGGTATATCAGCCCTCGTTGCCTCTTTCACTGGTCGCTGCGGTGAACGACGCATCTTTGTGCTCCGCCCAAACGCACCCAGCTCTTCCTCCTTGTCTATTGTTTCGTCGTTTTTTTTTTATAATTTTCAGAATATTCTCCATGAAAAAGTTACCAGCGCATCGTGTGCAAAGGAGCGGGCCGCAATAGTCAAGAACGGGTATACCCTCGGGGACACAGCCCCTACCCCAGTTCCCTGAGGCCTGACCTACGCTTACCTGATCCCGGAATTCACGGACGGATCAGCGCTCGCTCGGGGCAACGCGGTCTACTAACACCGGTTCAATGCACACTTCCCGACCAGGGTCCCGAAGGGGCTGGCTCCTGATACACGTCGCAACTACCACCTTGGCAGAGCTACGCTCACATCACCCCGTCGACGCCGACAGAGAGTTGTCGACGGCTCCGGAGACTCCCAGTGTGTCCCGACGTGTACCGGTCATTCGCGGTTCGCTCTTCACCGAGAAGCTTTCTCGAGGCTACTACCTAGGACGCAGGTATGCTGCCAGCTAGGGGGCAAAACTACTTACTCGGGCACCTCGGGGACGTCACACCCCGTATCGTAAGCGACCCGTTTAAAAATCGCTAACGACCCCTGAGACAGGGAGTTGCGGTTTTGCCCGGGGAGGTTTCGTCCGAAGGCGGTTTTTCCACAGCTTGTTTTCTGTCTGAAAACAGATGCTCTCCGATGGGACTTTAGCCTCATCAGGTATCGCCAACTGGAACTCGGGACCAGACGCGCCTGCCTCTAATCGTCCGTTAAGGACTGGTTCCCAATTGGATTCGTTCCCAGTTGAATAAGTTGAGAATCTGAGTTCAGAGTTAGGTCTCGTCTCAATCGAAATTTAATTTTTGTTTTCGTTGCCTGTTTTTGAATTTTCCATAACTGGTTGCCACCATGGCCTTTGTTTTTCCAGAGAAAGTAAGTCAATCTTGACAGAGTCGAAGCCAGGCTTGTTGAAACTGCCTGTCACCTAGCACCCAAGGTTCACCGTTCACAGCCACATCCTAACCCAATGTGACGTTCAACCCTCAGCCGACGGTAGTGGATAAGTGGTTTGGGGTTTTGATTATTCTTCTTAACAAAATGGCTCCTCAGGGAACCCAGATGCATCCGCTGAATGTCATGTGTTACTATCGCTTATAATAATTTTACCAAATCGTAGGACTTTACCAACTTAAAGGCAAACGGAACTCCATAATCGTTCCCTTGGTTAACACCACACAACACGGAAAGTCCTCCTAAGTTAAATAAGATCCTCCTACACAAAGTTCTTAACTCCGAATGTATATATTCTACAAATTTTCTGATAACTCCAAAGTAATGCTCTTCGGGTTAGCTGCACTAAGCATATGTGTGAACACGTATGAATATGCATGTAAAGTAAATGCTCACATTATCCACCCACAGTTACTAAGCTACCAACACTGGAATCAACATTCAATTTATTAACCAAGTGAAAACCAGAATATTCGTAATTTCAATTAACTTTATGTTGTAGGAGGTGGAGCTGGTACTAGTCCTTGCATATTCATATTACGACCTGCATATATCCGAGCTCCTCTAACGAATTCTATTCTTGACCATAGAATTTCACATAGCATGCTTGCGTGGTTGGCAAGTAGGTGCACATGGGTCTGACAGACTCTGTTTCATCTAGACAAGAGCTCCATGAATTTCCCAAACTTTAATGGACTTGGCATAGGATATAAGAAGATAAAATTAAAGGAATAAATTCAACTAAAACTTGGTGAGGTTGTCAGAAGCTGCTCTTAGAAGTTAGCCAACTGTAACTAAATCCATTTGCTTCCCCTGCCGAGAAGACCTTGAAAAAGTTCTGATCAGACATATTCACTAGTTCTAATCGTCCCAGTCGTTCTATCTCACAAATATCAACCTTTCAATTAACTTAATACAACATACCCTGTCGGCCTGTCGACTGTGCAGCGTGCCGTATATATCACAAGCTTTAATTCGTTCCAAAAAAAGGACGACATGAGTAAATGAGGCTGCTAAAGGTTCGTATTCAAGCATGAAGTACGGAACTTAATTAACAGAGGAAGCACCCACCAGCTCAGCAAAGGCAGAAAGACATCACAGTTCATGGGCTTAGTGTGCTGAATTCATCATATTAGAATTCTAATTAGCTTTAGTGTGTGATGTATGCGTCTTTAGTATATATTTCCCAGTAAGGATATGTCATGTCGGTCTAGGAAGGACGGAGACACATGGCAGGGCTTGATTAGAGTAGAAAAGTTCTTTGCAGTTCCATGAAGCGAGGGAAATGGAAGTTTTAAATAGTTACATTCGCATTGTTTCTGGCATTACACATCGAATCCTCGTGTAATCAGATTGTCACTATAGCAGCATACAGGACCATAGACCCTAGACATCAAGGATATCATTTCAGGACTTCCAAGAAGTTGCTCAAAAATGCATCATGCAAATGACATTAGTTCCCACAATTTGCATAATCCTCCCTTGCTAAGCATTAGGTGAATCTCACAAGATGCTATGTAACGATATGCAAGGACGAGAAATTAATAGCAAGACGAAATTCCAAGGAATTCGAATCAATTTCTTGGTGGCCCGTCGTCACGCTCCGGTGTAGGAGTTGAATGATCATGATACTGCCCGGGTCTCATGACCTCTGTTTAATATTATTAGATGATTAGTTTTAGTTTAATTTACTGGGGGGCCGCAGCTCCGAGCACTCAGGCCATTATTAGACCCATTGTACTATCCTTGTAAGTTGCCTATTCAATGGCTTCCCGCCTACGGTGTTCGCAGGCTTTAGCGAATCTGAGAACATTCTCCAGAAGCAGAGAGTGTGCAGATTCTTCATTGAAGAAAACCTTGCCAAGGCGTCTTCGTCTGAGATCTAAGGATGCCGGGCAGCTGCAGGACCGTCTCCTCTTCCTCCTCACATTGGCTGCACATAACCGAAACCACTACCCCAATCTTTTCCATATGGTAGTTTAAGGAGCAGTGTCCCGTCAAAAGCCCTACTAGGGTTTTCATGTCCCACTTTTTCAGGGACAACAAAAATGCCGCTCTAGTGGCCCTAGGCTCTTTCACAAGGATTTTCGCTTGCCGACAAGAGTCAAAATTTCTTCACTCGGTTGCGTGAATCCTTGCAATTTCATTCTTCGGAGTAGACTTGACAGTAGATGGTCGGATTCCAAGCGCTGATTCTGGCTCCACCATTGTGGATCCAGACCCTCGGCGAGCCAGTCTGTCAGCCTCCTCATTACCGGCGATGTTAGAGTGCCCCGGCACCCACATCAGGAATGTTTCGTTCAGTCGGCCAAGTTTCAGCAGCACCTGATGACAACTCCACACCAACTGGCTTGATATGTCGTTGCCATTTAGTACTGATAACGCCGCCCGACTGTCGGAACAGATTCGAATGGTGCGACCCCTCCATTTTTGTCGCAGACATTCTTCTGCTGCCAATCAAATGGCATATATCTCCGCCTGGAATATGGTCGTCATTTTTCCGAGGGATTGAGCCAGTTCTATAATCGGATTCTCCGAGAATACCCCCGCACCCGAACCACGCTCCATGACTGATCAGTCGGTGAAGATTATTAGGTCTGTAATCTGAAAAGACTCATGGCCACTTGACGACCATTCTTCTCTTTTGGTGATTACGACAGTGTATGTCTTTTCAAAGACGAATCTGGAAACCATATGATCGGTTGACATTAGGGCTACCGGATGTTTTTCAAGGAATTTCCAGATAGACGCATGACCGTTTGATTGGCCGCCTTTCCACGCCCCAATGGTATCGAGCCTATATGCATCATTGGCTGCTTTCCGTTTCACCTCCAAGTGAATGGGGGGTAAATTTAGCCGCAGTCAACGTAGTACTCATTGCTCCAGTAATACTTAGGCAACCAAGTCTCTGAATCTGCGTTAGCAGCTTCCTGCTGTTAGCAAAGTTCTATCTTGGCCACCAGACGATGCATACATACATCAAAATGGGTTTTATTATGGATGTATACATCCAGTATATCCGTTTGGGTGAAAGTGCCCTGGTCTTACCTATCGCATTCCTACAGCACCAGAGCAATCTGCAGGATTTCTGATATTATTCCTGGATATGATGCTTCCACGTTAACTTGGAGTCGAAAAGTACTCCTAAGTACTTGACTGTTTGTGCCAGCTGGATTTCCACCCCTGCTAAGGTGGGTAGCGTATAGCTGCCCACCTGACGTTCCTAGTAAACATAACTAGTCCAGTCTTCCTAGCGTTCACCGTGAGACCATTGCGGAGGCACCAGCTGTGGATTACATGCAGAGTTGCATTCAAGCGATCACATACTGTGTCTGCAAAATTTCCGGTAATTGTTACGGCTAGGTGGTCCGCAAACGCTTGCGCAGACTTTTGTGTCCTCCGGGAGTCACAGCAGGGCATCCGTTACCAAGAACCATAACAGTGGAGAGAGAACCCCTCCCTCTGGGCTGCCCCTGAGACATTATGCTTCAATAAACTTCTGGCCGACCGATATGTGGATTTTTCTCCAATCTAGCATGTGAAGGATCCAACTGGTTAGCAGCGACTCGATTCCATGCTGTCTTGCCATCACAAATTGCCGCGAATGAGGCATAATTGAAGGCACCTTCGATGTCCATAAATGCGCCTAAGTCGTATTCTTTTTCGGACATCACCTTTTCAAGTTTTGCCGTAAGTTCATGGAATGCTGTCTCCGTGGATTTGCCTTTCTGGTGGGCGTGTTGCCTATGGTGAAGTGGCCACTTAGGGATGTGTGTATCCCTTATGAACCGATCTACTAGTCTTTCTAGTTCTTTTAGCAGAAAGGACGTTAGGCTGATCGGTTGAAAGCTTTTTGCGTCTGTGTGGGTGGGTTTTCCCGGTTTGGGAATGAACAACACCTTCACATCCCGCCATTTAATTAGAATATAAGCGTGAGCTAGGCATCCACGATATATATTCCGAATATGTAGACCCAGGGCATCCATTCCCTCTATTACTAGCGCAGGGATGGTGCCATCCGGACCTGCAGACTTGTATCTATGGAACGAGTTGAACGCCCATTTCACTCGCTCCAGTGATACTACTTTGCATGCCAGATTCCAGTCTCTCGGTTGAGGGCTGTATGCACCGGTTGGCCCCGAGATTAGATTTTGGATGCTGCCGGGGAAGTGTACTTCAAGCAAATGGTTTGCCGTTTCTTCATCGCTGTCTGTGTGCTACCCATTCCCTAAACGTAACTAACCCAGTTTCTGGCTACATTCTTTGACCAGAATCCGCTTCAGCTTTGAGGTTGCCTCAAGAGAGTTAGTCTCTTCGTAAAAGCGTCTCCAAGATGATCGCTTAGCCGATCTTATGCTCTTCTTTAGAACCTTCTGTGCCTCTTTATAGCGATTCCAGCTAGTGCCTGATTCACCCTTCAGAGCACAATTGAGGACCATCCTTGTCGTTCTCCTCTGTTTTGCCAAATCCGAGTTCCACCATGGTGTTTTACCCTTCTTTGACATCTTGAGTGGACAGGTTTCTTCGAAAGCTTCTCTCATGCTAGTTGTGATCATCTGGGTTGTCTTCTCAATTCCAGCAATGGATTTGATGCGCTTCCCAGGGATCGTGACTCGGGCGCTCAATTCTATTTGATACATCACCCAATCTGTCTTCCTCGGATTCCGAAATGGAGTGTGTGGAGGTGGACCCATGCCCATAACGAAATCAATGCGTCTGTGATCCGAGAGTGTGATATCGTTTGATACTCTCCACTCTCCGATCAGAGCCGCGATGTCAGGAGATGCCACCGTGATGTCGATGACCTCTCGCCTGACAACGTCGAAGAAAGTGAGTTCATTACCCACATTTAAGATCTGCAAATCGGTTCCTACTAGATACTCCGGTAGTCTCGATCCTCTTGCATTGATGTTCGAACTTCTCCAGCATATGTGGTGAGGGTTGACATCACATCCTGCTATTACCCCCATGCCTTTACTTTTGGCATATTGGATAGCTCTGCTGAATGTTCCACTGGGAACGTCTTCTGCGTCGTAGGGAAAATATAAAGAGCACCATAGTATCTCTTTATCTCACTGTTGACTTTTTATGGTTAGCTTAGCCGATGTGGTGTCGGCCGTTAACCAAGTTAGCCTGGAAGACTTTGGTCCGGGGTCGATGGCTTCCATTGGCATACAATAGGTCAGCATGTTGGAAGTTTAGGCCCCTGACTGCCCCATCAACAACCCACGGTTCTTGTATGAGGTATTATTAGATGATAGTGGTAATCTAATCCTTGGAATAAAGTCACAAGTCGACACCCAATATATCGTACATAACCAGGTACTTATGTAGGTATATTTCCACTTACTTGCGTGCTTTCAGTGGAAGGACATCAACACATACATGAAACAACGTTTAGTAATGCTGGCTGAACTGGTATCATAACCGCCCTAAATGTATAAAGAAGGACGATATGCTTACATTCTAAAATATAGTCCAAAACCAAAGGAACCCCAATGATCCCTTAGCAGAAAGTTTACTGAGACATCTAAGAAACTCAAAAGGTGAAAACTTTCTGAATAAAGAACACTGCAGCGAGTCATTTTCAACCTCTCATTGCCTTTCTCTGGATTTCCCCGATATTGTCACAAGGCGGGCACGTGATGGTTGATCATCAACCTCTCGGTCCCGGATTCACAAATGAAATATCCGCGTCCCCCATCTAAGAGCCAAAATTCTTAGAACGCTTAACTTCCCAACTGGTCTAATTAGAAAAGTTAGCCACGAGTTCCACTTTCTATTTGTGATAGGAATTTTCCGCCCGTAAACAATTGAAGTTTTGAAGAAAGGTGCAGTTCTCGCGCCTATATCCAATCAAAAAACTGCATCTCTACCTCTACTGGTTGAGCCAATGCCAACAGCTGCTAAAATTCCACCCAACTGCACAAGTACATCACCATTACCATCAATAAAATCACAGTCTGCGCAAGCGCATTCGCCCGCAATAAAAGCAGGTGCAGCATCCACAACAGCCACCACAGCATCATTTATGGTCACAAGTGCAACAACAGCCCCCATCTCATTGGCAGCTATCACCGGCGTCGGTTGGAAATTTAGTAGGGTCACAGTTGGCAAATGGTTTCCCATTGTCAATACCCAAAATCCCACGGGGAACACAAAGAACTTGAGGATGAGCAAGAGTTTCGCAGTCATGCTTCTACCAACATCCGCACCCAAACATCCTTGATATTCTGCTTCACCTCCGCAAAGCTACAGGAAGAAGAGAAAGCTAAAGAGAAGAATACAAGCGTGTGGCCGAAGAAAAATGTAACGAATGGCGATGTAATCAATGACTACGGTGGGCGTACAGGTGCCGCTGTTTTGGCGTAGGAGCCCGGCAGCATGATTCCTCCAGTTCGACGGCCAATTCACTTTAGCCGGCTTCAGACACACAATTACGCGCTGGTCGGGCTGGACGAGGAGCCGGTAAAGCTTGTCTCCGACATCCTCCTCCTGAAGCAGTTGAGTGGTGACATAGTCGGCACCAAGTTGCTACAGTCTTTGCGGCTGCAGGAGCTCCCGGAGAGCACACAACCCATCCTGGCATATACAGATTCGGAATCCCTGGACTCGTTGGCTGCCACCGCGGATAAAGTTCGTGAGAACCACGTGCAATTCATGCTTGGTCGGGTGTCTCGCGATGAGTCGAGCCAGGTGACTCAGTTGCAGCAGATGGTGGCAGCATTAGCAGCTACCTTCTCTGAGTTGGCAGAGGCCGTCGGGGCTTTGCGTTCGAGGAGTAGGACTAGGTTTAGATCTGCCTCCCGAAATAGGCGATTGGATAGTAGGTCGTCGGGACCTTCGGCAAGTGCAAGGGCATCCTGGTACCATCGTAGCTTCGCCGAGAAACCTAAGAAATGTACCATCACCTGCAATTTTTAACTAACCAATTCAGGCCTGCCGAGAGTTCTCGCGACTGCTACCCGAAATGCAGCACCACGTCGCCTCACAATCTACGACCCCTTGAATCGGCGTGGCTACCTAGTCGATATAGGCGCTGAAGTTTCAGTTCTTCCCATATCTTCTTTTTCTTCAGCCTTTGTCCCGTTCACAAGCGGCTCTATCAAATGCCTGATCTGGATGCAATCTCGAGGTTTTTAAATCCCCATCCAGCGCTTCAAGCCATCGTTGTTTCGGCCTGTCTTTTGGTCATTTACCATCGACTTCGATGTTCAGACCAATCTTGGCAAGTGAATTCTCGTTAGCGCGAATTACGTGACCGTACCATCGAAGACGCCTCTCTCACAGTTTTTCCACGAGCGGTGCAACCCCATAACGATCGCGAATATCCCCATTTTGGATGTAATCAAAACGTGTCACGCCATTAGTCCAACGTAATATCTTCGTCTCCATTACTGCAACATGCCGTTCATTGTCTTTTATAGTCGGCCAAGACTCAGAACCATAGAGGGCGACAGGACGAACGACGTTGCGGTAATTTTTTGTTTTGAGACGTTCGTTGATACGTCGATCTCAAAGAACGTCACTTCATTCAGGTTGCGTTAATGCGTGAAGCAATCTCATAACGCAGTTCTCCATTGGCTGATAGCGTTGACCGGAGGTATTTAAATTGCTCAGTTCTGGACAGGTAGCGATTGTGCCTGTTTCATCGCGATAATATGATAATATAATACCGCAATGGTTAAAACTCGCGGCAGCAAATTCTTCGTCGATCCGCACGTACGGCTACAGGCAGGTAGACTTGCGTTTAAGACTTCGACGAGCATTTTACTGGCGCTTCATTATCGAGGATATCAACATACCCATCTTAGGCGCGGATTTCCTGAGCCACTATGAATCGCTAGTTGATATACATAACAGTATCCTCATTGACCCCACAACTTCCCTTAGGTCATCAGGAAAAATCTCATCCAGCTCACTCAGCACTCTTTCCATTGTTTTTGAGGCCGACGCACATATTCGCGAACTTAGTTTCTGAACCCGTTAAGCATGATGTTCAGCACCACATCAATACTATTGGCGCCCCGATCTTTCCTAAGGTGCGCCCATTACCACCGCAGGAGCTCACAATTGCACAGAAATAGTTCAAAGAACTTTTTAAGCAGGGCATTTGCAGACCGCCAAACAGTTGCTGGTCTTCGCCACTTCACATGGTCCCTAAACCTAATGGCGAATGGAGACCTGGTGTCGATTACAGACGTCTGAATGCTCAGGCCATTTCAAACGGATACCCCATCCAATTCATTCACGATTTTGCGCCCTCTATCGCAAACTGTCGTATTTTACCGACCTTCAGATCACTGTAGGTCCGAAAGACATTCCGCAAACGGCAATATGCACAACTTTCGAACTCTCAGAGTTCACTAGGATGATTTTTGGACTATACAACGCGGCGCAAACCTTGCAAGGATTCATCCACTCTATTCTAAGAAACCTCAACTTCTGTTTCGTTTATTTGGATGATATCCTGGTCGCATCTTCCTCTGAGTCCGAGCATTTAGAACACCTGGAGTACCTTTTTCAACGTCTCCTTGAGGTAGGTCTAGTTCTTACCTTTGAGAAATGCAAATTCTTGCAATCCTCGGTCACCTGATTACCCCTGAAGGCATCCAATCGGACCCAGTCAAAGTGTAAGCGATTTCGTGCTTCCCGCTTCCAAAAACAGTTAAGGATCTCAGAGGGTTCTTGGGCATGTTAAACTTCTATCGTTGTTTCTTGCCCAGTGCCGCCTACCATCAATCGTTCCTTAACGCTTTATTGTATGGGCCGAAAACCAAAGACTCTCATCTGATTGTGTGGTTCCCAGAGGCTATCCAGGCGTTTGAGACCACCAAGCAACATTTGGTGGATGCCACACTTCTGGCATTCCCTCAGCAAGATGCACCCCTAGCCATATTCGTCAATGCCTCAAATATTGCCTAAAGTGCTGATCTTCACCAAAAGTGAATCAAATCTGACAGCCGTTCAGTTGCTTCTTCAAACAGCTCAATCCCGCTCAACGAAACTACAGCACCTACGACCGTGAGCTATTCGCCGCGTACCTCGCAATTAAATACTTCCGATATTCCCTTGAAAGCAGACCGTTCACATTATTTGCGGACCATTAGCCACGCCAACTTCGGCACTTGAGCTTTATCAGCCAGGTCCCTTCGGACATTCAACATATGTCTGAAAAAGATAACGTGGTTGCTGACGCTTTGTCACGGGTTGCAGAGGTCAAAATCCCCGCCACCGTCGATTTGCCGGCAATCGCCGAGGCGCACTTTCAAGGAGTCTCCTACCTTCGGCCCAATATCCAGTATATACTGCGAGACCTCAAACAAGGGACCATGGCCATATATTCCTACCGATTTCCGAAAATAAGTATTTCACGCCAATCCACGATCTGGCGCACCCAGGCATTAGGACAACGAATCAGTTAGTTACCGCGAGGTATTGCTGGCCGTCCATGAACAAGCACATTAATTCATGGGCCAAACAGTACATTGCATGCCAGAAGTGCAAAACTACAAAGCATGTGAGGAAAGAGGTAGGAGTGTTCCCTCGTTCCACCAAGCGTTTCCACACAATCCACTTCGACATCATTGGCCATTTGCGAGATTCCCAGGGTATTGCCTCAAAGTCATAGGTTTACGCGATGGCCTGAGGCGATACCTGTGAAAAACATTGCTGCACAATCTTATGCAGAGGCCCTCTGTCGAAAATTGATTCCACCCTTTGGTGTGCCGGCAATTATAATCACCGACCAAGGAATACAGTTTGAGTCCGCCCTTTTCTCAGACTTGGGGAAACTTCCCGGCTTGAAACGGCACCGGACAACACCGTATCACCCGCAATCCAATAGGATGCTCGAAAGATGGCACAGGACGATGGTCACAGGTCCTGCCACTTGTTCTACTTGGCCTCCAGACAGCCAATCGACAAAAATTTGCTACAAGTTCCGCGAGCTGGTATAGATGGCAAGTTGCATCATCAAGACGGTTTACAAAACTATCAACCAGCCAAATTTCCCTAAGTGGTTTGCCAGTCATGAACACCGACTGCGCGAGATAATATTAAAAATCGGACGGCACGTGCTATAGCTAACTCGAATGCTAGCAGTTCGGCGAGATTAGGGACGAAGTTCTTGATTCAAAAGTATTATCTCCCTGTTAGGACACAATGATTTTGACCCCTCCCTTGTTAGGCCGTTAGACAGTGTATCTCGGACACCGCTCCATGAAACACCGCTTGTAAGCGTACGAACTAAAACAAGGCCTTGGAAGTAGGACCCGAAAAATGAGTTTTCTGGCACTGCACATCGAATCGAAGAAGAAAAGAGCACGGAAGATGCCTTGAAAAACATCACTCGTAGAATTTCCAAGGAAGGAAGTTTGTCGCCAGGCTGCCAGGCTGCCAGTCTGCGATCCTACGAGTCGGTGACTTATGAGAAGGGGTTGAATTTTATCAGATTTGGATTAATTGTTAATTAATATTCTCCAAGTATGTACATAGTTGTCATCCACCGAGGATGGGCATAGGGCGTCTATCATATCTACGTGTCATCATACATGGTCTGTTGAAGTGCGCTTCAACTCCTTCCAGGATTTGCCAAGAACCCTACACTCCTCCTCCACTGTTCTGCGCCAAGTGTTCTTGGGGTGACCCACTCGTCGATCATCTTCCCAGAATGGGTTCCACTGCATTTCGTAGTCAGCAATGGAACTATCGCCTCTCCTTAATGTGTGACCTATACACTGCCACTTCCGCCTTCTGAACAACTCGTCCACGGATAACTAGCCTGTGCATCGACAAAATTCTTTGTTCAAAATAGTATCAGGCCAGCGTACCCGCATGACACGTCGCAGACAAGTATTGATGAAGGCTTGGAACTTTTGAGACACAGTGGGGATCACTTTTCATGTAACATGCTGCTCCCGTCTAGCAGTTCGAAAAGAACATTAGCACAGAACAGTCTCAACTTAATATTGTTGTTAAGATGGGTATTTCCATATCGAACGAAGGCAGATCTTACACTGTTAATGCGTGGAGTGACGTCCAATTCGGTGCCACCAACGATAGAAACCACTTTTGCTAGATATCATTAATATCGACGCCTTCAAATCTCTCCCCATTAATGCAGTGCGATGACCCACCAGACTGAGAAACTTGGTTTTGTTGATGTGTTCTTCTTTAGTCCGAATCTACATCCAGAGCCATTTACCCAAGATCCATAACTCGGTAAGAGTGGAAACAGATGCCATCGGCGTAGTGAAGGTGCTTAGGAAAAGGTCACCGATAATGAGGAGAAAAAGTTTCGACAACAAGATGCCCCCCTGGCGGACTCCCCTTCGAATTTGAAATTCCTCTGAGGCTTTACTTCGATACTGCAAATGGCATTTGTTTTTATTTTGGATGTGGCGTGGCGCAACATCTTCATCTCAATTACCGCGAGGCGCCATTCATTGTCTTTTATAGTCGGCCAACAGTCAGAGTCACAGAAGGCGACAAGGGCGAACTTTAACAATCGGACAAAAATGTTTTTTTCCAAAATTCATTTCGTTTTATTGTGCTCACGACCTATGATGTTATCAAATGCTTACCCAACTTTGTATTACCACTTTCAATAACGGATCAATTCGATTATCAGAGGTGAACCAAGTTTTCATTTAATATTAACTTTATTCGTCGTGCCAACAACACGCGGAGTATTCAAAACGTTCTCCCGCAGTACCAATAGAAAAAACATTTTTACGAAACCAAACAGCGAAAGCTGTCCTCTGTCAGTGTCAAAATACACTCGAAGTCTTATCTGCTTTTCATAAAAGGTAACTAAAAGAGATAGAAATTTGTGGGCCAGCAACCAGCGAATTTCGAACCTTTACTACTTCTGAAACGTGAACAATGCCTCGAATACTACGATCTTTTGCGGTGTCAGATTGTTTCTGCTGACTACTGCAAGGCGCAGTGTTTTCACCAGGAAACCGGTTTTGAAAGGATTCTGAATACAAGATTCTGATCCAGGTTCATGGCTATCACCAGTGTACAGTCCTATGCACCAACGGAGATTTCCAATATAATGGAGGAGGAAGCTTTTTACCAGTAATTACAAGCTGTTTAGGAGAGGTTTCCTAAAGGTGACATTGTGATCCTGATAAACGATCTGAATATCAAAGTGGGCTCTGACAACACCCTGCTCGTATATGTGAGTGGGGAACACAGTTTTGGTGGCCTTAACGAAAATGATGAGAGGTTTTCGGATTTCTGCAGGTTCACCGGCCTCGTCATCGATAGCACATTATTCGAGCACAGAGGTTGCCATAAGGTCAGTTGGGTTTCAACTGATCGACACCATACAGGCAATCATATTAACCACTTTGCGGTTGGCAGTAGTTTTAAAACTAACATCGGCCTCAGCATCGCTTACTCTCGCAGGATTGGAGAACTACGACTCCTCAAGTTCAACACCAACCTGTCGACAGTGGGAGAGCTGTTTTGCTCATCGGATGGCAGATACACTGAGTAGCCCACTTGACAATATCGATGAGCATTGAGCCACCATCAAAAATGCTCTGTTCAAGAGTGCTACACAGTTCTAAAATCTGGCTGACTAGTAAATAATAGAAGCGGATCGATGGACAGAAGGAATTGAAGGCTCTTTTGACAGCTGCAAGCAATGGTGAGCGTGATGTACTCGAACTACGTGCAAAATGCCGGGAAGTTCAACATAATATGCACTTTAACAAATTGCGCTGGTCAGGGAAGCGAAAGGTACCACAGAACGCAATGATTTCAGAAGTGTACACCGTAGAAGAACGGAAGAACTGGCATGTGGCCGCAAATCTGTCGATCGGCCTGTGAAGAACGTTAACGGTCGACTTCTTATCCACAATGGCGAGCAGCTGAAGAGGTGGAAAGGCCACTTCTCCACGGTGCCCTTAACCGTATCTCATGCAGATGAAATAGCCAGTCACCATAACATACGGATGCGGACTATTCGTCCAAGTAGAAGGGAAATTATTTCGGCCATCAATGCAATCAAACGGATTAAAGCCACTGGATCTGACAGCCTAGTTATTTATTGTTGCTACTGCAGATTTTCTATTTCCACCCGTATGGAAATCCTGGCAAGCCGAAACTTCTCCCAAGGAGAGGAAGAAGGGCATCCGTTTTGAATCTGTCACTTGGAGAGATATGGTACAAACATAATAACTAAAATAATCCTGGGCGTCAAGAAACATTTCGGAAACTCGATCGACAGAGGGCAGTCTGATTTCCGCTCCGGATCCTCCTGCATTGTCCATATCAGTAAAATCCGCGGGGTTTAGATCTTTGTTTCACGTGTTCTTCACCAATTTCGAGAAAGTTTTCGATAGTAGAATACCTCAGGTGCTCTAGGCGGGGGATACCAGAAAAACGAATAGCTATTATCAGAGCATGGCATGGTAGAAAATGTTACATGCTGCATCAAAGTAAAATTTCAGAGGAATTTGAGGTCTAAACAGACTATGACATCTTTCCTCAAACATCTCAACTACGCTGATGACATTGGCAGAAAATAAAAGGCATCGATCAATTAGGATATCTAGGACAGGTAATATCTGCCGACGGTGATGCCGAACTGGATGTCACCCGACGCATTAGTAGCGCTAGATCCGCTTTCGCTGTCTTATCTAAAATCTGGAAATGCAGTTACCTCAACAGCCACATCGAGCTGAGATTATTCTGTGCTAGTGTTCTTTTCGTGTTTTTACTCGAAGGATCAAAACCTTCATAACCTTCAAATCTGCGACACATCATCGTTGTACGCTAACCTGATACTATTTCGTACAAAAAACTTAGTCCAAGCACAAGACTGTCATCCATAGTGATACGATCGGAACACGGAATTGGCAGTGGATAGGTCACACATTAAGGAGGGGCAATAATTCTATTGCTGACTACGCCGTGCGGCCTCCCCCTCGGACACCACCTTGTCGCGGTGGGGGAGCCTGTAGTAGTTTACAACTACACTAAGGGTGTCCAAAAATATGAATATGGAAACGATGGATTTAAACTCTCCAAGTGGTAAGAAGTCACAGACTTCGAATCCACCCGCGACCATGAGCAATCATGTCGCGGCCGAGGCGCGGATTTTGGAGGCCTCACCACATTCATATTCGCCTACAGATCAATCTGTAGAAAGCATGCTTTCCGACTCAGTGGAAAGTTTGCACTTGGTGCCTACGGCGAAGTTAGCCAGAAAGGAAAGTACGGAAACTTTCAAATTGGGAGAAACTGGAAATCCGACTACGGCTGAATTCTGCCTATCAGAACCTTCTCCTTCATCCTTACCAGGAAGAGCGGAAGAACGGGAAGCTGGTGACGTGGACGCTACTGGTTTAACGCCGGTGTGTGGAAATGGATCCAAGCGGTCCGGACACCGTGAACCTGGAAAGGCCCGAAGCCGACGGCAGAAGAGAGCACTGCGAAGGAAGAAGAAGCACCTTTGGAATGAGGACATGGACGTGGCTGTACCACTAGGCGCGGTAACGCCCAGAGAAATCGGACACAAGGAAGCGGAATCTCCGGCGGAAGGTGGGGATAAACCGGAAACCCCGGTAACATCCACACTGGACGCACCAGACTCTTCTGTCAGCGACAATAGACTAAGTTTATGTCGAAAAACATAAAGATTGGTCAAATCAACCTGCAGCATGCCAAAGCTCCCTCCTACCTGTTGGCACCGAGAATGACAAAGCTACAGGATTTCCCCTATATCTTTCTGGTGCAAGAACCGTGGGTTCGATTTAACAGAATCTGTGGCATTGGATCAGTAAAGGGGGCTAGGATCTTCTACGACGAAAGATCCATAAGACCGAGAGCTTGCGTCCTGATGTCAAAACGGTTAGAGGCAACTATGCTGAGACAATGTTGTTCCCAGGACTTAACTACGGTCATCATACAATACCAGATAAATGGCGAGAGGAAAAACATCCTAGTTGCCTCCGCTTATTTACCCTATGATTCTTTGTATCCTCCACCGACACAAGAGCTTAGGGATCTGGTGGCGCATGCAGAATCAAATGGTCTCGAACTCTTAATAGGTTGCGATGCGAATGCTCAACATATTTGTTGGGGCAGTACCAAATGCAATCCAAGAGGAGAGAAGCTATTTGATTTCATCACTTCAGCTAGTCTTATGACTGCAAACGTAGGGTGCGCCCCTACGTTCGTGGGACCGAGAAGAAGCGAAGTAATTGACCTAACAATCTGTACCTCAAAAGTGTTAGAGCTGATTACACACTGGCGAGTGCTAGACGAGGTCTCACTGACAGATCATCGATACCTAGAATTCAATCTGACTATTGTGGGCGAACAGTCTGCGGTTCAAAGAGGGAACCCTAGGAAAACGGATTGAACAAAATTCAATGAACTTCTTGGCAATAAAGTACAGTTCCCTAGGCGACTAAGGACTCCTTTGACGCTGGAAGATGAATTGAAAACTCTGAACTGCACACTTTTAGAGTGCTATGAAGAGGCTTGTCCTATTTCCCGAGGCTAAAGCGGTAAAACGGCTCCTTGGTGGAACCGAGAACTGCAAAAACTCAGGAAATCAACCAGGCGACTTCTAAACCGTGCTTGCAAAAGTAACAAGAACGAAGACTGGTTAAATTTCAGGAACTCACAACGTGAATATAAGAGACTCGTTAGGTGTTCGAAACGAGACTCCTTAAGAGCGTACTGTGAGGAACTGGAAGGCGAAAGAGAGACTTCAAGGCTGTGCAGAGTCCTCAAAAGGGATGAGTCGGCCAAGTTGGATTCTCTTAGAAAACCCGACGGTACTTTCACGAGCTCCAGACTGGATTCAGTATAAACCCTCCTGGAAGTACACCACCCGGGAGAACGGGTGAGAGAAGTGGTAGGGGGAGAGTTGACGGTTCTTGCGACCCATTCAACACGCAAGTGTTGCAAGGGGAACTGGAACACTGCGAAAGCGGTTGTTACCCATGTAGAGGTGAGAGCTGCCATACTGTCCTTTGAACATTTCAAGGCACCTGGCATGGATGGCATCTATCCGGCAATGCTAAAGGAGGGTATGAAGCATTTAGAGCCACCTCTAAGAAATATTTTTCGAGGATGTCTTGCTCTGGGCTACGTGCCTTCCTCTTGGCAACAGGGTAAGGTAGTTTTCATACTGAAACCTGGAAAAGATGACTATTTTAATCCAAAGAACTTCAGACAGATCAGCTTGACTTCATTCTTGCTGAAAGGTTTGGAGAGACTGGTGGAGCGTCACATTCGTGGAAACGCACTTAGGTCACACCCACTTAGTGAAAACCAACATGCTTACCAACGTGGAAAGTCCTGTGAGTCTGCTCCTCATTCTTGGTCACAAAGATAGAGGATACAACTTTGAATGGCCAGTACGCGATGGGGGTGTTCGTGGACTTTGACTGTGCACCTTCTCAAACACTGCCGCCAGAGCGCATGCAGATCGATTAGATCTATGGGAAAACAACGGATGTGGGGAGCACAGAGCATTGGAAGAGTTACTGGAAGGACTGAATCCAGTCCTTACAATGCATTCCGATTCTCGTCTCCCCATACATCTGTTTGGTAGAAGATATGAAGTTACGCTGAAGTGTAGAGAGCACTGGGAAGACCCAGGGGAACGCGTGGCGGGATACACGGAAGTCTTCTACACCGATAGCTCAAAAACACCAGAGGGTCCTGGAGCCGAGTCTACCTCTCGAATAAAAACGAGAAATGAACTTTTCCTTTGGGACAATATGCAACGGTTTTTCAAGCCACAGTTTATGCGATCCTAAGGGCGGCAACTGGGTGATTGATGTGCGGTTGAAGGGCAGGCGCATCGCAATCTGCAGTGACTGCCAAGTCAATTGAGGGCATTGAGCAGTCCTTTGATCACCTCGAAAATCGTTCAGGAATGCAGAAACCGTTTGAACGCTATGTCTAGATTCAATACGGTGGAACTACTCTGCGTACCTGGTCACTGTGGCGTAGAGGGAAATGAAATCTCGGACGCTTTAGCGAAAGAGGGGTCAATCTCCCCTATGCCGGGACTGGAGCCAGCAACTAGAGTATCAGTAGCATTGGCTAAGTCTGTTTTCAAAAACTGGGAACAAGCTTCCCATAATGACAGGTGGCAGGGCCTAAATGCTGCTCGACACACCAAACTTTTCCTGCCAGAACCGAATATACGTACCGCAAAGTTTATCCTGTCGAAAAGCAGGAGGACTTGCAGGTGTATTGTGGGCAAACGGGCAAAATACCGAACAAACACTACCAAGGAAAGATACGTTTACCTATCAAAAACGCCGCAAGAGACCGAGCAGGACCGTTTTCCTTCTCCCCCGCTCTTTCTGCTTGTTCCACTACTCATTCCACTTGAGTGTTCTCTCTCTTGGGATGTTCGCTTTCGCTTACAATATAATCGATGACTACGGTGGGCGTACAGGTGCCGCTGCTTTCGCGTAGGAGCCCGGCAGCATGGTTCCTCCTGTTCGAGGCCCAATTCACTTTAGTCGGCTTCAGACACACAATTACGCGCTGATTGGGCTGGGCGAGGAGCCAGTTGAGCTTATTTCCGACATCCTCCTCCTGAAGCAGTTGGGTGGTGACAAAGTCGGCACCAAGCTGCTACAGTCTTTGCGGCTGCAGGAGCTCCCGGGGAGCACACAACTCATCCTGGCATATGCAGATTCGGAATCTCTGGACTCGTTGGCCACCACCGCGGATGAAGTTCGTGGGAACTACGTGCGATCCATGGTTGGTGGGGTGTCTCGCGATGAGTCGAGCCAGGTGGCTCAGTTGCAGCAGATGGTGGCAGCATCAACGGCTATTGTCTCTGAGTTGGCAGAGACCGTCGGGGTTTTGCGTTCGAGGAGTAGGACCAGGTTCAGATCCGCCTCCCGAAATAAGCGATTGGATAGTAGGTCGTCGGGACCTTCGGCAAATACAAGGGCATGCTGGTACCATCGTAGGTTCGCCGAGAAACCTAAGAAATGTACCAGCAGCACCACGTCGCCTCACAATTTACGACCCCTTGAACTGACGCAACTACCTGGTTGATACAAGCATTCAAGTTTCAGTTCTTCCAATATTCTGGCATAATAATAATAATAATATCGCAATCGTTAAAACTCGCGGCAGCAAATCCGTCGTCCATCTGCACGCATGGCTACAGGCAGGTAGACTTGAGTTTAGGACTTCGACGAGCATTTTCTTGGGGCTTCATTACCGCGGATATCAGAATACCCATCTTAGACGCGGATTCCCTGTGCCACTATGGATTGCTAATGGATATACATAACAGGTCCCTCATTGACCTCACAACTTCCCTTAGGTCATCAGTAAAAATCTCATCCTGCTCACTCAGCACTCTTTCCATTGTTTTTGAAGACGACGCACATATTCGCACTTAGTCGTTGAACCCGTTAAGCATGATGTTCAGCACCACATCAATACTATTGGCTTCCCGATCTTTTCTAAGGTGCGTCCACCGCAGAAGCTCACAGTTGCACGGAAATAGTTCAAAGAACTGTTTAAGCAGGGCATTTGCGGACCGCTAAACTGTTTGCTGGTCTTCGCCACTTCACATGGTCCCTAAACCCAATGGCAAATGGAGACCGTTTGTCGATTACAGATGTCTGAATGCTCATGCCATTTCAAACCGATACCGCATCCCATTCATTCACGATTTTGCGCCCTCTATCTCAAACTGTCGTATTTTACCGACCTTCAGATCCCTGTAGGTCCGAAGACATTCCGCAAACGGCAATATGCACATCTTTCGAACTCTTAGAATTCACTAGGATGATTTTTGGATTGTACAACGCGGCAGAAACCTTCCAGGGATTCATCCACTCTATTCTGAGAAACCTCTATTTCTATTTCATTCTTTCTGGCATGCAAATTCTTGCAATCGCAGGTGAGATTCCTCGGCCACCTGATTACCCCTCAAGGCCCCAAATCAGACCCAGTCAAAGTGTAAGCGATTTCGAGCTTCCCGCTTCCAAAACCGTTGGATAAGGTAAACCTCTATCGTCCTTTCTTGCCCAGTCCGGCCACCATCAATCGTTCCTTAACGTCTTCTTGTCTGGGCCGAAAACCAAAGACTCCCATCTGATTGTGTGGTTCCCAGAGGCTATCCAGGCGTTTGAGACCACGAAGCAACAGCTAGTGGATGCTGCACTTCTGGCATTCCCTCAGAAAGATGCACCCTAACCATATTCGTCGATGCCTCAGATATTGCCGTAGGTGCTGCTCTTCAACAAAAAGTGAATCAAATCTGGCAGCCTTCTTCAAACAGCCTCGCAATTAAATACTTCCGGTATTCTCCTAAAGGAAGACCGCTCCCATTGATCACTGGCCATTAGCCACTCACTTTTACTTCGAAACAATAGTCCGACAAAGCGTCCCCTCGCCACTTGAGCGGTACTTGAGCTTTATCAACCAGGTCACCTCCAACATTCAACATATGCCTGGAAAAGATAACGTGGTTGCTGATGCTTTGTCACGTGGAGGTCAATTTTCCGGCAATCGCCGAGACGCAGAAGAGGGAGACAATTCTTCAGAGCTTAAGGACTAACTCCAGATACACCTTCAGGGAGTTTCCTATCTTCGGATGAATATCCAATATATACTGCGAAACGTCAAACAAGGGACCAAGGCCATATATTCCGGTCGAGTTCCGAAAGGAAGTATTTCGCGCCGTTCACGATCTAGCGCATCCAGGCATTCGGACAATGAATCGGTTAGTCACCGGAAATTATTTCTGCCCATCCATGAACAAGGACATTAATTTTTGGGCAAGACAGTGCATCGCGTACCAGCAGTCCATAACAACAAAGCATGTGAGGAAAGAGGTAGGTGCGTTCCCTCGGTCCACCAAGCATTTCCATACAATTTACCTCGACATCATTGGCCCGTCGCACGGTTTGGACGCGGTATTTCCTCAAAATCATCGATATGTTTACGCGGTGGGCTGAGGCGATACCTCTGAAAGACAGCACTGCACAATCTTGTGCTGAGAATGGATTCCAAACTTCTCGGCTTTAAACGAGAGATAATTTTTAAAATCGGACGACACGTGCTAGAGCTAACCTGAATGCTAACAGTGAATAACCTGAATGCGAAGGTGGACTCTGACAACACCTTGTTCAGGCATGTGGTGACCGTAATGATAGTGATGCGACGAATGTGGATTTCTACAGGTTCCACCACTTCGTCATTGACGGCACATTCTTCGAGCACAGAGATTGCCATAAGGCCAGATGGGTTGCGACTGACCGATACCATACGGGCAATCAGATTAACCTTTGTGCGGTCAGTGGTTGATTTAAGAGTTGTCTTCTAGATGTGGGTGGAAAGGGAGGCACTAACATCGACCTCGCGGAAGATCACCCTTGCTAAGTCCCGTTTTCATGCTGGGTCCATCACTTCTTGAAAGGCTGGAGAGCTGAGACCCCCCAAGTTCAACTAAATCCCGCTCGACACTGGGAGAGCTATCTTGCTCATCGGATGGTAGATACACTGAGTAACCCGCCTGAGAATATCGATGAGCATTGGCTTTTTTCTTGGAGGGGGCGTCGTAAGATTTGGTTGACTACAGAATCATGGAAGCGGATCGATGAACAGAAGGGAATGAAGGCTCTTTTAACGGTTCCGAGCAATGGTGAGCGTGACGCGCTCAAGCTACGATACCGTGCGAAATCTCGGGAAGTTCAGCGGCATGACAAAAGGAAATTTGTTATTGTGCTGGTCAGTGAAGTGAAAGGTACCACAGAACGCAATGATTTCAGAAGTATATGCCGCATCAAGAAGAAACAGGCATGTGGTCGCAAATCTGTCGATCGTCGTCCTGTGAAGAACATTAACGATTGACAATTGTCCACGACGACAAGCGGGTGGTGAAGAGGTATATCACTTCACCACGGTTCCTAACCGTATCTATCTATCTATCCGTAAATAACTAGTCACCGGATAACTAATGTCAGGGAACGTGTTCTCCTCGAAGCATTCGCGGAGCATGACGTGGTACTGGCGAATATTGGGTCTTCGTACACTTTCCGGGGAAGGGGCCTGGGATCTATAGTGGACCTGACATACGTGAGTGCCACTTTAGCCAGTAGAATCGCTTGGCATGTCAGTGAGGACTATACTCACAGCGACCACCAGGCAATCTGCATAGAGATCAAGGGCGGATCGAGCTCGAAGAAAGAGTTTTCGCAGAATGCCGGGTGGTATGCTTGGCTGGACAGTGAAAGCTTTCGAGGGGGACACGTTTTCCGTGGTGCTCAAATCCGACATATCCCTGATTGGTACGGCTGGAGAGAAAGCCACCCAGATCACTCGATGGGTGACGGAAGCATGCGATGCTACTATGACCAGAAGGCGATTGCTCCCCAGTAGGCAACCCAACTATTGGTGGGACAACGAAATCGCTAGTTTGCGAGCTGCATGTTTTCGGGCAAGGAGGCTTTGCCAGAGGCTCAGGGGAAAACCCGGTGGCGACGGTCGAGAGGAGGCACACAAGCAATTGCGTGGCCGCCTAAAGGAAGCCATTCGGAGGAGCAAAAAGAACTGCTTCAAATAGCTGTGCGACCATGCCGACATAAACCCTTGGGGCGAGACTTACAGAGTGGAGATGAAAAGGCTGCGGAAATCACCCCAGGTGACCTGTCCGCGCCTCCTGAAACAGATTATTACCACTCTGTTCCGTCACCACAAAAATAGGGGAAGGCAAATTTTTGTCCAGCTAAATGACGGCATAATACCGCCTGTAACTGTGGAGGAGCTGCGGGAAATATGTGGTAGGTTCGGTGAAAACAAGGCCCCAGGTTTGGATGGCATCCCCAGCCGAGCTTTGAAACTGGCAGTGAAGACTAGGCCCGACCTTTTCGCCAACACCTTCGAGTCGTGCCTAAAAGAAGGAATATTCCCTGCCCAGTGGAAAAAGCAAAAGTTGGTGTTGCTTCCGAAGCCTGGCAAGCCACCTGGAAACTCAGCGTCGTATCGTCCTATCTGCCTGTTGGATACAATGGGGAAGATGGTGGAGAGAGTCATCTACAACAGACTCCTGCCCATCGTCGAAGCCAGCAATGGTTTGTCGGAACGCCAGTTTGGTTTCCGACGCGCCCACTCTACGGTGGACACAATTGGCATGGTGGTAAACCTGGCAAAAAGTGCACTGATTTCTGGCGGCTGTTGTGCCGTGGTGGCGTTGGATGTCAAAAACGCATTCAACTCGGCCAACTGGAATAGAATTAAAGGGGCGTTCGCTGACATAGGTGTCCCCGGATACTTAGCGAATTTGGTGGAAAACTACCTCTCAGAGAGGACTCTCTGGTACGGGACGGACGAGGGCCCCAAAGAGTACATTGTCACAGCCGGGGTACCACAGGGATCGGTACTTGGTCCCCTGTTGTGGAATATCATGGGGTGCTTGCTCTTCCCGTCCCCTAGCTGTGGTTATTGCAGCAAAACACCCAGAAGATGTGGAGGTTTACGCGACGGAAACACTGAGAGCGGTAAAGTCCTGGCTAGAAAAGGCCGGGCTGACCTTGGCGGACGCGAAAACGGAAGCGGTCTTAATAACGAAACGCAGGAAAAATAACACTGTAAAAGTGGAGGTCGGTGGACATACGGTCGTATCAAAGCCGGCTATCAAATACCTGGGGGTAATAATTGACACCAAATTGAGTTTTAGGGAACACCTAGAGTATGCATGCCAAAAGGCAGCCAGTGCCACCGCGGCACTTGCAAAAATGTTGCCAAATATTGGTGGACCGAAACATTGCCAGAGGTTGGTGCTAGTCGGAGTGGTGCGCTCCACCCTGGTCTACTCGTCGCTTGTGTAGGTTTTTAGTGGTTGTGAATCCCACACGCGCCCGCTGTAGTTCCGCCGTTCGGGCGGCGGACGTGTCTTTCTAAGATTTTCCACCTCCGTGTACGCACAAAAAAAAAAAAAAATATCTAGTCACCCTACCACGCGGATACGCATTGTTTCTGCAAGTAGAAAAAGAGATCATTTCTGACATCAATGCACTTAAACGGAATAAAGCCGCTGCGTTCGGAGACGTACTGAGATCCGAGATTTTTCCCAAGGAGGTGAAGATTCGAAAGAAGGGCACCCATTTTGAATCTAATTATTGGAGAGGTATGACACAAACATAATAACTAAAATAATTTGGCAACGCATCAAAGAATATCTGGAAACTTGATCGACAGAAAGCAAACTGATTTCCATTCTGGATCATCCTGCGCGGAGTTTAGATCTTTGCTTCATGTTCTTCCTAGATTTCGAGAAAGCGTTTAATAGCAGTATATCTAGAGTACTCTAGGACGAAGAAGTATTCCAGAAAAACTAATAATTATAAGAGTATGGAATGGGACAAAATCTCAGAGGAATTTGAGGTCCAAAGCGGCGTCCGCCGGGGTTGCATCTTATTACCGAGCTCATTAGACTATGACATCTTTCCTCAAACACCTCAACTACGCTGATGATATCTGTTTACTTTCTCAAGGGGTCATGGACTGGCCAAACGACTCTGTATTTAAAAAGAGAGGTAAGGAAAATTGGACTGAACTCAGTCTGTCAGATCATCGCACTCTCCCTATCTGCATTAATGGGCAGAACATTAAAGGCATTGCTCAATTAGTATTTCTCGGAAATGTAGGCACCGACCTGGATATCACGCGACGCATTATTAGCGCTAGTTCCGCTTTCGCTGTCTTGTCTAAAATCTGGAAATCCAGTTATCTCAACAGCAACATCGAGATGAGACTGTTTTATGATAATGTTCTTTCCGTGTTGTTATATGGCAGTAGCACATGGAAAGTGACCGCCACTGTCACTCGAAGGCTCAAAGCCTTCATAGACACATGTCTACGGCATATCATCGTTGCACGCTGACCTACTGTTTCGGACAAAAAACTAAGTCGGCCCACAGTCCTATTACCCGTGACAATATTATCGGAACGCGGAAGTGACAGTAGACAGGTCACACATTAAAGAGGGATGATAATTCCATTGCTGACTAGGCTATGCAATGGTATCCGCTCGTTTCAGATGACCGACGAGAAGGTTGCCTCGAGAGCAGTTGGCGCAGAACAGTAGTAGAGGAGTGCAGGCATCTGGGGAAGTCCTCTGGGAAGTTGAACCACATTCCAGTGAACCGTGAACGATGGCGCATAGGATTTAGTTGACGCCCTATACCCCACCAAATGGTGAATAGCAACCATATATAAACTACGGAACTGGTATTTAAATAAATCCAGGCGGTCCCCCGTCTAAGTACTAACTAATTCCTATAACGCTTAACTTTAATAGTTAGACAAGAGTCAAGTTCTTTCTTCTTGTCAAACTATTCAAATGATTATGTGTCTCCACTCCAAAGTAACCAAATTCATTACAAATCAGCCCCTACCTACCCCATTAATTTTTTAATGACTTATACACTGTCAATCAATCATATCGAATCATTCTTTGCCCTGTTGTTGTTTGACTTCGTGAACCAGATGACTAAATATGATTAAATCCAATCCTTCAATCTCATTTACAATCCCTTCCAAGAACTCGGATTCATCCATTATTCACTATCACGTAAACCGATCGATTCTATTCGAGACCCTTATCATCAGACGATAAGCTAATGTTAAAATTACTGGAAGCGATAAGGATTGATAGGAAGTAGCCTCACAACAAAATATGCAAATAGCATTTTCGACCTCTGTCAGTATGTAGACCAAGTTACCTATTCCGCCACCCTCGTGGATGCAGACCACGATACTACCTAAGGACGAAAATAGTAAGAAGCCAAGGAGCTTTACATTGAAACGGAAGCAGTCTAATAGTGCAATAAACTTAATGATGATTGACGCTGTTCGCTTAATTTAACAATAAGGTCAGAACAAAAAGCAGTTATGAACCTCATGTGAACAAAGCACCAATGTAAGACATGTGGTTGTGAAGCGGCGATAATTTGCGCTCTGAAGCATAACTCGAAGTACCCTGCAGTTTACGTGATAGCTTCCAGTTTATAAAAGCACCGAAGAGAAGGATAATTTTGGTTCAACATAAGCATACAGGACATGTCTCCGCTTGATAAAATAGACCGTGTCGGACAGAACAAAAGATCTGGGAAGTCACAAAACATTATGGGAACAACCACTCAAATCTCCATGCGTGTAGATCCTTCAACGATAAGATTGCGCTAATGGGACTTATGTATTATACACTGTAAAACTCAGGTTCTCCTGCAAGTAATGACGGAATTCTTCCACTGAATGCTTACGTACTTTTAAGCCTTCTGCAATCAAACTCATATTAGCACCAGCAGAAGGGTGATATTCTTTGGATAGGCTTCCATTTACAAAAGCTTATTTCAGGCTCTTTCAACCTGACTTCTTTTATGTTTACCTGGAAAGCAATCAATATAGTGACATGGTACCACCATTAGGTTTTTCGCCCCCCTATATCTGTTGCACATTATCATAGTTCTCCCAACAATAAATACATGATAATACGGTCGCCAGCTTTACTGCTGATACTGAGCCTAGCGTCAGCCCCAAACGTCATAACCAAAGTGTCAAAAGTAGAATTTAATTGATAGAAACTCCAATCCGCAGCAAAATTAACTCAGCACGGGATAATCAGACATTGATTCAAATCCAGGGCTAATTGTCCCCCAAACTTTTTTTCTACTAGTCATTAGGTGACGCTTGTCGAAAGGATACATGTTCATGTATGCATGCCTGCTTATCAAGGAACGACCCAATGTCCTGTTCTCCTGAATTACCTCGCCTACTGACTCACAACGCCAACATGTAGGAGTCGAATTAAATATAAAACAGGTTTTCCCATAAAAAATGTATGAACATTACCACGTCAATTACAACTTACCACTGCGTTTCTGAACCGGTGATCCCAAATGGCCATACAGACGACTCAAATCGATTGCCTTCGCCGAGAAGGGAAGCGTTGCTACAAAAACGCTCAGCACAGCACAGCACAACACCACTTTAGACATATTGGCAGAATAATACAATTAGGGTTGGACGACTCCTTTATTCACACTTGTTGAAAATGTCCTTACGAAGGACTCAAGTTATCCGTTGCAAACGGCCTGAGCGCACTCTTTGCTCCTGTTTTTAACTCACGATCCGACAATTTCACGCCCGTACAACTTAAACGAATTTTCAAGTATTTTAGACGAAGCGAACTCTCTTTTGGGATTACTTCAACACCTGAAATGTGAAGGATAATAAAACATGAAAAGAAAAAAGGATCATAAAAATGAAACGCGCAATAAAATAAATTAAAGGTGGAAAAAAAAACTTGAAAAGTTCTCTAAACAAAATATAAAAATATTCTATGTTAAATGCAAGGATTTACTTTAAAATGTCCTTTCACAAAATCGATTGGAATCCGTGAAAGGCTCTCAAAGTGAATCAGAGCAAGTTTAAAATTCGACTGTCTAATTGTGAGCTTTTCAATCCTTCATATATATGACGTGCCAGCAAGGCAAAAAAAGGACCTTCGACTGACGCCACCTATCCACCCACATACCTAATTAAAACAAATGCAGGAAAGCGCCACTATACGCACTCACCTGACGACTGCTGCACTGGCCAAAAAAGGACGAAAAACGAGCGCACAAACCACTCCCAAGCCCGCACTGTCACTGACAAGGAAAGCTCCTCAAGGACCTACTTCTCGCCCCCATTGCTAACAGGTTGATTATCTGCAACGTCATCAAAAAGCTTCAGCAGCCTGTCCTGTTCTCTCTATTGTAAGGAACCTGCCATCTGAGGAAGACAGGACGACATTGTTGAATGTGAACCGCGAAACGAAGGATAATATGTGGGTGTCATGCAAGAGGAAAAGTGGGAAAACGAAGCAAGTCAACATGTTCTGTGGTGGGAATGCAGAGGGTTACATGGTTTTGAAGGGCAACATAACAAGGATGAGAACAAAAAGCACATAGAAAGCTAAAGACGAATCTGTGAACAAGGAGACAGCGGTGTTCATGGAAATATATGGTATACGGTAAAAATTCTGAAAGGAAAATTTCATGATAAATATATCAATGATGAGTGATGAAGGGAAAACATGTCAGAAGTTGGTGCATCACCAGGACAACCGAGTGAATACTTTCCCAGCATGCATCAAGGAGAGGAGTTCAAATAGTTCTAACCAAATTGTCCTAATAATATGGACAAGAAAGAAATGCAGTGGCGAAAACGTAATAAATACGAGCACGACGAAATATATAATAAATAGTTCCGGGTGCTAAGGATTTATGTGAGAAAGTCACTGCCTACTGGTCCCCTCTCCAGGGGTTTTTTTTTTTATGGATGGAGGTGGAAATCTTAGAAAGACGCTGCTGCGCCAGGTTGCAGCACTGTGTGGGATTCGCACCCACTAAAACCACCCCCACTCTTCCGCCCCTCCCCGCGGGACCACCGTGAAGTATTACTTCGCGGGGGAGGCTCTGGTTCGCTATACCAGCTCGTCCATGTCACGTCTTCGTCGCGCCGCCTGCCGAGCTCGATCCAACTCCTGGAGTTTTGTCTGCACCACGGCTACTGCCTCATTTACCGCCATCCAGTTTTCCTCCGACTTCAGTATCTCTTCCACCAGGTTCGAAGGCTCGATGTCCGCCCCTAAGATGCTGTTCAACCTCCTTTTCTGCTGCAGAAATCTGGGACAATGGAACATAACGTGCTCCGGGTCCTCGGGTGTAGCATCGCATTCAGGACAGTTGGGAGACTCGTCCAACTCGAAGCGATACAAGCACTTCCTATAGCCACCGTGTCCCGTAAGGAACTGTGTCAGGTGGTAATTCAACTCTCCGTGCTTTCGGTTGACCCATTTCTCGATACACGGGATCAATGTATGAGTCCACCTGCCCTTGTCGGAGTTTGCCCATCGTTGTTGCCACTTGCCACACAACTCTCTCCTAATGGCTTTTCGGAAATCCGCATTCACCTCGGCTGGATTTGCCTTCCATTTTTCGTAGAGCCAGTGTGCCTCGCTCGCTAGAAGATCTATAGGGATCATTCCCGCGATAACACACACTGCCTCCGTCGACGCCGTCCTAAATGCGCTGCACACCCTTAGCGCAATTGGCCGGTATGCCGAACATATCTTCCTCCGGTTGACAGCGTGGTCCAACGCTCCCGCCCAAACAGGGGCCGCGTATAGCAGCATCGACCTCACCACTCTCGCGATGAGTAGCCTACGACTATACTTCGGCCCTCCCACGTTAGGCATCATCCTTGCAAGGGATGAGCTGGCATTTGCTACCTTCTCTCGCGCATAATCCAAGTGTCCCTTGAAACTCAGCTTGGCATCGATCATCACCCCCAGGTATTTGACAACCGATTTTGAGACGGCCTCACGATTACCAACCTGGATGGTAACCGTGTTGTTCTTCCTACGGTTGGTAATGAGGACCGCCTCCGTCTTTTCGTCCGCCAGGTCCAGCTTGGCCATTCGTAACCATGACTTGATGGTATGAATGGCTTCATTTGCATAAAGCTCCACGTCCTCGGGATGCTTTGCAATTGCAACTACCGCCAAGTCGTCCGCAAAACCAATCAGCGTTGTCTCCTCCGGCACGCGAAGGCCAAGCACTCCGTCGTACATTATGTTCCACAGCAGCGGTCCCAATACAGAACCTTGAGGCACACCTGCTGTCACAATTACTCCTTCGGCCCGTCGTCCGTCTCGTACCAGAGAAGTCTGTCCAAAAGGTAACTCTCTATTAGCCGAGCCAAGTAGCTAGGAACACCCAGTTTGGTCAAAGCGCCCTTAATCCAGCCCCAGTTGGCTGAGTTAAAAGCATTTTTGACGTCCAGCGTCACCAGAGCACAACATTTGCCCATGGCCATTGCATTTCGAGCCAATTCCACGACCTTTGCTACTGCATCGACCGTAGAACGGGCTCGCCGAAACCCATATTGCCGCTCTGAAAGACCACCCGCAAGCTCGATGAACGGGAGCAACCTGTTGTATATCACCCTCTCCAACATCTTCCCCATGGTGTCTAAGAGACAAATAGGGCGATATGAAGAGGGCACGCCGGGTGGTTTTCGGGGCTTCGGTAGCAAGACCAGCTTCTGCCTCTTCCACTGGGCGGGAAACACTCCTTCCGCCATGCACGATTCGAATGTGCTTGCGAACCACCTTGGTCTAGCCTTGACCGCCACCTTCAGAGCCCCGTTCGGAATTCCGTCCAATCCCGGAGCGTTGCTGTCCCCAATACGTCTGCAGATTTCCCAAAGTTCCTCTTCGGTAACATCAGGGATCGAGAAGACGTCCTGCTGAGCTGCCAGTTGGGGTTCTCTTTCGTCCTGCTCCTGCTGCGGGAAAAGAGTTGTAATTATTTGCAACAAGAGCCGTGGGCATGTCACTTAAGGTGATTTTCGCCCGCGGGTCTTCTTCATTACAACTTGGTAGGCTGTACCCCACGGATTCGTATTAGCCTCCATGCAGAGCTTCTGGTAGCATTCCCGCTTGCTTCTCCGAATGGCCTTCTTAAGGTTGCTTCGCAGATCCCTGTATTCCTCCTCACGCTCCTGGTGCTCCGGCCTTCCCCTTGTCCTGTGGGAAAGTCTCCTCGCTCGGAGACAAGAGGATCTCAAGGCAGCGATCTCCGTGTTCCACCAGTAGTTTGGCCTCTTGCCGTGGTGCAAACGTCGTCGTGGCATCGTAGCGTCGCATGATTCGGTTACACACTGAGACAGCTGTGTGATCCTTTCCACCGCTGTTCCATCCGGATCATGGGCTCCCTCCAATGCGGCCAGGAATGTCTCCTCGTCGAAAGCTCCGATAGACCAGCCAACCGCCTTAGCCTTTCCACCTCCAGAGCGTCGTTGACTGCTTCCCCGGTTCCCAGCGCAGGGGAAAATGGCCTGGTGGTCACTGTGAGTGTAGTGCTCACTCACTTGCCAAGCCATCTCCCTCACCAGTGAAGTGCTAACAAATGTCAGGTCAACAATCGAACTCGACCCTCTTCCTCGAAATGTGGGCACGCATCCAACGTTGGCCAGCACGATGTCCAGCTCCGCAAATGACTCCAACAGAATTTGACCTCTGGTGTTCGTCGATGGGCTTCCCCACTCCAGGGCCCACGCGTTGAAATCGCCCGCAATGATTTTAGGGCTGCGGTCTCTAGCATCCAACACCAGACTGTCTAACATCTCCTCATATTCTGCTAAGGTTGCACTAGGAGGAGCGTAGCAGCTGTAAATATGGACACCGTTGACCTTCGTCCTTATAAAACCGGCTGCCGGGGGGACCATGACTTCCTGAATGGCCTGTCTTCCGCACGCCCAGATTGCGGCGTTGCCAGACGCATCCACCGCCCAAGTCGCACCGCCGTAGTTTCTGTACGGCTCGCAAATAACCGCGACATCGACATTCGACTCTCGAATGGTTTGCGAGAGCAGATCCTGAGCTGCCTCACAGTGATTGAGATTGATTTGTATCAATCTCATTTGCCTGTGCGGTTCAGCTCCCTCCTATATACCGGACATCTGCTGCTTCCCGCAATATGCCGGCCGTCCACGTCCTCTTTCCCACTACATAACTTACACCGTGGATCTCCGGTGCAATCTTTGATGAGGTGGCCCTCTTCTCCCCGCACTTCCTGTAACTCCTCGATCTATCATGCTGGCTAGTGCATGCCGCCGCAAAATGGCCGAAATCGAGGCATCTGAAGCATCTCTTTAGAGAGATTTGCTCCCTGAGCCTGCACACGACCCAACCTACTCTTACCTTGCCCGCGGTAATTAACTTAATAGCTGATTCCGCCGGCAAACTAATAATAGCGGTCTGTGTGCCACCATATGCCTTCTTCATCCTTCTTATGGCACTCTGGTCTATATTACCAAGGTTGAACTGTTGCTTCAGCGCAGCACAGATGTCCTCCCGTGAGGTGACTTCATCTAGGTCCTTGCATTCGACCACTATCTCCTGTTTCCGAGCTCTTACCTCAGCTTCCTCTCCAAGTACACTTTCCACCTTCCCGCGGAAGTTATCGGCCGACTTGTCGGCGGATTTACTTAACTCCAGCATCAGATCCCCTCTCTGTGTTCGCCTGATACGGCTCACACTATCCCCCAAATCCTTCAATTCCGGGTCTGACTTCACCTTTCGGAGGATGTCGGCATAGGACATATTTCCCTTCTTGGAAATAATTATTATTTCCGGGCGGAGCTTCTTTTTGTCCTTTTTCCTTTTGTTGCTCACCTTAGTCCATTGTTCGGGCCTCCGGGCGTTGGTTTCTTCCACTTTTGTAGGTGTTGTGGCTGCAATCGTGAGATTACCGACTTTCGCGGGTACTCTCGCCGGCTCCGCCTTCTTTGGTGAAGAGGTTTTTTGCTTCTTCGGGACTTGCTGTGGTCCAAGAGGCTCGCTGGTACCGTCTCTAGCCCGTTTTCCTGTCTTCACGCCTGCTTTATCACGGGGAGGTGTCACCTGCGTTTCCCTTGTGACCTTGCCAACTGACCCTTGGGAATTCTTTTCTTCGAGTGCCTTGATATAAGACAATTTAATGCCTCTTATCAAGGCTCGAATATTTTGGTGGATATTCCGCCTCTCCTTGATGAACTCGCACAGTTCATTTATTCGTTCCCCGAGTATAACGAACGCCATTCCGGTATGTTCCCGTTTGCTTTCGCGCCTTGCGCCACAAGGAATGATCTCGATTAAGGGACTATTCGTATTTCTTTCAGAATCCCGCGACGAATCTCGACTACCAAACAGAACCATTGTTCTCGGTGGTGATCTCCCAAGCTTCGAACTCCTCCTAAAGGGATCCGGTGTGGACCTAATTTCCACTCCACCATTGTCTCTTGTAGCATGAGATGCCACAGTAGCCAAGTTTCCCACTACTGAGGCACTGCGGTCGTTGGATATCGACGGCCGGGAGCCCGCTTGCTCACTCCCAAAAACCGCCGGCACTGGGTTTCCGAAGCCCTGCACCGTAAAAAAACTACTTTTCTCCTCTTCCATATTTGGTTTAATTTCTGGGTGTCCTTCCCATAGCCAATTTTTATCCACGGGTGGGCGTTTACTTCCCACCTACCCGGCCTGCGCATAAGCATGCCCATACACGCACATCTCCGGATGCGTGCATGTGCATGCCCATGACACATTCGCCGAGCATTCCCTTATCCGCACGAAGGGACGCGCCTGATGGGAGATTTGGCAACTCCGCACAGGCCTCTCCAGGGGTGGGAATCTTCAAAAGATGCTGGTCCTCTTATGTTACCAGCGTGTAGATTTTTGGACACTAAAGCTATCTCATTTCCCGCAGAACTACCGCCAAATATTGCATTGACATTACATACACAGACTACACTAAGAAGGGGGACAAAAGTCCTTGTTAAGAGGGCAGGAGCCATCAAAAGTACCTCAGAGATTATATCAGGTGTTACAAAGGCGACATGAGTCAATGGCACAGGAGTTAAATGGTATCTGTGCTAACTGAAGTAAGCCTGAAATCGAAAGAGGCACTTGAACAGGCTCAGAATAGACCTAAGCCATCAACAACGGATCCAAGGAAGAAAGGTGTAGCGTAGATTAGCCCACAATAGGAGAATGCTTTCAAGAAACCAAAGAGGAGGAAATCCCGGATATGTCAGGGCTGAAGGTAGGACCCGCCGAATTATTTCCGAAGCAAAAGCTCCCTCGTGAGGAGAAGGAAATCATCAAAGACCACATTACCATGCAGATGTGCAAGGAAAGGAATACGGAGCTTTTGTTCACTGACATGCGATTTCGATCAGGTCTCATACTGGTAGACTACGCGACGGAAGACACGGTGGATTAATTTAGGACCATCGGCCCCAAAATACCAGGCTGGAGGAACCCGAAACTGTCGACATGGGCTGGAAATAATATACCAGGAACACATAGTGATGACAGTCTACGGCAACTTCTTACAGTTCATTTTTTTGGATCATGTCATCACAGCCAGTAGGACGTGTTATCACAGCTCAAGGCACGTTCAAGTTAGTGACAGTTCAGTGCGAGTGCAAAACAATTTCTAGTGCGGAAAAGCCTCGTAAGGCGACAGACAACCTGACCGCTGAACTTCAGCTGGATGGCGACGGCGACGTTACCGTGTCCAAAACGACTCTATCAAGTCCGACTCACAGTCTGGCTCTGACGATACCGTGAGGAATACGGTATAGGTAAACGCGATCAGCAAGTCGGCAAGAGAACAAGAAACTAGCAAGGAAACTCGAGGAAGCCCAAGAACAACAGACCTCAAGATGAAAAGATCAAAGAGCTTATGGCCGTGATCGTGTCGCTAGAGGCCACGATGGTGCGTGCTTTCGGGGCACCCAGCCTATCCACCCCCCTCTCCCCATGCCGACCAACAGAAAACCAAAGGAGGTGGACACTACCGCGCACCCGCACACGTGGATGAGTCACCGCTAGTGCCCAAAACTGGGTCCCAGCCCGAGGACTTCCCCACCCTCACCGAAGCCAAGAAGCTACGTCCCACCAGCGCGGCCAAGCAACCATCACCAGGGGAGAAGAGCCAATCAACCGCTACCACCTACAATGCAACACCAAGAAACAAATAGGAGGTAAATGGAAACATCCCTCCAAGATATTTAGAAGCATAATACAAAGCATTTCCTGCGCTTTCCCTAACAGCTTAGCAGACTTACCTGATCAAAAAATCAGGTAAGCCACACGATATACTAACCAGAACACCGGCAGGTGTTCTCCTAGTGGAGAACCATAACAAGTTCTTCACTTATACCCTCCCTGCACGAAAGACTACCAGCCTCATCCTTCGTGGTTAACCTAGCCAACATTCTCGCCTCAGGAGATCGTCGACAAACTAAAAGTTCAGGAAGTCTCCAGTACCTTGAACGCAAAACCCTTCGCCACGACCTGGGCTAGGAGCAATAGCATTAACCTCGATTTGGGGTTGGTCAGTTTTGACACAACGTTCAAGGAGGAACAGTTACGTAACGTAAAATCCATTCAACACATGATCGTTCGCTTCGAACAAATCAAAAATAAACAGGTACTGCAATGTAAAAATTGCCAGAAGGGGTATGTCGCTCTCGAAATATATATATATCATACATATGGTAGAAAAATTGTAGTTTGGGAGAAAGCTACTTCTTGTCTATTAATTTTAGACTGGACTACAAGTAGCAGACGAAAATCTAATCTCATCGGACACGCGGCAACCAACTGCCATCTTGCGTACCGATGCGTCAACTGTGACCAGCTTCATGGTCCAGACGTGTGCGCCAAAACTGCAGAGCAGGTACCAAAGTGCGTGAACTGTGGGGGCAACGGAGGGGGGCAAACTAAAGAAAATGTCCCAGGTTTGTCCAGATAGGGGCAAGGAGAAATGCACAAAAATGTGCGCCAACCACCCACCCTCTCCGCACAACTACCTCACGTCCCTCTGGTCGCCCAATAACCAATCTCGCCTTCACCTGTCCTTTGCAGACACCGCACGAAGCGGAAACTTCCCCCAGGTACCTACCCGTATAACCCCACTACCATCTCCTATCTTGACTTCCTTGAGTTCCCCAGGAAATTTTAAGAATTCCTGCAGATGTTCAACTCAATGGTCGGTATCTGGACATCAATTAATGGACGTTAAGATAATCGAGTTGAACATCAACTCCAACATACAATAGAAACCACCCCATCTCCTTCGAATTCCAATCAACGTCGGTCTTCCTCGCGTTCATCTACTGCCCTAACTAATCCCTCGATACACACGACTTCATTCGTATAAAGTCCCTCTACGCCTCTCAACCACGTCCTCCCGAAAAACAGTGGTTCTTAATTATCGGTGGAGACCTCAACGTCAGACACCCGTCCTGGTTCGATGCACGGTCGAACTAGAACGGGGAACAATTCCACCGTTGCCATCCCACCATCAACCTAGCCCATTTCAGCCCAGCCCTTCCAACCTTCAACAAGAAGACCGCTCAAAATACATCTTCAGCCAGATCTTCTACGACACCTGCCAAACGCCCCGCATCGACGCCATCCTAGCCCATCATGCCCTCAATTTCTTCACTAAATATCAAACCGATTAGGATGGGTTCTCCTTATCTCCCAGGAGATGCAAATCGAGATCGTCGAAGGGAATCTTCTACGAACTGATCTGTTCCCTCAAATCGTCTTATCTCTCCATACCCGAAACCTCCTTTTTGAACCCGACGGTAGAGTAGTCTTCTACACCGGTAACTACTCCTCATCCCGATTTTCGAAACTTACCCATCCACAGCGCCAATCCTAGCTTCCTTTTCCCAAAACTCTACCGCATGCACCAATATCCGAATTAGTTTGTTATTCTGGCCTCTTGCCAACTTCTGGCTATTTCGGTGCACTGTCATCTCTCTCCTAGTTGCCACAAGACGAGCCAAAAGAGGTCCCTGGGAGCAGTAGACCAACCCCAACAGACACCAGACGGAAGGCAATTACTCTTACGGAGTACCAAGCCCGTCTTCAAGTGTGGCCCTCAGTAACGGAGGTATGTATGATACAACAGTTCCACGACATCCAAGAGGAGGACGAAAGGTCACCAGGCGATTGGAACGGGGAAACCCAGCGGCAAACGGGGATCCACATGCGGAAACTCCAAGAACGGAAGAGGGTCGAGGTATTGGAATACCGGCAACGAAAAAAGCAAAAAACAGCGAGACCCCCCCCCCCCCCAGGTGGGTTTATAAAACGAAAATAAAATGAGCATAATAAGGGATTTTCTACTTTAAAACAGTTTTGGTATTCAAATTAATACAGGAGTCGGTGGATGCTATCAGCGTCCACATAACAATTGGCGCAGCCGGTAGGATACTCACCAACTAACAATTGGCGCAGCCGGTAGGATAACATGGGCAACGGTACTTTCGAGGACACATCGGGTGGAAAGCCCAACGAGATCCCGCAAGGAATCGCGGAAGCCATAGAGGTTTAAAGAGCAAGACCAAACTGGGAAGAGGACCTGCTGCCCACTGAAGGGGAGGACCCGGACAAACCTAGTAAGGCTCAAGGCACCCAACGATACGCAAGAAAGTGTCATGTCGGAGAATTCCTTCTCCGACATGACACTTTCTTGCGTATCGCGCATAGCACTCAAACATTGACGAAGAGCTCCAAGCATTAATGGAGCAATGGTCAGCACACAAGAGAGCCCAGATAAACCTCCAACATGCAAAAGATGCTTCGGCAGTAATTACAAGGGATATTTTCAAAAATAACATTGCAATAGTGTTGGCTCAAGATCCCCAAATGTACTAGGGCCAGCTTCGTGACCTACAAAGAGGAAACCTGCAGGCAACTTGGGATCCCTCTTGCGAAAAATCAGGAGCTTGAATAACACTTGAATGCAAATATATATGTCTTCCAAAGTTCCTGACTGGAGACCTCGTGACTGTTCAAGTCTTAATGGAAGCCGGGGGAGAACTAGAGAGGCAGTAGACTGGTGAAATTCTGCGAGAGAAAGGGGTTAACACTTCTTCTCTACTGCAATATTGAGCACTTTCTTTAATTTATTCTTGGCAATAAGCTAGAAATATATCATGTCGGAAACACGGTAACATTCGTGGCCAGCACCAAGCAAGAGAGAGTCATAACTCTAGGGAATACTCCAACGGACGGGCTAGTCAAAAATTGAAGGATGCCAAATGAGCCCTCTATATCTGAGCACTGAATAATCAAATTCGATATTAAGGGCAACTCTGAAGTAGAACAAATAGCGAGCAATTTGAAGGGAGGGGGCAGTTTGGGACTCCACTAAAAGACACCTGAACACCAGCGTAGTTCATCTACAAGTGGACAGTGACATGAAGAGCGAAATAGAACTAGAAACATTAATCGAAGATCTCAACACCGTCGTCATTGACGCATATGCCAAGTCAGGTCTCCAGCTAAGACAGTCCCGTCATCAAGGGATATACCTGATGACACAGGGCTTGTCAAAATGAGAAGGAAGGTCCAAAAACTCTTTAACCAGGCAAATCAAACCGGGGACTGGTCGAGGTACAAAGATGGACTGACAACATGTGAAAGGGGAAAATTAAAATTTGAAACTAATTAAGGGATATGCTCGGAAGCTACAGTGAGATGAGCAGTTTCAACCAGAGAGGCCACGAAATCATCTTAGAATCTCTCCTAAGAGTGGTAAAGAGCAGCATAGCCTTAGGAAGGAGGGACATAGAGGCGGACAAAAGTGATATTTATTCCAAAAGCGTGTTAAAAGGATCTTTTTCGCCCTAAATCTTCCAAATTAATTCGCCTGACATCATTCGCCCTCAATACAGTAAAGAAGGTCATAGGCAACTAGATTAGAACTAACGTTCGTTCTAAGGTTCTAACTCTCTGTATCCATGTCAATACACCTGTATCAGGTGACGGATGTACTGCGACAGATACAATAGAAACTGAAGAAACAGCACAATGTGCGCTTTTGGTCATCCAACTAGCGTTCGACAATACATGGCATACAGAAATACGAGATGATCCGCAATAACATGGGAAACTCCCTGGCCTTCTATGATAAATAGGCAAAATGTTAGAGCGCAAGCGAACAGAAATGTCTAGCTCTATTGTCATGAATACTGCTCAAGGTTATCCACAAGATGGGATAATATCACCGTGGGATATGAAAGTTGATGAACTCCTAGGAGAGCTAACTAACACTGGAATACAAGTCCAGGGCTACGATGATGAGATTATTTTAATCTGTAGAGACAAATATGAGAATATCTTATCTGAAGGAATCTAAACTGAACTAAGAATTTCTAGTACCTACGAAGGTCACTATAGTTTTTTTGGGTAGGGAGGTGAAATGCATTTACACAGAAAGTGTCGGACTCCTGTCTCAGACAGACCACCGACTAAAACACCCCCCTGGAGCGTCTACGACTCTGACCCAGGATCGTCTGACACATTACCTCAGGCCAGACCTATTCAGTATAGGAGTAAAACCCCGTGGATTCAGGGAACCTGAGCTACCCTGGTATCTCTCCTATTCATCTCCCTCTTTTTCGTTTTACGAATGCCTTGAGAACACTCTGCAACATGGCATCAATTGTGATCTCCGAGGACCTAAGACACTCTTCCATCGAAAGGTGATGGCGATGGCACCCCCTCCTTCTGCAGAAGAAAAAAGTGTGGCGGGCATCATCCACCACATCCTTGCAATAAATGCGGTCGGGCGACCGTGATTTCCCGATTGTGTGCAGGTAAGATAGGAAATACCCATGTCCGATGAGTAGCTGGGTTAGGTAATAGTCAGCCACACCGTACTTTGAATTAAACCGTGGCCACACGTCTTTTATGAAATGCGCGGTCCATCTACCTCTGAATTCTCTTTCCCAAAATTGCTGTCATGCGCAGAGAGTGCCAGGCTCTCTCTTCACAAGCGACAGCTTCTTTATTTCCCTCGCCTTTTCTGAAGTATATAAGCCTCCGTTCGACCGCTTGGAAAGCGATCGGAATAACTCCCGCGATTACCATTACAGGAAGAATAAGGATAGGAGAATACAACTCGGGCAAAGCTCTTATTGTACAAGACAATGATCTTGCCAGTCCTCATCCATTCCTCGGAGACTTGGGTTCTTAGCAAGAAGAACTGCGAACTCTTGGCCGCGTTCGAGAGAAGAATCCTCCGAAGAATTTTTGGCCCCCTACATGAGGATGGACGATTCCGTAGCCTACACAATGACGAAATCTATGAGCGATACCATGACCGTCTGGTTGTGGTTAAAATCTGGCTCAACAGTTTACGGTGGGCGGGTCACTTAATCCGTATTGATGAGAATGATCCCACTCGGAAAGTCTATAAGGGCAATGTCTATGGTAGAAAAAGAAGACGAGGCAGACCCAGCCTAAGATGGAGCGATGGCGTACACCAGGACGCCAGACAACTTTTAGGGATATCGAATTGGTGGACCTCGGCGCAAAACCGGGATGTCTAGGGTTCCTTATTAAGGCAGGCCTAGACCGGATACCGGTTGTTGCGCCGTTGATGGTGATGAATCCTGCAGAAGTGCTGGGAATATAACGTTGACGTGTACCAAATCTCTGTCGGTTTCAAGTAATTATTGCGTTTTGATATACTAGATAAACTAGTACTACTGACATACTATGACCAACTCCATCCCACAGGTCAAGATCAAGAACAGGTCAACTAATCCTTTTGAAACACGTAATGGTTTGAAGCAGAGCGACAGACTGGCACCGACGCTCTTCAACCTAGCACTCGAATACACTATCCGGGCAATGGATACCGACACCAACCGGGCACTACTCATTAAGTCGACACAATTGTGAGCAGACACAGATGACATCAACATCATATCTCAAAAACTGACCGACGCAGAGGAACTTCTGCATACTCTTGACACTGTTGTGAAAAACGAAAATAATGATGCAATCAAGAAGTAGGACAGCAGCTCATTCGAGCATCAAAGTAGGGGACCTCAACATCAAATTCATAGCTTATGTATCTGGATAGCAGCCTGTCAAAGGATGCCAATGACAAAGTCAAGCGACAGATACAGCTAGCGAATAAAACTGTTTTCTCGGTCCTTCTTATAATGAATTCGAAGCATGTGCCCGGAAACATGAAACTCCGCGCATACAAAAAAGCATACGACCAGTGCTATGCTATGGGTGCGAAACCTAGACCCTAACCCTAAAGGAAAGCCCTTTGGCGATTTTTCGGCGCAGTTCGCGACCGTGATGAATGGCGCATCTGGTACAACCATGAGTTGTATGAACTATAAGATGAGCTAGATGTTTCGAAATTCGTTAAACTACAACGCCTTCAGTGGGCAGGGTATGTCCAACGAATGAACGACGATCTCATGCCTAAAAAGGTTATGAACAGATGACGAAGTGAAACTACGGGGAAGACGGAGAGCAAGGTGAGAGAGCACAAAATATATGCACGCCGAGCAACTACTGAGCTTCCAAGATTGGAGGACGCAATCACGTGACCAAGATAATTGAAGGACAATGATCCAGGCGGCAGGGTCCGACGTCGGATTGCAGTGTCATGGAGATGATAATGATGTCAAACCAGTTGGTATGGAGTTGCCACCAGTTACTGTTGAAACTTAGCCGACTGAACGACATATTCGTGATAAGATTGCCAGGACACTCGAACATCGCTGATAATGGGGAAGCTGGCAGACTAGTCTGGATCCAGAGGAGCCAAAGCCCGTATTTGGCATTCGGCCATGCACGGTCAAGTCTACTATAAATGGAGAAATAACAAGGACCAACACAACCTAACGGAGAAATATGAATTCCTGCCTGCAGGAATCTTTGTGAAGGCGCAGCGTTTTTGTTAGCCTATAGAGAAATGGATCCTGAAAACGCTGATAGGGCGCCCTGTTCTCTAAACTACCACATAGGAAAAATTGGGGTGGTGTTCTGGAAGGAGGCCCTGAACTTCTTATGCAACTAACCGGCCTCCTCAGATCTCAGATGAAGATACCTCGCTAAGGTTTCCTTCAACGAAGAATTTGCGCATTCTCGGTCTCTGGAGGACGTTTTCATATTCACATTATTGAGTAGTCGATTTTCGGGGATAATACAATGGACTTTATTTATTTAAAGTGTTTCCGAAATATTTTGAGGAAATAACTCCAACTTTTTTTAAGAAATGCTACGAGTTCCTTTCAATAAGTTACAGCAGTACATGCTCCCAACGTCACAATGACATTCTGGTGCAAATCCCATCGTTTGCTTTCATTATGTAAAATTGAAAAATTAGACCTTTCGTTTTATACGTTTTATTATTTTTACTCCGCAAAGGCGTAAATCCAAATTCAGACTATGCACCCAAACAGGAGCCAACAAAATTATCCTTTAACAAAGACCGGACGAAACTATAGATTCCGGACAAGAAATTATAGTTCAGAAATTCTCCCTGATGTGTCGGAGTATGCAAAGCAACTTGAGGACGAAGAGAAATCATTCGAAACCTTGTTAAAAGTAGCAATAGATGTGTCAGTCCTTCTGATTCTTTGTATCGTCATCAACGTCCTGTTTTATCGGTTTATGCCAATTGTGCGAAATGGATTCTTCTGCAACGATACTGCTATTCGATTACCGTTCAAAAAGGCTACATTTCCTTGGTGGCCAACAATTCTCGCTTCATTAGGGGCTGCTATCCTGTTTACGGTCATCGTCGAACTATGTCATTACAACGGGATGAAGAGTCCCCACCGCTTAGGGAAGTGGCAGATTCCCGGGATTGTTGCGGATACCTATAAATATGTTGGTCTCTTCCTTTTTGGCTGTGGAATTGATTGCCTAATTGTGATTGTCCTTCAAAAAACCGTCGGACGGTTGGGACCAAACTTTTACGACGTGTGTGAACCAGTATCCAATCGTGGTATCAACTGCACTTCGCCAGAATTTATCCTAGCCTATGTATCCGATTTTAGCTGTACAAACAGAAAATTTGCTCAGGATATCATTACTCGTGCACGTCAGTCGTTTCCCAGCTGTCTGGTAGCATTGGTTGCATATGCAGCGACCTATGTTATTTTCGTCCTGCAGTACCGTTGGGCATTCGAATTTGGCTGCATTTTAAAACCAATGTTACAAGCGAGTTTGGCCGTCAGTTTAATATACATTGCATCTGCGCAGGTAACTGATAACCTACACCATTGGACTGATGTTGCCGCAGGGATCGCAATCGGTGTCAGTTTGGCGTCTTTCATGTTTTTTATTGCCGAAGATGTCTACCCACTTAGGAAAATAATGGTATGATCTGAACATTTTAAAGCTTTCCTTCTGAACATGAAGTCCTTTTGGATGTGAGAGACATTTGGAAAATAGGCAGAAGCGCCTCTTCCATCCCAAGGATGTCAACTCAGGAAAAGGAAACAGTTGCAAAGACCAAAACTGCACCAGGAGAAACGCACATGTTCAACAAAAAAAAATCGAAATTCAGTGAATCCTCTGAAAAAGTAATGAAAACTCTACCATTTACGGAGATTTAGAGCTTTACCTTGCAGGCCAGAAAGGACTACTCACCGGTTTGCTAGTGAATTTCGAATAACGTTTGGAAAACATGGTGCTGATTCTCGGGGGAGGGAAATTTCCACTTAGCCCAAGGTCGTTCTAAGAGCGGAAATTTGCCTTCCTACTCGAAGCAAGAGGGTGGCTCCTCTTGCCTGTTATTTGCATTCTACATACCAAAGGCTCCCATTTTTTTCGAGCGTTTACCAGGAAATTTTGGAGAACTATTATATTTCCTTTTCTGCTCCCAATTTTTCCTGGAAGACCAGAACGGATGAACAGAAAAATGATCTTGCATCCAAAGGAATTTCACTCTCTTTCTAGATTAGCGAATAGTTTTTAATCATGAAATTTATGTACAATGAAAAATAAAGTCACCATAAACGTGAACTTCAATTTTAATAAACACGTGCAGAAGAAGGTATATGACACTTTAACCTGGAGACAGAGACGTTCTTGGGCCTGTCGCCGACGTCAAGCCTGAACAAGTGCCCTCCTCTGTTCACCACTTCATATCAACCCTCATATGGTGGCTGCAAGGGCCTCTGGCAAACATCCACGCAAACCAAGACGTGTGTGCAGACATTCAGGTCTCTGGGAGTGTCAGCCTTCGTCGAAGAATGACGGGTTGGCGAGGGTGATTTAAATCTTCCCACGGTGTCCCGAAGCAAGCGCAAAAACCCAGTGGCGGAAAGGGCCCACCGGGTATCGAACACAGGATCGCTAGGGAGTCTGAAATTCTCTCCGTATACTAACTCGGCGGAAGAAGGCTCAGGAGAGACCTAAGCCATCTCTACCGGAGCCGAGAAAGCGGGGAGCAGCAGAGATCAGCCCGCATGAACGGAATGCTCCCAAAAAACCCAGACCTGAACCCACGGGAGGAGAAAACCCGGGCAGGTCAGGAGTGAAAGCAGGACCCAGGAAGCCCGGCATTAGCTATGCTAGTGCGGTTAAGGGCATTCGACTGGCCATACTGCCAAAAAGATTTCCCGAACAAATACTCACTCGGGAGGAACAGGAAATCATTGAAGAACTTGTCGTCAAGCAGATGATCAAGGGTTGGACGTCGGGATACGCTTTCGACCAGGCCTTATACTGGTGGACTGCGCGACGGAAGGTACCGCAGAATGAGTTAGAACCATAATTCCTAGATTGCCAGGCTGGGAAGGGGTGGAACTGTCAACATGTGTGTGTGTGTGTGTGTGTGGTGGTGGGGAGAAGCTACAGCTTCTGAGCACTCAGGCCGTGTTGGCCCATTGTACTCGCGTCCCCCGTCTAACGGAATATTCCGGATTCGTTAACGTATCGTAGGATTTCCGTTAGTGGATGTGATGCTACCCGTCGTAATTGGAGAACATCGGCACCAAAGATTTGATGCCTGATACGTCCATAGGCGGGGCATTCACATAGGAAATGCTCCGTGGATTCCGCTTCCTCATTACAGGAGGGACACGTATCATCTTCGGTAATTCCTATTCTGAACATATGCCCAGCTAGTGAATTATGGCCTGTCAGAATGCCCACAATACACCTGCAAGTCCTCCTGCTTTTCGACAGGATAAACTTTGCGGTACGTATGTTGGGTTCTGGCAGGAAAAGTTTGGTGTGTCGAGCAGCATTAAGGCTCTGCCACCTGTCATTATTGGAAACCTGTTCCCAGTTTTTGAAAACAGATTTAGCCAATGCTACTGATACCCCAATTGCTGGCTCCGGTCCCGGCATAGGGGAGATTGACCCCTCTTTCGCTAAAGCGTCCGAGATTTCATTTCCTTCTATGCCACAGTGACCAGGTACCCAGAGTAGTTCCACCGTATTGAATCTAGACATAGAATTCAAACGGTTTCTGCATTCCTGAACGATTTTCGAGGTGATCAAAGGACTGCTCAATGCCCTCAGTGCAGCTTGACTGTCACTGCAGATTGCGATGCGCCTGCCCTTCAACCGCTCGTCAATCACCCAGTTTGCCACCCTTAGGATCGCATAAACTTCGGCTTGAAAAACCGTTGCATATTGTCCCAAAGGAAAAGCCCACTTCTCGTTTTTATTCGAGAGGTAGACTCCGGTTGTCAACATGTGCTGGAGATGATATACCAGGAGCCCACATGGTGACAGTTTTTCTCCCAAAGGCCGCGGCAATAGTAACAGAAGACCTTATGAGACTCCTAATTGCTCAGAACGAAGATCTCCATACTCGACTATGGAGAGTCTTCAGAAGCAAGGTGGAGGGAAAGGGTAAACTCCTCACGATCGGGGTAGATGACCGATCCCTAGAGGCAATTAAACGTCGGAGTTGTCATATCAACTACCGATTTGGCAACATACCCGTGCATGTGCACAAGGAAAAGCCAAGAAAAGAGACCTCGGAGGAGGCATCGGGTGGAAAACTTACCGATGTCCCTGAAGAAGTCGCGGAAGCCATAGAGGCGGAAAGAACGGGATCAACCAGGGAAATAGACCTGCTGCCCAGTGAAGAGCAGAAGCTGGACGACCTAGACCTAGGACTCCTAGGGCTCGGGGTGGACAGTGACGCGCAGGAAAGCGCCATGTCGGAGGAGGAGGGTGACACTCCGACAGTGGAGAAGAGCTCCAAACAATAACGGAGCCAATGGCCAGCACTAGGATAGCCCAGATAAACCTCCACCATGCGAGAGCTGCATCTGCAGTGATTGCAAGGGCAAATTCCAAGGAGAACATTGGAATAGTGCTGGCTCAGGAGCCCTGGGTGTACCGGGGGCAGATTCGCGGTCTGCAAGGAGGAGACATGCAGGTAATTTGGGACTCCTCTTGTGAAAAACCAAGAGCTTGTATAATTCTCAAACGTAATTTAAAATACATATGTCTTTCAGAGTTCTTAACCGGGGACCTTGTGGCTATCCAAGTCTCATTGGAAGCCGGGAGAAGCACTCGAGAGGTAGTTGTAGCATCGGGATACTTTCCAGGAGACGAGAGCCGGGCTCCACCGGAACAAGTCGCAAAGCTGACGGAGTATTGCGAGGAGAGGGCGTTACCACTTCTTCTCGGCTGCGATGCCAACGCCCACCACGAAGTGTGGGGAAGCAGTGACACTAATCGTAGAGGTGAGTACCTTCTCGAATTTATTCTTAGTAATAAGTTAGAAATATACAACGTAGGGAACACTCCAACATTTGTGACCAGCACCAGACAAGAGGTACTAGATATAACTCTAGGAAATACCCTAATGAGCGGAATGGTCAGGAATTGGAGGGTGTCGGATAAACCCTCAATGTCTGATCACAGGATAATCAGATTCGACATTGAGGGTAACTCCGAAATAGAAAGAATAATAAGGAATCCCAGGAGAATGGATTGGGAATCCTACGCAACGCACTTGAGCAACAACATTGCCCACCTTCAAGGGGCGGTGACATCAGGAGCGAATTAGAATTAGAAACGGTGGTGGAAGACCTCAACAGAATCGTCATTGACGCATATGAGGCCAGCTGTCCTGCCAAGACAGTCAAGTCATCAAGGGATGTACCATGGTGGAACAGGAACTTAGCCAGAATGAGAACGGAGGTACGAAAACTCTTTAACCGGGCAAAACGAACCGGGGACTGGCGGAGGTATAAAAATGCACTGACTGCGTATAGCAACGCCATCAGGGAAGCGAAACGGAACAGCTTTAGGGAATTCTGTGAAGGGATTGAACAGATCACAGAAGCAACCAGGCTGTACAAAGCTGTAGCCAAAGACGGGGGAATATCCTCTGTCTGCCTGAAAAAGGAAGATGGGACATTCACCGAGAATGAGGAGGACAGGGTACACCTGCTTCTCAGAACTCATTTCCCGGGGTCCTACCCCTCGGCGGCAGGCGACAATAATCTGCCTGACACCCCAACAACGAATAAAAGGGGAATGAAAGAGAGCTGGAAACTAGCAAAAGAGGTAGGCTAAGATGGGCAGTGGGAACCTTTCAACCAATGAAATCTCCCGGAGCAGATGGCATTTTCCCAGCACTTATCCAGAGAGGCCTAGGAATTATCTTAGAGTTTCTTCTGAGGGTGGTAACGGGGAGCATAGCACTGGGTCTTTATTCCGAAGGCGGGTAAAAAGGATCCTTTTCATCCTAAATCTTTCAGACCAATCTGCCTAACATCGTTCATACTCAAAACGGTGGAGAAGGTCATAGACAACTATTATATATTAGAACTAACGTTCTAAAGCGTAATCCCTTACATCACTGTCAACACGCTTACCGGGCAGGAAGGTCAACTGAAACTGCTCTGTATCAGCTGACAGAGGTACTACGGGACGCCATAGAAACAAAAGAAATTGCACTGTGCGCGTTTTTGGATATCGAAGGAGCATTCGACAACACATCGCACACAGAGATACAGGATGCCCTGAGCCGCAAAGGAGTGGGAAACACCCTAGCACTCTGGATGGGCAAAATGCTAGAAAGCAGATAAATAGAGGTACAAACAGGTACAAATTCTATTATCATGAACACCACTCAAGACTGTCCACAGGGCGGAGTACTATCGCCGCTGATGTGGAGTATGGTAGTGGATGAACTCCTGGACGTGTTAACTAATACTGGAATACAAGTCCAGGGCTACGCGGACGACATTGTTCTAATCTGTAGGGGCAAATATGAAGATACCCTATGTGATAGAATCCAAACTGGATTAAGGGTTACTAGTGCCTGGTGCAGGAAGGTGGGACTGCCGATCAACCCAACCAAAACCACCATAGTACCATTCACTAGGAGGCGTAAGCTGGATCACCTGAAAGCCATAACATTACATGATATGGAGGTGAAACGAGAAACAGAGGTCAAATATTTGGGAATCACGCTAGACCAAAAATTACTCTGGAAGACACATGTCGGAAACACTTGTCGGAAAGCCACGAGGGCTCTGATGACTTGCAGATCCATAGCAGGAAAAAAATGGGGTTGCAGCCCGAAGATACTACTTTGGATATATACTGCAATAGTAAGACCAATGATTACCTATGGAGCGGTAATCTGGGCAGAAAGAACCCAACTCAGCACACAAGCCAGGGAATTACATAAGCTCCAAAGGCTGGCTTGCGTGTGTATCAGTGGGGCAATGAGGACATGCCCAACGGCATCCCTGGAGGTCCTTCTGGGATTAACCCCTCTCCATCTGCACATACAGATGCAGGCTAGGAGATCAATATTCAGGATGGCCGGTGGCATGAGTGAGGCGGGGAGCTGCCTAAATGGAAGGAAGATTGATATCCTTTCTAGGCGGTATCCCGAATTACTGATACCGAGGGACAACATGACAACGAGGTTTCACTTCGATAAGAAGTTTGAAACACGTTGGAGTAACAAGGCAAACTGGGATAGCGTGGCTGCGACATACGGCTTAAACCAGCAACTGATTACTTGGTACACTGACGGATCCCTCACAGCAGAGGGAGCGGGTGCCGGTGTCATTGGTCCAAGGAAAATGTACTTTGAGCCAATGGGCCGGTACACTAGCATATTCCAGGCGGAAATTTACGCCATAGACAAATGTGCCTCCTTTAACCTGCAAAGGAACTACAGGGGGCAGAACATAGCTATTCTCACCGATAGCCAAGCAGCGATCAAGGCACTTAGGTCCAACCAGGTGAACTCTAAACTGGTATGGGAATGCCTTGAGAGACTGAATACATTCGGCTCGTCCAACAAGGTCTGGATACTTTGGGTTCCAGGCCATGCTGGGCTAGAAGGCAATGAGGCAGCGGATGAACTAGCCAAGAAGGGAGCAGGGATGCCTTTACACGGGCCAGAACCCTTCTGTGGAATCGGAAACGGTTTCATGGCTATGAATCTAAGAAACGAAGAGAAACGGTTGAGGGAACTATATTGGGCGGGCCTACCAGGGATGGAGCAGTCCAGGGTGCTAATTGGGGGATACGAACCCATGCGCACAAAGGATTGCTTAAACCTCACCAAAAAGAACCTTCGAATCATAGTGGGAATTCTCACTGGTCATTGTCGGCTGAACTACCACCTAGGGAAGCTAGGGATATCTACGGACACTGCCTGCAGGTTCTGTGAGGAGGAGGACGAAACCTCTATGCACGTCCTGGGACAGTGTCCGGCACTTGTGCAAAGTAGGTCGATACATCTGGGAGAACACTTAATACCAGATGCAAAGCTGAAACTTCTGGAAGTGGGGAACATACTAAAGTTTCTAACGGTTACAGGCCTGCTTGAGATACTATGATCAATAGGTACACTATAACCAGTAAAAGGTGCACAATAGTTCTTCAAGGACGCGGTGCGACTTTCCCTTAACAGAATAATAATAACTCGGCGGAACCGGCGGCAAACTCCTTGCGATGGGCTGTACGTAGGCAAAGTAAAACAAAAGGCGAGACCTGCGACCACGAGGAGTCTTGCGGCCTTCAGTGCCCTATGCCAACGGTCCAACATCCCATTGGATTACGCAGTCGTCCGATGGCGTTTAAAGCCCAGAAGTTTGCCCAACTCCGAGAACAGGGTAGACTCGAACTGCATTCCCTGATGAGTAATGACTTCGGCCGGAACTCCAAAGCGTGGGATCCATTCATAACAAAGAGCCTCGCTGCACGATTGTGCGGAAATGTCGGCCAGAGGTATTCAGGCTACCGCGTGAACCTATCGATGATTGTGAGGCAACACCTTAAGCCATGCGAATCTCGCAAGGGGCCAATAATATCGATGTGGATCCTGTAAAAATGCTTTGTAGACTGAGGAAATGAGTCTACCTCTTTCTGTACGTGCTTCGTGATTTTACACTTCTGCCACGCGATGCACTGTCTGGCCCAAGAGCTACCATCCTTATTTATTGAGAGCCAGAAATATCTACTAGTGACAAGCCGATTCGTTATCTGAATGCCTAGGTGCACAAGATCACGTACTGCATGGAATACTTCCTTGCGAAAAATGGCCGGAATATATGGTCTAGATCTCTAAATCCCCTAGACTATTTCAGAGGTTGAGCCGAAAAGAGGAAACTCTCGTGTACTTGAAGTTGTGCCCGGGGCTCTGAAGCACTGCGTCATCCTTCATGCCTCGGCGGATGCCGAAAAATCAACCGTGGTACGAATTTTAACCTCTGAAACGCATGACAAAGCATCTATAACTACATTATCCTTTCCCTACACATGTTGAATGTGCGAAGGAAACTGGCTTTTGAAGCTCGGATGCCGTAGTTGGCGGGCGGACGCTTTATAGAACTTCAGCTTAAACGCAAAGGTAAGAGGCTTGTTGTCCATGAACACTGTGAACTTTCCGCCTTCTCAAAAGTGTCGGACTAGCTCACGATCGAAGGTTCTGTTAAACTGTATTTAATTTCTTCGAAAGGAAGCTCAATGGCTGCCAGATTGGGTTCACTTTTTGGTGAAGGGCAACACCTACTGCGATGCCTGAGGCATCGGGAAATATGGCTAAAGGTGCATCTGTTTCAAGAAATGACAGAAGCGTAGCGCTGACGTTTCGCTAGCTCAAATGCCTGAAGAGCCTCTGTAAACCACGCCATCACGAGTGAGTCCTTGGGTCAGACAAGTTGCCATTGAGGACCACATGATGTTGTACGACTTTGGGCAAGAAACGACGATAGAAGTTTAACATACCCAAAAACCTTCGCAGATCCTTAACCGTTTTAGATTGTGAGAAGTCTATGATGGCCTGAACCTTGTCTGAATCTGGTTGGATTCCCTCAATGGAAATTATCTAGCCTAAAAACTCCCCCTATTGTTGAAGGAATGTGCACTTTTCAACGTTAAGTACAAGACCGGCCTATAGCGGACGTTGAAAAATACATTCGAGATGTTCCAAATGCTCAGACTCAGAAGAAGAGACGACCAAAACATCATCCAAGTACACGAAACAAAAGGCAAGGTTTCGCAGGGCAAAAGTTTGCGCCGCATTGCACAGACCAAAAGGCATCCGTGTGAATTCGAAGAGTCTGAAGGGTGTGCGTATTACCGTTTTCGGAATATGTTCTGGAGCTACAAGAATTTGATACCTTGCACCTTGGGTCCAAGGTCGTGAAAACACGGTAGTTAGCGAGATTGTACGCAAAGTCGTGGATGAGTGGTATAGGGTAGCGGTCTGGAATGATCTGAGCATTATGACGTCTTTAATCTCCACATGGTCTGCAGTCGCCGTTGGACTTTAGGAACACGTGTAGTGGAGTAGAGCAGCAACTATTTAATGGTCTGCAAATGTCCTGCTTTAAGAGTGTGTCAAATTCTTTCTTAGCGAACTTCTGGGGTGGCAACGGACACACCTTCGAGAAGACATGTGAGCCAGTAGTGCTGTACATCATGCTTAGCTGGCTACATCCGATAGTTATGTTGCTGAATTTTTGGAAAAGATCACGAATGCGGGGGTCGGCTACCTCTTCAAAATTGATCGAAAGGCTGGCAGTAGAGCAGGTGGCAATGTTTCCTAAAGACCTGAGCGAAGTTACGGGATCTATAAGAGACCTATTCTGCAGATCCACTAGGGAGAGGCAGAGCGGTCACCTAAACTGAGCTTCGTCAGCGAATTATTCAGCTTTGCTGTGCTGAGGTGCCGGAGGCGTTTGCCGCGCTGTTATTAATTGACATTCATAAAAAAAATACACGAACCACCTAGAAAAGAAAAATGAAGAAAGGTCCGAACCCCACTACGAACGAAAAACTCAATGATCCGGAGTACGCACTGGCCAAGATGGCCTGAGTTCTTTGGTGACGGAGATTGTGGCAGTGAATTTCTACGAATCCTCGCTAATTCCTGTCCCTTTCCAGATAACAACGAAAATGCCGCTATAACGGTCTCTGTCCTTGATCTCTTGCTACTTTTTCTTTCAGTGAAGGTGAGGTACATAGAGAAAAGTGTTATTTCCAACGCTATGACTACTATCAGAAAAGGAGAAAAATCTGGTGGGCTCTGGATATTAGAACCAACCCTTGAAATTTACAAGATAGTCAAGGAACAGATTACTTATTCTGCATGTCTGACTGTAACTAACACCAGGCAATCGCGAAGCAATTTTATAGAAGTTTTTTTAGCGGCCCGTCCCCGTACAGATCGCTGTGATCCTGTAAAAATCCCCCCCTATCCGGCTCATAAGCACCTGTGTTAGTATTTTGCTGTAGGGAACCAAATGTTCCTCAATTTAGCTCAGATGGTTAGCATGAACCCTCTGGAATCAGCAACTGACAAGTACTGCAAGTAGGCTCCGCTGTACACCACAGCCAGGAGACTACGCCCGTCAGGCAGCCAAAGAGAAAAACCCGAAACCCCTTTCGGCCAGCTCGTTGACCCGCTTGTTCTGCTCTACATTCTTAGGTTCGGGAACCCAGAAGGGAAAGACTTTCATTAGACTGCCCCGACAGTTCAGTTCGTCTCTACACCGACTAATCAAATCAATGCAGATGTTAAATCCTCCTAGTAGCAGGCCCAAGATATTGCTACAACCGTAATACTCCCTTGCCTAATATGTATACTCTGGTGTATTTAAAGTTCAAGTAGACGGAGGTGCAGATATACTTTCAGGACGTCTGTTTCGAACCGCACAGTCTAAGTAGTGCTGACAATCGCAGTTTTTGGATCCTGCTGCTGTTTAGCGCAGACTACCACACAATCATAAATTATAGGTAAGAATCGGTGGTCAAAGGGTAGTATAGGTCCCAGGACGAAACGTGGGTTAGTACCCACGATGGAGGGATGCTGAACAAATACCAACAGCTCTACTACCAAACCCTATCTCCACCTCCACGTGATGACCGCTGGAAGCTCTTTCTTAACAAAAAGCTGCAGACGGAGAAGGATGAAGGCTAGTCTCCCGCTCCTAAAAACGAAACAAATTGTACCAACTGGTCCTCCAGGTTGGGGGTTGGGTAGGGCTGACAACCCTACACGGAAAACAACTTGTTATGAAACCACAACAGGAACCTCGGACTGGACGGATTACACAACGACGACCCCGGCAACGAAAACGGAATAACGATTTGCGCATTTTCTCATGGAACGTGTGCTCCCTGTACAGAGATGGAGCTGCCAAGCAGCTAGCCGATACTCTGTCCCAATATAGAGCTGATGTAACAGCGTTACAGGAGATGCGTTGGTCAGAGACCGGTTTCCTAGAGAAGAGTCACTACACCATATATTACAGCAGCCATCCAGTAAATCATGTGCTCGGTGTAGGTTTCTTAGTCAAAAAATGAAACCTGCTGTTATTGGCTTTGAAAACATAAGCGAACGGATATCCACTCTGCGTTTGCAAGGCAAGTTTAGAAATATAAGCCTCATTAAAGTTCACGCCCCTACAGAGAAGACTGCAGAGTCGGAGAAGGATACCTTCTACGAGGCAGTAGAACGAACCCTCGAAGCCTGTCCCAGATATGATATCAAAATCATACTTGGGGATTTTAACAGCCAAGTAGGGAAGGAGCCCGTATTCAGGCGATACGTTGGCTCCCATAGCTTACACGAAAACACAAATGATAACGGACTGCGGACTATTCAATTAGCAGGGTCACACGAAATGGTTGTTGGAAGTACCTGGTTTGCGCGGAAAGCGGTCCACAAACATACGTGGGCCTCTCCAGACGGGACCACTTTCAACCAAATTGACCACGTGTTGATCGAACGCCGCCACCTCTCAGCCTTGATGAATGTCAGAACATATGGGTGGCCAATACAGACTCGGATCACTATCTCGTTGGCATGGTGCTCCGAGCTCGAATAACAATACCACCTAGAATCCCCTCTGACAATCAGGTGAGAGTGAACACTGAAGCCATCCACAGCACAACCCTCCGCGACATCTATAAGAGGGAAATGGATGCCGCAATAACCGCAGTCAACAGAGGACCTGGAGATGAAGCATCAACTAATGATCTTCACAACCACCTGAAGAATGTTATCATTGATACGGCCACAAATATACTTGGCCCCAGCCGCAAAAGCAGTCGGAACGGCTGGTTTGACGATGAATGTAAGCTAGTAACGGAACGGAAGAATGCCGCATACCGAGCAATGTTGCATTCTCAAAGAACGCGGGCACGCGCAGAGACTTATCACGAACTCCGTCGAGCGGAGAAGCGACTTCACAGACGGAAAAAGGAAGCCTGGGAGAACCAACAAGTCTGTGAACTAGAAAAGTACAGGGAGCAACCGCACCAGGCGCGGAAGTTTTACCAACAAGTCAGCAAGATGAAGCCTTATACACCTCGATGCTCATCCTGCCGAGACAAAGAGAGAAATCTGATTTCCGACAGAATGGGCATATTAGAGCGATGGGTTGAGTACTTTGATGAGCTACTGAACAACCAGAACATCAGCGAGTTGAAGGTCCGGCCAACTGAAGACGACGGACAAATACTGCCACCACTAAGTTTAGGAGAAACAGTCCGTGCAATTCATCGGCTAAAAAATCATAAGTCGCCAGGAGCCGATGGAATTACAGCCGAATTGGTTAAATATGGAAGCGACCAGTTACACCAAGTGGTTCATCAACTTGTGCTCAAGGTATGGGACAGCGAATCAATGCCTGACGATTGGCAACGAGGCATTATCTGTCTCATACATAAAAAGGGAGATATCACACAGTGCAGCAATTATAGAGGTATCACTTTGCTGAGTACCATCTATAAGATATTCTCCTCTATCTTGCTAGGCCGGATAGCCCCATACGCCCAGAACATCATTGGTCCATATCAAAGAGGCTTCACTTCAGGCAAATCAGCAACAGATCAGATTTTTTCTCTGCGGCAATCAATGGAAAAACTGTTGGAATATGGACGTCAGTTGCACCATCTATCCATCGACTTTAAAGGCACCTATGACAGCATAGCCAGGGTAAAACTGTACACGGCCATGAGAGAATTCAGTATCCCGACGAAATTAATAAGACTGACTAGACTGACCCTGAACAATGTGCGAGGCCAGATAAAAGCAGCAAGATCACTCTCAAGACCATTCGACATCAACAACGGTCTACGACAAAGGGATGCCCTATCATGCGTCGTCTTTGACCTGGCCCTCGAGAAAGTGATGTATTCCTCAGAGACTTGGGTTCTTAGCAAGACAGAATTACAAAGTCTTGGCCGCGTTCGAAAGAAGAATCCTTCGAAGAATTTTTGGCCCCCTACATGAGGATGGACGATTCCGTAACCTATATAAGGACGAAATCTATGAGCGATACCATGACCGCCCGGTTGTGGATGAAATCCGGCTCAATAGGTTACGGTTGGCGGGTCACATATTCCGTATGGATGAGGATGATCCAGCCCGGAAAGCCTATAAGGGTAATATCTATGGTAGAAAAAGAAGACGAGGCAGACCCTGCCTGAGATGGAGCGATGGCGTAGGTCAGAACAGCTTTTAGGGATATCGAATTGGTGGACCTCGGCGCCAAAAACAGGGTGTCTGAAGTACCTTATTAAGGCAGGCCTAGACCGTATACTGGTTGTTGCGCCGTTGATGATGATGAATACTACGTTTGTGGGTCCCATATCTGAAACTATAGCTACAACAATGAAATTAATAACCCGCAGTCTCCAGCTATATGCTTAAATATTGAAGCGGTCATGGCACAATCTTAATATATGATTTGCTTCCAATTTTTATAAATACGGCAAATCATCGCCACTTGAACATATTTATATGGATGCAAAACACAGTCGTTGGCCTTATCATACTCAAAAGTACTTCTGATCTTCATCTCGTCAAAAGATCAAACAAACAGTCGTTTGAACCTCGGCGTCTTTTCAAGTCGGTTGAAGAGGCAAAATACCTTTCAACTTCGCTTTGACAACTTGCAATTTCTTCTTACCTTTAATATATCTTCTTCTTCTTTTTCTTCAGCCTTTGTCCCGTTCACAAGCGGGGTCGGCTCGTCGTGATAGGTTTCGCCAGAAACTTGCTGTGCCACTTTTTATGCGCGTACCCCTCGTTCATGGGCAAGTACCCAATGAAAAAAAGAGGAAAAAGCGGTTTCGTCCAAGAAGGAGGAACACTGAATAAACATAAGCAGAATACAATACCTAACTACCGCTTTTTGGTCACACTGCTGACAAGGTGGAGGTCAGGTAGCGTCTGATAAATTATGCCTCCATCTTGCATGACAGCATCTAGTCCTTTTCTATTTTTTAAATTTTGTCTTCAAATTGAATAACATACCTCTCAAAAGACGATACAGCATCTTGTACCACCGTACTTTGTCTCCTAAGCTTTACTCTTTTGGATCTGTCGCTTTCATTACCGTGCTGCCGTAAATACTGACTCGGAATATCGTCGTCCTTCAACCGCCTTTTGCTTTCCACAGTCTTCAAAAGTATGTCTTGAGGCTTATAATCGTCTTGCGTAAAATGTTTTGAACACACACGAGCGTTTTTCAAGTCGATCTCCCTACACTTTTCGCAAAGTTTTTTCCACTTTTCGCAAATTGTATGACTCTTCGGAAAACGAAAGAATCTCAAGGTGCTTCCTCTTTTGCCTTGATAACTATCACAGCCATTTATCGCGTACTTCACCATTTTCAATTTTTCGCAAAAATGTGTCTTAAACACGATTGATAGAAATATTAAAACCATAAATTTTAACACTTCTCAATAAAATACGACGACCAGGAGCATTGCTCCGCCTGCTGCAACCGTTTCACCACAATCTGTGGGGACCACTTCAGCTGGTTCGCGTATGCAGCTGATGAAGTGGACTGAAGAAATGAACTTCTTCATCATCCGTTCCTACTACGAAATAACGGCGGGGGCAGGTACAACATCTTACCGCCTCTTTTTACACCAGAGATTCGTCGAGCGTTTCCCGCAATTCGCACAGATGACTCTGCAGCGAGTCGCAGACGAATACCACTTTATTACTCGCATCGACACAATCCCGGCCACCATCAGGGAGCGTGTTCGATTTGAGGTCATCGGGGAAACTGGTAACCGAGAGTCGATGGGGGCAGAGACGACGGCATCAACAACACCACGCCGCACTGCAGGCAACAGTTTCAATACTCGCCGAAGCACTGTTTTCGTCCAGCTGAGGTTTCCGCTCAGGTTCGGGATGAATTCCAAAGAGCGTGTATATAGAATTCTCGGATATGCATCCTTTGCATAGACCAGGTATTCCCAGGCTCTATGCATCTCCAGCAACTCCAGAAATTCTATCTCAAATCAATGATGAGATTGCATCTCGGCTGTGTGCTGATATATCGCTGCTGAACATTGGCAAAACATTGCTAGACTCATTCAGATCAGAACTGGCAATGCCAGCAGACGGTTGAAGAATAAAGTGCAGAGGATTTACCGGATCTATGCCATCCCCCGTGAGACACCCTTAGTTGAAATTCTGGGCACACTAAAGCAGAAACTTTCTGCCATATGCAGTCGGTTACGACGGTATTGCGAAAGTCATTCCAGACGTGTCCAGAATGCAACATACGCGAGGAACCAGCGGAGCTTTTCAGATCTCTCAACGAATCGCAACAGAGCGTCCAGACAATACAGTTTTCGGTGACGGAAGCGAAAAAGTATTGGGGTGGACTTTGGGGGTTACTTGCCCAGCATGCTGAGTGAATCACCGCCGAAGACACCCGCCATGCCAATACGCTTGGCATGAATTTTCCGGATGTTACCGAAGAGGAAGTTCGACGAGCCATAAACAGCTCGAAGAACTGGAGGTGCCCAGAGTTGAATCGGGTGCAGACTCTCTGGTATAAGAAATTTACCAGCGTACACAGTCGGTTGGTACGCAATATAAATAAGGTCATGAGCCGGAAGAATTTCCACCCTTCCTCACTGCGGGGATTACCTACCTTATCCCTAAGAAGAACACGGTGCAGGACCCCGCAGACATAAGACCGATTACTCGCTTACCAACCCTCTATAAATTCATAACGTCCATTATTAGTGGAAGGGTCAATGCGCCCCTCGAAACCAACATTCTGTCCGAGGAGCGGAAGAGCTGTCGAGTTGGGTCAAGGGGTTGCAAAGAGCAACTCATTATTGACTCGGTAGTTGTAAGACAAGCAACTAGAGGCCAAAGAAACCTCTTTAGTTGCTATATCGATTATGCCAAGGCTTTTGATAGCATTCCGCATACCTGGCTAATCGATGTCCTACATCTGCATCGCATTGATCCGAAACTAATAACGTTTTTGGCGACAGTCATGGATGGGTGGCATACCAACTTATCAGTACGCACATCTGAGGGTGATAACACCTCAGAGCCCATCCGTATACGGAAGGGCATCTTCCAGGGGGATTCGTTGAATCCCTTTTGGTTTTGTATGGCACCGAACCCCTTTTCATGGCTACTGAATGATTCTAGGGGGCATGGTTTTGCAATAAAGTATGGCCTACGTGCTAAGTGCGAACATCTGATCTGATGACACATCTGATGTACATAAATGACATCAAGCTGTATGCTAGTACTGACGACCACCTTAGAATTCTGTTGCGAATAATAGACATGTTCAGTCGTGACATTTGAATGGAACTTGGATTAGACAAGTGTCGAATCCAAGCCATCCGCAATCGGTCATCACGAACCGCATGCCGGACATAGCATTGGTGACCTCCACATCCAAGCTATACCCGAGACAGACTTCTACAAGTACCTAGGATTTCTGCAAGCAACGCATGCTCGAGTTGGTGATCTAAAAGATGCTCTGCTGTCCGAATTCCTGCGGCGTGTAAAGTGCTAAAATCGCATCTCTCGATGAAGAATAAAATAAGCGCGTTGAATGTATTCGCTATCCCTTCACTGACTTATGCATTCGGAATATTGCCGTGGACGAAGACCGATCTGGAAAACGTCCAGTGGCGGATACGGACAACTATGTCCAAATTCCGAATGCATCATTTGAAATCTACCATGGAGCGGATGAACCTGCCTAGTGACATCCGAGGTAGGGGCGTGGTTGACGTGGCGACACAACATCGTCGCCAAATCGACTCGCCTCGCGCTTATTTTTACAACAAAGAGCAGGCGAGTCCCTTACATGCGACTGTCTGTAAGGCAGACTATGAGCTGACTCCACTTAACTTGAAGGATCGATCTTTCAATCCTCTGAGTGGGGTGAAGTCGGACCAAGAGCAGATCGATGAATGGAAATCGAAGGTAATGCACGGTAAACACGTGAATTGTCTTTGACAGCCATTTGTCGATTTACATTTATCGAACAGATGGCTATGTGCTGGGGAACTCTTTGCTGAGACGGAGGGGTTCATGTGTGCCATTCAGGATGGCGTGGTCGCCACCGGAGCTTATAAAAAGCTCATCATGAAAGAACGGGTGGGGAACGACTAGTGCAGAATGTCTGGTTCGACGTTAGAGACGTTGGACCATCTCATTTCTGGCTGTACTGTTATGTCACCGATGGAATACATCACCAGGCATAATGCTGCATGTAAGGTTATCCATCAACACCTTGCATACAAGCATGGGCTGATCACGGGAACATACCCAGTCTACCGATATGAGTCACAAGCAGTACTTGATAATTCTGCCTACAGCATATGTTGGGACCGGCAAGTTCTGACTGATCGCCATACTCTACGTACATGACGTACTGTTAGTTGACAAGACGGGCCGCTCCGCGTATATAATTGATGTTGCTATCCCCAATAATAGCAACATTGAACGGAAATACGTAGAGAAGAAGGTGAACTATAAGCCACTAGCTTGGGAATTCAAAGAAATTTGGCACCTCGGTAAGGTGGTTGTAGTTCCCATAATATTGCCAGCTACAGGTATTGTACCTAAATGGCTCACGGCTTCCCTTGATGTCCTGGGACTTTGGCACAGTCTGGTTCAAACTATGTGTAACAGTGTGAACTAACCATTAAATGTAATACATAGTGTGAATTAACAATTAAATTTACTACAACTGTATTTAGTATACATTCAACTGTCAAATATTTTTTCAAATAAATATGATTCCACAACATACTGGCGACGAGGACGGTCGTGTTTTTCGTTTTTCCGAGCGCGAGTTAAATATGGACGCCACACAGTTTGCCGAATTTTTACGTGTACAGGCGGAGCAACAAACCGCCATCCTAAAAATTCTTGAAAATTTCGCTACCGTGACGGTTGGTAGAGAAAACATCTCTACAGAGGTAAATAAACAAAATATCCTAAAAAATGTGAGAAATATGATGGCGTTACAACGGCTAGTGTTTTCGTAGATTATTTTGAAGCCCAGTGCCACATGTGGGGAATCGCGGATGATAGAAGTTCGAAAAGAGAATTATTCGTATCATGTCTAAAGCCGGAAACCTATCGTGAACTAAAAATTGCATTTGCGGACGCAAAGAAAAAATTTGAAAACCTGACTTACACGGAAATCGCGGAAAAATTCGTGAAGCTTTTTGAACGAAAAACCACGCGCTTCAAAGCTCTAACGAACTTTTGGAATTGTGTGAGGAAAAAAGATAGTAAAACGTCGTGCGAAAATCGGTAAGCGGATCCGAATTTTGTCGGAAGAACAATGTTTAAGATGTGGTGCGCGTGAAAGACATTCAAAAGACAACTGCAAGGCGGCGAATCACAATTGTGAAGCGTGTGGCAAACGTGGACATTACGGGTCGTGCTGTATAAGAAAAGGCAGAGCTAAATTGATCGCGAGAGACAAAAAGAAACAACAGCGTATTTACAACGTAAAAAATAGTGATACATCTATTTCGAGTTGTGAGCAAGTTTTTAAAGTAATGAGTGCCATTGCTAAGAAAAGAAACATTGACGTTAAGATAAACGGTGTCACGTGTACGATGGACTGGGATCCGGGCGCGTCAGTTTCCATTATAAATACAGATTTTTGGAAACAGATCGGATCACCAACGCTTAAAGGGAAGCCAAAACTACGGGCTTATGGCAATTTCGATTTACCTTGCCAAGGGGAAGCTACAGTGACAGTGACGCTGAACAAGCGAACGCGATCTTTGAAAGTAGTCGTGGTGGACAACGCGAATCCAATGTTATTTGGCTTAGAGTGGAATGAAGCCTTCAATTTGCCACTGCCCGAACCTGTGTACAACGTAGATCGTGTCAACAACCACGTGCAGCCGACAACGAAACCACTGCATCAGAAGTTAAATGACATATTGGAAGAGAACAAGCAGCTATTCGAAGAAGGACTGGGAAAAATAAATAACTACCAAGTTAAAATTCACGTAAAGGAAACAGCAACACCAATACATATTCCAGCCAGGCCAGTCCGATTCGGAATTCAAAAAAGCGTGGAATTCGAACTTGAAAGGTCACAGCAGCTTGGAATTATCTCACCTGTTGACCCCAACGAAACACCGATCGAATGGGCAACACCCACTGTCAACGTGGTTAAACGAAACGGAAATATACGTATTTGTGGTGATTTTCGTGTTACTCTGAATCCAGCACTAGTAACAATACGACATCCAGTACCAACATTCGAAAACATCCGTCAGCAGCTTGCCAAGGGTGAGAAGTACACGAAATTAGATCTACGCGATGCCTATCTACAATTCGAGATTAGTCCAGAGTCAAGAAAATACCTAATCATATCCACACACAAAGGGTATTTTCAGTATAACCGTATGACTCCTGGTATATCGAGTGCACCCGGAACATTTCAAAATTATATGGAAAATCTACTTGCTGGCATACCCAACGTTGCAATCTATTTCGACGACATAGGCATTACAGGTCCAGATGAAGGTAGCCATCTAAGATCATTAAGAGAAGTTTTTAAACGTCTGCGTGAAGCTGGTTTTCGTATCGAAAAGAACAAATGTAGCTTTTTTCAAGACAGTATCGACTATTTGGGCCATCAATTCAACCGAAAAGGGATCTATCCAGTGGAAGACAAGCTGATAGCAATAAAAAATGCTGCAATACCCACTAACAAAAAGGAGTTACGATCCTTTCTGGGATTAGTCAATTTTTACGAGAAATTCATACCCAACTTACATGGAGCATGTTCCGAACTACACGCATTAACTGGTACAAAGTCGCAATGGCGATGGTCAATAAAGGAACAGAAACAATTTGATAATGTTAAACATATGATAGCTAGCGCCCGTCATCTAACTCCTTACGATCACACAAAACCGCTTTATTTGGCAACAGACGCATCCGATGTAGGCCTTGGTGCTGTTTTATATCATCAGGACGAGGCTAACAACGAGTTACCTATCGCCTACGCGTCACGAAAATTGCACGAAGCAGAACAAAAATACGCTACCATTGACAAGGAGGCCTTAGCAATATTTTTCGCCGTGAAGAAATTTGATCCATATTTACATGGGACAAAGTTTACATTAATTACGGATCACAAGCCGCTTCAACACCTGTTGGGAGACAAACGAAATTTGCAAAAAATCGTAAACAACCGTCTGACGAGATGACGATATACAGTATCGTCAAGGCAAATACAATATTCTAGCTGATTGCTTATCACGCTTACCAAACGCACATGAAGCAATTTCGGAGGAAGCGCAGAAGATTCATAAAATTTATGCGGGAATTCAAACACGGAAGCTTGATGATATTGTACTAACAGAACAGGAACTTAGGAAGCAGACGAAACATAACCTAATATTACGACGAGTAATTGAGTTAATTGAGCGTCACTGGCCAGACACGAAGTGTATCAACAACGAGCTGAAACCATACTACGACAAACGGGAGGAACTATCATACGAAAACGGTATTTTGATGTGGCAAGGACGAATTATCGTGCCCGATAATCTTCAAGAAGTAACATTGAGGCATCTTCATAGAGGGCATCCTGGCATTGGCTCTATGCGTGCGTCAGCGAGGTACTATGTATGGTGGCCGAACATCGACAAGGACGTGGAACATACAGTGAAATCATGCATGGCATGTCAACGGCAACGCCCAAAACAATCTGAACTGCCAATCTACTTTTGATCCCTGCCAGAGCATTGTTGGCAACGACTGCATGTGGACTTTGCAGGTCCTTTCGAAGGAAAAATGTGGATTGTGCTTGTTGATGCTTTATCAAAGTGGGTAGAAGCAGATGTACTTTATGTTGCCACCACAAGAACTTTGTGCGAATTCCTAGAGGAGAAGTTTATAACATTTGGTTATCCGGAAATTATCGTGTCGGATAATGGTAGTCAATTTACGTCAGAAGAGTTTCGAAATTATTGTCAAAGTCATGGAATAAAACATGTAACGTCTTCGCCGTACCATCCGAAAACCAACGGACTAGCCGAACGATTCGTACGAACATTCAAGGAGCGCATGAAAGCCAGTGAATATGATGGTTTATCACAACGTCAGCGCTTGCGCACATTTCTATTTACATATCGAAACACACCACACTCCTTTACAGGGAAGACACCATCTGAATTTTTGCTAGGTCGACGCCTGCGAACTTTATTAGACAATCTGAAGCCTAATGTACGGCGAGAGATGCATTTTAAACATGTAAAACAAAATCTTCAAGCAGAGCAGCCTAACAGTCAAGTCGAAAGAACAAATCGATATTCCTACCGTGTTCGAACGAAGGACGGTGTAGAAAGAAGACGACATGCAGATCATATCCGAGAACGGAGGGTAATACCACCATCAATCGACTTCCGGGATGTCTCAGATTTTAAGCGAAACAGTTTCCATTACCAATCTGCAAGCCCGACAGCAAATGATGAACAGGAACATCAGCAGTCTATGCAGCCCGCTATACCGTCGCATGAAAACGGAAACATGAGTGAACAAGGACAACACACCGAAGCACAACAAATTGAACATCCAGTACGGCGAAGCCAACGGCTAAGAAATCGACCCAAGAGACTAGTCGAAGAGATGTAAAATTACTGAAGGAAGGAGAAATGTAACAGTGTGAACTAACCATTAAATGTAATACATAGTGTGAATTAACAATTAAGTTTACTACAACTGTATTTAGTATACATTCAACTGTTAAATATTTTTTCAAATAAATATGATTCCACAACACTATGCAGAAGTACACCATTCTGCATACGTGCTCGATGTTGCGGGGAGTTCTCGACGGATTCTCCCATTGACTTATCACCACATGCGCCCCTTTCGGATTGTCCGAGCCTAAATGCTTGGCACTTATGCGGCATCTGCCGAGATTGTGACAACTCGGAAATAATAATAATCGTTGGCGCAACAATCCATATTGGATCAGGGCATTGAAGTGTGTTAGAGCACTTCAAACAAGACCGTGACAAAAAGAATATCCAACCAAATATCAAGTAAATAAACAACTTACATTTTCATTTATCATCATCTCGTCACTTTCTTAACTCTTTAAACTTCATATAATATCATGTCATTTATAGTGGCAAATAGACAGCTAATGAACCGATTTGAAAAGGTTTTCTTCTTACAAAAAATCTTACAAAGAATTAATTACTTCTAATATATTAGATGAGCATGAATATCCCCTTACGAACGAAAATAGGCGTATTTTAACCGGAGGAAGCCATTACAATTCTCTCGACCAACCTAGGAGTCACATCCGGGAAAACACGAACCGGTAAAAATTAGTCAACAAATCCTATTTCCCGCCAAAACTATTTCGTTCCCACAGTCGAACTGCGGTTCGTGTCATGGAAAATATAAAATTCAACGAATGTCATTATGTTTCACTTTCCAAACTATCTCAAAATGGCGGAATGTCAAAAAGCGCCACCATGCGATTGGCACTCGAACCAATTGGAAACATAACCCTCCTTTTTCCGTGAAATCCTGTACGGTGTACACGTGTGTCGAAATGGTGAACGCAGTTAAATCAAAAAAACCCGCTGCCGGCGGCAAGAAAAAGAATAAACATCCTCTAAATGCAATCTTGGGGGCTGGCATCATGCGGTATTCAAAGAGTAAGGTACGGATTTCAGGAATTTCAGTGGGTTTTTGACTTTGAAGTTCGGTGGTGTCTCGCGTGTTTGACAACTGATGCTGAATGTTTTGAAGAAAATATTCTTGATGAGCAGCCGCAAGGATCGTTTATTGTGGCCTAATTCCTTCGGGCTTCCTTCTAAAAGTTCCGTCTAACGTAATGGTCCTGGAATTTAGAAAGTCGCAATCCGCCTTTGATAAATGGCAATGCACCTGTCATTGGCAGAAGCTCATGACATTCACAGGTGGAGAATTACTGATTCTGTTATGGTCCTGCCATTCCATGGACGGATACTAGTCAAATATTGTCTCAAACACGCAAGGATACCATCGGGAAGAAGTCGATGTTATTATTGTGTGGTAGCTAACCTTTTTTCTCGTAGATGTACAAACGGAGGGCTCTGTACCGGCTGAAGGACGTCAAGCGCCCAGTAGTCAAGAAAGAGAAGATCCCCATCAAGAAGGTGAAGAAGATCGGAGGTCCCAAGAACGGTGGTGAGCGAACAGTTTACTTGAAGAAGCCAAAGGCTGACTACCCAACCAAGAAACGTGTCCAGAAGAGACCAGCCCGCTCCACATTCAGCGCTCATACCCGCTACACACGCCGCTCACTGAAGCCTGGTCGTGTCCTGATCTTGCTCGCTGGACGCCACCAAGGCAAGCGAGTCGTCCTCCTCAAGGTCCTGAAATCTGGTCTTTTGTTGGTGACTGGCCCATACACAGTGAACGGCTGTCCTCTTCGTCGCATCTCACAGCGATACGTGATTGCCTGCCAAACCCGCTTGAACTTGAGCAAGTACAAGGTTCCAGAGCACCTCGACGACAAGTACTTCCGACGTATCCTGAACAAGGAGAAGAAGACCGGCGAGGCCGATATTTTCGCCGCCAAGAAGACCAAGTATGTGCCCAATGAGCAACGCAAGGCCGACCAGAAGGCTGTCGACGACGCTATCTTGAAGGTGATCAAGAAGAACAAGGACGGCAAATTCATCGTCAAATACCTGAAGAGCATGTTCAGCCTCCGCGCCACACAATACCCTCACAGAATGAGGTTCTAAGATGGCAGTGGCATTTTTACATAAAATAAAACAATCTTAAACTTAAATTGTGCTTTTTATTCCAGAAGTTGGAGACCGGTGAAACCCGTCTAGTGTATTTCAGGGAAGACTATCTTGGTGTGTGCGAAACTCCCTGTTTTTTATTTGTTGTGTTTTTGTTTATTTCTACCTTTCGGAGTGGTTTCTCTCTACTTATCCGATCTGACCGCACCTCAACTCAACGGGCCCAGCTCGATTGATCGGTGAATCCCCAGAACAGTATTGAGTTTGTCAATTGTGTTCATGGCAACTTTGTGCGTGGGTGGTACTTCCTTTTTGAAGTTTCGTTCCTGAACTTGCCCCGTGTATCCCATGAAAGTGAAAGGGGTGAGCGACCTTTCCTCTTAATCCTTTGAAATTGATATAATGCATCGCATTGTTCTCATGCGTTTTGTGCGTAGGTTCTGTAATTGGGATGTTTGCAACGCATTTATGATGCACATAATGAGATGTCACTGAACCTATTGCACTTAATTTAAGCCGCTCGTAAGAGTCAAGCACTTGAGAACTCCTAGGTCACATTACGATACGCATTGCATGGCATAGAACCTTGCAGCGTTCTAACTTTTACGTTACATGACGTTTCCGTTTAGCTGAATGCAACAGCCAATCACAACAGGGCGTGGTTGTCGGTTCAACACCAGCCACATATTTAGTTTTCAGAACCTAAAAATCATCAAATAGGATATCAGGTAAGTCATGGCCACTAGATTCGAGCATGGAAATAGGTTCACTCGCAAAAGGTTCCGATGGTTACCTCCTGTGTGGTCTCACACCTGTCATTACTGGATCAGATTTCAAAAGCAACCTGTGCATAAGATAAGATCATCGACGGCGCAACAATCGGTATCCGGTCTAGACCTGCCTTAATAAGGAACTCCAGACATCCCGATTTTGCGCCGAGGTACACCAATTCGATATCCCTAAAAGCTGTCTGGCGTCCTGGCCTACGCCATCGCTCCATCTTAGGCAGGGCCTGCCTCGTCTTCTTTTTCTACTATAGATATTGCCGTTATAGACTCCGAGTTGGATCATCCTCACCCATACGCAACCTATTGAGCCGGATTTTATCCACAACCAGACGGTCATGGTATCGCTCATAGATTTCGTCGTTATGTAGGCTACGGAATAGTCCATCCTCATGTGTTCGGAGGATTTTTCTCTTCTTCTTTTTCTTCAGCCTTTGTCCCGTTCACAAGCGGGGTCGGCTCGTCGTGATCGGCTTCGCCATTTGGCTCTATCAAATGCCTGATCAGGGTGCAATCTCGAGGCTTTCAAATCCCCATTAAGCGTATTAAGCCACCGTTGCTTAGGTCTGCCTTTTGATCGTTTACCATCGACTTCGATGTTCAGACCAATCTTGGCAAGTGAATTCTCGTTTGCAAGAATTGCGTGACCATACCATCGAAGACGCCTCTCTCGAAACTTTTCCACGATCGGTGCAACCCCATAACGATCGCGGATATCCTCATTTCGGATGTGATATAAACGTGTGACGCCACTAGTCCAACGTAGCATCTTCGTCTCCATTACCGCAAGACGCCGTTCATTGTCTTTTATGGTCGGCCAACACTCAGAACCATAGAGAGCGACTGGACGGACGACATTGCGGTAAATTTTACATTTGAGACGTTCGTTGATACGTCGATCACAAAGGACACCAGTTGTGGAACGCCACTTCATCCAGGTTGCGTTAATGCGTGAAGCAATTTCATAACGCAGCTCTCCATTGGCTGGTAGCGTTGACCCGAGGTATTTAAATCGCTCAGTTCTGGGCAGATCACTGCCGCTGACAGTGATTGTGCCCGCCTCATGGGGATCGGTCGTCAAAAATTCAGTTTTGTTTAAATTCAATCTGAGACCGTGTTGCATGAGGCGATCATTCCATCTTTGAACAAGTTGCTCGAGATCATTTTTGCTATCAGATGCTAGGAAAACATCATCTGCATAAAGCAGTGTGTAGGGCGCTGGACGTTGGATATCCCGTGTGACGGTGTCCATAACAAGGACAAAGAGGAGTGGTGAGAGGGCACTTCCTTGATGAACACCAACAGAGACACGAAGCGGTTTTGATACACCCGCCATACTTCGAACTTTATTTTCCGGATCGTGGTAGAGCAATTGAACCCAGCGCACGAGTTCTTCTGGCACGAAGTGTTGTCGTAAAGCATACCAGATGAGTTCGTGTGGTACACGGTCAAACGCTTTCTCTAGATCCAGAAAGGCAATGTAAAGAGGGCGATGCTTCTCACGGTGTTTTTCCATGAGTAACTGCGCAGCGTGTATTGCGTCAGTAGTTCCGCAGTTCTTGACAAATCCGGCTTGATTCACGGTTATTTCAACGATTTCGCGAATACGATTGTCAAAAATGCGTTCAAAAATCTTCATGGTATGGGAAAGTAACCGGATCGGACGGTAATTTGAACATTCTGCTGGGATACCTTTCTTTTTCCATATTGGAACAGTGGTACTTTCTTGCCAGTCAGATGGTGTTCTTCCTTCCTGAATAACCCGGTTAAAGAATTCACTGAGCCACAATGTTGGGTCCCAGCTCTTCGCTTTCCAGAGCTCAGATGCGATGTCGTCAGGTCTTGCTGCTTTCCCCGATTTCATTTGTTTTATTGCCTCCTCAACTTCAGTTGCGCTGACTGGTGGAACTGCTCCCAATGTCGGCAATGATTGTGGAAGTGGAGGATGAGCAAATTCTTCAGTTGAAATCTGCTCGAAGTATTCTCGCCATCTGTCCGTTGCGGCTCGACGGTTGGTAAGCAAAGTACCGTTCTTGTCATTAACACAACAGAAGTGTTCGATATCCTGTGTGCGTTCATTATGAGCAAGTCGATACAGATCTCTCTCGTCATCCCGAGTGTCCAGTTTATCGTAAAGATTTTTGAAATGGTTCGCTCGGGTGACAGCGACCGCTTTCTTTGCTTCAAGGTTGGTATTCTTATAAATTTGCCAATTAGCAGGCGTTTTATCGTCGAGAAATTTGTGGTAGAGGCGTTTCTTTTCACGGACCTTCATTTCAACATCATCATTCCAAAGCCAAGTATCTCGGTTGATGTACCGCTTACCCGGCTTGGTGATCCCGAGGATTGCAAAGGCCGCTTTGTGGATCGTGTCTTTCATTTGGTTCCATGATTCTTCTCTTGAACGCGGTCAAGAGTTCGCAATTCTTCTTGCTAAGAACCCAAGTCTCCGAGGAATACATGAGGACTGGCAAGATCAGTGTCTTGTACAGTAAGAGCTTTGATCCTATCGTGAGACGTTTCGAGCGGAACAGTCTTTGTAAGCTGAAATAGGCTCTGTTGGCTGACAACAACAGTGCGCGGATTTCATCATCGTAGCTGTTATCGGTTATGATTTTCGACCTTAGATAGGACAAATTATCAATGGTCTCAAAGTTGTATTCTCCTATCCTTATTCTTCCTGTTAGACTAGTGCGGTTTGATGTTGTTGGTTGGTTGGTTTTCGGTGCTAACGTTGCCACCATATATTTTGTCTTGTCTTCATTGATGTGCACCTCAAGATCTCGCTCCAATCACCGCCAGCTCGATCTAGATGAAGGCAATTTGTACGTCTCGGGTCGTTCCTCCCATGATGTCGATATCGTCAGCATGGGTCAGTTGTTGGGTGGACTTAATGAGGATCGTACCTCTTGCATTTACCTCGGCATCACGGATCACTTTCTCAAGACCAGGTTAAAGGGCCGCATGATAAGGCATCCCCTTGTCGTAGACCGTTGTTGATGTCGAATGGTCTTCAGAGTAATCCTGCTGCTTTTATCTGGCCTCTTACATTGGTCAGGGTCAGCCTAGTCAGTCTTATTAATTTCGTCGGGATACCGAATTCTCTCATGGCCGTGTAAAGTTTTACCCTGGCTATGCTATCATAGGCGGCTTTAAAATCGATGAATAGTTGGTGCAACTGTTGTCCATATTCCAACAGAATCTCCATCGCTTGCCGCAGAGAATCTGATCTGTTGCTGATTTGCCTGGAGTGAAGCCTCTGTGGTATGGGCCAATGATGTTCTGGGCGTATAGGACTAACCGGCCTAGCAAGATAGTGGAGAATATCTTATAGATAGTACTCAGCAACGTGATACCTCTATAATTGCTGCACTGTGTGATATCTCCCTTTTTATGTATGAGACAGATAATGCCTCGTTGCCAATCGTCAGGCATTGATTCGCTGTACCATATCTTGAGCACAAGTTGATGAACCACTTGGTGTAATTGGTCGCCTCCATATTTAATCAATTCGACTGTAATTCCATCGGCTCCTGGCGACTTATGATTTTTAAGCACGGAGTGTTTCTCCTAAACTTGGTGGTGGCAGTATTTGTCCGTCGTTTTCAGTTGGCGGGACCTCCAACTCGCCGATGTTCTGGTTGTTCAGTAGCTCATCAAAGTACTCAACCCATCGCTCCAATATGCACATTCTGTTGGAAATCAGATTTCCCTCTCTGTCTCAGCAGGATGAGCATCGAGGTGTATAAGGCTGACTTGTTGGTAAAACTTCTGCGCCTGGTGCGGTTGCTCGATGTACTTTTCTAGTTCACAGACTGTTGGTTCTCTCAGACTTCCTTTTTCCGTCTGTGAAGTCGCTTCTCCGCTCGACGGAGTTCGTAATAAGTCTCTGCGCGCGCCCGCGTTCTTTGAGAATGCAACATTACTCGGTATGCGGCATTCTTCCGTTCCGTTGCTAGCTTACATTCATCGTCAAACCAGCCGTTCCGACTCCTTTTGCGGCTGGGGCCAAGTATATTTGTGGCCGTATCCATGATAACGTTCTTCAGGTGGTTGTGAAGATCATTAGTTGATGCTTCATCTCCAGGTCCTCTATTGACTGCGGTTATTGCGGCATCCATTTCCCTCTTATAGGTGTCGCGGAGGGCTGTGTTGTGAATGGTTTCAGTGTTAACTGTCACCTGATTGTCAGAGGGGATTCTAGGTAGTGTTGTTATTCGAACTCGGAGCACTATGCAAACGAGATAGTGATCCGAGTCTATATTGGCCCCCCTATAGGTTCTGACAGTCATCATGGCTGAGAGGTGGCGGCGTTCGATCCACACGTGGTCAATTTTGTTGAAAGTGGCCCCGTCTTGAGATGCCCACGTATGTTTGTGGACAGCTTTCCGCGCAAACCAGGTACTTCCAACAACCACTTCGTGTGACCCTGCTAATTGAATAATCCACAGTCCGTTATCATTTGTATTTTGGTGTAAACTATGGGAGCCAACGTATCGCCTGAATACGGGCTCCTTCCCTACTTGGCTGTTAAAATCCCCAAGTATGATTTTGATATCGTATCTGAGACAGGCTTCGAGGGTTCGTTCTACTGCCTCGTACAAGGTATCCTTCTTCGACTCTGCTGTCTCCTCTGTAGGGGCGTGAACGTTAATGAGGCTTATATTTCTAAATTTGCCTCACAAGTGCAGAGTACATAGCCGTTTGCTTATGTTTTCAAAGCCGATAACAGCAAGTTTCATTTTTTGGCTGACTAAGAAACCTTCTCCGAGCACATGATTTACTTGATGGCCACTATAATATATGGTGTAGCAGCTCTTCTCCAGGAAACCGGTCCCTGTCCAACGCATCTCCTGTAACGCTGTTACATCAGCTTTATATTGGGGCAGGGTATCGCCTAGCTGCTCATCAGCTTCATCTCTGTACAGGGAGCGCACGTTCCATGAGAAAATGCGCAAAACGTTATTCGGTTGTCGTTGCCGGATTCGTCGCTGTATAATCCGTCCAGTCCGAGGCTCCTGTTGTGGCTTCGTGACAAGTTGTTTTCCGTGTAGGGTTGTCAGCCCTACACAACCCCCAACCTGGAGGACCAGTTGGTACAATTTGTCCCGTTTTTAGGCGCGGGACACTCACCTTCATCCTTCTCCGTCTGCAGCTTTTCGTTAAGAAAGATTTCCCAGCGGTCACCACGTGGAGGTGGAGATACGGTTTGGTAGTAGAGCTGTTGATGTTGGTTCAGCAGGCATTTCCCAGGTTTTATGCTTCATCGTGGGTACCAATCCACGTTTCGCCCTGGGACCTGGGACCCTTTGACCACACCATTATTTTATTGTACTTTGTAATTATTTTTAAAATTTCATTAAAATTTTATTTTCCTAATTAACATTTTAAATTTGAATAAAATGCATTTTCCTAATTAAGAATAAACCTCACCTCAAAGTGACAACAAGTCTTTTCTTAGCCGATATTGCCTCAGTTGACTGCTACGATTTTCCAGTTTTGGTTGGTATCCACCCGTTAAAATGTCAAAACATTTAGTTGTTGGCTGCCGCGCTAATGCAATGTAGACATGCCGCGTCGCGGTCGTTGTGCTAAATGTAGTATCGCGTCGCGTATATGGGGTCGCACCTTGAACCTTGTCTCCGAATTCAATATGCGTAATATGAAACGCGACAAAGGTGAGTGCGCGAGAAAACCTTCAGGCTGACTTGGAGAAATGTGTGGAGATAATAAATATTGGGAGGTGGAATAAATAACAAGCGTTTTTAGGTATTCGAAAATAATTTTATTTAAAAAAATATTTGCAGCCGAAATGAAGTAAAATATTTTCCATTTGCATCGATGACCTTTTGCTCTTTTGGGCAAAAAATGGTTCTCTCTGTGGTCGACCCAATTTTTGGTTTCTTCGTAGTTTTTGAAGTGCTGTTCTAGTAAACCACTTTCCATCGATCGGAGCAAATGCTAGTTCGAATGTCCAGTGTCCAGAAAATAAGGCAGGTGAGGCAAAACCAAGCAACTGCAACATTTCTTTTACGATTTTCGAAGCATGAGATCTAGCGTTGTCTTAAAGCAAAATCCCGTTTGTCTTTCGGCTCATTTGCTCTCGATATCGTTCAACTGTCATAATTTTATTCGTTTGTGACCAATTTGTTGGTCCCACCAGATACGCAACATCAGCTGCCGGGAATGTCTAGTTTTGGTGTCGATATTGACCTGTCACCTGGCTTCACTGTTTTTTTTTTTGGGTGGGTAGGGTAGGTGAATGCATTTACAACTAAACACCTCCCTGTCATCAGAGAACTAACCTGGAACCGTTTGACACATTACTTCGGGCTAGCTCTCCCGGCTTTGGGAGCCTTCAGGTCAGGGGACACCAACGGGAGAGGAGGAAGGGAGTTGTCAGTTCAGGGAACCCCCTACCGTCCGATCCCTCCGCCGGTCGATTTCAGATTTCTTCGCAATAATACGATTCCAGCTGCCAGCGCTCTTCAGCATCTCTCTGAAAATGTTGTCTGGATAGAGTTCCCCTGTGTCTGCATATAGCTGCTGACGAAAGCGGTCCCACTTCTCGCAAGAGAAAAAGGTGTGTTCAACGTCGTCGGCCTCTCCATTGCAGAACACACAATCAGGAGATCGCGCCTTCCCAATCCTGTGCAGGTAAAACTAAAAACCTCCATGGCCACTTAGAAGTTGGGTAAGGAAATAATCAATCTCACCGTGCGTTCAGCTCTACCCCGAGTCTAAATTGTCGATGAGCCGCGCAGTCCGTCTGCCCCTTGGCTCATTTTGCCAAGAAAGTTGCCACTCGATAACGATGCGCTGACGTTCACGGACAACCACCTCTCTTAAGTTCTCACCCTTACGGCGGTAGATAGCTTTGCGCTCTTTGGCAAGGTGGGCAACGGGGATCACTCCCGCGATCACCGTGACAGCCCGTTCGGAAACGGTGCGATAATCAGACGCCACTCACAAAGCTCCCGCCTCTGCACTTGAGCAAGGCGTTTACGATGCACCTCCTTGCCAAGGGCATGAGCCCATACCTCCGCGCCATAGAGCAGAACCGACTGTGTTGATCCCATAAGGAGACGTCTGCTAGTAGATATAGGGCCCCCAACATTCGCCATTAGTCGAGTAAAGGCCGCGACTCCAGCTGCATCCCTGTCCGCTGTTGCTTTGATTTGCTCGAAGAAACTCATCTTCAAATCGAGCATTAAACTAAAGTATTTAACCGCTGGTTTTGACTCTATAGTCAACTCGCCGATCGATAGGGGACGCAGGGTCAGGATTCTCCTTCTGATCAAGACGACTACTTCGGTTTTTTCCATCCACTTAGCCGTCGCATCAATATGCCAAGTCTGCTTTGCGCCTGTTCAACTGCGCGTCCGGCAACAAGTGCCGCAACGTCGTCTGCATAACCGACCGGGCGCGAATCTTCGGGCGTTCCAGAGGTCCGGCCCTAAGATGGATCCCTTTGATACTTCCGACGTGATTTCCACCCTCCTCTGGCCCTCTAGCGTCTCATAGAGCAGAGAGCGGTCTTTAAGATAATCCATCAATATACGCAAGAGATAGCTTCACACATGAAATGAGTTTTCTAATCTGTCTAGTATATCTGTCCATCTTACTGAAATGAAGGCATTTCTGGCTTCAAGCGTTATGAGGAGCACTGTCCCTCGAGATTGGCAGGTGTATGCCTCGGCTCAACGAACCGTATCTACGACCTCCGTAATAGCATCTACTGTGGATTTCACTGTTCTGAACCGGAACTGCCTTGAGGATAAGTCCCCGGCAGCGCGGATCGCTTCAGCGAGTCTACTCCTGATGAGCTTGCCGAGCACTTCTCCGGCTGTGTCAAACCTACACAGCGGTCGGTATGCAGACGGGACTCCGGGTCTCCTTCACCCTTGCTGATCAGTGCAAGTCTGGCCATTTTCCAGCGACCAGGAAAAACACCCTCTTTCAAGCAAGCGTTGAACGTCTCAAGCAGCAATTCTGGCGATTGGCGGAACATTAGTTTGTAATCTTCCGCTGGGATGTCATTAGGGCCTGGCGCCTTCTTGTTTTTCATAGTGAGAACCGCTTCTTCAAGCTCTCTAATTGTGAAAAGGGAGCAATCCTCGACGCTTTCCGGGCTATTGACATCAACCCGTACCGGGTGCCTGGGGAACAATGCCCGCATAATGCGGTCCATCTGGTCGATACTTAGTATGCAGGGCCTCCGCAGAGCACCGATTCTCCGGGGGACAGGCTTATAGCCAAGACCCCACGGGTCCTCATTCACCTCGTTGACAAGGCTCTGCGAGCCGCGAGCTTTGCTTTTATTTAAGCGCTCCGGAGTCTCCTTTTTGCTTATCTATACTGTGCATTTATGGCGCATGCCTCCTCGTTGGCGTGCCAACGTTTGGCCAAACGGCGGAGCTTATGACACCTTCCTCCGTAGGTCGGCAATTTCTGCCGTCCATCACTGCATAGGCTTGTCACGCCTGGGGTCCCTCCGGGTCATGGACCCCGTCGTTATCAGGTTCATCACTGAATTTACGACGGTGTCAGCTGTGACACTACCACCCCTCGGAGCGCCCTCCAGCGCGCCCCTGCCTGCTCCAAGAGCTTCGGCGAACTTCCCGATGTTCACTATTGTCATAGTGAGTCAAATTTTATCACCGGTAATTGTTCGATACAAAATTGACTTCTTTTTGTGTCTTTCAAGACGAATTTCACAAGCTGGCGAATCGCTTTTCTTACTGTCTTTTACACTTTTATCGATGTTTTATCAAACCTTAATATTAGAGGGAAACCACGAAATTTCACTGTAGGCTTTCAACTTTATTAGATTAATCGTAAACATAAAAAGGAATGCGAATGTAGCTCAATCATAACCTGTGGTGTTATGCATAAATTTTAAAGTTTAGGTTAACAACACATTGTTAGTTCTCGAGCTTTCAAATTAGAATGAAAACTTGGAAATGGGCCACTTATATCCAATAATAAGACAATCGAACTCTTTTTTTTCTGCTTAAAACAAAGCGTTCCTCTACAGTTATCAATCAGTGGCGCATTCAGCAATTTTCCATTTTGGTCTCAAAGCTCTGCAACGCAACAACGCATTACTTTCGAAAATGTGGCAAAAAAAAACGTAAAACAACAGAATATAACAAAGTCCCTGCTTAGCACTCTAATATTTGTAGTTGAAGTTGACTCTAAACAAGTACTGAATATTAACCTGAGCGACATCATACACAATAAATTCATTGTATAATAACGAGGATTTTAGATCCTGTGAGGTAAGGGGTTTTCCCAATGGTATCTCCACCCCATCTGCACGCACATGAGACTCTTCAGGGTTTGGTTGCGTTCGTCCGATACCTTTAAGACTGTGCTTGTCCTTCGGCAGCTTAGTGATGTACTTCGCCTGAGTACACTCCAGCATATCGCCCAAAGCAACTTCAGACAACAATAGCAAACCCGTATTGTTCTCCTTTGATGTGAAACAATAATTGGCCGATTTCGACACCATATCAGCGAAGTAAATACCTTTACCGAACATATAACCAGTTACCGGAGCTTCCGGCGGGGCAATTTTCAAGCCATGGCTAAGAATGCCCACAAAGTTTGTGAGACGAGAACCGTGCCACAAAAGCTTGCGATTATGTAACTTTCTGAACGGTTTAAAGCGACGTTCTTCGCCCTTACGTGCGACTTTGAATATGTCTACGATTTCCAAATCGTACATACGATGAGTTTCCGCGTGAGTATTCTGAACATATTGAGCGAGCAATTTAAACTCGTCTGTATCCTTGCTCAGAGGAACCATATCGGTCTTAAGCTGGGCGTAGTGTTGATCAAGTGGATTAACGTCTTTACTAGCTTCCTCACTCTGGAGCATGTTATAAGCACATTCGATCTCCATTAGAGAGTCAAGTACTTCACTGTGATGGGTCACTTGTTCAACTGTGTTCAATATCGGCGGATTATTCACACCGAAATTATGAGGAACCAATGTGTAAAAGCGATTTGTGCAATCGATAAATTGGGAAGTTTCCCCGCCATTCTTAATCAACTCAGAAATTTCCGTGAGCACCTTATAAGCGCTTTGCAGCTGTTTCGTACTTAGCTTACCCAAAGGCATCTTTTCCATGTCCAGATCAAATTCCAACATCACCTTTTTCATCATATTAACATCGAAAATTAATTTGATGAAATCTTGCACGCGGTCAGGTAAGTTGGATTTAATGTTGCTGTGCCCGATGCCAACAAGTTTCTCCTCATCTGCCCCATAGTCGATATCTATTGGATACATCTTGCCTGGAAGCTGTGAAAATTAAATTTAGTAAAAATCTCACCACAAACATTGGGTTGGGGAAAAAAGTAATGTCGTATTTGAGATCGAATTTTAACGCTTTATTTCACATACTTAGAATTATCCGATTTAAGTCAAATATGCGCCGTTCGCAAACTTGTTGCCATTTAAAAGGCATCATTATCCCCCCTCCTTATTTGCAAAAAACTCAGACAGCCAGTTTTCGCAAGCCTCTTTTGAGGCCAACTTAGTAGCACCAAGAGAGTTTTACATGGAGCGGACGAGATGGTAATCACTTGGTGCCAGGTCCGGACTATACGGTGGGGGCGATAGGACATCCCATCCGAGCTCCCGTAGCTTCTGGCGGGTCATCAAAAATGTGTGAGGCCGAGCTTTGTCGTGGTGGAACAGAACACCATTTCTATTGACCAATCCTGGCCGCTTCTGGTCAATCGCCTGCTTCAAACGGTCGAGTTGCTCACAGTAGAGAACCGAATTGAGGGTCTGGCCATAGTTAAGCAGCTCATAGTGGATGACTCCCTTCCAATCCCACCAAACACACAGCAAAACCTTCCTGGCCCTCAATCCGAGCTTGGCGATGGTTTGGGCCAGCTCGCCGCGCTTCGACCACGATCTTTTTCGCTTGAGATTTTCGTACGTGATCCACTTTTCATCACCAGTCACCATAGCCGAATGGTTAGAGCGCAAGGCTGTCGTACGGAAGGTCGCGGTTCAAATCTCACTGGTGGCAGTGGAATTTGTATCGTGATTTGACGTCGGATGCCAGTCGACTCAGCTGTGAATGAGTACCTGAGTCAAATCAGGCTAATAATCTCGGGCGAGCGCAATGCTGACCACATTGCCTCCTAGTGTACCGTTACGGTCTTGAATGAAGTGCTCTAACACACTTCAAGGCCCTGATCCAATATGGATTGTTGCGCCAACGATTATTATTATTATAGTCACCATACGCTACAAAAATGGGTCGAATTCGTTCCCTTTCAGCAGTGCGTCGCAGGCGTTGATTCGGTCCAAGAGATTTTTTTTTGCGTTAACTCGTGTGGCACCCAAACATTCAGCTTTTTTTGGAATCCAATCTTCTGCAAGTGGTTCCAAACGGTTTTATGGTCTATACCCAGCTCCTGGCCAATCGAGCGAATGCTCACATGCCGGTCTACTTGGATGATTTCGACGATTTTATCGGTTTCTACGACGATTGACCTACCAGTACGGGGTGTATCTTCGACATTCACTACACCAGAACGAAATCGATCGAACCAACGCTGCGCTGTGCGAATCGTTACAGTATCGGACCCATAAACTCCACAAATTTTTTTGGCCGCTTTCGTTGCATTCTTACCTCTCAGGTAGTAAAAATGTAAAATATGAGGGATTTCTTCCTTGGTGGGCTCCCATTTTTGACGCACTATAACTTGAGACTAAAACGTACGATCATAAAACTGTCAAAAAGACATCTGTAGCCCAGATTGTCGTCTTCAAATCAACGTATAGTATGACCCGATGCGATAAGTACAACACAAGATATGTTTAAGTGTCGCCATCTATTGACAAAATATGACATTACTTTTTCCCCAACCTAATATTAAATAATATTAAAAAAATACGCACTTTTTGGAAATTATCTCTGTTTTCCCACGGGTTCCCAGACTTCTCCTCATAAAGTTCCATGAATTTATTCTGCGCTTCTATTAAACCGCGACAATCTTCCACCTTATTACCCCCAATTGTTGTCCCTATCCTTCCCCAAGATCTGAAGAGCCAGTACCTAAAATAAAACCATTCCACCATTCTGAACTCCTTGCACAACTTTACCCAAAAACTTACTTGTTCCCAGTATCACGTTCTAACAACTGCAACTTGTAGAAAGAATTCTTTTTCTTCTGTAGATCCATCAAGCCCAGCACCACATTCCATACCTCCTTACCTTTAATGTAAACATGGGCAACCTCATCCAATCCGGAATCGGGATCTACTGCAACGCCGCCTTTCAACTTCAGTTTTTTCGATTTTGGAACGGACTTGGTGTAGATGCTCTTGGATTTCGATTTGTTTGAATCCTCCTGAGGTATACGAGAGTGAGGGTCAGTTCCCCAATCACAAATACTCTTGCTGGTAATATAAGAAATCGCTCCTGATGGATCGTCCTTTACAGCATCGACGAAATCCTCCGGCACAACCTGAATACCAAAAGACTTTGCTTGTTCCATTCGAGAACCCATTTTCTCGACCGCTTCTTCGTCAGAAATAACCGCCGCGAGACCTTCGTGTACTTTCGAAACAACATTACCGCCTAACTTGTGAATAGCTTTTTTGATTTTTTCCTCACTGGGTTTCAAACCAATGATAACGAATTGCAATTGATAAAGTGGCGGTTTCTCGCGCTTAACTTTCGGTGTCCTGCAGAGCAATACCCACTGGATGTATATTTCGTTTGTAAATGGCAATTAAGAAACACTTACCCATCTAAGTCTTCCTCCTTTTTAATGGGCTCAAGTGAGGAGGGAGCGCTTGGAGGAACATACTTAATAGCTCTAGTTTGTACTTTCCCTTTGTATTTTTTCAGGAACGAGTACTGCTCCTTCAACTCCCGACTTATGATGCATGGCTTGCGAGGTGGATCCTTCTCTAAATTGGCGCATTTAACCCACTCGCTCAGATCACCAGTGCAGATGTAACCAGATTTGTTGAAAACATATTGCCCAGTTTTGCATTTCTTGCACCGTTTCAAAGCTCCAAATGTTAAGACATCGCAAACCAGATTTAGCAGCTTGAGGGTGTCTCCCTCCGGCACATCTTGATCATTTTCCTCTAGAATAGCGATCATATCGTCCTTTTTCATCTTTTCTTTCTGGATTTTATCGCGATATTTGAATAATTCAGCATTCTGTTTGGCGATCTTCTCCTCAAGTTCCTTTGCTTCCGGATCCTCTTTGAGCTCCAGTTTTGCCTTCTTCACCTCCGGAGCTCCCTCTGCTTTTATTGCCCTATAAAAATAATGTCAGAGACTACTCAGCCTAACAACCCAGTCGATACTTACGGTAAAAGTGTCTTCACTTTTTTTTGGTCTTCAGCAGAGAGCGCTTTAAATCCAGGTAACATTTCCCCCTTTTCCAGCCATCCTAAATCATTTCGAATTTGTGCGAAACATTCAAGATGATGCCACAAAGCTTGGCCACCAAATTTCATGCCCACTTCAGTATCATAAACCACCTTCTTCACACGTACGTCATCCTTCGATACTTTCAGTTGACAGCCAGGACATGTCGCTCTCCCAGATTTCGAATACTCAATTCCGAAATCTTTCATTGCCGCAGAGTCCCCTTTGGATCGCTTTTTACCTTTTCCAGTGGGTGCTATCACAGCTCCGTTGCCAAGATCCGCTACAGTGTTCGTTTTAATTAGAAAAACTTAAATGTAAATGAAATATGTGCATATTACCAATTTGTTTTTTTATCCGCTGCTGATCATCATAACGAATGTTCTCAAAGTTGGCGATATCACCTTCAGACGCCGGACGCTGCTTTTTAAAGAAACAGCTCTCATGAAACCAATTCGGTTGCCTTCCATCGAAGAAACTCGACTGGAATCAAAATATCGAAGATTAAATGAATACAGTGCATCAACCCCTTAAATGTTTAAAGTTATGGGACCCGCCGAGTGAGACACGAATGACAATTACCTGAACGATATCCCACTCGAAATCTTTGCGAAAGTGGGCAGTAAACTGACACCCATAAGGATATGTACATGCACGCATCAGGAAATGTGTATGCATGGGCGTGTCTATGCGCAGGCCGGGTAGGTGGGAAATAAACCCCCACCCATGGAAAAACATTGGCTATGGGAAGGACACTCAGAAATCCAACCACATATAGAGGACAAGATAAATATTTTTTTACGATGCAGGGCTTCGCAAATCCAGTACCGGCGGTTTTTGGGAGTGGGCAAGCGGGCCTCGGCCGTCGATATCCAACGACCGCAGTGCCTCAGAACTGGGGAACATGGCTACTTTAGCATCTAATGCTACAAGAGATCTTAGTGGAGTGGAAATGAGATCTACACCGGATCCTTTTCGAAAAAGCTCAAAACTTGGGAGGTCCCTACTGAAGGCAACTTTACCTCCAGGCAGTCGAGATTCTTCGAGGGACTCAGAAAGGATATCCTCACTTCGGATGCGATCAAAACGTGTCACCCTACTAATCCAAAGCAACATCTTCGTCTTCATCAACGCAAGACGCCGTTCATTGCCTTTTATATTCGGCCAACACTCAGAACTATAGAGAACGATAGGCGAATGACATTGCGGTAAATTTTAGATTTGAGACGTTCGCTGATACGTCGATCACAAAGAACACAAGTTGTGGAATGCCACTTCATTTTATTACGCAGTTCTCCATTAACTGATAGCATTGACCCGAGATATTTAAATCGCTCAGTTCTGGACAGGTTGCTGCCATTGACAGAACTGAGCGATTTAAATATCTCGAGTCAATGCTATCAGCCAATGGAGAATTGCGTTATGCTTCTCACACAGAGAAACACAAAACCTTTTATACTTGAAGCGTCAAGCTTCCGGTTTCTCGACTTTTTTTGTGCTAGTGTTGTCTTGTGACGTCTTTCGTGTTGTATTGTACGCAGAGCGGACTGGTGGAATGGTTTCGATGCGGTTCTCCGCTTCGAGCTAATTCCAGTTAACCCGTTGGGAAGTGCCGTCCCCACACACTCGAGAAGGGCGATCAGACCCGAGTCTCGGAAAGACTCATCTGAAGTGGCTCTTGCCACGAAGCCTCATCGGAGGTTATCTGGTACCATGGTAACCGGGCTGGCCCTCTGAGAGCATAAGCTCCTTGTGGAAGTTCATGGTGGTTGTGGTTATGCCTACATCGTGGGCAGAGCTCCTTGGAGCTCAAGCGTGGAGTTGCGTTGTACAACCCGGGCACCGTACCCCTGAGTTGCGGCAGAGGTGTCAGATAGGCTTTGCACCCACTGATGTGAATGCTGAGCCTGCACTCAGTATAAACCAGTGTCGCTGTGCCAGTCATGGCGGGGCTCTGATTCTAATCTCCAAATCAATCAGTGCCCGAAGAGGACCGTGGGATCATGCCTGCACGGCAGATACTCACGTTAAACCACTAAGACCTTCCACTATATCAGAAGTCTCCGTTGATGCGTAACATTGTACAATTGTGATGCTCCTTAACCTGGACCGAAATCTTGCAATTCCAGTTGCTCGCCTTGAGGTAGCCGTCAGAAGCAACTCGACATCGGATTCGCGCCTGCTGCCACTTGTGTTTTCAGCGTACGAAAGCACATTGCCATTAGCGTGGCAAGAGGGAGAGCAATACTTTCTTCGCCTAGGCCCAGAATGCCCAGGTTATTCGTTGGAATTCTCGCTCGATTTGGAGAAAGCAAGCCTTCTAAGGACCCTCGCTACCGTTTTCGAGGAGCGTGAGCATATTACAGAAACCAATCATAGTCCATTTCGATAGCCCTTTGGCTGACATCAAATTTACTATAAAATGAGGCCGAGTGAAACGCCCTAGATCTAGATATGGCATACAAGAGTGAAGGAAAATGGATTAGCTGAAGCACATTGCCAGAAAATGACGCCGATAGGACGTAAGGGTGATTGAAACTCCACGCCCCACACGGAGTTTCATGTCGACCATACATATGTTTAATAGGGCAGTTAAGGACGATCCCTCATCGAACTCGGTTAGTTAGTTCTAGATTCCGAGGTTGAGATGACTCGGCTAAAAGGCATCCTTCCTTTTGTTAATGCAACACCCACACTCTGCCTCCTATTGGCGGAAAAATTTAACACCCTCCTTTGAACGTATGGGAACCCTCTTTAATATTCAACCATGGATGACATCACTTGTTGCATGCATGAAATTTGACCAGAATTTCGTGTCAATCCGACTGACACAGTAAACCGATTTTAGTAAAAATTTGTTTTACAAAAACAATTAAAAATAATTAACAAGACGGCGGCTTGGTGGTCAAAGGGTAGTATAGGTCCCAGGGCGAACCCTGGATTGGTACCCATGATGGAGCATAAAACCTGGGAAATGCCTGCTGAACCAACACCAACAGCTCTACTACCAAACCGTATCTCCACCTCCACGTGGTGACCGCTGGGAACTCTTTCTTAACGAAAAGCTGCAGACGGAGAAGGATGAAGGCGAGTGTCCCGCGCCTAAAAACGGGACAAATTGTACCTACTGGTCCTCCAGGTTGGGGGTTGGGTAGGGCTGACAACCCTACACGGAAAACAACTTGTCACGAAGCCACAACAGGAGCGTCGGACTGGACGGATTATACAGCGACGAACCCGGCAACGACAACGAAATAACGATTTGCGCATTTTCTCATGGAACGTGCGCTCTCTGTACAGAGATGAAGCTGATGAGCAACTAGCCGATACCCTGTCCCAATATAGGGCTGATGTAACAGCGTTGCAGGAGATGCATTGGACAGGGACCGGTTTCCTGGAGAAGAGCCGTTACACCATATATTATAGCGGCCATCCAGTAAACCATGTGCTCGGAGTAGGTTTCTTAGTCAGCCAGAAAATGAAACCTGCTGTTATCGGCTTTGAAAACATAAGCGAACGGCTATGCACCCTGCGCTTGCGAGGCAAGTTTAGAAATATAAGCCGCATTAATGTTCACGCCCCTACAGAGGAGACTGCAGAGTCGGAGAAGGATACCTTCTACGAGGCAGTAGAACGAACCCTCGGAGCCTGTCCCAGATATGATATCAAAATCATACTTGGGGATTTTAACACTCAAGTAGGGAAGGCGATACGTTGGCTCCCATAGCTTACACCAAAATATAAATGATAACGGACTGCGGATTAGTCAATTAGCAGGGTCACACGAAATGGTTGTTGGAAGTACCTGGTTTGCGCGGAAAGCGGTCCACAAACATACATTGGCCTCTCCAGACGGGACCACTTTCAACCAAATTGACCACGTGTTGATCGAACGCCGCCACTTCTCAGCCTTGATGAATGTCAGATTATATAGGGGGGCCAATATAGACTCAGATCACTATCTCGTTGGCATGATGCTCCGAGCTCGAATAACAACACCACCCAGAATCCCCTCTGACAATCAGGTAAGAGTTAACACTGAAACCATCCACAACACAGCCCTCTGCGACACCTATAAGAGGGAAATGGATGCCACAATAACCACAGTCAGCAGAGGACCTGAAGATGAAGCATCAACAAATGATCTTCACAACCACCTGAAGAACGTTATCATTGATACGGCCACCAACATACTTGGCCCCAGCCGCATAAGGAGTCGGAACGGCTGGTTTGGCGATGAATGTAAGCTAGCAACGGAACGGAAGAATGCCGCATACCGAGTAATGTTGCATTCTCAAAGAACGCGGCCACGCGCAGAGACTTATCACGAACTCCGTGGAGCGGAGAAGCGAGTTTACAAACGGAAAAAGAAAGCCTGGGAGAACCAATAATTCTGTGAACTAGAAAAGTACAGTGAGCAACCGCACCAGGCGCGGAAGTCTTACCAACAAGTCAGCAGGATGAAGCCTTATACACCTCGATGCTCATCCTCCCGAGACAAAGAGAGAAATGTGATTTCCGACAGAATGGGCATATTGGAGCGATGGGTTGAGTACTTTGATGAGCTACTGAACAAACAGAACATCGGCGAGTTGGATGTCCCGCCAACTGAAGACGACGGACAAATACTGCCACCACCAAGTTTAAGAGAAACAGTATGTGCAATTCATCGGCTAAAAAATCATAAGTCGCCAGGAACCGATGGAATTGGTTAAATACGGAGGCGACCAATTACATCAAGTGGGCCATCAACTTGTGCTCAAGATATGGGACAGCGAATCAATGCCTGACGATTGGCAACGAGGCATTATCTGTCTCATACATAAAAAGTGAGATATCACATAGGGCAGCAATTATAGAGGTATCACGTTGCTGAGTACCGTCTATAAGATTCTCCGCTATCTTGCTAGGCCGGATAGCCCCATACGCCCAGAACATCATTGGCCCATACCAAAGAGGCTTCACTCCAGGCAAATCAGCAACAGATCAGATTTTCTCTGTGCGGCAAGCGATGGAAGAACTGTTGGAATATGGACATCAGTTGCACCATCTATTCATCGACTTTAAAGCTGCCTATGATAGCATAGCCAGGGTAAAACTGTACACGGCCATGAGAGAATTCGGTATCCCGACGAAACTTATAAGACTGACTAGGCTGACCCTGACCAATGTGCGAGGCCAGATAAAAGCAGCAGCATCACTATCAAGACCATTCGACATCAACAACGGACTACGACAAGGGGATGACCTATCATGCGTCCTCTTTAACCTGGCCCTCGAGAAAGTGATCCCGGATGCTGAGGTAAATGGAAGAGGTACGATCCTCTTTAAGTTCACCCAACTACTGGGCTATGCTGACGATATCGACATGATGAGAAGAACGACCCGAGACGTACAAACTGCCTTCATCCAGATCGAGCAGGCGGCGCGAGATCTTGGGCTGTACATCAATGAAGACAAGACAAAATATATGGTGGCAACGTCAGCACCGAAAACGAACCAGGCAACAACATCAAACCGCACTAGTCAAACGAGAAGAATAAAGGAGAATACAACTTTGAGACCGTTGATAATTGCTCCTATCTAGGGTCAAAATCACAACCGATAACAGCTACGATGATGAAATTCGCGAACGGTTGTTGTCAGCCAACAGAGCCTATTTCAGCTTAAGAAAACTGTTCCGCTCAAAACGTCTCATCATAGGGTCAAAGCTCTTACTGTACAAGACAATGATCTTGCCAGTCCTCATGTATTCGTCGGAAACTTGGGTAACAATTGCGAACCCTTGATCACGTTCGAGGGAAGAATCCTCCGAAGAATTTTTGGCTCCCTACATGAAGATGGACGATTCCGTAGCATACATAACGACGAAATCTACGAGCGATACCATGACCGTCAAGTTGTGGATAAAATCCGGCTCAATAGGTAACGGTGGGCGGGTCACTTAATCCGTATGGATGAGGATGATCCAGTCCGAAAAGTCTATAAGGGCAATATCTATGGTAGAAAAAGAAGACGAGGCAGACCCTGCCTAAAATGGAGCGATGCCGTAGGTCAGGAACCCGACAGCTTTTAGGGATATCGAATTGGTGGATCTCGGGGCAAAACCGGGATGTCTCTGGATTAAGGAAGGCCTAGACCGGATACCGATTATTGCGCAGTTGATGACGATGATATCACAAGTCGCATGCATGAATTTTCACCAGAATTTCGTGTCGATCCGAGTGACACAGTAAACCGGTTTTAATAAAAATTTGTTTCACAAAAACAATTAAAAATAATTAACATGACTGCGGCCTAAAATACTCAAGGGTCTAGTAGGAAGTTAGCCGGCTAGAAAGCTTACCGCGCGTGTAAAAACACAGTAGCCCCAATGACATCCCCATCTACAGCAGCAAGGATGCAACCAGACCTCGCACAACAAGGAAACGTCCTGAAGCAGACCCACAATTGCATTATAAATTGGACCATTATACAATTTCTCTGGGGAAGAGACAAATCAATTCAACCAACAAATAAGCCAATATCTTCCTACTCCACCGGCAACCAAAGTCAAAACACTGAGCATATCGTTATCGGAAACAAACGCATCTTATCGATTGTGTTTACCCTCCTAGATAGTGGGGTCTACATTCAATTATCGATATATAAGCGTCTCCCTAGTCCAACGCAAAAAAAACATTGTTGTCCGTTTCCATCAAAGCGTCCGAATAATTTCACAACTGAAAATGACGCTCTACCCACCTGGACCATGGCGGCAAGTCGCAATGAGTCTTTCCCGATTGGCGATTTACACATTTTGCAGCTGGCCCTGCCAGTCTTTGCGTATTCCGCACGGAACGGAAGGTCTTCATCTGCTGTAGCCATGACACGCAATCAAAATCAACGCAAATCAAGCTCGAAAAACACTAAAACTTCCACGAAGTAACGACACTATCGAGACGCCTGAACCAATCTTTGCAATTGCGAATTCCTTCACAAGTTTTGTAGCCGCTGTCCGCGAACCGGTTCAAAAGGCGCGCTTGTTGCCGGTATGTTTCAAAGACAGCTGTTAGCTGACTTGACGAAAATACGGCGGTTATTGTGTCTCGGATAAGGTTCGAGTAAAATTCAAATTTAACTAGAACGGAAGTTGGCTAACTAGGAAGGGAAGTTATCCTTTGGGGCGGTTGTTGTTTTAACAAAAGGAAAATGCTGTCATACCCTTGGTTTGATGTGGATGCACTATTTCGTATAGAAATATTTCTTTTTGACGTTTCGGATAGTATAATTTCCGTCATATGATCCATGACATCACCAAATGTGCACATTCTTGCGCAATACTAAGTTTACTAGTCTAACTTTGGGCATCGAATGACGTTTGTGGCGATGTTATATTGTTGGCGTACTTTGAGCGAAGTTGCAGTGCGGCCTGCGATCTGAGTGCAAATTTCAGTTAGGGAATGTCGACTTTTAAGTTAATCAGTTCTGCTTTGCGATTGCAAACTTTCATATGTAAACCGCCTCCCCAACGGAACACAACTGTAAAAATGGAGATCCTGTAAGAAGACTAACTATTTGTTTCGGATCTTTTATTTACATTTCTTATGTTGTAGATTTCGACGGTTTTCGACTGTTGGGCGTTCAGCTGGACAACGCAATTCTGAGAAGAAACCCACTATGACAATGGCAGAAGGTGAGTTATGAATATTGGCCGTAGATATTAATGATCTTTGGACTCGTGAAAAAGACTCACTGACTGACCTTGGCAAATCAGTTTAATTGGTAATTTAAGATATTTCTGTATCTAATGAGCAGAGCGTGTGTACTATCGCTCTGTGTACATGTTCGCGATCGTCTAGCACAGTACGCGTGTATGAGCTTCATCAGAGCATGAATGTCATAAAATATTTTATGGTAATTTTGTTAGCTGAAATGAAAATTGTAAACGATTCGATACTGTTTCCCGCCAAGTAAGAGAAACAACTGCAGGCATTCCAGATTTTCTTTATTTATCAGATTTAGCATTTTGGCGTGGCTGGAGTACATGAGGTTTTGCCTTTTTATCTACAAAGTGGTCTAATATTGTTTTTCGAGAAAGGGTTATTTCTATCCCTTCCCTTCTGCCCTTCCAGATGATTCTATTCGTAAATCTAAAACTTAAATTTTATGGTAAATTTTAAAAAACACATGGCTTTATAGCAATAATAATAAAGCATCATGGATGTAGTGTCGGATTCACTCCCACTAAAAGACCACCACAACATCTCTCCTGCCTTTGCCCCACAGGACCACCATTTAGGTATTACTTCGCAAAACGGGTTTGCCTTCATATTTTCAGCTCTCCACTTCTTTGCGCTCTTCTTATGCGTACTTCTCTCAGGACTGGGTCCTCACAATTGCGTGAATGACCGAAGTCCAGTTTGCCTTTGGCCTGAGCATTTCCCGGATTAAGTTTTGGGGGCTCACGTCGGCTCCCAGGGCCTCACTCAGGCTCTTCTCTCCTCCCAGAATCTCTGGCACTCAAACAGCACATGCTCCGGGTTCCCACGACATCAGTAACAGTTCGGGGAATCATCCATACCGATGGGACGTAAATACGTTCGGCAGCAACCACCGTGCCCAGTGAGAAACTGCATGAGGTAGTAGTCAAGCCATTCCTTAATATCAAGAATAAGCTTGTATGTCCACCGATCCTTCGGCGACTCGTCCCACCGTCGTCGCCAGAGTCTGTGCGACTCCTCTCTTGCCGTTCGCCGGTGATCTGCTTCTGTTCCTGATGGACCTGCCTCCGTCCGTACCGGCATCGCATCTTTCTCGCTCATAGGTCAATAGGGACCATCCCTGCGATTACGAACAGCCCATCATCCGAACTGGTTCGAAATGCGCTGCTCACTCTCAGCGCAATCAGACGATAGGTAGAATTCACCTTCCTCCAGTTCTGTACGTTGTGCCTCCGCTCATACAGGCCACGCGTACAACAATATGGCACGACCCCAGCTATCAGCAGCTACACTGTTTTGGCCCACATCCGCTCGGCAAGAGCCGTGGTGGCAGCTTTTTCACAGGCGTCCGATATATGCCCTTTGAAACTCAACCTGGCTGGCAGACTGATCGTATTTCTTCTCCGGCGATTTGCAATGAGGGCCCAGGGCGAAACGTGGATTGGTACCCACGATGGAGCATAAAATCTGGGAAACGCCTGCTGAACCAACAACAACATCTCTACTACCAAACCCTATCTCCACCTCCATGTGGTGATCGCTGGGCGTTCTTTCTTAATAAAAAACTCTCCCGCGCCTAAAAACGGGACAAAATGTACCAACTGGTCCTTCAGGTTGGGGGTTGGATAGGGCTGATAAGCCTACACGGAAAACCAAAGTTACGAAGCCACGGAAGGAGCCTCTCATGGAAAATGCACTCAATGTACACAGCAGCTAGCCAATACCCAGTCCCAATATAAGGCAATAGATACGCTGGACAGGGACCGGTTTCCTGGAGAAAAGCCGCTACACCATATATTATAAAGGCCATCCAGTAAACCATGTGCTCGGAGTAGGTTTGAAAATATAAGCGAAAGGCTATGCACTCTGCGTTTGCAAGGCAAGTTTAGAAATATAAGCCTCATACACGTTCACGCCCCTACAGAGGAGACTGCAGAGTCGGAGAAGGATACCTTCTACGAGGCAGTTGAGCGGACCCTCGAAACCTGATAGATGCCGCAATAACCGCAGCTAACAGATGTCCTTGAGATGAAGCATCAACAAATGATCTTCACAACCACCTGAAGAACGTTATCATTGATACGGCCACAAACATACTTGGCCCCAGCTGCAAGAAAAGTCGGAACGGCTGATTCGACGATGAATGTCAGCTAGCAAAGGAACAGAAGAATGCCACATACCGAGTAATGTTACATACTCAAAGAGCGCGGGTACGCGTAGAGACTGATCACGAACTTCGTCGAGCGGAGAAGCGACTTCATAGACGGAAAAAGGAAGCCTGGGAGAACAAACAGGTCTGTAAGCTAGAAAAGTACATCGAGCAACCGCACTAGGCGCAGAAGTTTTACCAAGAAGCCAGCCGGATGAAACCTTATACACCTCGATGCTCACCCTGCCGAGACGAAGAGGGAAATCTAATTTCCGACAGAATGGGCATATTGGAGCGATGGTTTGAGTACTTTGATGAATTTCTCAGCAACGAAAATGTCGGCGAGTTCGAGGTCCCGCCAACTGAAGACGACAGACAAATACTGCCACCACCAAGTATAGAAGAAACATTCCCTGCAATTCATCGGTTTAAAAACCATAACTCGCGTCCTCTTTAATCTGGCCCTGGAGAAAGTAATTCGCGATGCCGATGTAAATGGGAGAGGCACCATCCTCTTCAAATCCACCCAACTACTGGCCTACGATATCGACATTGATATCATGGGAAGAAGAACCTGAAATGTACAGTCTACCCTCATCCAGATGGAGCAGGCGGCGCGAGATCTTGGGCTACACATTAATGAATGAATGGCAAGATGAAATACGTGGTGGCAACGTCAGCGCCAAAACCGAAATAAACAACAACATCGACCACTGGCTAAACGAAAATAATGGAGATAGGAGACTACAACTTTTAGACCGTTCTCTCCTATCTAGGATCGAAAATCACAACCAATAACAGCTATGACAATGAAATCCGCGCACGATTGTTGGCTGCAATAGAGCCTATTTCAGCTTACAAAAACTGTTTCGCTCGAAACGTCCCACCATAGGGTCAAAGCTCTTAATGTACAAGACAATGATTTTGCCAGTCCTTATGTATTCCTCGGAGACTTGGGTTCTTAGCAAAAAAACTGCGAACTCTTGGCCACGTTCGAAAGAAGAACCCTCCGAAGAATTTTTTGCGTTCGTCTTTTCATCCGCCAGGCTCAGTCAGACCACCCAAGTCAGGACCTTACAGCCAAGGCGCAAACCTCCAAATCCTCCGGGAGTTTTGCAACGATCACTATGGCAAGGTCATCTGCAAATCCGACCAACGTGGCTTTCTCTGCTACGGGAAGCAAGAGCACCCCGTTTTACATCACGTTCCAGAGCAAAGAGCCCAATATCGAATTTTGTGGTACCTCCGCTGCGATGATGTATTCATTAGACCCGTCGTCCGTCCCATTCCATAGAGCTCTGTCCGTCAGGTAACTCTCGATTAACTTAGCCAACTAACCACTCCTTAATGCAGCCCCAGTTGGCGGAGTTGAATACATTTTTTTAAATCAACCGTCACCGCGGCACAGCGCTTGCCAGAAAGCATCGCCTCTCGAGCCAAGTCCACCATTCTTCCCACAGAACCAACAGTAGAGCGAGCTTTGCGGAACCACATATTGTTCATCCGCAAGACCAGATTGATTTGAATCAATCTCATTTGGGCCATGTATTTAGCGTTCTTTTGAACACTAGACATTTGCTACAGCCTGTAATATGTTGATTGTCGATGCTCTCCTTTCCTTCGCACAGCATGCATTTCGGGTCATCTGTGCACTCCTTGGCAATATGTCCCTCTCCTCCGCACTTTCTGCACCGCTTTGATTTATCATGGACCCTGATGCATACTGCGACTATATGATCATTTCCACTCGCTCTCTGAGCCGACCCCTGCTAGCATTTTAAACGCTGTCTCTGCTGGTAGGTTGATAACTGCAGTCTGCGTTCCACCATAATCCTTTTGCATCGATTTGACTGCTGACTCCTGTAGTCCCGGAAACTCGAGCACCGTTTCTAGTGCTGCGCCACATCCTCCTTTGTGGGAACCTTATCGATATCCTTGCACTAGATAGTTACCTCCTGCCGTCTGGCCCTTACTTCAGCCTGCTGGCCAAGGGTTTTTTCACCTGACCGAAAAATTTCTCCGCTATTTTGCCATTAGACTTCTTTAGTTCCAGCATGAGGTGACCCTTCTGTGACCGCCTAATTCGGTTGACGTTGTTCTCTAGATCTCTAAGCTGTGGGTCCGACTTAACTTGCTTAAGGATGTCGGCATAAGGTACGTCCCCTTTTTGTAAATTCCGGATCACTTCCGGGCGTACCTATAAGGTGCTCCATGAACCCAGTAATCAGAAGAAGCTTAGTAACTAGGGATGTCGACCCAATTCATAATGAGGGTTTGACCGCATTCCAGGTCGCATTCACAAAACATGCTGAGATTCTCCCAGACGCTAGGCCAAAGATCCCAAAACTAAAGTTTACTTCGGCAACTACCAACATCATTGCTGCCGTTGACAGAATTTTGTCTCATCATTTGGCTAGTGAGATTACTCCGACAGAGGTTCATAACAACATCTTGGAGGGAGGTATGCGCAGGAAGACTTTATCGTTCTGGGTGTTTCGACTCAACAAAAGTGTCTAAAAATTGAGAAAGGAAGAATGCACAGATGCGTTGCCAACATCATTGGAAACTACTCTACCCAATGCTTTGCCAGTCGAAGGAATCGTCGAGATGCTTGAGCAGAAACTTGCGGTATGCTCCAATCGCATCCGTAGGTATCTAAAGAGCTTTCAGCGAAGGACAAACCAACGGGGATTCTATAAAAATCTTACAAACTCAGATCGGGGAAGCAACCTCGGTCTGGACCCGGCAGAAGACTTCTGGAGCAAACCTAGCCGTTGCAATTTAGAAGCAGCGTGACTTCCACATCTTATGCATTCATGAGAGGCCCTTCCCGAAATGACCATGCCTGACATAACTGAAGCTGACGTAGAAGCAGCCCTTGAAAACCACATAACATCTGCGTGCAGGGTGTTGAGCAGTAACGAGTACCTCAATCGTTATAACTCCTGCAAGATCCTCCATCAAAACTTTGCGTTGAACTATAACTCAACCTATCATCCTTATTATAAGTGCACTCCGCAGAGAATCTTAGAAAATACTCGGGCCAAACTACTGTGGGAGCACACTATTGCCGCCCACGACAGTGTTAACCACGATATACCCGATCTAGCTCTGCTTCTCAATAAAGAATGATCGTGTTTCATAATCGATGTAACCGCACCGTTAGACAGGAACATTGTTGAAAAACAGCAAGGAAAAATTTGGAACTACGGCCCTCTGGCGGACGATTGAAGCAGACTTGGAGACAACAGAAGATCGAAATAGCCCCAGTGATAATTTTAGCGACGGAATTAGTTCCGCAAAATTTACATAAAGCGCTGAAAACACTCGATCTTACGGCTGGACTCCAAAAAGCGGGCATGGAGATGCAAAAAGCGGTTATCCTTGCAACCTATGCTATGTTCGGAAGAGTCCTGTCTGGTAAAAATTTGACCTAATGGGCTTCAGTCTTGATTTGTACTGTCTTCCATTTAAGATCTATGTCTCTGTAGTTTAGAACCACCGTGTCATTGCTTGACAATCGGGATGTAACAATACATTGTCGCAAGGATGCACACACTTTACGTTGAAACATATCATCGCTGTGGCGGGCCTTTGTATGCTACCTTCAGCCCATCCGGCGGGAAGAAGGTTCGTGGGCTTTGTGAACTATGTGTATATATATGGTTGCCCTTCACCACTTGTTGGAGTACAGCGCGTCAACCACCTCTACATATCATCACTCACGGCTACCTGAAATACGCTTCAGCCTCCTCCCCGAATTCTTGAGACATTGCTAGCAGTGCAATTGTCACCCGTCCTCAATGTATGACCTATCCACTGCCAATTGTGTCTTCTGATCATAGTGCGTACGGCCTGTATACCGGCCGACACGAGCAGACTGGTGTTGACGAAAAGTTGGAGTTTTTTTTAATCTATTTGGTGGTTAGACTCCTCTCTCTCTTGCAGCCATGTGCTTTTGTATTCTGGAAAGCCAGCGAAAATGCGCTCCTTATAAAAGGATTTTTACTGCAATTTTGATATTGTGATTGATGTGGGTAATCTGATTGCCATTGACCACGCCTTGCTTAGACATGTTATGGAGAAGCATGGCCTTAGCGACTGTGACGATAATTGGGAAGTTTGTAGTTTTCTGCTACTTCTACCGTTTCATCATTAGTGGCAGATTGTTCGAGTATAGAGCTTGCCATAAAATGGATTTCAGCTAACCGACACGTTACGAGCAATCAGATTGGTCATTTTGCGATCAACAGTAGATTTAGGAGTTGTCTTCTAGATGGGCGTAACAAGAGAGGCGGTGACATCGACCTCGTAAGAATTCACTACCGGATGGTCACTTACCTTTGCTTCGTGTTGCGTCCGCCACTTATATGATCTAGCTATCGCTTGGCAGTCGGAGTCCCATCTGGCTGATTAGACGGCAGATACCCTGAGCACCCCGCTTGAGAATATCGACGAACATTTGGCCTATAAAAAATCATCGGGTGTTACGCAAATCGTCAGCAAGCCCTAATACCATGCGAAATCCCGGGAAAATCACTCGTCTTGAGTGCGGCAATTGGAGGGGTAACTGCGTGTTTCCTGTCGTTGCTAAGATTATAGCTAAAGCTTAATTGACATAATTTTCGAACGGTTCGCTTTAATTGCTATTCATCGATTTTGAGAAGACTTTCGACAACGTCAACAGAGAGTGTATCTGACATGCCTAAACAGAAGGGGAATTCCATAGAAACTAATAGCTATTATCAGAGCGTATGTGCTACACCAAGATAAAATCTGAGAGGATTTCGAGGCCCAAAGCGGGTCGCAATTAGTCATTGATATTACTTCTACTAGTTATCGGTAACGTTCTTCATACTGCCTTGTCCGGAGAACCTGTCGTAGTTCAATGCACAGGACATCTTTCCTTAAACCCTCCTGCGAATGCGCTGATGACATCTATTCGCTCTTTCATCGAGACATGAACCTTGCTCTAATAGGAGCTGCAAGGAAGAATTTGCCGGAAGATCGCCTTACCTTGCTAGGGTTGCTCATCATTGTAGATGGGAAGCGTGGCTTCGTTTCGCCGATTCATTCATTGTTCAGGGTTGTGGGGATTAGAAACAGAGTCCGGGGTGAAAATGATCCCATATTGCACAATTTTCTTAAAATTTCTACTCTAAGTCCCGAAAGAATTTCACGTCCGGGGGAATACCTTTTGCTGTCCGTTCCCCATTCCGAGGGGTGTGTATACGAGAAGTAAGCAGAATGGTTAACTTGTTGGCTCCTCTTTTAATTTGAAACAAAGTTTTTCAGGTTTGGCTCTAGTGCTAACTATATTCTTCTATTTACAGTGAAAGAAAAGATACGAGCTAGTCTTGGTCTGCCTTTGACATACAGCCTAAATCCAGTGCCACGTGATCATCTAACACAATACGAACCGACTCCCGAGGATCTCCCGCCACGCAGTATGCAGGATTCGTTTACTTCAGCTATTATACCATTAAGTACTGATTTGATGCTTCGTGATAAATACACAGCTTTCCTGGGTCGCCTGAGGCTTGGAAGATTATTAGAAGACATGGACCTGTTTGCATGTATGTATATTTTGTAAATAGTCTCCATGGATTGATTGATTCATTTAGCTTCATTCTTGCAGCTTGGGTATGTCATCAACATATTTATATACCGAAATTAGATCCCAGTGTGCACCTTCCCTACACATTTGTCACTATTCTGGTGGACCGAATCGACTTCACTCCGATATCATCCAAAGTAGATCAGGATGTTCGGATTTCAGGTCATATTAGTTGGGTTGGACGTTCATCGATGGAGATTGTAGTGTGGCTCGAACAATTTGTCGACGATGATTGGAAGAAAATAACGAGGGCGCTATTTTTATTTGCCGCCAGAAACGCCACTAATACAAAAGCGGCGTGTGTTAACCAACTGATTCCAGGCAATGAGGAGGAACGCAAGATTTTAGAAGGCGGTGAGCAACGTCGGAAGCGACGTATTCAATTGCAGGAGCAATCGTTGTTCAAAGTGGAGCCCAATGATGAAGAGCAAAGGCTTATCCACACAATTTTCATGAAAACTATCCCTGGTGATATTCACGCAGTGAATGAGTCATACTTGCCTCCCAATTCTGTATGGCTTTCCGATACCAAGCTGTCAAATCTTATTTTAACCCACCCCCAAAATCGCAATGCTCATGATAAAATTTTTGGCGGTTATTTGATGCGCCAGGCATTGGAAATGGCATTTTCTTGTGCCTACATGTTTTCAAAACTACGACCCACGTTGGAACATATAAGCGATATTGCTTTCAGGAAACCTGTTCCAGTTTCGTCCTTCATAAATATGGTAGCACATGTCCTCTACACGGAGAAGAACTACATGCAAATCGTTTGCGTTGCAAATATTCACGACGCTCTAACAGGCGAGCAGTTTACTACTAATGAATTTTACTTTACGTTTTCAGTTGATAAGCAGTGTCCAGCCATTGTTCCTAAAACTTATCATGAGGCCATATGGTTCTTGCAGGGCAAAAGAAAAATGGAGTATGCCCGGGGGCATGCTTGAATAACTTTACATTTATAATTAGTGGACATTAGTACTTAAATGGATTTAAATGAAATAATTTTAGCTCCTCCTGTCCTTTAAGAAAAAAATGTTGAAGCATTTATCTTATATGATAATTTTGTTTATATGTATAGGAACAAATGTATCGAATGCTACACTAACATTTTACTCATAATTTGGATAGTAACAGAAATACATTTGGATATTGTTACGATATTATATATATGCCATGCTACAGTGAGAGCTAGACTTCATCATTAATTCAGTATAATAGCGTCGCTATTATTGGCAATTAATTATAGGCCAAGATGAAGTCAAATCCTAACAGAAATGTATTTGAAATGTCAAACAAATAAATTTGAATAAAATGCAACTTTGAACTGAATCCGATTAGATTGATGTCCTGCCATCACAGCACCGGTAAAAATTTCCAAGAGTAGGTAAAATAATAAAACAAGAGCGGCTTGAAGCTACAAGTCGATCATTAAGACTGCCAAGAGGTGGCCTTCATTGGACTATTGTCAGAACATTGAAGCAGCGAATTCGAAAGGCTAAGTAAGATTCTGTCCAAGGAACATAGAAGCTCATCCTTTATTCTGGTGAAACCTTGCAGCTGCTGGTTCACACAAACTTTCCCGCAGACGAGGAGGACTGTGAGTCAGAGCCTTGCTTGAAGGGTTTGCGGCCACCTCAGCTGTGCGAGACTATCAACTTACCGAGGATAAGATCGGTTGGGCTATAAACAGCTCCTCCGTATATAAATCTCCATGTCCAAATGACATAATGCCAAGCATGCTACAGAAGCAGCAGGAAAGGGTTGTGCCGTGACTTGTTAAGATTTATTGGAGTTGCATCTCTTTAGGATGCGTACCACAGTCCTGGAGATGCGCACGAGTGGTTTTCATACCGGGACGTTTCCCTCCTTTGGGAGTGACATCATGGAAGGAGCGTTGCGAAAGATGTGGCTGTGGACCACAAGATGCGGACTCGGCAGAAAGCCAACCAAAACGGAACCACCAAAGCAAGGGTACTAGAATTCCATCTAGCGCAACTGAATGAACAAAGTTTGGTCCTTTCCTCCAATGTAAAGTATTTGGGTGTAATTCTGGATCCAAAGTTAAATTGGAGATTGAACATAGAACTGAGGATTAAGAAGGCCTGTATAATCTTCTATGCCTACAAGAGAACCTTTGTAAACAAATGGGGTCTTCGGCCGGGAATGATCCTCTGGAAGTACACAGCTGTGGTGCGTCCCATCCTAACATACGACTAATGTATGGTGGTAGGCTTTGAGCAGAAAGTAGAATAGAACACAGCTTAATAGGATTCAAAGAACTGCATGTACAGGTGCTACCTTAGGAGCTTGTATTCTTTTCCAAGTTGAACCCATGTTTATCCCTTCACTTTAACGAAAACTTAATAATATGTAAACAATTCGTCCGGAATTCCAGATAAAATTAACAACCAGGTACTTTTGAAATAGTTTTCTGGCATGTTTTTTGTATTTTACAAAGTTCTCGTATTTAACAAAGTTCAATACACAATTTCAAAAAAGTACTCCTATTATAACTCAGGGATATTAGAAATTATACTGATTTCCGTCCGTAACTATTTTCTTTCTGCACAAAACTCGTTCTTTTCACAATGACTGCCAACCAACTTTTTTCTTACTTATTATTTTTTTTCATCTGAAGTTTCTCGTCACCTACTCTGTTCTTCACTCTTGTAGCGCGGTCTGAACTGAGTGGAGCGCCGGTGACGTAATCTGTCCGCTGGTATTCGCTGCCGCGCCACACTACCGGGCTCTGCAGTCCTGCCCGGCAGCTGCATCTCCTGCATCTCTTCGCCTTACACCTCCATATAAAATATGTCGTAGTGTGCAGTGCCATCAGACTCCATGAGTTCCGATGCTGGACAGCGAAGCCCTATGGCCATAGTAACATCTTAGACGAAGTACCTCGGGAAATCTGGGCATTCCCCACGGACTATGCCACACGTAAGCTGAACTTCACGAGAAACTTTACTGTGGACATTCCAATACTGGCGATACTGGAAGCATGTCGATAGCTGGGGTATGATCCGAGCCCAAGGGTAACATAACCATTCTGACCGACAACCAAGCGGTCATTAAGGTCTTGTACTTAGCGACGACATCCTCCAGGCTGGTGTGGCAATACAGAAATGCGCTAAACAGTCTGGGCGGCACACGGCGAGGCTCTGCTCTTGGCAGTCCTTTAGCGGGTAGGGCAGAATCTATTCGCACTACTTAGCAGCTGCGGACCTCAAATGTCGAAGGCTCACCACCTGTGCCAAGCCAATAGTCAATATTTGGCTCGCTTATAACAAAACCCGATCACGAGAGCTGCTGTACCAGACGCTTACAAATGCATACAAGATTACGGCGGTCTGTAGGGGGCACTGGCCCATAGAGGACCATACCGTCAGGCTCGGCGTACCCTACAATTCGCATTGATGAAGCTGCGGACAAAAGGAGGAAACCCTCAGGCACTTCCTATGTGATTGCCCAGCTCTAGCTAGAGTGGGGCTACGGACACTGGATAAACCAATCTATGGGTACCCCAGAGAGTTTTCTAGCCGCAGGATGAGAGAGCTGCTTTCCTCCGTGGATGCTATGAGCTGGTTCTGAATATCTGAGCCGGCTGGACTCTGCGACCTTGCTCTCATAACAGCAGTCACAGTCTTAGGAGTTTGTGACTTCAAAACGGCGCACCACAGTGCTAATTGAGCTCCTGTGAGCGGCCACTGATACCTACCATTCAAGAGCGAAACAAGTAGAACTCTGCCGGTACGGGTCAGGTAAATATGCTGGCTGAGGCAGCCTACCCCATCTTCGATCTTCAATTTTTTTAGACCTCTAGAAGGTTCCGAAACTGTGTCAATACCATCCGTTGAAAAAAAAGCAATCACTTTTTACTCACTATTTTTGATGGTATACCATTTGCAGCGACAATTGCTAACATTGTTCTGAACATGGAAATCGATGGTTCGACCAAAACAACGATGGTTTGATACACTAGTGATTTGAAAACCTCTCGACACCATCCAAATCAGGAGTATGACCGAGTGAAATGGCGAAGTCGATCAGGACCCCACGAACCCGCTCCTGAACGGAACAAAAGCTGATTAGAAAGGCGAAGAAATGATAATCCTAATAAATGCTTACGTATTCTTTGAAAACAAATTTGCGTACGTCAAAATTTCATTTATTACTACCCACCCTAGCTCTGGATTCACAATGACTAATAATCACACAGGATTCTCTTCAAGGTATTACAATAATCGTGCAATTCTCCTGATAAAGTTCTTTTTAGCTCTTCGTTTCATTACTGTTTTTACTAATCCAATCTTGCATCTCTTGCAACGTCTTCTCTTTAATGAATTTCTTTTCCTCCTCCGTATGTTTCATGATATGAACTGGAACGATGAAGGTAAGGATTAATATTTACAGTTTTCAAACACAAACTTACTTGCGAGGGCATTGTATGAAATGAAACCCATCTCACAAATTTCACAGACAAATGGCTTTTCACCCGTATGTATCCGCTCATGTGCTCGAAGAGATTTTTGCAATTTGAATCTTTTATTGCAGTACCTACACGCATGCGGTTTATCACCTGTAATTATTATAAAACAATGATTACCAAAGTATCAAACGCTAACATGAATTGAAGCTATTCCATGGCTGCCATAAAGAAATAGAATCATATTGCTGTGTAAGCTCTAAGGAATAGGGAAAAACAAAGCGGAACAATAACATAATTTTCTTTGTTTGACATCTGATTGGAAGAACTACTCATTTAAGTAAAAATCTACAGTGAAGCCCATGGTGTTTTACGTAGGCACCTGTCGTGAGACTTAATCCTACGGTCCTCTTAGGACACGGATTGATTTTGTGACCACAATCAGAGCCCCGCTGAGACAAGCAACAACGGTACCAGTCTATACCAAGTGCATGGCTTAGCATTCATACTGGTGGATGCAAGAATTACCTAAATCTCTACCGAACTATGGAGTACGGCACCCGTGTTGATACGCAACACCACGTCGAGGCCCGAAGGTCTCTTCTCGCTTGAGCATAACCACAACCACCATGAAACTCCCACTAGGGGGGCCAACCGCAAATAACCGAGCTGTCCTCACATACAACAAGAGTTCACCCGAAGTATGTGAGTCCAGGAGCTTTCCCGGTTCCCATGGTACCAGTATACCCCTGGTAAAGTTTCGTGACCAATTTGCCACTTCAGATGAGTCCCCGTGCAGACTCGGGTCTGATCGCCCTGATTAAGCCTTTGGAGCATTCGCCTACTGAATCACGGCCGGCAAACCAAAGTGATTACAACGTCTCCCGGAGTAAAAATCTACAGAAGGAATGTCGATTGGAATTCAATTTAGGTGTAGGTCTTCCATTGAATTTAAAGAAGCTGACTTTGTGAATGCGGAGTACAGTGGCTGACCCCTGTATTCTGCTCTCTAGAAAACACGACCTTTACTTAAAAACGATTACACTCAGTAACACGAAATATGCTGGAAAGCAACCGGGCACACAGGAACATCGATTTTCCCATAGAGATCGAAAAGGAAGGGTAGATACCATTCCTAGACTTAAAAATAATTCGGGAAAGAGGGGATTTTGAATTTGACATCTACAGAAGACCGACTCAGACACAACAAAATATCACATACAGCTCAAACCACGATTTCCACCATAAGATGGCGGCTTACAACTTTATGATTTACAGGATGGTCACAACACCGCTCAATGAGGGGCGAAGAAATAAAGAAATGAATTATATCCTGGAAACAGCCAAGAAAAACGGATACAACAGAAACCTCATCGAAAATCGGATCAAAAAGAAACTACGCCAAGCCTTAAGACAGCAATGTTCAACATTCTACCAGGAAGTGAACACAGATCTAGGCAATGGATAACACTAACCTACTCGAGTCGGACGCAGAACATCAAAAGGCGGCTACCTAAACGTGGATTCCGGGCCACCTCGACCAGCAGAAGATATCTGCTTAGGACTCGGTTACATCAGTCAAGGACAAAAAAGGGATTACGGAAAAAACGGCATTTATAAGATCTCCTGCCAGGACTACAACAAGATTTACGTAGGGCAAACAAAACGGCTAGTCCGCACCAGGGTGTTAGAACCCTTAAAGAAGGCCGCATCTGCTAAAAATAAGAATAACCCTTACATAAGGTCCGCGGATGCCAGACATATAATAGAGCAGGGACAACAAATGTCTTTGGACAACGCCAATATCTTGAAGTAGGTGTACGACGTTAGGAGAGTAGATTCCTATGAGAGTCTCCGCATCTCAAAAATTCGCCCCGAAAAAAGGTTTCCACCTTGGTAGAGCTTTTAGGAAGAACTAGGAGAAGAATAAAAACCTAATTAGAACAGCTATAAAAACCCAAATGGGGCAAAATTTTTCAGAAGATAAAGCACTGAAGAAGGTGTCAGTTGGTCCCCGAAATACGTATTTGTTTAAATTAGATACTTTTAGTCAAAAAAATGGGAAAATATCTTCCAAGGCAATCTGTCATGCTGGAAAGGTTGAAAATGTGAACCCACACGCATGCAGTGAATAACCCTGTTGTTGTTGAACTTCTCTTCATACATGCAAATCAGGGGTGAGCATTTTTCTTCGATGAATTTAAGTTTGTTGGTGTCACTTTAATCAAGGGAAACTATCAGCAAATCCGGAATAATCTCTTTAGGTATCCTCTACAATAGAGTTAATAGTAATATGTTACTATTTTTTTTTCTGGAAATCGAACGCAACCCCCCTTAAGTTCATTCTAAAATAATAAAACTTTCCCTAACATACGCTATGAAATGTATAGAACATCTTACTGGCAAGTTTTAGTAGTTCCAAGTTGCCTTTTTCCCGTAAATTTACTATAGCCTAAGGCACCACGTGTATCTAGAATGTCAGCATCCCATTAAAATGAATAGTCGAACAGTACGAATACACTACGGACTTTATGGAGGACCCAAAAATGGTCACATAAAAAAATCATAAAACCTTTTGTATCTGAAGCGCTGATTTCCACCTTGTTTTCAATTTTTTGTTTGCATATAAATAAAAGATTGATGAAGACGCTGATTCACCTCTGCCCAGGAAAGCCGCTCGCAGGTGTTAGATGCTCCCTTTTATACAATTTCTGTTTAGGAATTGAGAAGTCCTAAGTCCGCATTCATTTGATGTCGGACTGGAACAAATGAAAAGCAACTTGCTCCCATAAAGAGTAGGAGCCGAAAGTGTGTTCCTACTCGAAATTAAAGGGCACTCTCATAAAGCGACTGTCGGTGAGTCAGTAAAGCTGTGTGATGTTACCAGTCCAATGATAGTTCCCAAGAGTCGTATTTGTGCTCCCTCCGATCCTAGCCTCTTTATCTTGCCTTCTCTTTATGCGAGTTTATGCAAAGTCGGAGTAGCTAAAGTGCCAAACTCCAGGCCAACCGATTTTGGGAGCAGCAATTGCTTAAACTCCACAACATTTAAACACGTCCTGTTCAGCTTTGATAATTCTGAGAAACTATATATTTCTAAATTCATGTTTCCTAATTTATACAAAACTTAAATATGCTTAGTAGGCCTTTTGGTACTTTTAGGTACATATGAATGTACAGTATATGGGAGAAAATAGTACGTAATAAGCAATGATAATGTGGGTAAGTTTTACAGTATTTTACAGCTATGTCACTTGTCGATGGAGCTGGCGCTCCCCGAAATGCACCCAGACCATCTTAGTCTGTGCGGACTCCGGATCATTGGGGGTGTTGGCGAACACTGCTGATAAAATTCATGAAATGCATGCGCGCACCGTGGTCAGTGAAGTGTCGTGCGAAGCCACGAGCCAAACTGCTGAGCCCTGCCGAGGTGGCAGCCCTCGCGGCTACCGTCTCTAAACTAGGTCCCGAACTCGTTCGCGGTCCGTCACCCGAAATGGGTGATCGGGTAGTTATACGTCGGGGACCTCAGCGAGGAATTTGCTGGTACCAATGCATCTTTGCCAACAAAACAAATACGTTCACGGCTTCAAAAACTGAACTCGTTGGCGGCGGCTATCCAAAACACAGTTCCACGCCGCTTAGCAATATTCGACCCCTTGAGTAAGCGCGGTTACCTGATCGACACAGGCGCCGACGTCTCAGTTCTCCCGATATCGCGGAATCACAAACTGATCCTGCAACAACTCAAACTAGCGGCGGCAAATTCTTCAATCATATACACTTACGGCTACAGGCAAGTAGACGTAAGTCTGAAATTTCGACTAACGTTCTCATGGCGTTTCGTTGTAGCGGATATCAGTAGTCCCATATTAGAGGCAGACTTTCTAGGGCACTTTGGATTGCTAGTGGATCTGCAGAATAAGTCTCTTATAGATCCCGTAACTTCGCTCAGGTCTTCAGGTAAACTTGCCACCTGTTTTACTGTCAGTCTTTCGATCATTTTTGAAGAAGTAGTCGACCCTCGCATTCGCGCGCAGCACAACTATCAAAACTAGTCTCTCGCAGCCATCTAAGCATGATGTACATCACACCACATCCCCACTACTGGCTCCCCTAGCTTCTCGAAGATGCGTATTACCACCCCTGAAGCTCGTTGTTGCTGAGAAAAAATTCGAACATTTTTAAAGGAGGATATTTGCAGACCATCAAACAGCTGCTGCTCTTCTTCACTACACATAGTCCTAAAGTCCAACGGCGAATGGAGCCCATGTGGCGATTACAGACGTCTGAATGCTCAGACCATTCCAGACCGCTATCCCATACCACTCATCCACGACTTTGCACACCTCTGAAAAGGGACCATCAAATCCCTGTAGCTCCAGAATACATTCCGAAAACGCCAATATGCACGCCCTTCGAACTCTTCGAGTTCACACCGATGCCTTTTTGTCTGTGCAATGCGGCGTAAACTTTTCAGAGGTTGCAATCTGTCCTGCGAAACCTTAACTTTTGTTCCGTGTACTTGGATGATGTTTTAATCACCTTTTGTTCAGAGTCTGAGCATTTGGAACATCTCAAATGCATTTTTCAACATCCCCTTGAGGTCGATCTTGGGCTTAACGTTGAAAAATGCAAATTTCTTCAACAGCAGGTGAAATTTTTAGGCCACATGATTTTCCTTGAGGGATCCAGACAAGGTTCAGGCCATCGCAGACTTCCCGCAACCTAAAACAGTAAAGGATCTGTGAAGGTTTTTGAGCTTGTTAAACTTCTACCGTCGTTTCTTGCTCAAAGCCGCACAACATCAAGCGATCCTCAATGCCTTCTTGTCTGAACCCAAGACTAAAGACTGACGCTACACTCCTGTCATTTCCTCAAACAGTTGCACTCCTAGCCGTATTCGTCGATGCCTCAGACATCGCAGTAGGTACGCGTACATGGCAATAAAGTATTTCTGATACTCCCTAGAAGACGGACCGTTCACAGTGTTCACGGACCACACGCCTCTTACCTTCGCTTTTAAGCAGATGCCCAACAAAGCGTCCCCTCGCCAACTCCGGCACGTGAGCTTCATAAGCCAGTTTACTTCGGACATACAGCAAGGGTAATGTAGTTACAAACGATTTGTCACACGTTTCAGAGGTTAAAATCCCTGCCACGGTCGATTTTTCGGCAATCGCCGAGCCATAGACAGTGCTGGAGAGCCTCAAGGACAACTCCAAATACAAATTTTGGTAGTTTCCCGAACCAACCGCCGAAATAGTCTGCGAGATCTCTGAAAAGGGAACTAGGCCATATATTCCGGCCGCTTTTCGCAAGGAAGTATTCCATGCAGTACACGATATTGCGCACCAAAGCATTCGGACAACGAATCGGCTTGTCACTAATAAATATTTCTGGCCAACAATGAATAAGGTTGGGCCAGACAGTGCATCGCGTGCCAGAAGTTTAAAGTCACCAAGCATGTACAGAAAGAGGTAAGCTCATTCCCTCGGTCTACAAAGCGTTTTCACATGATCCACTTGGACATTATTGGCCCGTTGCAAGATTCGCATGGCTTCAAGTATTGCCTCACAATCATCGATATGCTCACATAGTGGCACATTGCGCTGAGGCACTTTGTCGTGAATGGATCCCACGCGTTGGAGTTCCGGCCGAAGTCATTACTGACCAGGGAATGCAGTTCGAGTCTACCCTGTTCTCCGAGTTGGTCAAACTCCTGGGCTTCAAATGCTACCGGACGACTGCGTACCATCCGCAATCCAATGGGATGATGGAACGCTGGCATATGACTTTAACGGCTGCTATGATGGCAAACGACGACTCTTCATGGTCGGAAGTCCTGCCTTTCGGTTTACTTGGCTTACTTAAAGTCCATCGTGAAGAGTTTGTCGCCAGCTCCGTCGGGACTCCTCAGTGATCCTATGTTCGACACTAGGTTAGCCCTTTCCACCACTGAGCTTTTGCGTTTTCCGGGACACCGTGGCAAGATTAAAATTACCCCGCCATCCCGTCATTCTTCGACGAGGGTTATCATCCCTAAGAACTTGGATGTCTGCACACACGTCTTGGTTCGCGTGGATACTTCCCGGAAGTCCTTGCAACTACCATATGAGGGTCCATGTGAAGTGTTGAACTTGGGAGAGTACTTCTTTAGGCTTGACGTCGACGGCAGGCCCATGAACGTCTTAGTGTCCAGATTACAGCCTTTAGTTTCCGGGGATGAGGCTTCGAGGAAAAGGGAGGAAAAGGAGTCGGGTTTATCACTGAAAGCCAATATCACCTGGAGATGGGGTAGTGTGGAGGCGAGAGCTAATTAACGATGATTCGTCCATGCTCCACACCAGTAAGCTGCTCCATGTTAAAGCCTATATTAGTGTAAAATTTGACGGGTCTAGGATGAACTTAAGGAGGGGGGATTCGCAGCAAATTTTAAAAATATATTAATATGCTATTATTAACTTTATTTTAGCAGATATCGCTATGGAGGATAGCTAGATAGGTAGCCTAGATGTTATATAAAGCATCATCATGATTTTTTTTTCATATTTTTCTAGTGAATAGTTTCTGAAAGTGTCTGGATAGCTGAGTGGATAGAGCACAAGGCTGTCGTACGGAAGGTCGTGTTTCGAATCTCACTGGTGGCAGTGGAGTTTGTAGCTCAGCTGTGAATAAGTACCTGATTCAAATCAGGGTAATAAGGGCGAGCGCAATGCTGGCCACATTGCCTCCTACAGGGTACTATAATCCTGTAGAGTACCGTTACGGTCTTGAATGAAGTGCTCTAACACACTTCAAGGCCGTGATGCAATTGGATTGTTTCGCCAATGATTATTATTCTTATATAGTTTCTGAAACAACACTCAGAACCATAGAGGGCGACAGGACGCAATGTTGTCTATGATTCTGAGTGTTGGCTAACTATAAAAGCGAATGAACGGCGTCTTGCGCTAATGGAGACGAAGATATTGCGTTGGACTAGTGGCTTGACACATTTTGATCACATCCGAAATGAGGGTATCCGCGATCGTTATGGGGTTGCACCGATCGTGGAAAAATTGTGAGAAAGGTTAAGCACCTCCCACTTGATTTTTTCCAGCGAACAAAATCAACTTTTTCTGTCTTTCTCGATATTCTGGTCGGTTCTCCGCAATCGCTCGGCTTAAATCTTTCATTTGTTGTTTGTAGCGAACGGCGTTCACAGTTTCGCGTTCAAAGTAGATCACACCGGTCTGGTCCCACCACACACACAGCATGACCTTCCGACCGTAACGATTTGGTCGTGCCGTCGATGTCGATGCTTCACCTGAACTCACCCACGATTTGTTGCGTTTAGGGTTCTCCAAGGCAATCCACTTTTCGTCGCCCGTAACAATTCGATGGAGAAAAGACTTTCTTTTATACCGTTGAAGCAGCATTTCACACGTCACTTTTCGGTTCTCCATTTGTCTCTCGTTCAGTTCATGCGCTACCCACTTTTCACACTTCTGAATTTTTCCCATGGCTCGCAGACGTTTCGAAATTGCTTGCTGTTGAACTTCTAACGTATCTGCAAGCTGTCGTTGCGTTTGCGTATTGTCTTCATCCAATAATGCCTGCAATTCGGCGTAACCAAACGATTTTCGCTTGCCAGAGAGTAGGGCGTCGTTCAGGTCGAAATCTCCATTTTTAAATTGTCGAAACCATGTTTCACACGTTCGAAGTGTTAATGCACCACCATAAACTTCCACAAGTGCACAGTGGCTCTCGGACACTTTTTTTCCTTGATTGAACATGAAAAGCAATGCATGGCGCATATCCTCGAAATTCGGTACGTACGTCGACATATTTGGCGCGCAATAGAAACTTGTTGGAGGAACTTTTTGGGGAAACGTCAACGCAGTTTAGACACTCGACAACAACTAAATAAAATGACACGTATGTGTGACCAACAGCGACACAAAACATAGAATGCCATCTCTCGAAAAAAAAACCGGAAATTAATTAGGAGTACACCTGATAAAAGCCTCGAGATTGCACCCAGATGAGGCATTCAATAGAGTCAAATGGCGAAACCGATCACGACGAGCCGACCCCGCTTGTGAACGAGACAAAGACTGAAGAAAAAGAAGAAGAGTTTCTGAAAAGGGTCCCTTAATTTAAGTAACCCTTTTATATCCTCCTCGCTCCCCCGATTCGCAATCAACTTTAAAACTAAGAGCTGATTCGGAAAGTACTAATCTAGACCTTTCATTTGACACCCCGCCTGACTATATTTGGTGAAAAAAATGTATACCTCCTTTTGCATATATAGGGACCCCCCTTATATTGCACATAGAACGATGTAACTTACTGCATGGGGTGTTCACAGTTCCCACTTTCCCACCAAATTGGTTGGTGGGGCAGTCAGGGGCCTAAACTTCCAACATGCTGACCTATTGTATGCCAATGGAAGCGATCGACCCCGCACCTGCATGGTAGTCTCCAAAGACTTCCAGGCAAACCTGGTTAACGACCTATGTGATGGCGACACCACATCGGCTAAGCTAACCGTAAAAAGTCAACAGGGAGATAAAGAGATACTATGGTGCTCTGCATATTTCCCCTACGACGCAGAAGACGTTCCCAGTGGAACATTCATCAGAGCTATCCAATATGCCAAAAGTAGAGGCATGGGGGTAATAGCAGGATGTGATGTCAACGCTCACCACATATGCTGGGGAAGTTCGAACATCAATGCAAGAGGATCGAGAGTACTGGAGTATCTAGTAGGAACCGATTTGCAAATCCTTAATTTGGGTATTGAACCCACTTTGTTCAACGTGATCAGGCGAGAGGTCATTGACATCACGGTGGCATCTCCTGACATCGCCGCTCTGGTCGGAGAGTGGAGAGTATCAAACGATATCACATTCTCGGATCGCAGACACATTGACTTCGTTATGGGCATGGATCCACCTCCACCCGCTCCATTTCGGAATCCCAGAAAGACAGATTGGGTAATGTATCAAACAGAATTGAGCGCCCGAGTCACGATCCCTGGGAAGCGCATCAAATCCATTGCTGGAATTGAGAAGGCAACCCAGATGATCACAACTAGCATGAGAGAAGCTTTCGAAGAAAGCTGCCCACTCAAGATGCCAAAGAAGGGTAAAACACCATGGTGGAACTCGGATTTGGCAAAACAGAGGAGAAGGACAAGGATGTTCCTTAATCGTGCTCTGAAGGGTGAATCAGGTAAATAATCATCTTGGAGACGCTTTTGCGAGGAAACTAACTCTCTTGAGGCAACCTCAAAGCTGAAGCGGATTCTGGTCAAAGAACGTAGCCAGAAACTGGGTTATGCACGTGTACAGAATGGGAAGTACACAGAAAGCGATGATGAAACGGCAAATCATTTGCTTGAAGTACACTTCCCAGGCAGCATCCAAAATCTAATCTCGGGGCCAACAGCCCTCAACCGAGAGACTGGAATCTGACATGCAAAGTAGTATCACTGGACCGAGTGAAATGGGCATTTAACTCGTTCCATAGATACAAGTCTGCAGGTCCGGATGGCATCATCCCTGCGCTAGTAATAGAAGGAATGGATGCTCTGGGTCTACACATTCGGAATATATATCGTGCATGTCTAGCACATGCTTATATTCCAATTAAATGGCGGGATGTGAAGGTGTTGTTCATTGCCAAACCAGGAAAACCCACCTATACAGACGCAAAAAGCTTTCGACCGATCAGCCTAACGTCCTTTCTGCTAAAAGGACTAGAAAGACTAGTAGATCGGTTCATAAGGGATACACACATTCCTAAGTGGCCACTTCACCATAGGCAACACGCCTACCAGAAAGGCAAATCCACGGAGACAGCACTCCATGAACTTACGGCAAAATTTAAAAAGGCGATGTCCGAAAAAGAATACGCCTTAGGCGCATTCATGGACATCGAAGGTGCCTTCAATTATGCCTCATTTGCGGCAATTTGTGATGCGGCAAGACAGCATGGAATCGAACCGCTGCTAATCAGTTGAATATTTCACATGCTAGAGTGTAGAAAAATCCACATATCGGTCGGCCAGAAGTCTATTGAAGCAGGATGTCTCAGGAGCTGCCCACAGGGAGGGGTTCTCTCTCCACTGTTATGGCTCTTGGTGATAGATACCCTGCTGTGGCTCCTGGAGGACAAAAAAGTCTTCGCGCAAGCATTTGCGGACGACCTACCCGTAATAATTACCGGCAAGTTTGCGGACACAGTATGTGACCGCTTGAATGCAACTCTGCATGTAATCCACAGCTGGTGTCTCCGCAATGGACTCACGGTGAACGCTAGAAAGGCTGGACTAGTTATGTTCACTAGGAACGTCAGGTGGGGCAGCTATACGATACCCACCTTAGCAGGGGCGGAAATTCAGCTGGCACAAATAGTCAAGTACTTAGCAGTACATTTCGACTCCAAGTTAACGTGGAAGCATCATATCCAGGAACAATATCAGAAATCCTGCAGATTGCTCTGGTGCTGTAGGAATGCGATAGGTAAGACCTGGGGACTTTCACCTAAACGGAAATACTGGATGTATACATCCATAATAAAACCCATTTTGATGTATGCATGCATCGTCTGGTGGCCAAGACTAAACTTTGCTAACAGCAGAAAGCTGCTAACGCAGATTCAGAGACTTGGTTGCCTAAGTATTACTGGAGCACTAAGTATTACTGGAGTACTACGCCGACTGCGGCACTTGAAGCTATCCTAAATTTACCCCCCATTCACTTGGAGGTGAAACGGAAAGCGGCCAACGACGCATATAGATTCGATACCATTGGGGCGTGGAAAGGCAGCCAATCCAACGGGCATGCGTCTATCTGGAAATTCCTTGAAAAACATCCGGTAGCCCTGATGCTGACCAATCATATGGTTTCCAGATTCGTCTTTGAAAAGACATACAGTGTCGTAATCACCGAAAGAGAAGAATGGTCGACAAGTGGCCATGAGTCTTTTCAGATTACAGACCTAATAATCTTCACCGACGGGTCAGTCACGGAGGATGGATCGGGTGCAGGTGTGTTCTCGGAGAATCCGATTATAGAACTGGTCCGACCTCTCGGAAAAATGACGACCATATTCCAGGCGGAGATATATGCCATTTCATTGGCAGCAGAAGAATGTCTGCGACAAAAATGGAGGGGTCGCACCATTCGTATCTGTTTCGACAGTCGGGCGGCATTATCAGCACTAAATGGCAACAACATATCAACCCAGTTGGTGTGGAGTTGTCATCACGTGCTGCTGAAGCTTGGCCGACTGAACGAAACATTCCTGATGTGGGTGCCGGGGCACTCTAACATCGCCGGTAATGAGGAGGCTGACAGATTGGCTCGCCGAGGGTCTGGATCCACAATGGTGGGGCCAGAACCACCTCTTGGAATCCGACCATCTACTGTCAGGTCTACTCTGAAGGGTGAAATTGCAAGGATTCACGCAACCCAATGGAGAAATTTGGACTCTTGCCGGCAAGCGAAAATCCTTGTGAAGGAGCCTAGGGCCACTAGAGCGGCATTTTTGTTGTCCCTTAAGAAGTGGGACATGAAAACCCTAGTAGGGCTTTTGACGGGACACTGCCCCTTAAACTACCTTATGGAAAAGATTGGGGTAGTGGTTTCGGCTATGTGCAGCCAATGTGAGGAGGAGGAGGAGACGGCCCTGCACTTTTTATGCAGCTGCCCGGCATCCTCAAATCTCAGACGAAGACACCTTGGCAAGGTTTTCTTCAATGAGGAATCCGCACACTCTCTGCCTCTTGAGAATGTTCTCAGATTCGCTAAAGCCTGCGAACACCGTAGGCGGGAAGCTATTGAATAGGCAACTTAGGGGGATAGTACAATCGGCCTAATAATGGCCTGAGTGCTTGGAGCTGCGGCTCCCCCCCAGTTAACTAAACTAACTAACTAACTTCCCACCAAATTTTTTGTCAATCGGTGCAATCGTTTCTGCGAAAAGTGCGTATGAAAGACGGACAGACAGGCAACAACAAAACCTTAAAAAACAATATTGAAAGTAAAATTTCTTACCTGTATGACTTTTCATGTGAATATTTCGATCACCAATTTGGGAAAACGTCTTGTCACATAAATTACATGCATACGGCTTCTTTTTTAAGTGTACCCCATTCACATGGATTCGCAAATGTTCAGCGCGTTTGAATGTATTACCGCACATCTTACAAACATGCTTCCTCTCCTCCGAATGGCATTTTAAATGAGATGTTAAAGACGATGGCAGCTTAAAGCTTCTCGAGCAAATTTGGCAAACATATAAATGTTGATTGAGACTTTGTTGGTCATCAGACGATTCTAAAGATTCAGCAGAATGATTTTCCATGCTAGATTCTTTTGTTGATGATCCTTCTGTCCTAATTTTTTGTTTTTTATTTGGTCCGGACCGACCATTATGTGACGAATACTTATGATATTTCAATTGATGCGATTGAACGAACGCTTTGTCGCATAAATCACATTTATAAGGCCTTTCACCGGTATGAGTCCGTTGGTGAGCAGTTAATGTTGACTTTTGAATAAAGTTTTTACCGCAGATTTCACACTGATATGGACGAATATTGTTGTGATGCCGCATATGCATGACGAATGCAGTTCTTTGAACAAAATCTGGAAGAGAAAAGAAAGCAAACCTCAATTTAATGCTTATAAACTATACAATAGGGTTCTTACTTTTGCCACAAATATCGCACTCATACGGTCGTTCACCACTATGCACCCGTAAATGTATCTTGAAGTTCGATTCCTGTTTAAAATCTATAAAATATATGTTAGTGTCGTAAAAGATCGACCATCCAATTATTTGACCTACTTTTACCGCAAATGTTACACAGAAATGGACGCAATCCAGTATGTGTCCTTTCATGATTCGTCAAATGGTGAAGTTGCATAAACGACCTATCGCAGTACGTGCATTTGTATTTCTTTATAGGATTATGAGAGCGCATGTGATAGTTATACTTCATCGTATTCGTAAATGTTTTACAACAAACCGAACATTCATGTTTGCCAGTCTCATGTACTGCCCGTTTGTGTTTCGCTACGTAAATTTTGCTCTTAAATCCTTGGTTGCAAATATCACATCTATGCGTATCAAGCTCATTATGTGACTGCAAATGTGAATTTCGATTTGAAGCGTTATTGAACTTACGATTACAGATCGGGCAAACAAATGATCGATTTTTCGGCAAACACGATTCTAAATGGGATTCGAGACTTGATGATGACTCGAAACTTTTGTTGCAAAAACAGCATATTAGAGTATTTGATGAGCTAGTGTTGGTAATTAAATGAGTAACTATTTTTTCGGGCGTTGAATTTTCAATGACTTCTATATAATTTGGGATTTCGTTTACCGTTGTGTCTTCTTCTGTCGGTATAATTATGAATTCATCCATTGAAGTATCCTCTGATTCCTGGAGATTTCCCGTCACAGACTGAAAATTATATAAATAAATAAAAATTGTTGTAATATATAGGCTTGAAACGTGAAAACGTAAAAGACATTGGCTTAGTGACCGTGAAGGTTAGCCTGAAAATAATAAAGCACGCCTCTGCGCTAGCTAGGCTTGAGAATGCGCTTTTATCCCCCATGTGTCATTTGTACAAAATCAACGTTATACCGATGGGTGGATCCGCACCGGATCTAAAAATGACACAACGAACAAGGGAATTCGCGACAGTCTAACGAAGTAAACCTAAACGTGAGCCAAAAAATGAAACCTGCTGTTATCGGCTTTGAAAACATAAGCGAACGGCTATGCACTCTGCGCTTGCGAGGCTAATTTAGAAATATAAGCCTCATTAACGGTCACGCCCCTGCAGAGGAGACTGCAGTGTCGGAGAAGGATACTTTTACGAAGCAGTAGAACGAACCCTCGAAACATGTCCCAGATCTGATATCAAAATCATACTTGGAGATTTTAACAGCCAAGTAGGGACGGAGCCCCTATTCAGGCATTACGTTCGCTCTCATAGCTTACATTAAAATACAAATAATAACGAATTGCGGAATATCCAATTAGCAGTGTGACATGGAATGATTGTTGGAAGTACCTGGTTTACGCGGAAAGCTGTCCACAAGCACGTCTCCAGACAGGGCCACTTTTTGACCACCACTAAATTGACTACGTGTTGATCGAATGCCGCCACCTCTCAGCCTTGATGAATGTCAGAACATATAAGGGTGCCAATATAGACTCGGATCACTATCTCGTTGGCAACTCCGCCATGCTATTAACATAGTATGCTGGTCCCAAGCCACCTCAATCGACGCGGCAAGACGGGCCCCGGTCCTGTCGAGAAATGGACAAGGGTTCTTGGCGCATGGACGGCGCCAGGACGTAAGCAAGTTAGTCCGAACAAAACAAATACGTGTCTGCACGCTCAATGTTGGTAATCTAACTGGAAATACGGAGGAACTCGCAAGAGCCCTTCGGAAAAGGCGCATTGATATCTGCGCTCTGCAAGAAACCCGATGGTCTGGTGCCAAAAGCTGCGACATTGAACGCAAACGCAGTAAAAATTGCTATAAACTTCTCTATTTTGGTAACCCACACACTCAATATGGTATTGGCACTCAAGTTGGTTGTTGGCAACCAAATGAAAGACACGATCCACAAAGCGGCCTCTGCAACCCTCGGGGTCACCAAGCCGGGTAAGTGGTACATCAACCGAGATACTTGGCTTTGGAATGATGATGTTGAAATGAAAGTCCGTGAAAAGAAACGCGTCTACCACAAATTTCTCGACGATAAAACACCTGCTAATTGGCAAATCTATAAAAATGCCAACCGGAAAGCAAAGAAATTGGTCGCTGTCACCCGAACGAATCATTACAAAAATCTTTACGAACTGGACATTTGGGATGGTGAGAGAGATCTGTATCGACTTGCTAAAAGCCGTAACGAACGTACACAGGATATCGAACACTTCTGTTGCGTTAATGACAACCGTCGAACCGCAACGGATATGTGGCGAGAATACTTCGAGCAGATTTCAACTGAAGAATTTGCTCAACCCCCACTTCCACAATCATTGCCGACATTTGGACCAGTTCCACCTGTCAGTGCAACTGGTGCTCGGAGGTGGCGGTGAGGAAGACGGAGTGGCAACCCTGTCGGCCAAACCAAAACCAAGTGGCCGAGGAACCTTCATAGTGGTGGCACCGGAAGACGCTATACTCACTTTGGTTTGCCGGCCGTAATGCAGTAGGCGAATGCTCCAAAGGCCTAATTAGGGCGATCAGCAAATACACGGGGACTCATCTGAAGGGGTGATTGGCCACGAAACCTTACCAGGGGTATACCGGTACCATGGGAACCGGGATAGCTCCTGGACTCTCATACTTCGGGTGAACTCCCGTTGTATGTGAGTACAGCTCGGTTATTTGCGGTAGGCCCCCTAGTGGGAGTTTCATGGTGGCTGTGGTTATGCTCAAGCGAGAAGAGACCTTCGGGCCTCGGCGTGGTGTTGCGTTTCAACACGGGTGCCCTACTCCATAGTTCGGTAGAGATTTAGGTATGTCTTGCATCCACCAGTATGAATGCTAAGCCATGCACTTGGTATAGACTGGTACCGCTGTTGCTTGTCTCATCGGGGCTCTGATTGTGGTCACAAAATCAATCCGTGTCTTAAGAAGACCGTGAGATTAAGTCCACTGGACGGGTGCTCACGTTAACCCACAGAGACTTAACTGTCAGCGCAACTGAAGTCGAGGAGGCAATAAAACGAATGAAATCGGGGAAAGCCGCAGGACCTGACGACATCGCATCTGAGCTCTGAAAAGCGAAGAGCTGAGACCCAACACTGTGGCTCAGTGAATTCTTTAATCGGGTTATTCAGGAAGGGAGAACACCATCTGACTGGCAAGAAAGTACCACTGCATCGATCGTGGAAAAGTTGCGAGAGAGGCGCCTTCAATGGTATGGTCACGCAATTCGTGCTAACGAGAATTCACTTGCCAAGATTGGTCTGAACATCGAAGTCGATGGTAAACGACCAAAAACAACGGTGGCCTGATACGCTGGATGGGGATTTAAAAGCCTCAAGATTGCACCCAGATCAGGCATTCGATAAAGCCAAATGGCGTAACCGATCACGACGAGCCGACTCCGCTTGTGAACGGGACAAAGGCTGGAGAAAAAGAAGAAGAACGTATTCGAACGGACGAAAACTGATCTGGAAAACGCCCAGGGGCGAACAGGGACTACTATGTCCAATGCATCATCCAAACTCGACCGTGGAGCAATGAACCTGCCTCGTGACATCGGAGGTAGGGGCTTGATTAACGTGGCGGGACAACATCATCGCCAAGTCGACTAACTACGCGCTTACTTTTACAGCAAGGAGCAAACGAGTTCCTTGCATGCGGCTGTCTGTAAGACAGACTGTGGACTAACTCCACTTAATTTGAAGGATCAATCTTTCTATCCTCTGAGTGGAGTGAAGTCAGACCAAGAGCGGATCAATAAATGGAAGTCGAAGACAATGCACGGTAAACACGTGAATTGTCTTTGGCAGCCATTTGCCGATTTGCATTTGTCAAACCGATTGCTGTGTGCTGAGACGGATGTGTGCCATTCAGGACGGCGTGGTCGCGACCCGAACTTATAAAAAACAGGTGGAGAACGCCCAGTCCAGAATGTGTATTTCGGCGTTAGAAACGTTCGAGCATCTCATTTCTGGCTGCACTGTTATGGCACCGGTGCTATAAACGAACAGGCTGTATGTAAGGTCATCCATCAAAACCAGTACTGAACCTGAATGCTTGGAATTTAGTGCTAGTATTAGATAAAATCCGACATCTGCCGAGGTTGGGACAACTCGGAAAATAATTATAATCGTTGGCGCAACAATACAATTGGATCAGGGCCTTGAAGTGTGTTAGAGCACTTCATTCAAGAATGTAACGGTACACCACCCTGCAGGAGGCAATGTGGTCAGCATTGCGCGGGTCAAGATTAAGCAAAAGAAAAAATATCACGATCCGTACATAACGGCGGCTGGATGATGACTGTTTCTTCTTATTCAATTTTTTTATAGTGAACCATCCCTAAATGGAAGCTTCCTTTCGATTATATTTAGCACAGAACATTGTCACTAACAGAACTTAATAAAGCCAAATTACTCACCTCCTCCCTTTCACATATTTGAATCGATTCATTGGGCTCTTCTAACTTAATCGTTCCATCTAAACTTTCAACCTCAACCAGTTCATGCTCATATATTTCGTAAATACACTCTTCCTCGTTCTTGTTTTCCAACTTCTTCTTTGTATCAGGATCCTTTGAAGAAGCTTAGTTAATATAATAATAAGAGCAGAGAGTAACGACTTACAGTCTCCTCCGACTTGACGGTCAGGGATTCGAGTGAATCTTCCTCATTTGACCTAGGCTTAAGGTCGACCCGGGTAAAGTATGTTACTAACTTCTTCTGCACTTCCACGCATTGCTTCCTAAACTGATTGATAGATGAGAATGCTTCACGGCATTTCGAGCAGATTTGTTGTGGGAGACCATCATCTCTGGTTATCTGATAAATGCGGAATAACCTGTAGAAAGAACGAATTCTGAAGTTGATATCGTACTTACCCCCAATTGGAAAGAGTCTAACTCCACAAGAACATTGTTTGGAGCCACCTTCAAAGAATTTGTGGGTGTAAACAAGGCCATATATCCTTTACGTTCGACGTTGACTTCTAGGCATGTACGGCAGGTAGTCAACAAGTCCACATCAACGTCTTTAGACATTACAATGGGATTATTCGTCTGCTAATCTAGGAAACATAAACTACCAACGACTGCTCCTGTTAGACGGGATGTTTTCTGGAGAGGTGACAAGACCCTTAAGTCAATCAAACAGCTGTATGTCAAACAGATTTTGGCCGGCGACAAGAACGAACCGCTGCAAACAAGCTCACTAATAAGAACTAAACTCCGTTAGAAAACGAAAGCAATACAGACGACATTCACTGTGAATGGCAAAGTTTGATCAGCGGGAAACACATCGAAATCGCTAAGTAATCTTGAAGCGTGTTAGAGCATTTCATTCAATACCGTAACGATACAATACAATACGCGATAGGATGCAATGTGGTCAGCATTGCGCCCGCCCGAGATTATTACCCTGATTTGACTCAGGTACTCATTCACAACTGAGTCGATTGGTATCCGATATGCAGTCACGACACAAAGCCATCCGGTATTACTGGTGATAAATATGGGCGCTGCACACAATCCAACTCAGAGAAATACAGAAACGGAAATTCGAGAAATTTTCACCGTCACCAAGAATTAAAGATCAGCCGTTCATAGTCAAAAATTTGTTTAATCAAACCATTGACAGCCGTGAAAGCTGTATCAAAAGGATACAATTTCGCCATTGCACCAACTAAAATTCCTGAAGAAGAAATAATCAACTAGTTCGAATCAACAATCAAAAATTTTATCCCGAAGAATTCAATTTAGTTTGGTTCAAATACGTTGACGATATCTTCTTAATCTGGCCAAACTTCAGGGATTTCTGGTATACTTAAACGGGTTGCATCCAAACATGGCCAAAGAATAAAAAAGGAAACTACGCTTTCTTGACGTGTTGGTTTGTAGTTAAGAATCCAGACAACTCACTAGGACATAATATATACAGGAAACCAACGCATACCAACAGAGATCTACATTCAACATCACATCACCATCCATTTCAAATACAATCGGTCCTCAATTCTGCCATCTACAGAAGTGTAAACACTGCAGACAAGGTGCATCTACACCAGGAATTGAAAACGGTAAAGCAAGCAAGCAATCGTATTATTAAAAAAACTACTCCCCTCGTTACCGTGCAGAAAAAGCACAACGGAATAAATCGGGAGAATCCTTAAAAACACAAAATCCACATCGTCTTCAAGCTTCCGACAAAAGTAGTAAAAACGCTGAAAATCGTGCCTTCGTTTGATCCATTTAGAGACATCTGAAATGATCCTGTGTGTCCAGCGTACTTTAGGTGAATCATCCCATCTCTTTTGCCATTCCAAAATAAATTCACTGCCTGCCAATTGCCGATAATAGATACAGAACTCGCCGATTGCATATGATGGGTCATAGAGGCGTCGACCCTCGTTCGCCAAGATGTCGATGAGGACCATGACTGTTACTACACGGACTGTTTCGTCTGATGTACGGTAAGCGCAAGACGTCCGCAATGCACTCAACCGGTATGGGGCTGCGATTTTTCTTCTATTTGTTTCCAACTTCAAAGACGGTGCCTAGACCGGAGCTGCATAAAGTAAGATGGAGCTGACAACTCTCGAGATCATGAATCGACGGCTTTGCCTAGGACCACCTATATTTAGTAACATTCTTACCAACAATGTAACCATTTCGGAAGCTTTGGCTCCTAAATTTTCAAAATGGGACTTGAATTTCAGCCTTTGGTCAACCATGACTCCTAGATATTTAAGCGTTAGTTGCGACTGTATAATGTGTTCACCAAACCTGATCTTTATCGATGTTTGCTTCTTTCGCTTGGTGATCAAAACTACCTCGATTTTATGCTCTGCGAGCGTCAGATCAGCTTTCTCTAGCCAAGATCTGATGTCAACAATTGTCTCGTTTGTGAGTACCTCGATCTCATAAAATATCTAGTGCTACGATAGTCACTCCGATGTCGTCTACGTCTACCCCTTTGGGTAGTTGCAACTTTAAAATTCCGTCATACATTATTATCCACAGGGGAGGACCGAGGACTGATCCTTGTGGAACCCCGCAGGTTGCTTTATACGTCTTAGGTCCATCGTCCGAATCGTAACACAACGTCCTCTCCCGGAGAAATTGCATGAATTTGTGCACCAGGTATAGATCTTGCCTTTCGGAATCCAAACTGCCTGTCTGAGAAACCCTCCTCTTCTGTGATTGGCACAACCCTATTGAAGATGACCCGTTCGAAAAGTTTGGTGTTTAGCAGGTATATAGGCCTATAAGACAAAGAATCACCCAAAGGTTTATTTGGCTTCGGGATTAGCACAAGCTGTTATTTCCTCCAGTTTTCCGGGAAAATCCCATATATGAGGCACGTCGTAAATATTTCAGCGAACCACCTTGGAACTGTTTCGACGACACTGTCAGTCCTTTATTCGGAAATGCCGTCTAAACTTGGGGCTTTATTTTCGGCAATCATCTTCATGGGATCCAGGACTTCTTCAGTGGTAACCTCGGGAATTTCATCATGATCTATCTGGGCAGTGGGAAGGTTCGAGAGTGCTAATGATATCCCGCAGCAAATCAGGATTGGTGATCGGCGGTGAGCGCTTACCCTTGATTGATGCCATAACTGCCTTGTATGTACCTTCCCATGGATTGAAGTCCGCTTCCTTGTATAACCTCTTGAAGTGTTCAGTTTTACTTCTAGATATGGCTGCTCGCCGTTCTTTTCACGCCTTCTAATATCGGTTGTGCAACTCATCAGACTCAGGCCGGTCTCTGCTACGTTGGCTGTGTCTTCTGGTTTAAGGCACGAGTTCTTCGATTTCGGCATTCCACCAGGAGTTTTGCATTCGTTTCTTGAGTACCGTGCGACGGGGCATGGAAGCGTCACACACTTTTTGTATCTTTTCAAGAACTTGCCTCACCTTTTCTTGTGCATTTCCCACTAGCATCGATTCCTCGAATATTTCCTTATCAAGTTTTTTGGATGTCCAACCCGCTACTGCAGTTTTCTTCGCTTTGCTGCTGTCCTACGCTCCATCTGGAAGATGATAGCCTGATGGTCACTATGCGTATACTCCGCGCTCACCTGCCATTGGAGATCCTTAGATAATGTATCGCTAATAAACGTAAAGTCTATCACTGATCCCATATTCCGTCTACGAAAAGTATTAACGCCGCTAGTATTTGCCAGAACGACATTCAGACGTGAAAATACTTCGATCAATATGCGGTCTTGTTTCGTGACTACTCCAATCTTTGCCCCAAGCGTTAAAAACGCCAGCTATTATTATTGGGTTGCGGCAGTTTGCTTCGGAAGCTAAATTTCCCACCATCAGTACGAATTCATCTAGCGTGAGGCTAAGCGCAGCGTAGCAGCTGAATATGTGAATGCCGCCTACCTTAGTTCGTGTGAATCCGTCTTCTGCCCTATTGCTCGTGTTTTCAATTCCTCGGTTTCCGCAAATCCAGATTGTCACTTCTGTCTGATACAAAGATACCACTGTGGATATCTTTGTAATATTCGCATATAATGGCAACGTCAATTTCTTTTTCAAGCACGCTTTGAGAGAGCAGTTCCTGAGCTGCCTAGCAATGGTTTAAATTCAGCTGTAGGAACTTCATTTACAGAAAGCTGAAATCGCCTTCTTAAATGCCGGACATCTGCAACTGCTTGTGATATGGTCGATGTTACCCTCCTGTGTTTCTCTCCATAGCAGGCATTTGGGGTTCCCATTGCATTCTTTGGCAATATGACCTTCTTCTCCGCATCTTCGGCATAACTTTGACCTATCGTAATTGCTTGAACAGTTCTCGAAATGTTTCCAAATTCCAGACTTCTGTTTCAAATTAATGAAAAAAAAAAAACGAAAATAATATTTATAAATTCAAATTAAAAAAATAGATATATATAACTTATGTCGTGGGTCCCACACCATTTGTATTTCTGTTTCAAGCAAAGATTAGCCGCACTACGTTCGGTAACGACCGCAGCACGTACCGTAATGAGATTACTTAAAAAATTACTAAAGCAAAAATGCCTACGTCCATTTGGACCCCATGACTCCAGTTAAGGTTTAAAAAGCGGTACATTTAGCAGTTGTCTTCTAGATGTGCACAACAATAGAGGGGTGGACATCGGCCTCCAAATGGATCACCATCTGATGGTCGCTTCTTCTTGTAGGGTTTGAGAGCTTCAAGCCCTCAAGTTCAAGATCGACCGTTTTTTTGTGATCGTGGTGTCGCTCGACCGCTGTGGGTTAGGGCAAACGTGATGCGCTCGTGCTCCGATATCCCGATAAGTACAAAGTAGTCTGCGCCGGGATAAAAAGAAGTTTGTTAATACTCTGGTGAGGGAAACGAAAGTTCAGAAGTGTATATCGACTTCAGCGAGGATCTTGGCCAAATGGCTTTGGATTTGGAAAGAGAGGAAAGTAGAGTCGAATTCGCTACCTTGTCTAAGATTTCGAAATGCGGGTATCTGAAAGCCAAGATCAAGTTGAGATTGTTCTGTGTTGCTATATGAGAGTAGTAAATGAAAGGTGACCACCACTGTCATTCGAAAGCTCCAAGCCTTCGTGAACATCTCTCTGCGACGTATCATCGGTCGATGTAATCAGAAGCCGGAAGTAACAATGGATGGGTCATACATTAAGGAGGGACGACAATTCCATTGGAGTGGAATCCAATGTCCAAAGAGTAGATAATCCCAAGTGCACCTGGCGTAAACTTGCAAAGGAGAAGTTTCAGGTTCTCGGGAACGAGCTGAAGCGTTTTTTTAGTGGCGTAGGAGTAATTGATGGACTATGTGCCACCAAGATGTGAATGGCAACCCACAATGCTTAAAAATATATGAGACATACAGAGGTGGTTTGCCTGAACTTTCAATAGATTTAGTTATCAAGCTTTTGCCCCTCCTACAAAGCTGGGAAAATCCTCTCTACAATGCATCATGCCCATGGAAGGAGACAAGTAGAATCGAATCGTATCGACTAATATCGCTACTCCCTACTATAGCCAAGCTATTTGAAAGGCTTCTCTTTAAGAGACTGAAACAAATCAGTGTGAATCGAAATCAAATAACACCCCATCAATTCGGTGTCCGCGAAAAGCATTCCACAATTCAATAGGTGCACAGGATTTCGAATCCGATAGAAAATGCAATGGAAAAAGAGCGGGCATTATTCTTGATGTCGCCTAGGCGTTTAAGAAGGTGTGGTTGTTGTATAAATTGCATAGGGAGCTCCCAGAAGAATTTTTTGCTATGTTAAAATCATATGTATCAGAGCGCCTCTCCAGAGTGAAGTACGAAGGAACCTACTCTGAACTGAAAAAAAATTACAGCTGGTGTCTTGGGCCCAACATTGTTACTCCTGTATACCAATGATATGCCTTGCTGTGAAAAAGCCAAAATAACGACATTCGCGGGCGACACTGCCATTCTTACCACGGGTAAAACTATAGAAGAAGGAAAAATAAAGTTACAAACAGCTATTGACGCCAACACTTTAGAATGGAACAAGAAATGGAAAATAAAATTCAACGAACGCAAATCAACGTACATTAACTTCACCAACAAAAAAGATAATTCAGCTAAGGCTAAAGCATCATAAACGGACAAGATGTGCCACAGGCGAGTGAGGTCAAATATTTAGGTATGACCCTCGATGCTAAGCTCAGATGGAAAAGCCACATCCTAAGGAAGAAGGACGAGCTAAATGCCAGAGACATACAGATGTTACTGGCTATTGGGGAGGAATTCCCAGCTGAGTATCGACAACAAGCTGCTAATCTATAAGTAGATCTACAATGAGAGTCGAACGTTGCATCATCTTGGCACCAACACGGTCATTAAGGCTGTCAACCAACCAAACTCTACTAACAGGTTTGACAGCCGTGAACACCGGCTGCGCGAGATAATACAATGTATATGGAACCGGTGAACACGCGCTGGGGCTAACCCGAATACTAGCAGTTCGCCGAAATGTGGGCCGGGGTTCTTGGTTCTCACATATTATCTCCCTGTCAGGACACAGAGATTTAATCACATGCCTTGACTCAGAAGTCAACAAAACTGAACCCACCTGGGGTAAACTATTCTATTAGAGACGTGAAGTCTCGAGGCGAACATCTATGCGACGACTGGCCCCCGCCTTCCTTTCTTCCTCATGGGCGGTCAGTTGATATGATAGCCCTGCGGTGGCCCACCCCAAACTAATCGTCCGCCCCCTGCCGCTTCCAATATAATGGTGGGAACCGTAAAAATGGTAGGACCGACGCCATCCATTAGTACGTAGCAGATAATGTATGCCTATATTATGTGAGAATATCCATTTTCAGTCTTGAATTTGCAAAGAAGCGAAAAATTTGAACTATTATAACTTTGTCCGATTTCCACCAAATTTGGTAGGATCATCCTCTATGGTATACCCTACATTGATGTGCTAGAATGAACTAAAGGTGGTTTTGCAGCCAATTACTAAAAATTATAGTAATATGGAGGATATTTCCGAGCCTAGGCACCATATAGTGGCAGCTTCTTCATTTTTTTTCAGATTTTTGAGTTGGGTAATTCCCATTTTTCCACGAAATTTGATACGAACCGCTACAACCGTCTCCGAGAAAAATGCGTGTGACCGACCGGCGGACAGACAGTAAACCGATTTTAATAAGGTTTTGTTTTACACAAAACCTTAAAAAACGCAGACATACTTGTATCTGGTACCTTAAGAATGGAAAGATTCTCTTAAAAAAGAATGTATGCCGGTTGCATGTGGCGAAGGAAACAATACGTATCGAACTTAACCTGGTAGGAAAGTCCCGTATGATACGGTGTATATCAAAACTAGTAAAGTAGATCCTTCTTAAATGAAATGAAATGAATTAAATGTATATTTTCACTTGTGTTTTAAATAAGATATCAAAGGATCAACGCCAGTAGAAGATTGGTTCCAGTTTATAATATTTCGGTCGACTCACATCCAAACAAAGGCCGCAGTAGATTTCGATTGATAAATTGTCCTTCATATTTTCAAGAAAAAAAATACTCACGACTACCAGGTTTTACTGCTACTAACAATTTTTGTAGAGAAGTCTTCGATGTGGTGATCAAGCTGCCACTGGGCCAACGGTTTTTTCCACGTTTTTCGAATACCTGTCTGCCCAGGCGGAAGCTGTTCCGGTCAGTAAACGCCAGCTGATATGCCGCTTTTGAGATTCCGTCAAAGATGCTTTTGCGTGCTGAGACGAGCGCCCGGCGTTAACCTCATCAACGAGACCAAACATCCGCCAGAATATGGAAACCAATTTACCTCGCAAACTGGGGGAGAGGCTCGCAACTTTGTGCTTTCCGCTGTGGCGGCTTCGTCACTCGTAGCTCCAAATTATTCGCGACTTCTGCCAGTGAGCACACCAACAAACCCAATTTTCAGTCCCCGCTTATTTAAGCGAATTTCCCAATTGAACAGGGACCGTGGTCATGAACGCCTCATGGCATATCGAGAATCAACTGAAAACACAAGAAACGTTTTTTCTTCCACCCGATTTCTCGCGCTAATCACGATCGGTGATGTGAAGACGCTCCGTGTCTGCAACAAAAATTATATTCCTAAAAATAAACACAAACTATGGAAACGTAAGATCAGTGTATGAGATATCCATTTCTTCCTTAAGTACCAATTGCCCGCGCGCTACTCGTCCCTGTTCTTTTCGAAAAACCAATTCCAAATCCATGTGCGGCAAAGCAGAGGAGAACAGTCACAACGATAAATTTCCCATCCGTGGCCGAAGCCTGAAGATTAGAATACTTCGGAAGTGGCCAGAAAAATTATATCCACGTGACAGATCCAAAGGCCCATATGGACGTATGGTATCCAGCTCTGGGGCTTTGCCAAAGAATTAAACTTAAAAGTCATACAAACGTTCCAAAATAAAATGCTTTTTTATTTTGAGAGTAGGGTAGGTGAATGCATTTACGCACACAGTGTTGGACTCCCGCAACAGCACGCTGGCGGACTACCAACTAAACACCTCCCTGTCATCAGAGAACTAGCCTGGAACCGTTTGACAGATTACTTCGGGCTAGCCCTCCCGCTCTCCCGGCTTTGGGAGCCTTCAAGTCAGGGAATTCCTTTCACCAACGGGAGGGGAGGGGAGGAAGGGAGTTGTTGTTAGTTCAGGGAACCCCTTACCGTCCGATCCCTCTGCCGGTCGAGTTCAATCTTCTTCGTAATAAGAAAAGCCCGAACATAATGCGCAATACGATTCCAGCTACCAGCGCTCTTCAGCATCTCTCTGACAATGTTGTCTGAAGAGAGCTCCCCTGCGTCTGCATAAAGCTGCTGGCGGAGTCCGTCCCAAATCGCGCAAGAGAAAAAGGTGTGTTCAGCGTCGTCCGCCACTCCATTGCAGAACACACAATCAGAGGATCGCGCCTTTCCAATCCTGTGCAGGTAAGACTGAAAACCTCCATGCCCTTTTAGAAATTGGGTAAGGAAGTAATCAATCTCACCGTGCGTTCTGTTCAACCATGGGTCTAATTTGTCGATGAGCCGCGCAGTCCACTTGCTCCTTGGCTCTTTTTGCCAAGAAAGTTGCCACTCGCTAAGGGTGCGTTGACGTTCTTCACGGGCAACCACTTCTCTTAAGTTTTCGCCCTTACGGCGATAGATAGCTTTGCGCTCCTTGGCAAGGAGGGCAACGGGGCTCACTCCCGCGATCACCATCACAGCCGGTTCGGAGGCGGTGCGATAAGCAGACGCCATTCGCAAAGCTCCCCGCCTTTGCACTTGAGCAAGGCGTTTACGATACACGTCCTTGTCAAGAGCATCTGCCCATACCTCCGCACCATAGAGAAGAACCGACTGCGTTGCTCCCATGAGGATATGCCTCCTAGTTGATATAGGGCCCCCGACATTCGCCATTAGCCGACTCAAGGCCGCGACTCCAGCTGCAGCCCTGTCCGCTGCTGTTTTGATTTGCTCGAAGAAGTTCATTTTCGAGTCGAGCATTAAACCAAGGTATTTAATCGCTGGTTTTGAAAAATGTCCTCCTTCAAGCACGCGTTGAACACTTCAAGCAGCAATTCTGGCCGTTGGCAGAACACCAGTTTGTAAACTTCCGCCGGGATGTTATCAGGACCTGGCGCCTTCCTGTTTTTCATAGTGAGAACCGCTTCTTCAAGCTCTCTCATTGTGAAAAGGGGGCAATCCACGACGCTTTCCGCGCTATTTACATCAACCCGTACAGGGTGTCTGGGGAACAATGCCCGCACAATACGGTTCATCTGGTCGGGGCTTAGTATGCAGGGCTTCCACAGAGCCCTGATTTAAAAGTGCTTAGAAGCATAGAAACCGCTCTCTGGCCCATTCGGTTCATAATGAGGATCTGTATAGGGACTTGAGAGTACAGCTGGTTAGTAAGGTCATTAAAGACCAAGCAATTAACCATAGCCACCGGCTACGATTACATGAGAATAACGAAGTCCGAAATAGACTTATAACGCTGATGTAATGAGACGACTGAAAAGAGTAAAGCCAAATGACTTGCTAACATAAAGGATATAAGCTACTGAGGAACAGCCAATTCCTCAGTGAAGCCAACCGAATCGCTGGTGTATACCCCAGGGTCTTCTCCCAATAAAGCTTGTAGCTTGTCGAGAGGTGGTTTTAGTGGGTAAAAAACCCACACTCTCCGGGATCGTGAACCTTGAGGCAGGCCTTTTGAAACCTTCCAGCTATTAAAAAACCTTACTGTTAAAATATCAAACAACGCACCAATCATACAATGATGCCGATGGACTTTCACACAAAAGAAACTTTTATCTGATTTATTTTCTTTCCATTTTTATTGCAATTTAAATTTAACGAGCATATCGTAATCAATAATCGTTTCGTGTTCAGCTCAACAATCCTCAATGGAGTTATCCGAAGAATACTGCTGTCAAGTGGATGAAAGACCGCCTGATTTCTTCGTCGGTTTGTAAGCGATAACATAACGTTGGGCCACCTGAAGCGGAGGTGAGTAGCCTTCGTCGTAGTTACCATCCTCAAAGAGAAGCTCGTAGTCCTCACTTGCCGTTTGTGGCGTCTGATTCACTAGAGCTTTGTAGAAACAAGTCGTCTGCGGATACAATGCCAGAACCATAGTGCCTTTGGGGAAAAGGGCATGGCCGTCTGTCTCGGGGTTCACTCGCATCAGCGGCAATGGAATAATCTTCCTTTTACTTAGTATATGACGTTCTTTTTCTTCCTCGTCGATATCGTCCACCTCGTACTTGTTTTGCCCGCTGAGAAATTGTACAACTTCTGCAAGGATCCAATTCTCTGGAACTTCGATGCCTTTTACCAAAGCTGCCACCATGTCGCCAGGTTTCGCAATATAATTACTTTCGGCTGGAATTGCACCGCAAAGTGGAGGGACTTTTTCGCCTGGTTTGCTTACGAACAAGGGCAAAGTTTGCGCTGTGATTTGGAACATATTCATGAGAGCGCCCCGACGGATGGTCTCCTTGTTTCCGGCATTACGGGCTTGCATGCGGCGTTCGTTTCTTATGTTCCGGATCTCCTGGATCTTACCCAATGCTTGCCGGATCAGTGCTTCCTCCTCGGCTGCATCCTGCAGTCCGGCCTTGTATAAAGCTTTCATTTTGTGTTGGGGAAGAGCGTTGCGATCATCGTGGATGAGTTTCTCCTGAGCTCGAATAATGCTGCCCAGGTTGGCTTCGTTCTTTTTGCGTTCGTCTTCAATGTCATGAATCAGCCCTTGAAGGTCCTTTAAGCGTTCCTGCACTTGTTGTGCTGCCGCTTCAGCTGTTAGCGGCATGTTTTATCCAAGAAAATGGTAGACACAAGCAGACACAACTGACACGGCCAACCGTAAACAAAACAATTTATGATGAATTGTCAAGTCTAATTTATTCTTGGGATTGTAGTTAGTGTTGCCATTGCTTAGGAATTTTGCTTTACCGGTGAAGTAAGGTCATTTCTTTAGGACAAAGTAATTTCGATCTTAGTTTTCCTTCCCAAAGGAAAACATTAAATATGAACGATAAAATACTTACACCCATTTAAACAATTTGATATTTAGTTTTCAAATTGTTTAAATGGCAATAAAAATATGTTTTGTGACCTGGGCGCTGTCTTGTATCGGGAAAGACCACTGATAACTAATTTAAAATAATTCAAGTTCAATGGCGAGATCAAGTGACAGATGTCAGGATGACGGGAACATAGGAATGCTTGTCGGTTGTTGACAATTTTCGTCTCGTTGGTTTTTCTTAGGAGTTTTATTTTGGTGCTTTGAAAATACTAAAGATGGAGGTTCCTGAGACCGTGCGGACAACATGTCGAACTTGTGCCGTTCAGAAAGATAGCGAAACATTCACTCCACTTTTCGCCGGGCCTACATCATGTCAACGAGCAAGAGAAGATGTCTTGGCGGAATTGTATGCATTCAGCTTGAAGGTAATGTGAATGCAGTTTAGGGAAATTACTCAAATAAGAATATTAAAGAGGGCATAGGGAGTGTTAATAGAAAAATTCTTTGTAGCGTTCCCATTTATGGTACCAGATTCATACAATTTGATTCTCAAAAACTCTTGGTGTTTGTTCCGTGATTAGACGGATCTTGGACATTTGTGGGGTGAATTCTGTGTCATAAATTGTTTGCCGGTAGATATGCCGTCAGTTGCCGCAGAAACCAAATTAACATACTTCGGATCGTATTCGTTATAATCGCTTTGTTCGCTCCTACGTTCATGTTGCTCGGGACTAAAGTTCCTACTCTCTCTGCTATCAGCCAATTGGAGAACTGCGTAATGAAAATGCTTCACACTAACGCAACCTGGCTTTACAACTGGTGTTCTTTGTGGTCGGCGTATCAACGACCGTCTCAAATCTAAAATTTACCGCAATGTCGTCCGTCCAGTCGCTCTCTATGGTTCTGAGTGTTGGCCGACCATAAAAGACAATGAACGGCGTCTTGCGGTAATGGAGACGAAGATGCTACGTTGGCCTAGTGGCGCCACACGTTTAGATCACATCCGAAATGAGGATATCCGCGATCGTTATGGGGTTGCACCGATCGTGGAAAAGTTGCGAGAGAGGCGTCTTCGATGGTATGGTCACGCAATTCGTGCAAACGAGAATTCACTTGCCAAGATTGGGCTGAACATCGAAGTCGATGGTAAACGACCAAAAGGCAAAAGGTTTGATACGCTGGATGGGGATTTAAAAGCCTCGTGATTACATCCAGGCATTTGTTAAAATAAAATGGCGAAATTGATCACTACGAGCCGATCCCGCAACGGCTCGGAACGGAACAGAGGCTGAAGAGAAGGAAGAAGATGTGAGGAGTGACGACGGCGTGATACTTGTGTTCCGTGTCACATAGTTAAAAATTCCATTGCCCTCTAGCCTTCAGAAAGCGATTTAAATAAATCGTTTGATCATCATCATCAACGGCGCAACCACCGGTATCCGATCTAGAACTGCTTTAATAAGGAACTCCAGACATCCCGGTTTTGCGCCGAGGTCCACCAATTCGATCTTAGGCAGGGTCTGCCTCGCCTTCTTTTTCTACCATACATATTGCCCTTATAGACTTTCCGGGCTGGATCATCCGCATCCATACGGATTAAATGACCCGCCCACCGTAACCTATTGAGCCGGATTTTATCCACAATCGGACGGTCATGGTATCGCTCATAGATTTCGTCGTTATGTAGGCTACGGAATAGTCCATCCTCATGTAGGGGGCCAAAAATTCTTCGGAGGTTTCTTCTCTCGAACGCGGCCAAGAGTTTGCAATTCTTCTTGCTAAGAACCCAAGTCTCTGAGGAATACATGAGGACTGGTAAGATCATAGTCTTGTACAGTAAGAGCTTTGACCCTATGGTGAGACGTTCCGAGCGGAACAATTTTTTTAAGCTGAAATAGGCTCTGTTGGCTGACAACAACCGTGCGCGGATTTCCTCATTCTAGCTATTATCGGTTGTGATTTTCGACCCTAGATAGGAGCAATTATCAACGGTCTCAAAGTTGTAGTTTCCTATATTTATTCTTCCCTTTGACCAGTGCGGTTAGATGTTGTTGGTAGGTTGATTTTCGCTGCTGATGTTGCCACCAGATACTTTGTCTTGCCTTCATTGATATGCAACCCAAGATCTCGCGCCGCCTACTATATCTGGATGAAGGCAGTTTGTACGTCTCGGGTCGTTCTTCCCATGATGTCGATATCGTCAGCATAGGCCAGTAGTTAGGTGGACTTAAAGAGGATCGTACCTTTTGCATTTACCTTGGCATCACGGATCACTTTCTCGAGGGCCAGGTTAAATAGGACGCATGATAGGGCATCCGTTGTTGATGTTGAATGGTCTTGAGAGTGATCCTGCTGCTTTTATCTGGCCTCGCACATTGGTCAGGGTCAAGTCAGTCTTATCAATTTCATCGGGATACCGAATTGTCTCATGACTATGTACAGTTTTACCCTGGCTATGCCATCAATAGGCGGCTTTAAAGTCGATGATGCATGCAACTGATGTCCATATTCCAACAGTTTTTCCATCGCTTGACGCAGAGAGAAAATGTGATCTGTTGCTAATTTGCCTGGAGTGACGCCTCTTTGGTATGGGCCAATGATGTTCTGGGCGTATGAAGGTATCCGGTCTAGCAAGATAACGAAGAATATCTTATAGATGGTACTCAGCAACGTGATACCTCTACAATTGCTGCACTGTATGATAACTCCCTTTTTATGTATGAGGCAGATAATACCTCTTTGCCAGTCGTCAGGCATTGATTCGCTGTCTCACACCTTGTGCACAAGTTGATGAACCACTTGGTGTAATTGGTCGCATCCATATTTAACCAATTCGGCTGTAATTCCATCGGCCCCTGGCGACTTATGATTTTTAAGCGGATGAATTGCACGGACTGCTTCTTTTATACTTGGTGGCGGCAGTATTTGTCCGTCGTCTTCAGTTGGCGGAACCTCCAACTCGCCGGTATTCTGGTTGTTGAGTAGTTCATCAAAGTACTCAACCCATCGCTCCAATATGCCCATTTTGTCGGAAATCAAATTTCCCTGTTTGTCTCGGCAGGATGAAAATCGAGGTGTGTACGGCTTCACCAACCTGACTTGTTGGTAAAACTTGCGAGTTTACAGATCTGTTAGTTCTCTGAGGTTTCCTTTTTCCGTCTGTGAAGTCGCTTCTCCGCTCGACTGAGTTGGTGATAAATCTCTGCGCGTGCCCGCGTTCTTTGAGAATGCAACATTACACGGTATGCAGCATTCTTCCGTTCCGTTGTTAGCTTACATTCATCGTCAAACCAGCCGTCCCGACTCTTTTTGCGGCTGGGGCCAAGCATGTTTGTGGCCGTATTTATGATAACGTTCTTCAGGTGATTGTGAAGATCATTTGTTGATGCTTCATCTCCAGGATCTCGGTTGACTGCGGTTATTGCGGCATCAATTTCCCTCTTATAGGTGTTGCGGAGAGCTGTGTAGTGGATGGCTTCAGTGTTATCTCTCACCTGATTGTCAGAGGGGATTCTAGGTGGTGTTGTTATTCGAGCTCGGAGCACCATGCCAACGAAATAGTGATCCAAGTTTATATTGGCCCCCATATATGTTCTGACATTCATTCAAGGGTGTGAGTTGGCGTCGTTTGATCAATACGTGGTCAATTTGGTTGAAAGTGGTCCCGTCTGGAGAGGTCCACGTATATTTGTGGACTGCTTTCCGCGAAAACCAGGTACTTCCAACAACCATTTCGTGTGACACTGCTGACTGAATGGTCCGCAGTTCGTTATCATTTGTATTTTGGTGTAAGCTATGGGAGCCAACGTATCGCCTGAAAACGGGCTCCTTCCCTACTTGCCTGTTAAAATCCTCAAGTATGATTTTGATATCATATCTGGGGCAGGCTTCGAGGGTTCGCTCTACTGTCACGTAGAAGGTATCCTTCTCCGACTCTGCAGTCTCCTCTGTAGGGGCGTGAACGTTGTGAACGGCTTATATTTTTAAATTTCCTCACAAGCGCAGAATGCATAGCCGTTCGCTTATGTTTTCAAAACCGATAACAGCAGGTTTCATTTTTTGGCTGACTAAGAAATCTAGTCTGAGCACATGGTTTACTGGATGGCCGCTATAATATATGGTGCAGCAACTATTCTCCAACGCATCTCCTGTAACGCTGTTACGTCAGCCCTATATTGGGACAGCGTATCGGCTAGCTGCTCAGCAAATTCATCTCTGTACGGGGAGCGCATGGTCCATGAGAAAATGCGCAAATCGTTATTCCTTTGTCGTTGCCGGGTTCGTCGTTGTATTATCCGTCCAGTCCGAGGCTCCTGTTGTGGCTTCGTAACAAGTTATTTTCCGTGTAGGTTTGTCAGCCCTACCCAACCCCCAACCTGGAGGATCACTCAATTACACAATTTGTCCCGTTTTTAGGTGCGGGAGATTCGCCCTCATCTTTCTCCGCCAGCAGTTTTCGTTAAGAAAGAGCTCCCAGCGGTCACCACATGGAGGTGGAGATAGGGTTTCGTAGTAGAGCTGTTGATGTTGGTTCAGCAGTCGTTTCTCAGGTTTTATGTTCCCTCGTGGGTACCAATCCACGTTTCGCCCTGGCACCTATACTACCCTTTGACCACCACCCCGTCCATAGGCGGGGCATTCACATAGAAAATGTTCCGTGGATTCCGCTTCCTCTTTACAGGATGGACACCTATCATCTTGGATAATTCCTATTCTGAACAGATGCCCAGCGAGGGAATTATGGCCAGTGAGAATGCCCACAATACTGTTGCTAGTCTTCCTGTTTTTCGACAGGATAAATTTTGTAGTATGTTTGTTTGGTTGTGACAGGAAAAGTTTTGTCTGTCTAGCAGCATTAAGGCTTCGCCACCTGTCATTATGGGTAGCTTCTTCTCAGCTTTTGATCGCAGCATCAGCAAATGATACTGACATCCCAATTGCTGGTTCCGGTCCGGGCATGGGGAAACTTGAAATCTCTTTTGCTAAAGCATCCGAGATTTCATTTTCCTCTACACCTCAAAGACTCTTCCAATGATCTGTGCGCCCCACGTCCATTGCTTTCCAATAGATCTAATCGAGTTAGTCTATGATCTGCTCTCATTGCAGTGTTCTGAATAGACAAATCCAAGGACTGCAAACTGAGAAATGCATTCAGAGCTGCGCCGGATGTGATGCTCATGGCACCGGTGATACCCAGACACACAGTTCTTTGCAGTGTGGCAAGTTTACAGCGAAAACTCTCTTATTTTATCTTAACCCACCACACTACGGATGCATAAGCAAACAACGGCTTAATGATAGCAACGTATATCTACATTATTACCTGAGGCCCAAGTCCCCATGTCGAGGCAAAAGTCCGCCCACACAGCCCATAAGCTGTGAGACCTCGTTTCATCTTTATCTCTACATGATTGTTCCAAAGAAGCTTCTTGTCTAGAATAATTCCCAGATTGAAATAATAAAACTTGTTGTTTCTTTTTCGTTGGTGTGGGTATTTATTCTTGCAAATACCGATATTTCGGGAACCACTTGTTCCCTTCATCAGTGCAACAAGTTTTGCACTGATGAAGGGAACAAGTGGTTCCCGAAATATCGGCATTTGCAAGAATAAATACCCACACCAACGAAAAAGTTTTGCACTGATGAAGGGAACAAGTGGTTCCCGAAATATCGGCATTTGCAAGAATAAATACCCACACCAACGAAAAAGAAACAACAAGTTTTATTATTTCAATTAATTAATCGTTGGAAACACCGCATAATTTCACTCTAATTCCCAGATATTTCAAGGGAAAGACATCAAGACATTCTCGAAAAATATTTCTTAGAAGTTACTCTAAGTGTTGCTCGGTTGTCCTCATGAAATAGGACAAGCGTCTTCAAAGCACTCTAAATGTGTGCGATTCAGAGTTTTCAATGGATCTTCTATCGTCAAAGGACTCCTCAGTCGCCTAGAGAGCTCAATTTTGTCGTCCAATTCGCTTTTCTAGGATTCCGTCTTTGTATTACGGGCTGTTCGCTAGTAGATAGGAAGAAGCTTTGGTAAGCTGCAGATTGATTTGACTAACTTTTATGTTTCTAGTCATAAGTGCAGTCTAATATGAAAACCGTCGCTAACTGAAAAGTTTGCCGCGTTCAGTGTAGATCTCACCAGGGTTACCAGCTTGTCCTCACCTTCCGCCGAAAGTTCCGCTTTCTTGCGTCCGATTTCTTTGGATATCGTCACACTTGGTGGTGTAACAACGTCCATGTCCTCATTCCCAGGAAACTTCGCATTCTTTCGAAGTGCATTCCGTCGTCGTCGGCTAGAAGCCCTCCCAAGTTCACGGAGTTCGGGCTGCATGGATCTGTTTTCACATACTGGCTTTAGATCAGTTGTGTCCAAATTACCAGCTTCCCTTTCTTCCGTTTTTCCGGGTACAGGAGGAAGAGAATATTCTGACAGGCAGGATTCAGCCTGTAGTCCCTTCTCCTTTGCGACTAAAGTTTCCTTCTGCCGAGCCTTCCTCCCCCGTATTTTAGAAGAGGGCAACCGTGTCACCGACAGGCCGGCCACAGGCAGATTTCTAGTTCCTCTCATTAAGACAGTTGCTGTACTATCCTTTTGGCTGACCGCCCCATAGACACCGGGTGTAGGTTTTCCAATGAAGTGGAAAGCCTACCTTTCACAGATTTCTCCGTGGGGGGAACAGGAATTAGGTGAGGCCTCCAAAATCCGTGCCTCGGCCATGACCTGATTTCCCAAAGTCGCGGGTGGGTTCGAAGTTTGTGACTTCTTACCACTTGGAGAGGTACAATCCTTTGTTTCCATCTTCATGTGTTTTTGGACACCCTTATTTTAGTAGTAAATTACCATGACAAGGTGGTGTCCGAGGTGGAGTAATGTGTGAAACTAGATACTTGTAAGTTTATTGTGGGAATTAGAATAATTGCAATTTACAGTTCAATGCTCTTACATTCCGCCCACCAAGAGCCACCCGGGTTTTAAACTGCATTCCAGGTTGACGATGGTGATGCAAAATATCCTAAACTAGTAGCGTAGGTAACAGAAGGTGCTAAAGGATCGATTTTTTTGCCGATACTGTTTTTTTATTGACATAAACGGCACGTAAACCGTTACGCACCGTCGAATTTAATTTACTAATTGGATATATACGGCACTTGTAACCGTCTATATCGTACGCGAGACCTGCAGTCGAACAAAGCAAATGGCGGAAAACGAATACACGGCGTTCGAAAAACATGCATTTATCTATGGCTTTCGAAGAGCAAGTGATCCACGAAGGGGCTCCGTAGCATACGATGGGTCTGATGAGGATCTTGTATAGGATTAGCTTGGCTTTGGTGCTTAAATCCACTTTGTTGCGAAGAAGAAAGTGGATTCTAACCACTTGCCTTGCCAATAGGATTTAATATTCCCTAGGAATTCATTGAAATTGATTCCTAAATATTTGATGATCAGGAGAGCTCGGTTTTTCTATTTTGATTGAAAAAAGGACTTCACTAAATTTGACCTCGCACGTATACAGAAAATTTTCCCTTCCTAAATGCAACCACCAGGGTTATTAAAAGTAATTAAATGCTATAGTTTAAAGATTCAACTTCTACTAATCAAGGGAAAGAATGTAAAAAATGTATAACTTTCCTTACTTATTTACCTTCATGACCACCTCAGTCTCAGCGTCCTTGTGAATTCCTCTATTATCCGTACACACTAGAAATTCCACGCATTACTACCAAACATTGTCTTTACGCATCGAGAACTTTTTTCAAAACTCAATAAAAACTATTGTATGCATCGGAAAATTTTTATTTATTTTTTATAATGTAGGTACATGTCTAAAGTTTTGAAGATCAAATCTGTTAGGTGACGTCCCCCATTCTCCATACATTGCGTAAACCGATTTCTGGCGTTTGTCATGACTCTTGTTAGCATAGCAGGTGTTATGTTGGCAATTTCTTCTTGGATGTTGGTCTTCAAATCTTGTAGGGTTCTTGGACGGTTCATATAAGCACGGGATTTCAAAAAACCCCATAGAAAAAAATCACAAGGGGACAGATCGGGAGAGCGCCTCTAATTGAGATAAGGCGTCCATGTCCTTTCACTACTAAGGTCATAAGTTCCACTAATGGAACTGTACCACATAGTTCCAAACGGGGCTGTGTTTTGATGGGGGCTACCTTGCAATTCGATGCTACTAACCGGTATTTGCAAGAATAAATATTCACACCAACGAAAAAGAAACAACAAGTTTTAATTATTTCAATTAATTAATCGTTGGAAACACCGCATAATTTCACTCAGACAATAAGGAACGTTTTGTGTGATTTGATTGTTCTTCTCTCATCTATTGCGAATGAGAATTCGTCTGTTACCAGGTGCCATCGAAGTACCAGCGTTTTCACGTTTTCGGTGAGGGAAATGATCATTTCTCAGAAACTACCCAACGGAAAAATCTGAAAAAATCAAGAAGCTGCCTCTATATGGTGTCTCCGAAATATCCTCCATATATATAATTTTTTAGTGGTGGATTGCAAAACCCCCCTTAAATTCCTCCTAGAATCACGAAATGCAGCATTATAGGCATGTCCTACCAAATTTGGTGGAGGTCGCACTATTACTAACAAAGTTATAAAAGGTCAAAATGGATATTCTCACATAATATATACATATTGTGGCGCGGCAGGATTCGCGGCATTCGAAATTTATTTCGAATGTTGCGAGTGCCAACGAGTAGATGGCGCGGATCTATCCACTTTGCGGATCACGACACGGGAGTGGAGGACCGGCGAGTGTGCCATGAGTTAGGGGCAGAAAAGAAACAAATGAAGGGAGACGTCTTTTCTGCCTCTAACGTTTGAGAAGCAAGAAGGAATTCAGTTCTCAACCATCAACCGGACTGGTCGTTTTGGTTTTGTATTTCATCTTAAATTAAAGAATAATTGTAAATAATATAAAAAAAAAAGATAAGTTCTATGATTATGTCAATTCAAACGATTCGCTTTTCAAATATTTTTCTTTTGAATTAAATTAAATATTTTTGTATATAAAAGACAATTTAGTGACAATAATGCAATAGCTTTAATAAAACTGAATAAATACTTAAATATCTTACGTGCTAGTAATAATGGGACAAATGTCCACCCAAATGTTTTTATAAAGGAAATACACAAAATCTTTCATACCTGAAGCGTCCAGCTTCCGGTTTCCCGACTTGATATTGTCTTTTGATGTATGGATTTCTATATTTTTATAAAAAATGTTCAAGGAGAATTCCTAAGAAATTTTTGTTTTTCGCTTTTGTGCAACTCAAATACTTAGGAGTATTTGGTTACCGTTTCTGTCGCTTGCCGCATTTCGTTGTTCAATTGATTGCTGGCTCATACAAAATTAATCGAACCAGTGGTCACATCTCCTCACAGTGAATCGCTTAAATGTTGTTTCGAAAGACAAGCCGCTTACTACTTACAAATATCACCATGCACATAACCTATGATAAAAAAACTACTGGAAATTTTGAAAGGAAAAGAAAACCATTTAATTTTCAATTAAATTTATTTTATTTCCTCCAAAATAAAATGCTTTTGAAGTAATACACCCACGCCAGTATTCCAGTATTCCAATTACATTTAGTTTTCTCGTCACATTCTGTTTTTTTCGGCTTTGGTTCATTGTTAAAACGCCACTCGGACTATCATTGTTATTACCATCAGATTGATGAAGGTCGCGTCATTATTAGCTTCAGAAATCATGTCTGCATTCGCCTTTAAATATTGTTTTTGCATGAAATTCAGCTCTTTTGGTATGAGTCGGATGCGGTACATTTCATACGCAAAATTTTCACCACAATGTGATGAGCGTTTCTGAAAACAATGCCAAGTTCAAGATTTCCGAGGGTTCTTTTAAATTAAACATTTTCGGTAGGTTTTGATCATAGGGTAAATATGCAAACATATTCTTTTAGAACATCAGAATCCCGGCCGTTGGACATCTGTGTCCTGAAATGACGTGCGTTTACTCCGCATTGTAAAAACGGCGGATTGGAGATGGCGGAAACGACAAGAATGTTTCCCAACGGTTGCATATCTAACACAGGTCAGAAAACGAAGGAGCTCACTTCGGATCACTTTTTTACCATTCAGGATCCACTATCGCATCATCAAAACTTCCCGGACACTTGTAACCCCTCCTTGGAGGGTATTCTTATGAGCCTCCCATATTATCGTAAATATAACGTGATGACTTTGCGGTAACATAATTGGGTGTTTGTTATCATCTGTGGTGTTAGCGTTACGCAGTTTGGCCCTAGCAGGCCTTGTTTGTCAATGAACGGATTCAGGTTTCACAGTCTCCTCTGTACAGATTTGGAGTTTCTTGTCATGATATCTTCATTTCCTTAGTGAACTCAGTTCTTTGTACTAAATGGAAACCCCGAAGTCGATTCTCATCATCAAATCCGACCTCTTAAATACTTAGTGAATCGAAAGGAAGGAAACACTATTCTTATGTCTCCTAAAAACTTGAAAACCGCTTCAATACATCAGTTATGATGAACACTGGTGGAGCTGATCACCTTCCTAGTGACCTCTATGACAGACAATCATTGTGGCCCTTTTCAACATAGAGGGAAGATTCACCAAACTTCGAGAACTTATGCCTTTGGACGCCAAACTGCTGGGTTGTTCTTTAACCTGGCGACCGACATTCTTATCCAGCTTCGATGGATCTTTCTTAAACCAGCCCAAAACTGTCGTTGAGTCACACCAGCAATACGCTGCTACCTCCTTGTGTTCCATCGTGGAGATTATCTTTTTCATGAACTCTGCTAGAAGCATGGCGTCCTTCAATTTTAGCTTTGGAAGGCTTCAAATGCTTCAAAGGCTTTGCGAGGGTTTTACCCTCAAATAGTCATGCACACACCGTTCATCAATTGTCCTGCTGTGGATGTCCGCAGATACGCTGATTCCGAAGCTTCAGAAAAACCATGTAACTCGCACTGGTTTCTTTTTACATAATGGATCCACCTCGGTATTCAGATAGATTCCAGTTTTGAAAGCTAGATTGCATACTTTTTCCCACTGCTCAACAGTATCTTCTGAAGGCACATCGTCCGCCAATTTATGATCGCTAAATTTTCTGCATCAATAGTTTGATTGCTATCGTCATTGGTGCAAGCCACTGCAGCGTTGTTAAACAGTATCTTCCGCTCCGTTCAATCATACTTTATCTACTTGAATCTAATGTCATTCGATGATGGATTCCGCAGTACCTCTAATGTGGCGATAGTTTTTTCCTGTGTTATCGTATGCAATCCAAATTCCTTAGATTTGTCCGGGATTTCATGCAGCAATCTCAAGTCGTTCGTAACCCACTTTCACAAGTTTAATCCAAATACTTTCGGAAAATCTGTAATCGCTTCTTATTTCAGTTCGGCTCCAGAAATTGTTGACGGAAAAATCCTTTTCGTTTTTTTCTCCGCAATAGAGAACTTATTCCCTTCATTCATTCTGATTGAAAGGATTGTGCCCGGAGCATATTTTTTATTGGTCTACACATCATCCTTTTGGAGATCCCTATGACACGGCTGCATGCCGATCATGCTCGATATCTGATAAGAATAAGGTAATAAACATCTTTGTCCTCCTCTACGAAGGGAATAGCGGGTTTCATATGATCTAACTTGATGTATTCCTGCATCCGCCTTATGATGCGCTATTTGCAGTTCATTGTCCTTATCAAGTTGCTTTTCCAACTACCGTAAACATATTAATGCCCTGTTGTATGAGTTTCCCAATGGCTATATACTAGGATTATCTTTGAAGGACAATGTAACTTCATAATTTCCATCCGTTTCACAAGAGATCGTGCTCTCAGAAATGACTTTGCACTCATTGACAGACGGCGGCTCTCCTCGAACCTTACCCAAATCGGAGAAGTTTTTAAGTGCTACTTGGAATTTGAACGTGGATATATTACGTACGATAGTCCTGCTTGTCTTTGTCTTTATAGGAACCTTTCCGAATAGAATTCAGCCTAATCTAGTCTTCTTGGTGACGATTTCCCCTTATGATTCGGGGCTGTATTATTTCTTAAAAAACATTCGCTCCTCAGCACTCGACTTTTTGTTGTAATCTGGGTCTGCAAGTTGCAGTCTCTTCGTCTCGGCTAGATTTTCATTTGAAATGTCATAAATGATTCCAAGATAAATAGTTCGATTCTAAGTCTAAACTCGGATGGGAATTTGTGTGTTAACGAAGACTTGGAGTTTGCGAGTAACATGGCGACCATTTTCTATGTGCTCATCTGATATAGCAGAACAGAAATATTTAGTGCAAAACAACCTCAAATTTATGTGGCCATTGAGCGCCATTTCTAGATTTTAGATGAAACAGGCAGAACGGGTGTAGCGCTTTAATGCAATGAACATCGTCGAGTTCGGGGCCACCACGTTTATTTGACGCTCGATATTTTGCCCATTAATAATTCGGTGTAGGAGAAGCTACGAGGTTAGACAATTAAATAATGAGACTGATTTCATAAAAACCGTATATTTAAAAATTATTCTGCAACTCTGCCATCCCCTTGGGCAGATATACAGCGATTTCTGGAACACTTCGACTGGGATGTCTGCGAGTACCCTTGTCATGACCGCTTGTATGTCCGTAATTGACTCAAAATGCGTTCCTTTCACCATCAATTTTGTTCTAGGGGACAAAAAAAGGCACAGGGTTAAATATCGGGCGAATAAGGCGGAAACACGGCGATCCCTTTAGAGGCTAAGTACTGGGATACGCTGAGGACGGTGTGGCACGGCGCGTTGTCGTGATGAAGGATCCAGTTACGAGCGATGTATGGGCGCATCCTGTTGATACGTTTTCGCAATCTTTCGGCGATATTAGATTTGATTTACGATTTGTCCCGGTTGAACAAATTCTTTGTGGATGATTCCACGGCTATCAAAAAAGGCAATAGTCATAGTTTTCACCTTCGACTTGCTCATGCGAGCTTTTTTCGGGCGGGGGGCGTACGGAGACAACCATTGAGAGCTTTGACGTTTGGTTTCCGGGACGCATTGGAAAAAACAGCTCTGATCGCCTGTAATAACTCGATCAAGCAGCGTGGGATCGTTTTTCACTTGTTCCAAACAGTGTTCTGGGGCGGTCATTCGATGCTGCTTTTGCTCCTCAGAAAGGTTCTTTCTTTCTTCTTTCTTTCATCCCGAAATCGCCTGTTCAAATTTGTCTGATTGTTTCACGGTTCATACCCAGTTTCGAGGCCAACATTTGAACTACTAAATGCCGATCTTCACGGATTAGGACGCGCACACGCTGCGCATTCGCATCTCTTTATGCCATCGAAACACCGGGGCACGACTAAGAGCACTATCACCATGCACTTTTACAATTTTAGCGTACGTTTCCGAAGGTGTTTCGCCCAATCTGGCGCAAAATTTTATCGCGACACATTTCGTTTCTCGTGACGAGCATCACCAACACACGTCTACTCAACACGACACAGCAAGCAAACTAAACAATCTAGAGTGATGGTGGATATATCAATGGAGAGGGGAAGGATGCCGGAGAAGGTGAAGGAAATTTGAAGGTTTCAGGTTTACCACAAGTGCGGCAATAAAATATTGAACTTACAGATTACAGACTCCCACATTATCTAGTAAAAAAGATGACAATGGAAAATAAGCCGAAATTATCATTCAATTTTTCATTACAACGAATTTTTATTATTCTAGTTTTTAAATTTTCAATTTCATATTTCCAGATAAGCGAGGATGATGGACTTCCACAACAAATATGTTCCGCATGTTTGGACAATTTCAATTTCATCGTACAGTTTCGTGATCATTGTAGAGAAGCCCAAGATGTATTAGAGGCAATTTACGTTCGCAATGATAAGAATACAATTGACGTGAAAGTGCTTCAAGAATATGACGATAATTTCGTGAAGGCAGAACCTGAACTAATAGTGAGTTGGAAAACAGGAAAACAGTCGCTTTATTTGTTGGATAAATATCATGATAATTCTCTCCTAAACTTCAGAAATTAGAAGAAATCCCAGCGAACTCCACTAAAATCGAGGAAATAAACGTTGATGCGCAGTTTTATGAAGACGAAGATCGATGGGAAAGTGAATATTTGATGACGGACACTCCTATCAACAATGGGCACGATGGTTCGGAAAAGACATCGTCAAAGGAAAGTTCCTTAAATACACGAAAGGCTCAGGTGTGTATGTTTGCCATTATGAAATTTTACGCATGAAATATCAAGATATTATTCTCTATTTTTCTTCTTTTCTGTAAGAGCCACAAAAGCAAACTCTGTAATATCTAGTTTGGGCGACGCAGGTTGTTTTTCTTTATATTGAAGTATACATTTAAGCCAGTGTTTATACGTGGCGAATAATCATGCTCTGCTTGTTCGCCAGGCAAAAATCTAATGTTAAGCCCTTAGGCAACCATTGTTCGCCGTCTTGACAGCAGCAACAAACAGTGTCATAAACTCAGTGGCCTTAAGGCAGCGTAGAATACTACCGAACCCTGATAAGCAAAGCTTTGTTGGAAGTATGTGGAATAGCATTTCCGATTATTTATCGTTCTTAATAGCCTATGGATTTTTATTAGATATAGATTAGTTATTAATTTGGTGTTTCGGAAACTGAATTTTTACATGGTATAGACATAAGTTCTGTCAGTCAAACAAATCTTTATTTCTCACGAAGTAATAAGCCAAATCAATCGAAATGTACACCATTAGAAAGGGGGAAATATACAGCTTTCAAATGAAAAAAAAAAATCATTAAAAATGGCGGTCGCTAGCAGCTATATAGGGCCGAAGTCTGTGAGGCCATGCATCGATCGCTTCACACACGATGTGAAGCGGCATTTCTCGAGCTGCGCGCACGATGCTGGCCATCAAAGTTCGATCGCAGGCAGTCTCATCTAACTTAACCCAAAGGCTGTATTCCAGAGGATTCAGATCTGGGCTGCCTGATGCCCATTCATGCGCGGTTATGAGGTCAGGAACATGCACCGCTAACTACTGCTGAATTATCTTGGTTTTGTGAGCGGGGGCCGAGTTGTGCTGGGAGCACCATGGTTTCCCGGCGAATAGAGATTCACTCAATGGCTCAACTACATCCTCTAACATCTTGTCGTACACGCTCGCTTTGTTTTTGACGCCGATCCCGCAGAAATGAATATCAGTTACTCCGTGATATGAGACGCCTCACCATACCATGACAGAAGTCGGATGGTGACGACGTTGGAGCTGATGGTGACGTCGCGGAGCATTTTCTTTAGCTTCATAACAATTGTGAGCATATGCTCGATCATTTTGTCGGTTGAATTTTTCCTCCATGGTAAGAATTTTTTCATCAGAAAATAGAATTTTGCGATAATTTTTACCGGGAAATCGTTGCAGAAGAGTAGCACACCGAGTTCGCCGTATTTCCTTCAGGTTTGGCGTTAACATATGGCAAACGCACTGAGACCGAGATCTTCTCGTAGAATACGACTCATACTTCGAGTTGAAACGCCAATTTCCGCTGATATTCGTTTCTGCTTGCGGAAAGAATTGCGGCGAACACGCTCACGCACAGCATGCACGACATTCCGGCGACTTACGCGCCCCTCCCGCGGCCTGTCAATCACATCAGCTGTTTCGCGATATGGATCTAAGGTCCTAAAAACGAATCGTTCGTTTATAGTCAGTTTTTTTTAACAAACTATGAATCTTTTTCGGCGTATTCCCACATTGGTGCAATGCGATAATCGCAATTCTTTTTTCATAGTTACCGAACTTCATCGTGTTGTCGTTCACGCGCATTGACCTTCGGAACCTGAAAGTCTGACGGAAGTCCGGTATGATTAAGTACTCTCCGTGCGCAATATTACCAGTTTCGGCGGCCTAACATTTCTCGCTATACGCATCGACTGACAGAACTTATGGCTATACTATGTAGATTTTTCCCCCGTAATTTTGTCAATAAAATCTTATGTAGCTTCTTCATAAATGAACAAATTAATTTAGTTCAAATTACACCGAAATTTAGACAAATCAGAAGCGAAAGGTACCAAAGTTAATTTCTCTATTGATCTCGTTACGGCTGTCATTTGGGGTTTGAACTCCGCAACCTCACTGTTATCTGGCGCATTTACTGCATTCGCCACTGAACGGATTATCACTTCGCTTAATATTTTGAAAGTTTGGGTGCTAAGCCCTAAACGAAGGGTTCCTGGACCAAAAAAAGAGGGAGTAAGTTGTTCCCCATTTAGTCCGGTCCGGCATCAAGTTGATGCGGACTTAGGACCACGCAATTCTCAAAAAAATATTGTCAAGTTGGTTGATACTCAGCAAAATAACAGTGAAACCGTGAATTCGTGGACTATCTTCGCAGTAGCAAAATGGCATTCCCGTTATAACCGGATTTCTGCGTCAATATGGTGGCACTACCACTGTCTTTATATTTATTGGAAGCGGAGCAGAGGCGGGACCTTGAAATCTTGCCTTCTCTTGTCTGTATTTGGGACGGATTATATTGTGTGGAATCCGGCCCAAATACAGACAAGAGAAGGCAAGATTTCAAGGTCTCGCTTGCGCTCCGCTTCCAATAAATATAAGGACAGTAGTAGTGCCACCATATTGGCGCAGAAATGGTTCTACAAACGTCCGTTTTTTCTCACTTGTGCGGTCTCCTAAATGACGAGAGTTGTTTTCACAAGTTTTCTGCAGGTCGACTTATCCACTTCCTTACTTCTAAGTTAAGAAAGTGCTGTTAGTAGCTTCTACACCAGAAACGAATGAGCTTTGTGCTTAATTTCACATTTTTCTTTGACTTTAGGACAGCGATAGCGACTCAGATGACATACCACTAAAAGACTACATGAAAGGAGTCACAAAAGTTAAAAAAGCAACTAAAAAAACAAGATCGCCAACAAAGGAGGGGAAGGTACTACTTTACTCCGCTCATTATCTATCCTAATTACATCCCTCATTCATAGGATTCCCCAGACAGCAAACAAAAGGAAGTCACTCCGAAACCCACTTTTCCCTGCAATCATTGCGGTAAACCATGCAAATCATTATCAACCTTATCACGTCACATTAGAGTATGTTCCGAACGGTCAGAGCTTCCTTGTTCAATATGTACAGTTGCGTTCCAATCTAGAGAGCTTCTTGATAAACACATGACCGACGCACATCCTAATGGAGGCGAACCAATGTGCCCAATATGTTCAAAAACGTTTGCAAGTACCTCTAATCGGGATTCACATATAGCAACTGCGCACAATACTGAAAAAGAATATCATTGCGATTTATGTGAAAAGTCATTCAGGACAAATATTTATCTGAAATATCACAAGACGCGGCATCATCAGGATTGCGAAAATGAATGCTCCATTTGTCATCAGAAATTCTCGAACTGGAATAAATACCGTTATCACTGGACCCATGCTCATCCGGAAAATATGAAATTCAAATGTAAATATTGTGAAAAGCCATTTGCAACGCAGTTCGTTATGCGTGTTCATGAACGATCTCACACCGGAGAAAGACCATTTTTGTGCAACCAGTGCGGTGTCGGTAAGTACATTTATATTTGTGAGAATTTTCAAGTTTTATGTTATTTATTAAGATCTTAGTATGTTAGTTTATGTATCTAGAAAATCGCTCCAGGTATGGACTTATTGTTGATGTGTGAATTGAAATTCAAATCATAGTTGGCGGGTAGGGCTTCTAAACTATTAACAGAATGTAGCGAACGCTTGTCAGTTGTTAACATAGGTCTTGAAAGCGAGTTATACATTGACTTTATTTCGTACGTATTTTTACAAGCGTGTTTACATCGATGCTGAGACCTCCGTACTCTGATTGATTATCTTAAAACCCGGAAGCTTTCAAAGCACGATACCGTGGGAATTTCGTGATGGAAACTCTTATATGTGATTTTTCATACTTCTTTAACTTTTATACAACTTACATTGTTGGCTGAATTTGATTGCGATTTTATAATTTCTTATCAAGTTGTGAGTTCGTGAATAACACGTTTCTTTTCGTATGAGCCAAAAAAGTTGGTTCTCAAGTTCAATGTCGTTTTTCTGTTATCATTGGAGGATGCAAATTCTCTTTGGCGTTCATTGATGACGGCTTTGCTTTGCCCATAACCTCCCGTCTGAACTTGGTTCCACACATCACATTTCTGCATATCATGCCTCTGTGTTTTCGGTCTCCTTACACATTGTCTATAAGATTTTATCCATTCTGAAATCGACTATAGGTACCCAGCCCAGTAGAGCTGCCGTTCGGTTTTCTCTATAGTATTGGTGTGTGATATACCGAAGAGATTCCTTTAAATTCCGCCTTAGCACTATTATAAATTTTCGTGCGACTTTCTCATTCCATCTTTCTAAGCTCTGTATAAACATCCATCCTCCAGTCTCGAAAATCGCCTTTGTGATCAACAGACTCTACGATATCTGAATTCTTTCTGTGCCAATCTACGATGCCCTTCGATTTGTTTTCCTTTAAATTAATAATCTGTGTTAATTCTTTATTTCTCTGATCTCGTCTCATTTGATCCATTTGGATTGTTGGGCCAACGATTATTATTACTTTATTAATGTAAATTATTGGGCTGGAAATTGGCTGGTTTCGTGTCGAAAAGTTGAGTAAGTCTTTGGGGTTCTCTTCGTTGTCAAAAGTAACACCATTTGGTTCGACAGGGAACGGAAAGGATGGAAATTCATTGGATGGAATATGGTGGTGTAACATCAAACCTATTCCTAATCCTTGTCGAAGTAATCTCTCCAGCTGAATTGCGTCATTTACGTCATGTAGCTGGGTAATTTGTGCTGCTTTTTTAATTATCTCCCAATGTACTATACAGTTCCTATCTCACGAAGCGTAAATCATGGTCTTTGGGTGAAGGTGCTGCTTGACTCTCGGCGTTGGCGTTCTTCCGGAGCCACCATTCTTTTCTCTTTCATTTTTCATTCCCATCTCAATTCGATACAAAAAGCATTGCTTGTGTCCATGTGAGTGGAAGCGCCTTTCTTTGTTTTCTTCGTTCGGTCAATTCACTACATATTTGGCGAGTGAGATGTCATGACAAAAATTTGAATGGGGCTCTTTTGAACATTTCGATCCTTCAGTGTTATTTTACAAAGAAAATCACGTATCATTGCCAGTGCGTGAGTTCGCACTGGATCCTGAAAAATACTCAGAACAAACGCAAACCAGAGCCAATCCGTGAAAAACACACGGATGCATTAGGACTTTTGCGTGCGGACTTCCAGGGAAACTATTGCTGTAGTTAAACGAAACGGCTATGCTCCTTGACAGAAGAACCGAGAAATTGCGTGAAGGGAATTTCATGGAAGATAATGCGCATTACAGATCCGGCTACAATGGGATGGAATCCGCTCCTTATCTTTTTGATGCTGCGGCTGGCAATGGCTCTGAATCTCCTCAAACCAATTGGCAAGCGGCCATCCTCTGCGACTCTGCGCCCTATCTTTTGCCTCCTTCTGCCTTGTCCGGCAAAAAAAATAATTCGGTTTTTCCAATTCCGGTAACCAAGCTATTGCGTCTTTTCAATTACCGCATGTGCATGTCCGTCACTTAAGTGCAACTGAATGTCCGGCTAGCAACCCTACACGAAAAATACCTATTAGGAAGCCGCAAAAGGAGTTTCGGACTGGATTGACTATACAATGCCGAAACAGGCGACGACAGCGGAATAACGATTTGTGCATTTCTCATGGAATGTGCGCTCCATGTACAGAGCCATCTCTGCCAACAACAGCTTGGTGGAGATGCGTTGGACAGGGAGCGGTTTGCTGGAGAAGAGCACCTACACGATATATTATAGTGGTCATTCAGTAAACTATGTGCTCAGAGTAGGTTTCTAAGTCAGCAAAAAAGTTAAACCTGTTGTTATTGGCTTTGAAAATATAAGCGAAACGCTATACACTCCGCCCTTGCGGGGCAAATTTTGAAATATAAGACTCATTAACCTTCACGCCCCTACAGAGGAGACTGCAGAGTTGGAGAAGGATACCTTCTTCGAGGCAGTAGAGCAACCCCTCGAAGTCTGACCCAGGTATGATATCAAGATCATACTTGGGGATTAGGGACGGAACCCGTATTCAGGTGATACGTCGGCTCCCATAGCTTATATCAAAATACAAATGATAGCGGATTGCGAATTATTCAGATAGGGGTTTCACAAGAAATGGTTGTTGGAAGTACCTGGTTTGCACGGAAAGTGGTCTACAAGCAAACGTGGGCCTCTCAAGACGGGACCACTTTCAACCCCTCAGCCTTGATGAATGTCGGAACATATAGGGGGGCCAATAGATTCGGATCACTATCTCGTTGGTATGGAGTTACGAGCTCGAATAACAAAATCGCCCATAATAGCCTCTGACCTTCCGGTGAAAAACTGAAGCTGTAAGAGGGAAATGGATGCCGCAATAACCGCAGCTAACGGATGTCCTGGAGATGAAGCATCAACAAATGATCCTCACAGCCATCTGAAGAAGATTATCATTTATACGGCCAGAAAGATACTTGGCCCCAGCCGCAAGAAAACTCGGAATGGCTGGTTCGACGATGAGTGTGCGCCAGCAACGGAACAAAAGAATGCTGCATACCGAGTAACGTTACATTCTCAAAGAACACAGGCACGCGTGGAAACTTATCACGAACTCCGTCGAGCAGAGAAGCGACTTCACTGACACAAAAAGGAAGCCTGGGAGAACCAACAAAACTGTGAACTCGAAAAGTACAGAGACCAAACGCAACAGGCACACAAGTTTTACGAACAAGTCAGCTGAATGAAGCCTTATACATCTCGATGCTCATCCTGCCGAGACAAAGAGGGAAATCTGATTTCCGACAGAATGGGCATATTGGAGCGATGGGTTAAGTATTTTGATGAACTGCTCAACAACTAAAATATGGGCGAGTTTGAGGTCCCGCCAAATGAAGACGACGGGCAAATACTGCCGGCACCAAGCATAGAAGAACCAATTCGTGCAATTCATCGACTTAAAAACTATAAGCCGCCAGGAGCCAATGGAGTTACAGCCGAACTTAAATCTGGAGGCGACCAATTACACCAAGCGGTTCATCAACGGTTGCTTAAAGTTTGGAACAGTGAGTACCATCTATACAATATTCTCCTCCATCTTGTTAGGTCGGATAGCTCCATACGCCCAGAACATAATTGATCCATACCAAAGAGGCTTCACTGCAGGCAAAACAGCAGTAGATCAGATTTTCTCTTTTCGGCGATGGAAAAACTGTTGGAATATGGACATCAGTTGCACTATCTTTTCACCGACTTTAAAGTCGCCTATAGCCATAGCCAGGGTAAAACTGTACACGACCATGAGAGAATTCGGTATCCCGATGAAATTGATAAGACTAACTAGGTTGACTCTGACTAATGTGCGAGGCCAGATAAAAGGAGCAGGATCACTCTCAAGACCATTCGACATCAACAACGGCTTAAGACAAAGGGATGCTCTATCATGCGCCCTCTTTAACCTGGCCTTGGAAAAGGGGATCCGTGATGCTGAGGTAAATGCGAGGGGTACGACCCTCTTTAAGTCCACCCAACTACTGGCCTATGCTGAAGATATCGACATCATGGGAAGAACGGCCCGAGACGCACAAACTACCTTCATCCAAAACGAGCACGCGGCGATTGAAGCGAGATCTTGGGCTGCACATCAATGAAAGCAAGACAAAATATATGATGGCAACGTCAGCACCAAAACCAACCAACAACATCAAATCACACTGGTCCAACGGGAAGAATAAAGATAGGAGACTACAACTTTGAGACTGTTGATAATTTCTCCTATCTAGGGTCGAAAATCACAACCGATAACAACTACGATGATGAAATCCGCGCACGGTTGTTGTCAGCCAATAGATCCTATTTCAGCTTACAAAAATTGTTCCGCTCAAGACGTCTCACCATAGGGTCAAAGCTCTTACTATACAGGACAGTGATCTCGCGAGTCCTCATGTATTTCTCGGAGACTTGGGTTCTTAGCAAGAAAAATTGCGAACTCTTGGCCGCGTTCGAGAGAAGAATCTTCCGAAGAATTTTTAGCCCCCTACATGAGGATGAACGATTCCGTAGCCTACATAACGACGAGAGATCCATGAGCGCTATCATGACCGTCCGGTTGTGGATAAAATCCGGTTCAATGGGTCACGGTGGGCGGGTCACCTAATTCGTATGGATGAGGATGATCTACCAATATCTATGGTAGAAAAAGAAGAAGAGTCAGACCCTGCCTGATATGGGACGATGGTGAAGGCTAGGAAGCCAGACAACTTTTAGGGATGTCGAATTGGTGGACCTAGGCGTAAAACCGGAATATCTGGAGTTCCTTATTAAGGCAGGGTTAGATCGGATACCGTTTGTTGCGCCGTTGATGATGAAGGTATACTGTAAGGCGACGTATTTTTGCACTTCGGGTAGGCGTTGGCGCGCCCTCCAGCGAACTCATTTTTTTGGATTTGCGTTAAAAGTACATTTGGTGGTATATATCGCAGTTTGATCCACAAACCTACGGTGGTATCAGTACACGCCGGAGTTCGATGTAGACCGCGCGCGCCGCGCCCAAACGTCCATTTCTCGAGGTGTCCTTTGAACGAGTTCGAGACCGCTCTCTCGAATGCAAAGCTGGATGCTTTGCTGCCGACAGTATGGCCACATTGTTCATAAGCGCTGCCAGTTGTCTCCGAAGTTTCGTCAAGTCGGCGGATTCGGGAGACACCTCCGCGACCACGGGGTGCGCGTGTCCCTGGTGTATCTTAGTCGCCGTCGCGACCAATACCTTAAGAGAATTGCCGTCCCCACACGCTAGGATGGCCTGCGTGCCCTTTGGCAGTCATTGAAGCCACAAGGACTTTAGGAGCTCCGCACCGACCTTGTCCCCACCCAGCTGTTCCATTGCCCGAAGAAACTGGCTGGATGTGCGATCGCCAAGAGTTAAATCTGTCAGCAATTGATTCCTTTCGCATCCGGGTTTCGCCGCCAAAACGGGGCGGGGCTTGCGCGAAAGAATTTTCTGCAGCAAAATATTGAGCTGTAATTATTTGCTCTGAATGCGAATTTGATCCATGTATGGAAATTTGAATTACTGGTCGTCTAATTTTCTTGGTTCGGTTACTTCGCCATCGAGTCCTGGTCCTGCTGATGTTTCCTCTTGCTAGAAGTGCGATCGACTTTCTCCTTTATTTCGGAGAAATTAGAGGCGATGGTAGCGATGTGACGTTCGAGATCGCTTCAGCTGCGCGCTTCGAAATTCATGTGCTCCTGTGGTGCTTTTTCATTTACAAACAAACTATGTAAGTCCGCCTCTGCTGTCGGCAACGAAACGATGCAAACATTCAATACAACTTCTCATGGTATGCACGGTCCGATGCACATACAAACCTATACACCCGGAAACTGCGGCGAATTTTCTACAGAAAACACATTTTGCCTAAACTATGCGCTGCTATCAATTGACCACTAATTGAATTACGAATGTCTCGAACTGAACTTGGGCCGGTCCACCGATGAGCGCCGCTTACCTTGCTCTAACTCGGGGTATGAGGACGAGAATTTGACCCCAAAGAGCCCGGATAGTGTGACTCTGATTAGATTAATGCTGAGAATTTATTTACTAAACATGCTTTTTTTCTTGGATCGTTTACAAAGTGTTTTTATCTTTCTTGTAATTCTACAGGTGCTGCTTAGTGCTCCATAAGATAATAATGGGAATATCATAAATTGATCACTGATTGAATAATGCTTTCATTGTTTATGGAAATTTGTTTTATTCAATTTTAAGTCATTAATTTCTAACACCAAAATATTCATACTAACCCATAATTAACTGGTATAATTTCAGCTTTCCGTTATCGAACGCAATTCCTGGACCACATGAAAACTCACGAAAGTAAGCGTGATATAGCATGTGATATGTGCGGTTTAACATTTTATACGAATCGTCAGTTGTCTAATCACAAACGCAAACACATGAGCAAAAATCACGCGTGTGAAATATGCGGCGAAGCGTTCGCCTACAAGTTAGATCTCTACGCACATAAATACAATGAACATAAAATCGCTGAATACAATCCAAAACGTAAAACTAATTACCCGTTTAATTGCCCAAAATGTTCAAAAGGATTCTCAGTGTTAACGAGTTTATCGAAGCATATAAAAATTCATACAGATACCGAACGTAAACACGTTTGCCCACATTGTGGAAATGGATATAAACGATCCGATCACCTAAAGTTGCATATTAAACGTATGCATTTGAAGATAACGGAGCACAAATGTGAAGTATGTGGAAGGGAATATCTGGAGAAATGTGCGCTACGAGCGCACATGGTGGTGCATGACAGTAAGACAATTTCGTGTATTTTAACTTATTAGATGACTACAGTATTCTGTTGCAGGTGCCAGGCCATTTACATGCACTAAATGTCCTGCTTCGTTCAAACGGCAACGGTCCTTGAAAGATCATATGCTGAAACATGAAGGCAGAAAAGAATATGCTTGTGGCATTTGCGATATGCGGTTTTTCAATCGTACCATAGTTGTGTGTAAGTAAATATTGGGTTGGGGAAAAAGTAATGTCGTATTTGTGTTCGAATTTTAACGCTTTATTTAACATACTTAGAATTATCCGATTTAGGTCAAATATGCGCCGTTTTGTTCGCAAAGTTGTTGCCATTTAGAAGGCAACTCCATTATCCCCCCCTTATAAAACCTCCCCTTCCTTATTTACAAAAAACTCAGACAGCCAGTTTTCGCAAGCCTCTTTTGAGGTGAACTTAGTAGCACCAAGAGCGTTTTGCAAGGACCGGAGGAGATGGTAATCACTTGGTGCCAGGTCCGGACTATACGGTGGGTGCGATAGGACATCCCATCCGAGCTCCCGTAGCTTCTGGCGGGTCATCAAAAATGTGTGAGGCCGAGCGTTGTCCTGGTGGAACGGAACACTATTCCTATTGACCAATCCTGGCCACTTCTGGTCAATCGCCTGTTTCAAACAGTCGAGTTGCTCACAGTAGAGGACTGAATTTAGGGTCTTTTTTTTTTCATCGTTGGAAGGTGGAAAGGTTCAAAACCTACTGCTGGCTCCTGCCAAACAGTTATGTGAGACTTCTACTCACTAAAACCACCTCCTTCTTCTTCCACTCTCCCCACGGGACTGCTATAAGTATTGCATCGTGGGGCTGGATCAGTTCTTAACTGCGGCGCATTAATGTTCGCTCCCTTTCTTGCTTTCTTCGCAGTTCTGCATGCCTTTGCTGTTCATGAATCATTTTCAGCTCAATTACCACTTGATTCCAAGCCTCCGTGGATTCCAACATAAACTCCACTATATTTCCAGGTGTTAAGCGCCTATCTGCGATTGCCTCCAGCCTAGTCCGGTGTGCTGTAAACCTTGGGCACTCAAACACAACATGCTCCGCATTCTCAGCCACGTTACCACATCTTGGGCACCGTGGTGACTCGTCGTGTCCAAATCGATAAAGATAAGCCCCATAACCTCCATGTCCACTTAAAAATTGTGTTAGCTCGTAGCTTAGTTCCCCGTGATTCCTTTCCATCCATCTTCGAATGTGTGGAATGATACGGTAGGTCCAACGGCCAGTTTGTGCCTCGTTCCATCTCTTTTGCCATTTTGCGATGGATTCTCGCCGTGCTAGTTGCCGTCGAAGTACAATAGACTCACCGATTGCATACATATTGTCGTAGAGACGCCGACCTTCATCCGCCAAGATGTCTATGGGGTTTGTCCCTGCCAGTACATATGCTGCTTCTCCTGATGTCGTTCGATAAGCACTGCATACCCGGAGTGCACTTAGTCGATACGGAACTGGAGCTGCGTAGAGTAGCACGGAACTAACTACCCTTGAAATAAGACGACGTCGACTTTGTCTTGGTCCACCAATGCTCGGTAGTATCCTCGAGATCGTTACAGCGATGGAAGATGCTTTAGTTGCAGCGCACTCAATGTGTTTTTTAAAGTTGAGTCTTTTGTCAATCATTACTCCCAAATATTATATTTAAGCGACTCTTGGGAGTAAATTGTTTTTCCACCAACTTTAATTTTCACGATCGTGTCTTTCCTTCTTTTGCTGATTAGCACTAGTTCCGTTTTATGCTCAGCAAGTGATAGACCGGACTTTTTCAACCAGGAATTGATCTCCCATATCGCTTCATTCATTTAGTTTGGTTAGAGCCTCTACGATTTTCGTCCACTTTGCAGTGTTGAAAGGATTTTTTACATCGAGGGTCACCACTGCGCAGCATTTGTCATCTTGTATTGCAGCGCGAGCCAGGCCAGTCACCATGTTGATTGCATCGATGGTTGATCTCCCCTTACGAAACCCGAATTGCTTGTCGGATAGGCCTCCTTCCTTTTCCGCAACAGCGAGCAGCCTGTTGTATAATACTCGTTCAAATAGTTTACCAATGGTATTGACCAAACATATCGGTCGATATGAGGAGGGGTCTCCCAATGGTTTACCTGGCTTCGGAATAAGTATCAACTTTTGCAACTTCCATTTCTCGGGGAATTCTCCTTCTCTAAGGCATGCCGTAAAAACTTTGGCAAACATACTTGGTGCTGACCTGGCTGCCACTTTCAGGGCGATATTCGGGATTCCATCTGGCCCTGGGGTCTTATTTTCAGCGAATTTACTTGCTGCATCAAAAATTTCCTCTTCTACCACTTCAGGGATTTCGTCGGGGTTTACATGCACTTTAGGCAGATTTGTGTAGTTCACATCCTCTGGGAAGAGAGTGTCCACTATGTTTTGTAGTAATTTTGGGCAGGTAATGGGTGGGGGCTTGCCTTTCAGTGATGACATTACAGACCTGTAGGCGCCACCCCATGGATCAGAATCAGCTTCGGTCCACATCCGCTTGAAATTTTCGGATTTGCTCTTCGTGATAGCTACTTGCAATTTTTTCCTCGCGTTCTTGTATTGCATGTGCAGCTCAACGAATTCAGGTTGATTTCTTCTGCGCTGGGAGCATCTCCTAGCTCTGAGGCAGTTTTTCCGACATTCCTCAATTTCTGAATTCCACCAGAAATTGGGATTTCGTCTTCGGAAAGCGCTACGCCGTGGCATAGAGGCATCGCATGCCCGCTGCAAATTTTCCGCGGCCTGTAAAGCTTTTTCTTGTGCGCTTCCCGATACTAATGTGTCATCTAGAAGTACCTCCTTGAACATTCCTTCATCGAATTTGTTAGTTACCCAGCTCATCGTTATTCTTTTTTGTGGCTTCATGTAATTCTTACGCGAGGTTTGGAAGACAATAGCCTGATGATCGCTGTGTGTGTACTCTTCGCTAACATGCCACTGCAAGTCTTTGATAAGGGTGTCACTGACGAAAGTGAGGTCTACTACCGATTGTAATTCTCCCCTCCCTCCGGTATGTGTTGGCTCCCCCAGAGTTCGCAAGTACGACATTTAGACGCGAGAATGCCTCTAGCAGTATTTGCCCCCTTGCATTTGTTTTTCTGCTTCCCCATTCTTCTGCCCATGAGTTGAAATCACCGGCAATTATTTTGGGATTATAGCGCCTGGCATCAAAAGATAGTTTCTCAAGCAACAAAGTGAATTCCTCCAGCGTGAGGCTCGGGGCTGCGTAACAACTATAGATGTATATACCTCCTATTTTGGCACGTATAAATCCGTTCTCTGGATGTTTTTTTACATCTTCTATAGCACGACTTCCGCAGCTCCATATCGCTGTTTTTGTCAGCTACCCATACTCCGCTATGAAGATTTTCATATTGTTCGCATACAATAGCTACGTCGACATTATTTTCAAACACGCTCTGGGAGAGCAGGTCTTGGGCCGCTCGCGCTGTCGCTATTTTTCATTTCGACACAGAACACGCATTTGGGCTTTCCGTTGCAATCCTTCGCAAAATGGCCTTGCTCTCCGCACTTGCGACACAGACTAGATCTGTCTTGTGAGCTGGTACAGGCTTTCGCAATGTGGCCGAACTGCCAGCATTTAAAACATTTATGCACCTGACTTTGCTCTCGTATCCGGCAAACCACCCATCCAATACGAACTTTACCTGCTGCTATCTCCTTTTTTGCTGCTTCGATAGGAAGACTTATCGACGCTATCTGTGTATCCCCGTACGCCTTCCTAAGTCGTAGCACGTTGGCCTCGCTCACTGACTGTAGTCCTAATTGAGATTGCAAGGCTTCACAGATCTCCGACTTTGTGGCGATTTCATCCAAGTCCTTACATTCTATCACCACTGAATCTCTGCTCATTTTGATTGCTGCAGCCTCACCTAGTGCCACTTCGATTTTTTTTCATAGGTTTTCGCCTACATCTTCATCCGCTTTAAGCTCCAGCAACAGATCACCTTTCTGCGTACGCCTGATACGCGTAACATTACCGCTTAGTTCAGTCAGGGAGGTATCTGCTTTTACTTTACGCAAAATCTCCGCGTACGTCGGCTCGCTAGTTTTTGTTATAATCAGCGCGTCTGGCCTGGCTCTCCTTTGCAACCGTTTCTTACCTTCTACTTTAGTCCAGGTAGATTCTTCGGCGCGGTTAGTGGCCTTTTCCGGGTGGGCCGATAAGCTTCCGTGGCCTGTCTTCCTAGGTTGCGCCGGAATTGGTTTCTCCTTTTTGCGTTTCGCTGTCCGTTGGGGTGATTGTACCTCTTCGTTGGGGTCTCTTTGTCGCTTATTGCGCATTGCTGAGATGTCTCTTTCACCTTGGATACCTTCTTTGTTAAAAAGCCTCTTGGGAAGAGATGTTTTCACCATAGTTTGTGTTGCTACAGTAACCATCACTTTCTGTTGGCTGTTCGGCAGTATACCTTCTTCGCGTACTTTTACATCCTCTTTAGCCTTAAAGAACGTCGCCCTGATAGAACGCACTTGGTCTTTGATAGCGTGATGGGCTCCCTTCCAATCCCACCAAACACACACCGTCAATCCGGGCTTGGCGATGGTTTGGGCCGGCTCTCTTTTTCGCTTGAGATTTTCGTACGTGATCTGCTTTTCATCACCAGTCACCATCGCCTTCAAAAATGGGTCGACTTCGTTCCGTTTCAGCAGTGCATCGCAGGCGTTGTTTCGGTCCAAGAGATTTTTTTCCGTCAACTCAGTTGCCACCCAAACATCCAACTTTTTTGGAATCCAATCTTCTGCAAATGGTTCCATTTGGTTTTATGGTCTATACCCAGTTCCTGGCCAATCGAGCGAATGCTCACATGCCGGTCTACTTGGATCATTTCGTCGATTTTATCGGTTTCTACGACGATTGGCCTACCAGTACGGGGTGTATCTTCGACATCCACTACACCAGAACGAAATCGATCGAACCAACTTGAGACTGAAACGTACGATCATAAAGTATGACCCGATGCGATAAGTACAACACAATATATGTTTAAGTGTCGCCATCTATTGACAAAATACGACATTACTTGTTCCCCAACCTAATAGTTTGTACCTTTGTACTTCCTGTCGATTTCGATTTCAATCCTCCTCAAAATTGTTAAAAAAATTAAGAAATTTAAATAAAAGTATCTTAAAAGAAAGCCAGAAATAAGGACCAGAAGATTCGAATTTCTGAACATTTTCGTATTGGTTTAGTTAAAGCAGCACTTTCACTACTTATCATTAGACTAACTTTCTCCTTCTCAGATAATTATTTTCAAATCATTTTTTTCCAGTACATACGCAAAGGGTGCACTCCGATTCACAAAAACAATTTATGTCAGAATTGGTGCGAAAAGAACTAGAGGAAGCGACATCTAGAATAGACAGTAACGAGCCTAGCGAAGAAATGAAAGATGATTTGATAAATGTTTGAATTTAAAGATTAGAAAGTCACAACTTTGTATTTAAATTTAAGAGAATTGATGAAAAGAAACGCATTTTTTGCATGCCTTTTACATATAACGAAATTTTGATTAAGTTCTATTTTTTTTAGTAACGTCTCTCGTAAATATAAGAGATTGATTCCATTCGGAGAATGACTTGATTTCTCTTGTTTATTACTTAATCAAATAAACGATGCGATTCGAGCAGACTGAATAATATATGCGTCTATTAATTCCCAAATATAGAAACTTTCCGTAGATTTTTGTGCAGATGATCCACACATATTGAGTACGCACGTGGGAAAATTAATCAACTCTGTATACTGGTCCGAAATTTTGTTCGTTTAATACGGCGCCTGAGTTGTACAGCGCAACTCTATGGTTTTCCGCCAGAGAAGTTTTGCCCTGAATATGAGCACAGCTGCAACCACCATGAAGCTCTCACAAGGGGGCCAACCGACAATAACCGGGCCGAGAGGGTATCACCCAGAAATTCTTCTGGATCATAGGCTCTCAAAGGGCCATCTCGGTTCGCATGGTACCACTTCGCTCGAGTACATAGGGACGGCATACCCTCGATTTACTGACAAAATTTCATTCGACGAATTAATTAGGAACGTAGCAGACAGTCTAAGTAAAAGGATGAAAGGATCCGTTCATTGTCGATCGTTTTAAGCAAATTTCCCTCGTGCCGCTGACAAATGCACACTTCCAAAATGACATAATAGATGATGATCCACTGAAATGTCCGATCAACATGTGCTTGTACGCTTTGGTACTGTTCAGACTCGGAAATGTGGGAGGGTTCTTTTGGATGCTTGGATAAAACCGAAATGAGTCGGATGACATCAAGATCCGTGTGCTGTTATCGAGAAGGGAAGATCAACAATGGATTGCATCCTCATCTGCTGCTTTTTTCCTGAATCCATATGTGTAATAACGATCCATCCACTCCGGAATGTCCAGCAATATCTACGTTATGAAAAGGAAACGTGACAGATTGTGCTACAAATGGAGCGATGGCGCATGCCATGAAGCCAGATAGCTGTTAGGCATATCGGATTGATGAATCTTGGCGCAAAACCTGGAAATTTGGAGTTCATTATTAAGACAACCCTAGACCGAACGCCGTTTGTTGGGTCATTGATAACGATATATAATACACCACTATGACTTTCATGCCAATGGGTAGTCTTCCAGTACTAGTGGTCCTTCACATAATTTCATCAGAAGTAAGATCAGTTTCGAAAGATATCAATCGAGTCCTTTTCTCTGATAACCTACACGACCATATGCTACGAAAAAAATGTACATCCCCTTTCGGATATATTAATCACAACGCAAAATGGTGCCACTTCCTGCATGTAAAGGGAGTATTGCTATGAGTGTCTTTAAATATTGGTATCTGTAAGTCAAATAAGTAATTAATAATATAGAGGAGAATTAGACCATTGAAATGGTATATGGGTTCGGGGGTCTAGGTGTCGGGAAAATGGCCGGAAAGTGGAGGAATCTTTTGAAAAACTTTAAACGCTTGTATTTCCGTTCGTATTGAGAATTTCGAGAAAAGGAGCTTAATTCGTGATCACTTGTATAGAGGAGAATTAGACCTTTGAAACGACCTCTGAGGAGTTGCTAGATCTCCCATCAGGCGCATTTCTTCGTGCAGATAGGGGAATGCTCGGCGAATGCTTATAAATATGTACTTGTACGCATTCGAATGCGTGCGTGCATGGGCATATTTATGCGTAGGTCGGGTAGGTGGGAGAAGAACTCCCCCCGTGGATAAAAATGGCTATGGGAAGGGTATCCAGAATAATAAACCGATATGGACGAAGAAAAGGTGTATAAACTTACGGTGAGATCTCCCCCAATATCCAAAGCAAAAAAGGACCTGGGCCACAGGAATCCCATTGACGCCAGAAATTGTGCGGAAAGAAGAATGGAGGCTTTGGAACAGAAGTCCGACCTGCAAGAGTCATCCTTCATTTTGCTTGGAGCGAAAATAGTTGAGTTGTCAGAATTCATCAAAGATAAACACAACGTGCACCAAGCAATCAAGCATATGGTGTCAGTCATCAGGGTTCTATACAACAAATCGCGGGAAGATGAGAAAGATTTGAAGGAGAGCCCAAAAATTACTCATTCGACGTTGTGGATCTGACTTTTGTTAGTCTTTCACTAGCTCGCGATATGTCCTGGAACGTCAGTGAAATTTACACCCATAGAGATAACCAGGCAATACTTTTTGACCTGAAGAGCAAAACAAGCGGCTGGAAATCTGCTCGTCCAAAAATGAGGGGAACGCTAGGTTGGGCTGCGAAAGCAGAGCTAACTTTCATAGATGTGTGGTTGAACCAGGACACTATACAAGGTACACCATTCGAAAGAGCCCTCCATATCACGAAGTATATCGCGAAGGCATGCGATTCATCGATGCCGAGACGTTATACTTTCCCCAGTAAAAGACCCAACTGATCGGTGTGCCGTCGGACGAGCGGCTCAGAGAGCAATGGGTAGGATTGACCAGGAGGTAAAACAACGAGCTTACAAGGAAGCCCGAAGAAACCTGGAGCTGGCTATACAGCGAAGCAAGAGAGATTGGTTTAAACAATTCTGCGCAGAGGCGTATATAGACCCATGGGAAAGCGCCTACAGGGTTGTGATGGAAAGATTTAGAGGTCAGGCAGCTCCACAAATTACATGTCCCGATCTCCTACTGAAAATCGTTCAGGGTTTGTTCCCGTAGGAGAACACAAGGGGTTACAATCTACGTACATCTTTAGATGTGGCCGTAATACCCCCAGTAACGCAGGAAGAAGAACTGGAGATTTGCAGTAGGCTGAGAGACAACAAAGCGGCCGACCTCGACGGCATACCAAACAAAGCCTTTAAGTTGGCCGTCGAAAGTTGGTGATGTTGCCTAAACCTTGTAAGCCTCCTGGTGAACCATCTTCCTACAGGCCTATATAACTATTGGACACTATGGGGAAAATATTGGAGAGAATAATCTACAACAGATTGCTCCCGGCTGTAGAAAGTTTGGGAGGCTTATTAGACCGACAATTCCGCTTCCGTACGGCCAGATCAACGGTCGACGCCATCAAACTGGTCATTGGTTTAGCTGAAAATGCGATGCACAGAACGGGTCGCACTAGCAAGCATTGTGCTGTGATTACCCTTGACGTGCAAAATGCGTTAATCTCTGCCATTGGCGGCGATTGGTTTAACCAAGGAATTAACTGCGCTAGTCGACAGCTACTTAACAGTTAGAAGGCTTTGGTACGACAGAGACAATGGAACCAAAGAATACATTGTCTTCGCGGGTATTCCACAGGTCTCTGTGCTGGGACCGCTATTGTGGAACGTCATGTATAATGATGTGCTCAATGTTCTAGTTGCTAGGGAGGTAACAATAGTGGGTTACGCCCATGATATAGCGATGATTATTGTTGCAAAAGATCTGGCGGATGTGGAATTGTATTCAACCGAAGTAATCACCGCTATAAAGAAGTGGTTGAAAGATACAGGTCTCGCACTTGCGGAGGATAAAACAGAGGCGGTGCTTTTTACGAAGCGGCGTAAGGAAACCATTACCCATATCAGAATGGGGAAGAATATCATCACTTCAAAGCCAGCATTTAAATAACTTGGAGTGATGATAGATGCCAGGCTGAATTTAAATAAATAACGCTTACATATATTCGCCAAGTTAAACGCTAATCTATATTTAAAATCCATGCTGTACACGAACTTTGTACATATGCTGTAGTAATGCGAAACAGAATTGACAAGTCTTGAGTAGTCAGAAATTTTGACGTTTTCAGTGTCGTGCCGCGCTATTGGAATCCTGCGTTGTGTTGTATTTGGATGTTTATTGAAGATATTTCTCAATGGAATCCAAAATGAAATGTCTCGTAAAAGGTTGCGTTTCAAATCAAGAACGGAAAGCGCCTGGAATAGTTTTTCACAAGTGAGTCAATTTATAAATAATTAGTTTATGGAGGGGTTTTACCGTGAACCGACCTTTCTTAATTTAGAAAACACTAAATCGCCTGTGTACATATACCCAGCGCACTTCGCTTAGTTTTCCCCGTTCAAATAAGAAATTGAAATGTGAATTCCAAACTTTGAAGGAGGCACTGCGCCTTCATGTAATTTTATACCTTCTCAATCGATCCGCCAAGTAGAAGCAGTCAACGCTTACGAAACCTTGCTTTATGGTTCTGCTTCTGGTTTTCCCGCTAATTGCACGGTAACTACCACCACAGAGAGTTTTTGGCTTCAGTGATTTGTAGAGGTGGTACCTATTCGGACATTGGTTACATTCGCGTCTCATGGTCAACTCCACTTTGATCTTTTCTATGAGAGAGTCTAGAACCCGGATTTCAAGACAGCACATAGTTTCCTGATTAGTTACCAAAGCCTTCTCTTAAACTAGCCACTCTTCAGTGTTTTCTCCCCCGAGCCCTCCACCCTCTACACCTCTCATAACTGCAGATTGCTCCGAATCTCTGGCCATTCCTCTTCTTACGCCTTCCTTAGTTGAGCTCCTCATTGGAAATCTTGACCCCAATGTCGGACCTGGCCCCGATGCGCTTCCTAACCTCTTCCTCCTTAACTGTAGAAAACACATTTCCCTCCCCCTGAGTATAATCTACAACAAAAATCTAGATGAATGCTACTTTCCTCGTCTCTGGAAAGAGACCCTTATCATCCCTATCCTCAAGAGCGGAGACCCTCCTCTTGCTACGAACTACCGCCCCATATCTCTTCTCTCCTCTTGCTGCAAAACCCTCGAAAGATACGTCAACTACTGGTTGACCGCGTACTTCGGTCACCCCATTGTCAAAGAGTAACATGGTTTCGCGAAACATGGATCTACGGATGCAAACCTTCTGGTCTTTACCAACCTTTTTGCTAAATGCTTGAATTCACAACAGGAGGTACACGCTATTTATACCGATTTCTCCAAAGCCTTTGACACCGTTGATCATAACATTCTCCTCTCTAAACTTTCATTACTAGACTTCCCTCCTTCAGTCATCTGCTGGCTTTCCTCCTATCTCTCATACCGATCCTGCAAAGTTTCTTCTCATGGTTACTCATCTCGTTCCTTCTCTCCTTCCTCTGGTGTTTCCCAAGGCTCTATATTTGGCCCGCTACTCTTCCTGTTTTTATCAATGACCTCGCTTACATCCTCACCTGCCCCTGTTTGCCTCTGTTTCGTCTCTGCTGGGCTGTGCTCTCTTACAGTCCAACCTTGATAATTTTGTCCGTTGGTGTTCGGTCAACAAGCTAACACTCAATGTTAACAAATGCCACTGGTTGTGCCATTCGCTTAAACTTTCCCCCATATCCTTTTCCTATTCTCTACAGTGGACAACCCCTTTCACCACTGACCTCCTTCCAAGACCTGGGTGTAATATTTGACGACAAACTTCGTTTCAATTCCCACTTCGTTGATATCATCAATAGAGCTTCCAAAATGTCTGGTTTTATCCTACGTTCCTCCTCCGACTTTACCTCATCCATTGTCAGAAACATCCTTCAATATTGCTGTGCAGTCTGGTCCCCCTTCCGCATTCGTGACTGCCGCTCTTAAAGTTGTACAACGCAAATTCACGCGGACCCTTTTTTACAAAAAGAACTTTCCACAGGTTGATTATCTGTCACGACTCCGCACCCTCAATCTCCCCTCCTTACAGCAACGCCGTATTTTCCGTGATATGTGTACTCTTTTCAGACTCTACAATTGTGTGATAGACTGCTCTTCCAACTCGGATATTACTTTCCGTATCGCCTCGTCTCATAACACACGTAGTGCGGACATTTTTGATGTACCCTTCGCGGAGCTCGAAGTCTACTTCCACTCTCCGATCCCGAGGCTATGCCGGTCCTATAACGCCCTACAGCTCGGGTCCTTTGACTCTATTTTCTTCTCTAGTTTTAAACGTAAAATAAGCCATTCATTTACTCTTCCCTCTGAGGACAATATGTAATAAGGAATTCGTTTTCTGTGTATTGTCTCATTAAAAAAATAAATAAATAAATTGTTTCCTCTGCCTCCGATTTTCAATGAGGCGCGGCCCCTGAGGCTCCCTGACATCCTCCGGCCATTATTTTGGAGGATGTTCCTAAATGTTCAACTCCTTTAATCAATTCTGCACAATTCTCGGATGGCTTAAATGCCATCCCAATCTAAGGAAATCTGTTTCACCTGTGTGCAGAAAAACTTCCACCCACGGTGCTTAGTAACGAAGAAACAACAATCGAGTTGCTCCCCGTCACGGAAAATTAGATAATAAAAATGACACGTGCGCGATCGGAGTATGCAAAGGACCCCACCCCCACATTCCCGAGCCTGGCTAGCACAGAAGCGTGCACGAACGTTTCAACTGAGCGGTTTGATGGAGCTTCAGTATTTGCGGGTAGACCTTCACGGACACTTAGCTAATTTCTTTTAGGTTTTGGCATAGCTCTCCCCTCTGGGTCGTCTTCGTCCACTAAGGATGGTGGTTTGACCACCCTAACCCAGAATAGTTCGTCACAAATGGCGCCGAACATGGGTCCATTTTTTCTTGAATTCAGGCCTAATATTTCTTATTTACAGATTTCTTGAATCTGTGGAAGATAGCCAATTCCGGCTCATAATTTGCTTTTATGGTGTCAGATAGAGAATCAATAGAGTGCAAGTCGAAATCGAAGAATCGATTCCACGGTGCAAATCACAAATCTTCTTAAATTCATGTACTCGTATGTAGGTGTGTATTCACAAACTAACGTGCGACATAGAAATTTCAATGAAAAAGTTTCACCACGGATCCTGTTTCCGTGGATGATTCAAACCGCGGGACCAAACTTCGGTGAGCGGTGTACGAAATGTATGCATAAAGTGTCGATTCAAATTGGTTTTATGCAGAATACCTACATACACGACCCACATTTAAATTGCGTCATTTAAAAACGTCGGCTCTTTCTACAAAAATACGCCGGATTGAGAAAGGTGCTGAAAAAAATTATCGTTAAATTGTAAATTCCGTTTAATACTTTCTCTCCCATTTTGAGGAAATGCTAAAGGGAATAGAGTACGCAAATAGAAAACAGTTGATAAAGTTGAATGGCCCAATTTAGTGAGAGCAGTCACCAACACCGTATTCGCAAGTCGTTGAAATAACCGGGAATCAAGCCAGATTTGTCAACTACTACGGAACTACTGGCACAATACACGGTACACGGAAAAACACTGTGAAAAGCATTTCCCTCTTACATTGCATTTCTGGATTTGTTCTGGTATGTTCTAGGACAACACTCAGTGCCAGAAGAACTTGTGCACTGCGATCCGAAAAGTAAAGTTCGAACTGTAACGGGTGTATCTGTTGGTGTTCATCAAGGAAGCGCCCTCTCGCCACTCCTCTTTGTTCTTGTTATGGACACCGTCACGTGGGGCATCCAACGTCCAGTGCCCTGTACACTACTTTATGCAGATGATGTTTTCCTAGAGCAAAAATAATCTCGAGCAACTTGTTCAAAAATGGAATGATCGCCTCATGCAACACGGTCTCAGATTGAATTTAAACAAAACTGAATTTTTGACGACCGATCCGCACGAAACAGGCACAATCACTGTCAACGGCAGTGACCAGTGGCGTTCTACAACTGCTGTTCTTTGTGATCTACGTATCAACGAACGTCTCAAATCTAAAATTTACCGCAATATCGTCCATCCTGTCGCTCTCTATGATTGTGAGGGTTGGCCGCGCGGTAATGGAGACGAAGATGGAACGTTTTGATCACATCCGAAATGAAGATATCCGCGATCGATATGGAATTGCACCGATCGTGGAAAAATTGCGAGAAGCGTCTTCGATGATGTGACCCCTATTGTGAACGGGATAAATCATCATCAACGGCGCAACAACCGGTATCCGGTTTAGGTCTGCCTTAATAAGGAACTCCCGGCATCTCGGTTTTGCACCGAGGTCCACCAATCCGATATCCCCAAAAGCTGTCTGGCGTCCTGACCTACGCCATCACTCCATCTTAGGCAGGGTCTGCTTCGTCTTCTTTTTCTACCATAGATATTGCCTTTATAGACTTTTCGGGCTGGATCATCCTCATCCATACGGATTAAGTGACCCGCCCACCGTAACCTATTGAGCCTGATTTTATCGACAACCAGACGGTCATGGTATCGTTCATAGATTACGTCGTTATGTAGGCTACGGAATTGTCCATCCTCATTTAGGAGACCAAAAATTCTTTGGAGGATTCTTATCTCGAACGCGACAAAAAGAGTTCGCAATTCTTCTTGCTAAGGGCCCAAGTATCCGAGGAATAAATGGGGACTGGCAAGATCATTGTCTTGTACAGTAAGAGCTTTGATCCTATGGTGAGACGTTTCGATCGAAACAGTTTTTGTAAGCTGAAATAGGCTCTGTTGGCCGCCAACAACTATGCGCGGATTTCATTGTTGTAATTGTGATCGGTTATGATTTTCAACCTTAGTTAGGAGAAATTATTAACGATCTCAAAGTTGTTATCTCCTATCTTTATTGTTCTTATTTGACCAGTGCATTTTAATATCAGTGAAAAGTCTTAATCGGCCACCATGACATGGGAAAAATAATTAAAGAGTTTCATACATGTATGACGATCTAATGTACATATTTAATAAATATAGGTTTCGAAGTTATTTGAGTTGCTTGCCATATATTGATTTTGCTTTTCTCTCATTTCCAGGCTTCCTTCTGATGAGGCTCAACGGAAGGAATGGCTTAAAGCAATTGGTAAGCCAGATCGAAATATTCCCCCAAAGGGAGCCGTTTGTTCCCTACACTTTTCAAAGGACTCTTATATAAAAGTTCGTAAAAAGCTTCGGTTATTAAGTGTTGCAGTTCCATCAGTGAAGTTAAAAATCAAGGTAAGTCCCATTAAGAGGATTTCGACGCTTAGAGATATAAGGAAGAAAGTACCAAATTTTCAGAATAAATTGAAGATATTATTTGATGTTATTTTAAGCTTTCTACTAATACACGCTGATGTTAACATGCTATCTGAAGTTATGACCTAGGCTGGCATTCTGTGACCGATAGCTTATCGTTAACCGTGCCTTGGCTTGACAGCTTAGAGAGATTCCATGGGCGATGTCATATTTTCTCAAATACCTCGACTACGTTACTCTCTTTTCAAGTCATGGACCTTCGCCAAATGGCTCTTGCAAGTAGAGTCAGATTGAAGATTAACACCAACAAAACCAAGGTTCTCAGTCTGACTGGTGGGCGCAACATTGACGGCGTTGAATAATTTGTATATCTAATAATATTGTTTGCGTGACAATACAATTAGAACAGGGCCTTGAAGTGTGTTAGAGCATTTCGTTCGTGGTGGGCATTGCTCTCGTCCGAGATTGTGATTGATTTCTTTAGAATGGCTTTAATCAATTCAAAATGAATATTTTCATTATCATTTCTTGAGTACAGAAAGTGGTGAGGTAATTCGTTTTATACTTTCAATTTCTGGCGATTCTTCGGCTTCGTTATCGCCTTCAGTTATTTCAGTGCTGCAGTCCATCACTTCTGCCACATTTTCCTCATGCGTAATCTCTCCAAAGCACTCAATATTTATATTGCACAGAAGGAACATATTCTCTAAATGCATTTTCGAAATAGGCAGAAGCTGTTGGACTTCTGCGTCGATAAAAGTATGATATTCTGGAAGGTTTCCATTATTCAGAGCAACCAACGACCAACATCTTTTAATAAGTTTTGCAGCCCCTGAAACATAAATTGCTTTTGAAAAATCCTGCTGAGAAACTCCGCTTTCTGACACTAAAAGCTGTTTTGGTACAAGATGTATACGCTAATATGTTTTGAAACATTTTATTATTCCTTGATCGCCTAGATGGGTTTCTTCTATATGTTTCACCACCCCATGTGGTAAGCCATAAATATTTTTTTCGCGTACATGTGATGGAAGAATGTGGAACATGTGGAATGCTTTTCTTCCACTATATATTCAAGCAATGGGCTGAGTGACGAATCTCCTGTGGGCTTTTTTTACTTGAAAGTAAATTTAAGTAACTAAAAAAAGTATACACATATGCAGCACGAGATTGCTACCAATTGTAAGTTCAACAGAACAAAAAAAACCAAGTCCTTACAGTGTATTAGAGCACTTCATTCAAAACCGTAATGGTACACTACAGTACACTGTAGGAGGCAATGTGGTCAGTATTGCGTTCACCCGAGATCATTAGTCTGATTTGACTCAGGTACTCATTCATAGCTGAGTCAACTGGTATCCGACATCCAGTCACGATTACAAATCCCTTTGCCACCAGTGAGATTTGAATCACGACCTTCGGTTACGACGCTCTAACCACTTGAGCCATTCGGACACTGCACTTATAAATATTTAAGTTATTAACTGGATTCTAGAACAAATTTGAAGGAGAAAGCATGTAGCTTAATCAATGCATACTTTTAAGGAATTTGCGCGTTGCCTAAGGGCGCCGTAGCATATGAAAGTTTCTTCTCAGACGCTAGCGCCGTATATGTTTCAGCTCATATGTGCATATATTTCTACGCACGTTTTTGTGGATAAAGAATGCTTGCTTCATAGTGATGCTAAGTGGGTTCCACTGTATTTTTGCCTGAGACAATATCAAACGCAGAACTTCGTCGACGAATAGCCGGATACTCGTGAAAATGTTGGTCAAAAGCCCGAAGAAGCAGTGCATAGGTCACATTGCGATTATACCGTGCAATGGAACCCACTGCCCCAGATGATTGACGATCGTGGCTCCTGCGTGGCGCAGAGCGACGGAGGAAGAGTGCACACTCTTTTGAAAAGCTTGCACTTTGGGAGAGAGCTTAAACATATTTGCAGGAGCCGGAAACGGTGGCTCGTGGGTGTGGTTGAATTGCTATGCTCATCATAGGTGTTTATGACAACCACTCTGAATTTAGACGTATTTGTTAAGGTTTTGTCAGTATAAACTCACGAACGTGTGCTTTATTTCTAAAAGTGTTATCCAATCTGTTTCATATTTAACCAAAAATTGAAAAATACTTAATTAAAAATATTTCTATGCACTCAACTGTATATATAGGTATGTTCCTGTGCATTATATTCGGAGTAAAACGTCCTGTTTATTTCCTATTTCAGATACAGTCCTATTCTGTTCCTAATTGAATTTGGATTTCTGCCCAATTTTCGTCATTCACTTTCAATTCTTCCATTTAGTTCGTGGCCTAACTACATTTTTGCTGGTCTTCGCAAAATGTGGATTCCAGCATCACCTTCACTTTCTAATTTGAATTGCTATTAGTGCTTCTCTTGAGTTTTCTCGCAGCTTTCGATTTGTCGTTACAAACATAATGATTGAGTTCCCCGTGAAACAGGCGCAATCACAGCGCCATTGATCTGCCCAGAACTGAGCGATTTAAGTACTTCGGGTCAACGCTATCAGCCAATGGAGAACTGCGTTATGAAATTGCTTCACACATTAACGCAACCTGGATGAAGTGACGTTCCACAACTGGTGTTTTTTGTCATCGACATTTATATGTAATAAGAATTGTGTACCAAGAAAAGCTATCTGTTTTCATCACTAATGAAATGCTCTTTTAACTTTTTGACGTTGGAATGTTGGTATAAAAACATCGAATAACTTACGAAAAAACCTGATTTTTATATATGTGATATTTTTGTTAAAGTGACTCCTTTTGCAATTTATTTGGGCTAGTTTTTGAATACCACGTCGATCAAGTGGCCATCTTTTTTGAGTAAAGTTAATTGTGACCTTATTGCTACGTTTTCCATTATCTTTTCGAGCATCTCGGGTGGTACAGCATTGATTTCCGCACGAATGTTTGGTTAGAACTCTTCAATGGTCTGAGGGTTGCTGGCGTACATTTTGCTTTTTAAATGAACCCACAAAAACAAGTCCGGAGGGGTCAGATCTGGAGATAAGTAAGTAGCCGGTCAATGTCGCCTATTTTTTTCCTTCCTGGATTGTTTGATTTGCATTGTGTCATGGTGCATCATCTTCTTGAAACCAGTAGCCATGAATAGCTTTTTTACGCATTTGTGGCCTGACATAGTGAGCCAACATCCACCAGGATCGATTTCCATCGACAGTTCCATTTTCTTTGAAAAAAAATGGTTCAGTGATAGTTTTGGTGCGAACGCCGGCCCAAACAGTCACTTTTCCATCATGCTTGTGTGTGTGGATTCTTCCCCTAAATGGGTCAATTTATTAATTATTAACACCCTGAAATGGGTCTCCATTTGGCCGACTGTTTGGTCGTATTTCAAGCGACCTGGACGGTCCGTCGGCAATACCGTTTCTATCAACTACGTTTTACATAGGGACAATGTTAATCATCCTGCAAAATGCATCCTCCAAAACGCTGAGCGTGGTGACGATACGACACTTTTGGGTTCATGGCACCGTTCTCTCTCAGCGCTTCAAGCAGTTCATTTGAACGTGTTGATCGTTGATGAACAGTATGTTGACGATCTCCCGTTGCCCCGTACTCAACAAAATTCGAAACGAATGGCAGATAGGACTGTTAAACGGTGCCTGTTGGCCACGATATTTTTGACGATATGCACGTTGAGTTAGCACAACTGGACGACTATTTTGAATCCACATTGCCACTACTTCGGCGCGTTGTTTCATGGTTAAAATTGCACTGAAATGACGTTTTAGTTGATGGGTATATGCTAAAGTCATTGGATATTTTCATATCGACATAAATATAACGTACCCTGTACTTCCCCCCTAAAAAGGTTTGAACATATTTCGGTATTAGAAAATGTTTAATGGAATAAATAAACACCCCAATTCCTTGTCTCAGGAAACTAAATTCCGCTATCAAGAAGGATGCATGTTACTGTTGTAAGGATATCTACAATATGATCTTCTTATTTTTTTCAATTTCAGAGAGACTCGCCGCGTTGCTTTATACCAAATTGTTCATCAAATAAAAATTCTATCGGCGTGACATTTTTTCGTGTTCCGCACAGCCTCGTGGTACAAGCTCGTTGGGCCAGTCGAATACCAGACAAAAAAGTTAAATTTCTTAGAGGATCTCAAATATGCCACATACACTTCGAAGATCGATATCTTATGAAAAAGAAATCATTTGTAAACCAGGAAGGTGTTGATCATAAAGTTGAAGTTGATAATCTGAGATTGAAAAAAGGTGCTGTACCAACTCTCTTTGCAGTTGACCAGGATACAAACCATGTAGAAAATCTGACGTGTAAGTATGAGATAAGTGGAATCAATCTATAAATTATCAAAAATTTCCAACTTCGTCTTTTACAGCTAGAACAATATTTCGTTTGGAAACAACATGCCGAACATGTTCTGTGCAGTTTAGTGACGAAAAGGATTGTACTCAACTGTTTGCGGGGCCTTTATCACTTAAAAATTTCCGGCCAGATTTGTTCAACGAATTAATCGCTTTTGGTTTGCAAGTAAGCATGACTGGAAATTTACATTTTCAATTTTTATAGAACAAAGTTCTCAAAATTAGAGTAGTATTGGTTTAAATTTTGGGATATTTCAAAAGGAGTTTAGAGCACTTAGACAGGGTCATGGAGGCACAATTAGCTGAATAGATCATTTGGCACCCCGATGGCGGAATTTGTCTCGCAAAATTTACATAAACCGCTGAAGATGTTCGATCTAAGCTGTGTTGTGGTCCGAAGAGTCCTGTTCGGTAGCAGTCTTGCCTAGTGGGATCTACGCCGCACTGACTTTTATTGAACGTCTACATGTCTCTGCTGTTAAGAGTCCTTAAAGTCTAGAAGTATTTGCACAACTGTGTCGCTTTTTCGGTTTCTTTTGTTTTTCAATGGAGTGTAGCGTCAAATAAAATAGAATTGCGATAATTGCGCTAAGTTCGAGATGGAAAAAAGTCTGACATTTAAAACACTAAAGCTATTCAGTATAAGCCGTATATTTAGCTATGATGCTATAAATTATTTGACGACGCTAACGATGTGAAAGAACGACCAAGATCGGGAAGACATCATACTGTAAGGACACGGCAGGCCATAGAAACGATCGATTTTCGAATCCGACGAAACCCGAAAAATCATGTCTTTTTTAAGGATTGGGGAGTCCTAAGTCCGCATCCACTCGATGCCGGACCGGACCAAATGGAGAGCAACTTGCTCTGACTCTTGATGGTCCACGGACTCCTCTTTTTGGGTTTAACACCAAAGTTTACCAGGTCAGAGGCAATTCTTCAGACGCTGTCTCACCTCTGCCCTGGGAGCAGCGTGACCGAAGCGGTTCGCAGATGTTATACGTTCCCTTTTATCATTCGCAGATGGTATACGCTCCCTTTTATAATTCGCAAACACGACAAGGAAAGCTAGACAACTTTTTTAGGAATTGGGAAGTCCTAAGTCCGCTTCCACTTTGGACATTGGTCCACAGTAATCCGAAGACTGTTAATCTGGTCGGTGCAGGAAGATTTACACAAGAGACAAGCTTGTTCCATTCTTCCAGGATTATTTCAGCTACTATCGACGCAAGGAGCGCAAAAATACCACTCCTTGGAAAGATCTCAGATTCCCAGGATTTTTGAAAGAACGGAGGCATCAGCTGTACAGAAATTGCAGGGACTGCAAGGATCAGTTTTTATATGTAGGGTGCAATATAAGATTCCATTACTAGTGTGGATAATTTTCACAACTTAATTTTTTGTGGCAAGTGTGTGCGCTAGTACCACCATGCCGCTCTAAAAGTAACAAGTTTATTATTCGCTTCCATTCATTAGATTTATAGTTTTTAGCTCATTATCAAATTCGGAATTGCGGTTGAATGCTATCACCGTTTGTATAATCCATTCCTTCTATGACGTAATTTAATTTTCTGATTAAATATAAATCGTATGAAGCCAAATAAGGTGGTTGCGGTAAGTGGTTAATATTTAAAATGACATGAAATTTTGTTCAACGACCTTTTATCACCTTTCCTTGCGCTTCATAATTCCCCGTTCGTAGAATTACCCGTCTTTATTGGCGAAAAACTGAAGATGGTGCTGATTTGCCGCCCCACCTCAATTTAAGGCTCCTCCATTCAGGGCATTTTAAGTGAAAGTCTGACGACGTAAGGTCAATGGAGGACGCTACATGAGGCACATCCCATGCAAGCTCAAATAATTTTGTTTGGGCCTCAAATGATCTTTATCGAACATACAATGCCGCATATATTCTTCGGAGACTTGGGCCTTTAAGTAAGAAAAATTGCGCCGAAAAATTTTTGGTCCCCTACATGAGGAGGTGTGAATCTGTAGCGTATGTATATAACGACGAAATTTATGAGCGATACCACAACCGTTCAGTTGTGGATAAAATTCGGCTCAATAGGTTACAGTGGGCGGGCCATTTAATCCGTATGGAAAAAGATAATCTCGGAAAGTCTAGAAGGGCAATATCTATGGTAGAAAAATGAGGACGAGCAGACCTTGCCTGAGAGGGAGCGATAGCGTAGGCTAGGATGCCAGACAGCTTTTAGGGAGGTTGAATTGGTGGACCCCGATGCAAAATTGGGATGTTTGGAGTTCCTTACTAAGGCATACCTAGACCGCATATCGCTTGTTCCGCCGTTGATTGTGATGATGGACATACCATTGCTGAGCTTCAAAATTTTCCGGATAAAAAGGGGTTCAGACTGCCCAAAAGCCGACAATATTCCTCCGAATTGATTGTTCGGTTCCTGAGTAGGAGTTCAAAAAAGGTCACACCCTTTACAACCACCAGCGCTGAGAACATAACCTTCCTTCGGTGATGTTCTAATTTTGAAGTCGTTTAAGGTGGATCGAGATCAAGACCGTTTGCTTTACACATTCTCGTAAAAGATCCACTTTTCATCGTCAGTTATCAATCTTCTCAAAAAAATCGTTTCCTTGGCGTTTCAAGAGCATATCGCGGATATTTATTTTTTTGAGTTCATGAGGATGTCGAGCTTGTTTAAATATTCAAGCTTCTTTAGGTGTAGGTCAACACATTTAATGTTTCTACAATGAATCATGTAAAGGGGTTTGATTTGACTTTGAATTTTGTCGTCATGAATCTAGATGGGCCGTTCTGAACGAGAAGAATATTAAATTTCGAAATTCCAAGTGCGGAATTTCTTGAAACAGTTTCGACAATAATGTTTGTTGGGAGCATTGTCACCGTTAACTTCACACAATTTTTACAGGGCTGCACTTTTGTTCTTCCGGAAAATATCAGAGTAAAATGTGGAGAAAATGCAGTTTTATTTTCAACTTGTTTTGAAATCTCTAATACTGAACCAAATCGCTCAACCTTTTCTAAAAAATGGATATATGCCCTATTTTGCTTGGCTTTAAAAAAAGTGAACTATGACAATGTGATAAGTAATAGATTTATTTTTGACCGGGTGATTCAGTGGTTAGAACGCTAGGCTGTCGTAGATCAAGGTTAAAATCTCACTGGGAGCAGAAGGATTTGTATCGTAACTGGATGTCGGTTACCAGTTCACTCAACTGGGAATAAGAACCTGAGTCAATACTCATGGGCAAGCGCAATGCTAACCATATTGCTTCCTACGGTATATTGCAATCCTGTGTTGTATCGTTACGGTGTTGTTTGTTCTAACACCATTCAAGGTCCTAATCCAATTGGATTGTCGCGCCAATAGTTATTATTATTTTAAATTGATGCATGCAATGTCGTCCGTCCTGTCACCCTCTATGGTTCTGAGTGTTGGCCGACTATAAAAGACAATGAATGGCGTCTTGCGGTAGTGGAGACGAAGATGTTGTGTTGGACTAGTGGCGTGACACTTTTTGATCACATCCGAAATGAGGATATCCGCGATCGTTATGGGGTTGCACCGATCGTGGAAAAATTGCGAGAGAGACATCTTTGATGGTATGGTCACGCAATTCGTGCTAACGAGAATTCACTTGCCAAGATTGGTCTGAACATCGAAGTCAATGGTAAACCACCAGAAGGCCGGCCGAAACAACGGTGGCTTGATACGCTGGATGGGGATTTAAAAGCCTCGAGATTGCACCTAGATCAGGCATTCGATAAAGCCAAATGGCGAAACGATCACGACGAGCCGACCTCGCTTGTGAACGGGACAAAGGCTGAACAAAAAGAAGAAGATGCATGCATGAATAGAATCTTTGATAATTGATGTTAAGTTGAATTGAATAAAGTTTCATATTTCAATAAAGGACATTTGACATGTGAATAAAAAATAAATAATCTTCCATTTTTTTCCAGGTGACAGAAAACGATTGTTTGCCTCAACAAATTTGTCAAAAATGTCTGCAGAGTTTTTCAATAGTTATGCAATTTAGAAAGCAATGTCAAAGTGTTCAGAGAGATCTAGTAAAATATTTCAAATCAACAGAAAACGTAGATACAGTTGATAATGCTAAACCAGCGTTACAGGTTAGCTCTGTTCAAATTTCGAAAATTGTCGACTTTATCCAAGCTCAAACACCTAAACCGGCAAAAACTAACCCTGTCCCAACTTCTAATTCTGCTAATGATGACAATTTTACAACTTCCAAACATGCGGAAAATGATCTAAGTGTTAAAAATGAGGTTGACTCTAAATCCGACATACACTTTCACAATTCCAATGTAGCAAAGGCAGAGGATCAGGAAAAATCCATTGAAATTTCCCAACCCGCCCAATTTGTCCATGTTCCACCACCCGAGCCGGTGGATCCTGATCCCGTTCGAAGTTCTACGTCCGCTAATATTGACAATCTTGAAAGTTCAAAATGCACGAAAAATGATCTAAATCTTAAAAATGCTGAGCATGCTGCGATCCTACGTCCGGATTCTACGTCCTCTATAACCGTCAAAATTTCCAATGTCGCTAAGACTGACCTTACACAAACTATCAAGCCTACTAATTCCAAACATTTTCAAATCTCAAAACCTGTAGATATTGATCCTGAACAAAATTCCAATATTGACTCTATTTCCTTTAATCACATCCGAGAATCTAATTCGGCAAAAATTGAATTTGTAGAAGGTACTAAGTCTGCTAGCTCAAATCATCTTCAAACCCTTGATCCTGCGATTGTTGAGTCTGAACAAAATTGCAATCCTGAAAAGGTTGGCCTTAACTCTTCTAACGACAGCCAACCTCGCAGTTCGACACAAATTGATCTTGTGGAAATAACCAAGACTGCTAGCTCTAACGTTGTCCAAAGTCCTTATCCTGCGAATATTCACTCTGAACAGAATTTAAATCCTGAAGAGGCTGACCTTAACTCTTTTAACGATAGCCAAACTCCCAGTCCAGCCCAAATTGATCTTGTAGAAACTGCCAAGACTGCTAGCTCTAGCTATATTCAAAGTCCTAATCCTGCCAATAGTCATTCTGAACAAAATTTCAATCCTCCGAATGCTGACCCTGCCTCCTTTAATCACAGCCAGTCGACAAAAGGTGATCTTGTACAAAATACCAAGCCTGTTAGCTCTGTTGAAACCTGTAAACCTGCGAACATTGATCATGTATTAAACTCCAAGGATGACAACCACAACCAAGATCAAACAATCAAACCTACGAAATTTGATTCTACCCGAATTTCAGAGCCTGTTGAATCTAAAGAACATTGTGAGATTGCTTTTGTTGCACCTCCAAAGATTTTGGAGCCTATCATTTCTGTCACATATTCCAAACCTGCAACGAATAATCGTTGCGGCAAAGTTAATAAGAAAATCAACAATAAACGAAAACTTGATAAAGGAGGTGATGTTGACGTTGACACACTTTGGGTATACAAATTCATGCATGCTATAATGATTCCGTTTGACAATTATTCTTTATAGGCAAACAAAATTTTAAGGAATGATGAATTCTTTCCTTCGGATGACGAAAGTGACGACGACTGGAAATGTGAATATTTTATTAATCCAGAAGATGAAGTATTTCCAAACGAATCCAATTTTCAAGCCGATGTAAACAAGGTAACTCTAGCCTATTTCAGCATACCCATATGAAAATATTTCAACTCAGGGTACACATTTTAAAGAGCAATATAAGCGATACGCTAGTGATGCGAAACTTTTGCGCCCGTTTCTTTGAACGGTGATTTGACGACGTTCATATTGCTCTTATATCCTTGACTCGTTTCATTTTCATGTAGGAGTAACATTTCCGATTATGCATTTTAACAATACATGTACACTCCGTTTCACTTGATTGGAAATATGGATGGTGAGTCCTTTGATCACCTCGAAAATCGTTCAGGAATGCAGAAACCTCTGGGTACCTGGTCCCTGTGGCCTAGAGGGAAATGAAATGTCGGACGCTTTAGCGAAAGAGGGATCAATCTCCCCTATGCTGGGACCGGAGCCAGCAAATGGAGTATCAGTAGCATTGGCTAAGTCTGTTTTCAAAAACTGGGCACAAGCTTCTCATAATGACAGGTGGCAGAGCCTAAATGCTGCTCGACACACCAAACTTTTCCTGTCAGAACCCAACATACGTCCCGCAAAGTTTATCCTGTCGAAAAGCAGGAGGACTTGCAGGTGTATTGTGGGCATTCTGACAGGCCATAATTCACTAGCTGGGCATATGTTCAGAATAGGAATTACTCAAGATGATACGTGTCCCTCCTGTAATGAGGAGGCGGAATCCACGGAGCATTTCCTATGTGAATGTCCCGCCTATGGACGCATCAGGCAGCAGATCTTTGGTGCCGATGTTCTCCAATTGCGACGAGTAGCATCACATCCACTAATGGAAATCCTGCGATACGTTAACGAATCCGGAATATTCCGTTAAACGGGGGTGGCGAGTACAATGGGCCAATACGACCTGAGTGTTCAGAAGCTGTAGCTTCTCCCCCACCATACACACACATACACACATCCCACAAACCCAAGAATTACTTGGTGGCCAACGATTGTTTTTCTGTAAGACAACCTACTAACACAGAATAAAAGAAGTATTAATTAAGGAATAGAGACAAATTCCTTTACGTTAGTTAGGGTCTCTTTACGAATCTAAGCAAACTAGGTTCATTTGATTTTAGTAAAGTACTGAAAATGCAAAACTATTGAATAATATACTTGCGTGTGTGTTTGAGGTGGGCACTCAGGCTCCAGTGGTCCATTGTACTCGATTCGCCCCTCTAACGGAATATCCCGGATTCGTTTATGTATCGCAGGATTTCTGTTAGTGGATGTGTGGATGTGTGGATGATCCGCTGCAGTTGTAACACATCAGCACCAAAAATAGGCACATAGAAAATGTTCCATTGCATTGTAAATTGTCCCAAGGGAAAAGCCCACTTTTAGTTTTTATTCGAGAGGTAGACTTCCGCTCCCGAAACCTGTTCTGGTTTTACGCCAACGGTGTATAAGACGTCAAGTATACTCGTATTCTTCTGGTTCGTTCCAGTTTTCTCTTCGTTTCAAGATAACTTTATATCTTATACCAAATAGATGTAGAAGAGAGAATCAGAAGACATTGCGAAAACTGGATTCAGTTCTCCCAATTACTCTTCCAATGCTCTGTGTCCCCACGTCCATTGTTTCCCCATAGATCTAGTCGAATCAATCTACGAGCTGCTCTCATTGCATTTCTCTGAATAAACAAATCCAAGAGCTGCAAACTAAATAATGCATTCAGAGCTAAGCTGAATGTCGTGGCCATGATACCGGTGATACCCTGGCACACAGTTCTTTGAAGAGTGGTGACTTTGCAGGGAAACCCCTTTTATATCGCCTTAACCCTAGCCACTGCGGATCCATAAGCGAACATCCGCCGAATGTCCACACTACTACCTGAGGCCTAAGTCCCCATGTCGAGGGAAACGTCCGCCTACGCAGCCCATAAGCTGTGAGAGCTCGTTTCATCTTTACCTCTACATGTTTGTTCCAAGGAAGCTTCTTGTCTAGAATAATTCCCAGATATTTCACTTCTTCGGAGAGTTGAAGGTTTGTACCCCTCATCTCTGGAAGGCAAAGAGTATTAAGCTTCCTTACTATTTGGATTTACTGAAAGTCCATGCATGAGGCTCCAACTTTCGCGTTGTGCATTTCTATACACCATTTCGAGATTTCGTCCAACAACTAGCACAGCCACGTCATGTCATCCGCATAAGCTTGAGCGTGTATTGGCAGACTTTGCAGTTCACATAGTAATGAGGCGATCAACATACTCCACGGAAGCGGCGATAGCACACCTCGGGCAGTCTTTCGTCACTTCTGTTGTTAGGTAGCAATCAACACCCACTTCAGCACACAGCAATTTCTGCGTTAACATAACATTCGTAGATCCACTTAATCAAAGTTTCATCAACGCCATGTTCTCTGGTGTCATCACACAGCTTTTGGAAGAACGCACAGTCAAACGCCTTGAATGTCCACGAACATCCCATCGCGTATTCGCCCTTCAGGTTTGCGTCCCTTACCTTTGAAACCAAAAAGTGAAGAGCAGACTCACAGGACTTTCTACGTCGGTAAGCATGTTGGTTTTCATTTAGAGGGTGCGACCTTAACGCCTTCTTGCGAATGCGAATGTGACGCTCAACCAGTCTCTCCAGGCATTTCAGCGAAAATTATGTTAAGCTGGTTTGTCTGAAGTTCTTTGAATTTGAACAGCCATCTTTCTCAGGTCTAGTGGTGAAGACTACCTTAACCTTCTGCCAAGATGAAGGCACGTAGCCCAGAGCAAGACATCTTCGAAAAATATTTCTTAGAAGCTGCTCTAAGTGCTCTATATTCTACTTTAGCATCGCTAGATAGATGCCATCCATGCCAGGTGCTTTGAAGTGTTCAAAGGATAGTATAGCAGCTCTCGCATTTTCACTGGTAACAACCGTTCTCGCAGTGTCCCAATTCCACTTAAAACACCTTCGAGTTGTAAAGTTTGCAGAAACTGCCAATTCTCTTCCTCTCAATTCTGCGACCTGTTCTCTCGGATGGTGTACTTCAAAGAGAATCTGTATTGACTCCACTCTGGAATTCGTTAAAGTACCATCCGACTTTCTAAGGGAATCCAAGTTGGCCAACTCGTCCTTATTAAGGACTCTGCACAGCCTGAAAATCTCCTTTCACCTAAAGGAGTTCCGTTTCGAACGTTTTACGAGCCTCTTATATTCACGCTGTGAATTCCGAAAGTTTAACCAATCTTCATTCTTATTGCTTTTGCATGCAAGACTTAGAAGTCATCTGGTTGATTTCGTGAATCTTTGCAGCTCTCAGTTCCACAAGGAAACCGTTTTACCGCGTTGGCCTCGGGAAATAGGACAAGCCTTTTCAAAGCACTCTACAAGTGTGCGATTCAGAATTTCTAATTCACCTTCTATCGCCAAAAGATTCTGCCTACGGCCCTCCACTTTGTCGCCAAGAAGTTCATTAAACTTTGTCCAATTCGTTTTCCTAGGATTTCGTCTTTTTATTACAGACTGTTCGCCTGCAATAGTCAGACTAAATTCTAAGTAACGATGATCTGAGGGTGAAACTTCGTCGAGCATTCGCTAGTCTCTAATCAGTTCTAACAACTTTGAAGTACTGATTGTCAAGTCAATTACTTTACTTCTTCTTGGTCCCACGAACGTAGGGACACACCCTACGTTCGCGGTCATCAGACAAGCCGAAGTGATAAAATCAAACAGCTTCTCTCCTCTAGGATTGGATTTGCTACTGCTCCAACAAATATGCTGAGCGTTCGCATCACAATTTAATAAAAGTTCAAGGTCACTTGATTCTACATACACTATCAGATCCCTTAGTTCACAAAGAATTATATTGTAAGTAAGCAAAGGCAACTATGACGTTTCTCCTCTTACCCTAACTTGGTATTCTAAGTTAACCGCAACAAGGTCCTGGGAACAGAATTATCTTAGCAAGATTGCCTCTAACAATTTTGACATCAGAACGCAGGCCCTCGGTCTTGGAGATCTCTCATCAAAGAAGATCCTAGTCCCCTTAATTGATCTAATCATCATCAACGGCGCAACAACCGGTATCCGGTCTAGGCCTGCCTTAACAACGAACTCCAGACATCCCGGTTTTGCGCCGAGGTCCACCAATTCGATATCTCCAAAAGCTGTCTGGCGTCCTGACCTACGCCATCGCTTCATCTCAGGCAGGGTCTGCCTCGTCTTGTTTTTCTACCATAGATATTGCCCTTATAGACTTTTCGGGCTGGATCATCCTCATCCCTACGGATTAAGTGACCCCCCCACCGCAACCTATTGAGTCGGATTTTATCCACAACCTGATGATCATGGTTTCGGTCATAGGTCTCGTCGTTATGTAGGCTACGGAAACTGATCTAATACCACAGATTTTCTTAAAACTAACCCATGGTTCATGTACCAGAAATATATAAGGGAAGCCCTGCATCTTTGGCAACTTTGCTGCCAGTAGAGATAAAGAGGCTTTGGCATGCTGGAAATTAATTTATCTAGCTCTTATGTTTGTAGACATAATTGTAGTCTAATAGGAAAGCCGCCGCTAACTGAGTCTGCTAAATTCAGTGTGGATCTCTCCGAGGTCACCAGCTTGTCCTCACTTTCCGTCGAAAGTTCCGCTTTCTTTCGTCCGATTTCTCTGGATATCGCCACACTTGGTGTCCGGGCTGCATGGATTTGTTTCCACATATCGGAATTAGAACAGTTGTGTCCAACTCACCCTTCCGCTTCCCTTTCTTCCGATTTTTTCTGACAGACAAGCCTGTAGACCCTTCTTCTCTGCGACTGAAGTTTCCTTCTGCCGCGCCTTCTAATCCCGTTTTTGGAAGGGTTAGGCCACAGTGTCACCGACAGGCCGGCCGTGGTCAGTTTTCCATTTCCTCTCATTAAGGGAGTTGCTGTACTACCTTTCTGATGCATCCGTAGTGTGGTGGGTTAAGGTGAGACAAAAAGGTATTCACCGTAAACTAGCCGCTCTGCAAAGAACTGTGTGCCTGGGTATCACTGGTGCCATGAGCACGACATCCGGCGCAGCTCTGAATGCACTATTCAATTTGCAGCCCCTGGATATATTTATTCAAAGCACTGCAATGAGAGCAGCTCATAGACTAATTCGATTAGATCTATGGGAAAACAACGGATGTGGGGGGCACAGAGCATTGGAAGAGTTATTGGGAGGACTGAATCCAGTTCTTACAATGCCTTCCGATTCTCGTGTTTGGTAGAAGATATGAAGTTACCCTGGAGCGTAGAGAGGACTGGGAAGACCCAGAGGAATGCGTGGCGGGATATACGGTAGTCTTCTACACCGATGGCTCAAAAACAGAAGAGGGTTCTGGAGCTGGAGTCTACCTCTCGAATAAAAACGAGAAATGGGCTTTGGCTTGGAACAATATGCAACGGTTTTTCAAGCCGAAGTTTATGCGATCCGAAGGGTGGTAAACTGGCTGATTGACGAGCGGTTGAAGGGCAGGCGCATCGCAATCTGCAGCGACAGTCAAGCTGCATTGAGGGCATTGAGCTGTCCTTTGATCACCTCGAAAATCGTTCAGGAATGTAGAAACCGTTTGAACTCTATTTCTAGATTCAATACGGTAGAACTACTCTGGGTACCTGGTCACTGTGGCATAGAGGGAAATGAAATCTCGGACACTTTAGCGAAAGAGAGGTCAATCTCCCCTATGCCGGAACCAGAGCCAGCAATTGGAGTATCAGTAGCATTGGCTAAGTCTGTTTTCAAAAACTGGGAACAAGCTTCCCATAATGACAGGTGGCAGAGCCTAAATGCTGCTCAACATACCAAACTTTTCCTGTCAGAATCGACCATACTTACCGCAAAGTTTATCCTGTCGAAAAGCAGGAAGACGTGCAGGTGTATTGTGGGCATTCTGGCAGGCCATAATTCACTAGCTGGGCATATGTTCAGAATAGGAATTACCGAAGATGATACGTGTCCCTCCTGTAATGAGGAAGCGGAATCCACGGAGCATTTCCAATGTGAATGCCCCTCCTATGGACGCATCAGGCATCAGATCTTTGGTGCCGATGTTCTCCAATTGCGGCGGGTAGCATCACATCCACTAACGGAAATCCTGCGATACGTTAACGAATCTGAAATATTCCGTTAGACGGGGGAGGCGAGTACAGTGGGCTAACACGGCCTGAGTGCTCAGAAGCTGTAGCTTTTTCCCCACCATATACACACACACTCTTTCTGACTCACCGCGCCGTAGACACTGGTTACAAGTTTTCCACTGAAGTGAAGAGCTTGTATTTCACAGATTTCCATCATCTCTGGTGAGGTCTTTAAAATCCGTGCCTCGGCCATGACCTGATTTCTCAAAGTCGCGGGTCGAAGTCTGTGACTTCTTACCAATTGGAGAGTTACAATCCTTCATGTGTTTTTGGACACCCTTTGTGTAGTAGTAAACTACCAACGGCATTCTGCGTTAAAGTAATTGCAGTTTTGGGGGTGCAGAATTATGTTGAGTTTGTAATGTGCGAAATTGAATTTTAAAACAGTCCCCACAAACCAATGTTTCAAAGGAAATATTGTCCGCATTAAGTGAAACAGAGTGTATTTGAGACACGCCATTTTGTGTTCTGAATTTTAATAATTTTTCTTTATTTATTTCTACCATAAATCTTACTTTTTATTTTTATATTTCCTCAAAGCCTTTCTCTGCGAAAAATGATTCTCTGCCAGTAAAACATGTACCAAGTAAGTATGACTGTGATTCAGAAACTTCGAGTGCTGGAAGGAAGAGGTGCAAATTGTGTCAACGGCTTACTGACTACTATTGCAAGGAGTGTCCGAACTCTCCCAGATTATGTTTAGATCCATGTTTCCAAGGCTTTCACCGTCCATCGTCGGGACCAGAGCAAATTCTGAAGAGTGGAAATTTGATAAATGTATGTATTTACTGATATTTTCCGTTAAAAATGTTTAAATATTTTTTGGTTAACACCATTGAAGGGAATATTTTAAAGACCTCAGCTAATGGACTACGTGCACGAAACTCCTCTAATTTACTCTTTGGCTACGAAAATATATTTCAACTGAATTAATTCTAATTTTCAGAACAAATCACTGGAATCAGAAGTGCTACATTGTTGTACATTTTGCGGACGTTGCTTCTTCAAGATCGCTACTCTTGAGTTACATACTAAAAACTGTGAATACCGTTATTCAACTGATGAGGTTGACGATTTAATATGCGTTGTTTGTACAATAAAATGTGAAGATAAAGAAAAATTCGAAAAACATATGGAAGATTTCCACAAAGATGATTTGAGACCTGAATGTCCGCATTGCAATCGGAAATTTGCTACGAGAAGAGCTCGTGATTCCCACATTGAACGTGTGCATGAAAAGCGGAAAGAATATAAATGTGAGACTTGTCAACGTGTATATTTTTCAAAAGCATCTCTTGAGGATCATGAAAAACGGGTACACCGAGAAGGGTTTTTCGAATGCAAAATGTGCGACGCTACATTTACGCATCCGAAAGAGTTCAGAACTCATACTTTGCAGCATGCAGAAAGGAAAAAACATAAATGTGATCAATGCGACAAACGGTTTGAAAATTCTGTCCAATTGAGGAACCACATGCGTACACATACAGGGGAAAAACCACATTTATGTCACATTTGTGGACGTTGTAAGTATTTTGATTTGAAAATAGTAAGTACACGAATATATTTTGATTAGATCAAGTCAGAAGCAGCTTTGATTTCCCTTTGATTATATTAAAGAGTGGCTGTACTTACAAAGAACGGATGTAGCTGGCCTCTCTGTAGACTCTGTAGAACTAGACAAACACAAAGTTTGTGTATGTGATATTGGGTCCTACGACAGCTCGCTGACAGATATTAACTAGCGAAAGACTATTCATAGTTGATTAATGAAACTGAACTCTTTTTGTTTGGAAATAAGTTGTTCTGGGCCCGCCATCCACTTAATGGCGCACTAGTTTGAGAAGGAACTTCCTTCCTCTGTTAAGTGCACGGATTATTCTTTGCTTGGGCATGTGCCCAATACTTGTGGCTTGGTTGGTTTCGATTGCAGGACAAGCGATCTCATCAGACGCTGCCTCAGCGGAACAGCTGTTTCTCCCAGTTGAACAGCGTAGCCGAAAGCGGCTACAGCTGGCATTTAGCTCTTTTTCTAATTCATAATTCCCATCCCGGCATTCACTTACTTTTCAATTCCAAAAGTAGGAATTAGGGGCACCGAGTCCTTTTGTCTTTTGGAAGGAGTACACCGAAGGGATCGTTTGGTGTTTTGAGAGTGCAGAAAGACTTAAGCCTTTTTGAGCAAACATGGCCTAGTTCAAAGTGACGCTGTGCCTTAGTAGCGGAAGCATACATTTCAGACTGCAAACAGGAAAATTAGATAAGTGGAGAGTAAAAGTGGGCACCGTCCCAGGTTAATCTTCCTCTAGATTCGGAAGAAGCAGGGATACTCTGGAGATCATTCTCGTCCTTAACAAAAAAATGATTCCGATTTTGGTGTTTGTTCAGTGAACGACTGTGGCCGGGAAAGGAGAGAGCAAGAAGAAAAAGTGCAAAGAATGAAATTTGGGACGGCTCCAATTAGTTTTTCAAGCAATTGACGACTCAGAGTTAGCTCAGGATTTATTACGATTTATGCTCAGAATATGATGAGCAATCAATGGCGTTCTGGCGAAACACCATGAAGAAAATAGGAATAAGGGTAAGATTGCATTGTGCTCAATTAATGTGAAGGTTTTTAAGGATAGAGTGTCCGAGTTGTCACAATCTCGGCAGATGCCATATTTTATCTAATACTAGCACTAAGTGCCAAGCATTCAGGCTCGGAAGGTCCTAACTACTTAAAAGGTAAAGGCGGTCAGGTGGTGGTGGTTGACGGTAGGTTAATGGGAGAATGCATCGAAAACTCTCCGCGACATCGAACACGTATGCAGAATAGTACACTCCTGCATGGTTTGAGTCAAACTTTATGAGAGTCCTAGGACATCAAGGAAAGCCGTGACGGATTTAGGTACAATACTTATAGTTGACCATATTATGGGAACTCGAACCACCTTCTCGATTGGCCAAATTTCTTTGATTTTCCCAGCCAGTGGCTCATAGTTCACCTTCTCCACGTGTTTCTGCTCAAAGTTGCCATTATGGAGGATAGCAACATTAATAATATACGCCGAGCGATCGTCTTGTCAACTAAAAGCGCGTTAGGCATGTCCTGGAGTATGTGACGAACTATTAGAACTTGCCGATCTCAATACATGATGTAAGCAGAACTATCAAGTACTACCTGCAGTTCATACCGATAAACCGGACATTTTCCCACGATCAGCCCATGCTTGTATGCAAGGTTTTAATGAATCACCTTACATACAGCATTATGCCTGTTCGTGTATCGCACCGATGCCATAACAGTGTAGCCAGAAATGAGATGGTCCAACGTTTCTAACGCCAAACCACACATTCTCCACTTGAGCTCGGGCGATGACCACGCCGTCCTGAATGGCAAACATAAATCCCTCCGTGTCACCAAAAAGCGTCCCAACACACAGCCATCTGTTCGACAAATAGCTGTCAAAGACAATTCACGTGTTTCCCATGCATTGCCTTCGACTTCCATTCATCGATCCGACTTCACCCCACTCAGAGGATAGAAATATCGATCCTTCAAGTTAAATGGAGTCAACCCATAGTCATGCAAGGGACTCGACTGATTCTTACCGTAAAAATAAGCGCGTAGCGAGTCGACTTGGCGATGATATTGTGCCGCCATGTCAACCACGCCCCTGTCTTCTATATCGCGAGGCAAGTTTATCCGCTCCACGGCAGAATTTGGATGATGCATTAAGAACTTGAACATAACACATAGGTCATTAAGTCCCGAAATTAACACACACATCGCGCCGCGATTACCATACTACCATGTTTTTTTTTTCAAGTAGAACCAACTAGAGAAGACGTGTCAAAATTTCATTCGGTTTTTGAGATATTGAAGGTTAAGTGACAATGGAAAAAAATGAATTCCGCGTGTTAATCAACCACTGTTTTTTAATGGGAAAAAGGCTGCACAAGAGTTGAAAAAGTGTTACCCAGAAAAGTGCCCGTCGAAAGGAATGCAAAGTGCGCGAGGTGGCTGCGCCCGAAAACATCCAAAAGTCCTAAAAGTCGTTATATCCAATCATAGAGCAAGGTTGGAAGTATATGACAATTTGAATATGAAAGACTATTTGTTCTCATTGGATACCGCATTTGCTCACAGTGGAGCAAAAACAACAGCAAATTGATGATTCAGAAGGCTGCTTGCAGCTGTTTACGTGATATAGAAAGGATTTTTACGTCGGTACATAACAATGGATGAAACCTGTATTTATCATTATACTCCAGAGTCAAAAAGAGCGTCAGGCGAATGGAGACGAAAAGGCAAAAGCCGACCAGAGCGTCCGAAGACACAACAGTCAGTAGGCAAGGTCATGGCCTCTGTGTTTTGGGACATCCAAGGAATTTTACCTTTGGACAGCGACCACTTCATTGAAGTATTGGATCGATTGGTTGACGCAATTAAGCAGAAAAGGCCTTACATGGCAAAGAAAAAACCGCAGTCTTACCAGGGTAATGCGCTGATTCACAAGTCGATGAAAACGATTTACGATTCGATGCTCCTCGGACAGCATGTTGTTCATTTCGAGGTGCGCATTAACCTTTCCACTAATAACGGACGTTATGAATTGGTAGAGTGTTGATAAGCAAATAATCGTTCTTGTGTCTGCGGGGCCCTGCACCGTGCTCCTTTTAGGAACAAGGTGGGTAATTCCCGCAGTGAGGAAAGGTGAAAATTCCCCAGGCCGGCTAATGACCTGATTTATGCTGTACACTGTACACTGGTAACCTTTTTATACCAGAAACTCTGCACCCGATCCAGACCTGGACCCCTCAAGTTTTTCGAGCTGTTTATGGCTTGTCGAACCTCCTCTTCGATAAAATCCGCATAGTGGCATGGCGGGTTCTTTTAACGGTAATACACTCAGCATGCTGTACTGTCTGGAAGCTGTTAAGATTCATCTAGAAATCTGAGCAAACTCCTCTCGTTCCTCGCGTATGTTGCAGCTTGGGATTCTGGTTTCTCGCGTATGTTGCATTTTGGACACGTTTGGAGTACTTTCGAGTTACCGTCGTAACCGACTGCATACGACAGGAAGTTTCTGTTTTAGTCCAGAATTTTAACTACGGATGTTTCACTGGGGTTGGCATAGTTCCTGTAAACTCTCTGCACTTTATTTCTCACTCGTCTGCTGGCATTGCCAGTACTGATTTGAATCACCCTAGTAATGTCCTGCATTAGTGAGTCACGTCGACGTTTCAAACGAATTTTCCATGGTGGATCTCTTCGGTCGCTCAAACCAATAACGCGAAAGCGAATCTTCTGACCATGCAATCTGACAGTCAGATGCAATCTCATCATTGATTTGATATAGAACTCTCGGAGTTGCTGAATACATAGAGCCTGGGAATACCTGGTCTACCTAAAGGATCCATTTCCGAGAATTCTATGCACGCTTTTTGGAATTCGTCCCGAACTTCAGCAGAAACTTCAACTGGCCGGTGAAGAAGAGCGCTTCTGTGAGTACTCCGCCCCGATCGACTCTTGGTCACTAGTTTCCGCGATGGCCTCGAGTCGAACACGTTCCCTGATGATGACCGGCATTGTGCCGCTGCGAGTAATAAAACAGTACTGGTCTGCGATTCGCTGCAGTCATGTACGCGAATAGCGTTAAATGCTGGACGAATCTCTGGTGCAACAAAGGATGGTAAGATATGGTACCCTCCCTCGCTGTTATTTCGTAGTAGGTACGAATGATGAAGAAGTTGGTTTCTTCAGTCTACTTTATCTCCTCGCCACGCGAACCTGCTGAACCTCCTTGAGACGCTGTGGTAGCGTACAGCCATTCAGATTGAACTTATCCATCCCTTCGTTTTTCACAACCGGGTTTGGGACCGGCTACGACGGAGTTATTACTATTATTAGGTTTGGGATCACCGCTTAGTTTCGGGTTTCCCGTGGTTTCTCAGAACTTCTAGATGTTCATTCAATCTCTTCACTCATTGCAACAATTTCTTTTAATGTATACGTTTTCAATTATAGATTAATGAAGCATAAGATATTGCTTATTTTCGCTAAATTTTAGTATTTTTTGAACCCCTTATTTCCTTCATCAGTGCCACCGGCGAGGCATACATAGTGCGCAAATGAAATAATATACTAACAAAAGAAAACGGCCTCATACTCTGCAGAATATACTTTCACATTCCCTAGTTCAGCTCTCAAATTCTACCGATCTTCTAAGAATTTATAAAATATTCACTTTATTCTCTAATTTCAGCGTTTCCATACAAACAAGGATATCTGGAACATGTTGTGGGCCATGAGAAGAAACAAGGTGAATTCAAATGTGATTTATGCAGTAAAACGTTCAGCACGAGGCGTAAGCTACGGGAGCATAAGTACGGCCACATAAGACAGCAAAATAAAGTTTCAAGCTGCATATTATGTAAAGAAAGATTCGAAAGGAGAACCTTATATTTGAAACATATGGAAGTGGTCCATGGCATTCTTCGAAGATTCGTGGAAGTTGAAAAGGCTCTCGAATTTACTTGTGATATTTGCAAGAAAGGTTTCACTAAAGCCTATTCTTTGGAGAATCATATGTTATCAATGCATGATCCCCAGAAGAAATATGTTTGTGAAAATTGTGGATGCAGATTTATTCGAAGATATGAGCTAGTCGCTCATCTTCGAAAAGCTCATGGGAAGAAAAAGGATGTTATATGTGGCGTATGCAATCAAAACTTTTGGGATTTATTCGGATTGAAATATCATTCTAGGGTTCATGAAGGTAAGATTTGTTTTTTTTTTTATTGTTATTGATGATTTTCGTAGTTTATGTGAATTACTGTCGCTCAACTTTATGCTGTTAAATTATCAGAGTATATTAATATCACTCACTTCCCAAGTTGTACACCTTCGAAACTCTACTGTCTGTTATGAGAGTATCAGTTAGAACTTCTTCCCAATTATTGCATATGTCCGAAGTTGGAAAAGTAAAAGTTGGGATTGCACTTCTGTTACAAACTAGAATGTTAAAATTAATTTTAGTTTTTAGCGCCAGAAGATTTTTATTTTACTTACTTAAAAAACTACTATTTAGATGCTTAATTCTAACTTAGGATACTTAAAATTACTACATACAATCGCACATTGTAGTAACTTGTGCTTATCCTCTATGTATCCCTGTCAGGCCAGGAGTGTCAAAGAGGTGAAGAGTGGAGGGTTTTATAGTAATAAGTTAAAAGCCTCCACTCTTTACAATTTGGCAGCGCCTAAGAAATATGGCCGAAAGGAATGTGCTCATGGATGGTCTTTGTTTTCTCGAAAAACCTTAATAGAGAATATATTCTCAAAGTAGTTTATATTTCTGCGTTTTTTCCGATCTTTCTAGTTTTCCAGTTATAAGACAGTATTCGGCGTTCAAATGCTTCGCAGCAGAGTTTGGATTTCTGGGCTCCGTAACAGATAATGGTTTATCAAGGTCTTGCAGAGAATCAGTATGGCTTTAACACTAAGACCTAATTTCTTGCGAAGAAGATAGTAGATCTTACTAACTGCGCCGCGCGTGCCTTACTGATAGCGAGCTCCAGGTGCGCATTAAACTTGAGAAGTTCGTGAAGCTTAACTCCCAAGAATTTGATTCATTTCAAGCGTTTAACATTTTTATGGATCTAGCGTGTAGATTGTCTCCTGAAATTACATAATTGCATTTTTGCCTAATTTATTCTAATGCCCCAATAGCGGAAGTATTTGCAGAGAAGTACCAAGTATTTTTCTAAAGCCGCCAAGGCTTTCTTTAGGCGGAGGTTTGACGCGAAGATAAGGGTGCATCGATATATTGGATGATATCAGTGTCGATCTTAGGAATGGGAATATCAGCCGTGAAAACATTACAAAACATGTTGGTATTCCTGATGATATTGACAAAAGATTGGAAAATTCGTTTCACGCACTGACATAGAACAGCCTATCTTCGAAGAAGCTGATGGCAATTCTGATAATCGGAATTGGGAAGTGGTTTTCGATTAGTTTGTATATGAGTCCGTTTACCCATACGAAGTCAAAGCCCGTAAGCAGCTACGGTTGGTTGATTGTTGACGTTAAGTTTAGAAACGACAGCGTCGAAAAGGAAGCTAGATTCATGCAGCGGTCCGTGTTGTCCAAGCTCTCTCAAAAAGTTGTCCTAGATTCCTTTCTTTTGGATCGATTTTTGCCACTTTCCAAGAATATGGAAATAGCCGTTATTCAAGCTACACTGCTAGAAGAAATTTTAAGAAGACGATAGGTAAATTTCTAATGACGAAATTGGTAAATTCGTCAGGTTCAGCTGATTTTTTTGTAGAAGACTCAGAACATGTTGCGAATCCACTGGTCTGACTTCGATGTTCGTAGCCGAAAAGGTCACTAACTTTTTGGAAGAGAAGAATTTTCTAATTGTCGCATCAACAGTTGAAATTAAGGCCGGATCGTTTAGTTCGTAATCGAGGATACACCTGTCAGTATATGTAGCAAAACCATCTCAATATTGGTGGGCGAAAAAGGGTCCTGACTGGAGATTGCTCAAGTCTGCCAAGTCAGTTCCCACTCGTTCAGAAATCCATTTGATGTAGACGGAGACTACCAAGATCCGCATACCATCGGTGATTTTAACTATTGCCGGCGCAGTGGAAGAAATTGGCATGTTGGATGGCGACTTCCTCAAAAAGCGCCGGAATTGTTATATTTCCGAATGATGCTATATCCGGTGAAGCTTTCATTATGCTCTTAAGGTAAATGTTGGAAATGCAGAAGAAGTCTGCCTTCAGAGAGTCAATTTACAATTGGGCGGTGACACGTTGGTTGTGTGAGATTACGCACGCGGAGTCAAATGTGACAATACTTAACCTCATAAGTTAAGGAAAAGTTTAATGGCCACCAATTGACGCTGCTCGTTGCTGGGCGCAGAAGCGAGAGCTTCAACCTATTCTCGGAAACCTCCGTTTGGTTGTTTGGCGTTCGCTTGATTCTCTGTTTTGGAAAGAGAAAGCAGTTTACACGCATGACATGCCTAGGTTGGTCAAACTCAAGTTGAGCCAACTGAAATTTCTCAGTTGCCTTCTGAATTTTGGCAGCTTCCCGTCTGGCTACCATTCCACGATAATTTCCTGGGTGCTCAGTTTGGTCACAGTTGTAGCAATGCGGAACATCTGTCGTGTGTCTTGAATGTTCCCCACACGGATGGCTTTTTGTGCATTTAACGCATCTCGAGCATCGAGCAATTTTGAGCAACATGTCCAACAAATTTTTGGCATGGTTTCCTGTGAACTCCGCCTTTAGGCTCTTGTCTTTAGTGGTTTGAGTAGCTGCGGAATAGTGAATTATATTACATGTCGCAATTGGAGGAATTGCCTCCTTTTTGAGCATTAAGACATAGAAACTTGGCACTTGGGGACCACTTACCCTTTTAGCACTCACCTGTTGCGTTTGAGCTTTTTCCGCCGAGAGACGACGTCAAGGCATATCTTTTCTGCATCGGGTGTTTGCTTTGGTTCACTTGTGTTGGACGGGATGACGAAGTGGCTTCATGACGTGGCTCGCGCAGTGGAGGAAAGCCAACTAGAACTTCTGTTGGCTTGGTCAGGGCAGCAGTGTGTTCGCCGATCGTTTTCGTCAGCAGCTCGATTTGAGTACGTTGATTCTCATTTTGCCTCAGCACATCATCATACTTATTTCGCATCTCGTCGAGCTCGCCGGCGTTTACTGCTATGATTCGAAGTCATTGTTAATTTCGTCATCAGATGGTATGTGTAATTCCGTCGTTGTTGGTTTTGCGGCGCCTAGGGCCGCTTTTCGCCGTACTAATTACCTGTAGTTTGAAATAATAAAACTTGTTGTTTCTTTTTCGTTGGTATGGATATTTATTCTTGTAAATACCGATATTTCGGGAACCCCTTCATCAGTGCTAACCTACCTGGAGTTGTTAGAATTTATTTTTAAAAGTCGTTTTGTTAGTTTATAAAAGAAAAGGAAACTTGATTTTGAAAATTGGTCCCCACAGAGTGCCTAAAAGTTTGCTGACGGGCCACGACGTCCGGCGAAAGTCTGGCGGCAATAAAAATCTGGGTAGGTAGGTAGACAAAGGTTGATTGCAGTCCATTTTTTTCAACCTCAAAAAGCATCTAGCTTTGTACGTAACCTAGATGCACATGATTAGAAGTAATAATAAAACTGAAAAGATATCTTTCATTGTTTTCAGAGCTCAGAAAACCATTCTCTTTCACAGCTGAATCGACGGATTATTCAGCAATTAATTTATGATTATAATCCCTCTGTAATCAGTGAGAGTTGAGCCGTGGCTTTCCGATGCGATAGTTTAGAGTTTCTCCTATCTAGTTCGGCTAAAATACTAAGAATAAAACTTTATTGCAAAACTAGAAGAAAGACCTCCGCCCGATTATCGAAACTAAACTAAACAGAAGGATCCCGAATCAGCTCACCAACTCCAAGTCAAGATGTGCTTGATAAAATTGTTCACAATCAGACAGTTGTCCTTTCGACAGACTATGTCACACGTGGAGCGCCAATTCAGGCGATTTATCCTTTGCAGACGTAGATTAGAATAAAAAGAATTAATGGGTAGCACCCATTGTCAAGGTCCTTTTACTAACCCTGTAGGAATCCACCCACCTAGAATTTGATCCTTGAAGTTTAAGAAATTCACGCCTTTGATGAACTCCAACTAATAGATATAAAAATTAATTATTCCCTTTCAGGTGAGAGGCCTTACAAATGTTTCCACTGCCCAGTCGCATATAAAAACAAACGAGTTCTGATCACACATCTACGTCGCAAAAACATACCATATGAACATCTAATCAAAGAGGACGACTTTGACATGGAAAAACTCACAGAAAATGAATTGGAGGAAATTGAAATGGATGACAGTGAAATGGAGGACAATTATATGGAAGACAATGGAATTCAAGTTTTCGAAGTTGAACAAATGGAGGAAATTTAATTTATATCATTTAGACTTACATTGGAAATGTTTTTAACTTATTTTAAGTGACCCTAGTGAAAAGAAACAAACGTAAATATAAGATCTTAGTGTTCAAATAAGAATGTATGGATTCTGCTGTTTTATTTTTAGCAATGAGAATGAGAATTCGTTGTCTGAATTTCCTGAGTTATCCGGAAAGTTTTATATTAGCGCGTTACACTGCAGCTAGTAACGGAACCATCATCCTTCTTTAAGTTTCACTGTGATATTATATACACCTTTCTGCTCCAGCGGCAAACGTCTTTCTCCAGCAGAGAGTTCGTAGCGGTCCGCTTCTCGTGGACAAGTCCCCATGGTCTCAACGTAGCTTGCTGCCCTTTAGACTATACGTGCCGGTTGTCTCCATGTGTAGCGGTATCCAGCATCAATGAAAGAGTAAACTCCTTGCGAATTGGCAAAATGGACTACGAGGGTAGACAAACCTGAGTGCAAAAGCTGCCTAACGCTGAAGAGGAGGGAGACGCCTTAGAACCTTTCTGTCCTTCGTGAGCACGGGCCTGAATGTAGGCGTCCGTAGTATCTGAATTATATACGATTTTCATGACTTTGGGTAGGTAGGTAGGTATCAGTGGCCGCTCCGAGGAGCCCAATTAGCGCTTTGGTGCGCCGTTTTGATGCCACAATTCATGTCTTTGAGTTGATTGCTAAAAATGCGCGGAGTGTAAGCTTATAGTTTCTGTAATCCTCGCTTTACAATTTGTTGCCACAATAACACGCGTTGTTCATCCCATCCAGAATAATCGATTTTTTGTTAACATCCGGAGGCAACCTTTGTGTCAAGTTCCTTGGCGTCTTGTCGTTCATCAAATACGGAATCGCTCTGACCTTCCTAGAAATGAATATGCGCTACTCTTTCAAGTGGTGAACTGCGGCAGTGTGGAGGAGAGGGCCTCTGAGCACTTAGACCGCGGGGGTTCATTATACTCTAACGAAATGTACCCGATGCAACTATTGGAAAGTAATCGAAGCCGCGGGATAGATTTTGAATGCCTGTGTCTGTAACGTCATCAAGGTTTCTGTATTTTTGCTATTGGAGGATTCAACGGCAACAGAGGAAAAGAGTTTTAAAGCATCAAATGTGATCGACAACATTCGAATCCTTAGTAGATGCTCATCCTGCCGAGACAAAGAGGGAAATCTGATTTCCAACAGAATGGGCATATTGGAGCGATGGGTTGAGAAATTTGATGAGCTACTGAACAGCTAGAACATCAGGGAATTGGAGGTCCCGCCAACTGAAGACGACGGACAAATACTGCCACAACCAAGTATCGAAGAAACTGTCCGTGCAATTCATCGGCTTAGAAATCATAAGTCGCCAGGAGCCGATGGAATTACAGCCGAATTAGTTAAATATGGAGGCTGGATGGACCAAGTGGTCCATCAATTTGTGCTCAATGTATGGGACAGCGAATCAATGCCTGACGATTGGCAACGAGGCATTATCTGTCTCATACATAAAAAGGGAGATATCATACAGTGCAGCAATTATAGAGGTGTCACGTTGCTGAGTACCATCTATAAGATATTCTCCGCTATCTTGCTAGGCCGGATAGCCCCATACGCCCAGAACATCATTAGCACATACCAAAGAGGCTTCACTCCCGTCAAATCAGCAACAGATCAGATTTTCTCTGTGCGGCAAGCGATGGAAAAACTGATGGAATATGGACAACAGTTGCACCATCTATTCATCGACTTTAAAGCCGCCTATGATGGCATAGCCAGGGTAAAACTGTACACGTCCAAGAGAGAATTCGGTATCCCGATGAAATTAATAAGACTGACTAGGCTGACCCTGACCAATGTACGAGGCCAGATAAAAGGAGCAGGATCACTCTTAAGACCATTCGACATCAACAATGGTCTACGACAAGGGGATGCCCTATCATGCGTCCTCTTTAACCTGGCCCTGGAGAAAGTGGTCCGTGATGCTGAGGTAAATGCAAGAGGTACGATCCTCTTTAAGTCCACCCAACTACTGGCCTATGCTGACGATATCGACATCATGGGAAGAAACACCCGAGACGTACAAACTGCCTTCATCCAGATCGAGCAGGCGGCGATTGGCGCGAGATTTTGGGCTGGACATCAATGAAGGCAAGACAAAGTATATGGTAGCAACGTCAGCATCGAAAACCAACCAACCAACAACATCAAACCGCACTGGTGAAACGGGAAGAATAAAGATGGGAGACTACAACTTCGAGACCGTTGATAATTTCTCCTATCTAGGGTCGAAAATCACAACCGATAACAGCTACGATGATGAAATCCGCGCACGGTTGTTGTCAGCCTATTTCAGCTTACAAAAACTGTTCCGCTCGAAACGTCTGACCATAGGGTCAAAGCTCTTATTGTACAAGACAGTGTTCTTGCCAGTCCCCATTTATTTCTCGGAGACTTGGGTTCTTAGTAAGAAGAATTGCGAACTCTTGGGCTCGTTCGAGAGAAGAATCCTCCGAAGAATTTTTGGTCCCCTACATGAGGATGGACGATTCCGTAGCCTACATAACGACGAAATCTATGAGCGATACCATGACCGTCCGGTTGTGGATAAAATCGGCTCAATAGGTTACGGTGGGCTGATCACTTAATCCGTATGGATGAGGATGATCCAGCCCGGAACCTCTATAAGGGCAATATCTATGGTAGAAAAAGAAGACGAAGCAGACCCTGGCTCAGATGGAGCGATGGCGTAGGTCAGGACGCCAGACAGCTTTTAGGGATATCGAATTGGTGGACCTCGGTGCAAAACCGGTATGTCTGGGGTTCCCAGGCAGGCCTAGACCGGATACTGACTGTTGCGTCGTTGATGATGATGAGTAGACTTAGAAGTTGCCCTAAAAACTTCACGTTAATGTTACTTCGGTCTTAAAGTTTCAAAAGACAACAAAGAAAACGGTTTTAAGAACTTATATTATTGATTTAATATCTTAACAAATCGTCGAACATGTGTATGAACAGAGTTCACAACAAATAATCTTTCACCTAATTTCTTCTGATAGTCGTCATAGGAAATTTCACCAATACACTCCATTCCACACTTTTGAGCTATAGCTGCACTATAAGAACTGGTACAGTCCATAAAGATCACTTTATAGCCACGAACTCTAACAAGATCAATAGCTGCTTCACATAATTTAAATCCAATTGATCGACCGCGGTATTCAGGAACTGTTCCCAGAATCACTAAATCAACAGCTTCTTGAACATCATACATTCGAAACACATCAAATTCATCGTTCAGCTCTTTCAGGAGGCGCGAAATCTCAAATCCTGCACGATCCTCTTCGAGTATGAAGGATGTGTTAGATTCAGATGCAGTTCCTCGTTCGCACACTTTACATATGAGAAATCCAGCTAGTTTGCATTGATCCTCAGATTCGATGACTTCTGCAACCAAAGTGAGTCCAAAGTCTGGAGCATGTTCAAAATCGCTGGGTGTAGCTGGTTTATAATCCTTGAGATAAACATTCATTGGCTCGGTCTGGAGGAAGTGTTGAAGAAAAGATGAATTGATATCTTCCTGATCTTCATCTTTAGCTAGTCGAATTTGGAGCGTAGAACACATGATGAACTTCGAAGATACATAATCCAGACAAAACTACTTTTGTTTTTACTTTACACAAATGCTAGATCTTTGGATTTGCGCCTTATCTTTTGTTGATTACGACTAAAACCACATAATGGGATGGTCTGAGAATTTATGTGATGATAGGTCACCAGTTATCGTGTGCTTGGGCTTATCAAACTATTCACAACCGCAAATATTGTAGCTCAGATATAAGTGAAAATATAGTAGATATATAGCTATATAGTAGATGGCATGCAAATAAATGCAAAATAGATACGGCTGTAAGACTCAAGAAACTTGATTATACACTCATAGTAATACAGAAAATCATTTACATATAGTAACATTATATATTTGTATAATAACAGTGTTATAGGCTTGCTTGAGATACTATAGTCAAAAGGTACACTATAACCATTAAAAAGGGCACAATAGTTCTTTAAGGACGCAGTGCAATTTCCCCTTAAAAGAATAATGTGGCATACCACCTTACCAGTCCGTACATCTGAGGGTACTAATACCTCAGAGCCCATCCGTACACGGAGGGGCATGTTCCAGGGGGATTCATTGAGTCCCCTTTGGTTTTGTATGGCACTGAACCCCCTTTCATGGCTACTGAATGATGCTAGAGGGCATGGTTTTGCAATAAAGTATGGCCTACGTGCTAAGTGCGAACTGACACAGTTGATGTACTTAGATGACATCAAGCTGTATGCTGGTACTGACGACCATCTTAGAAGTCTGTTGCGAATAATAGACATGTTCAGCCGTGATATTCGGATGGAGTTTGGATTAGACAAGTGTCGAATCCAAGCCATCCGCAAAGGTCATCACGAGCCACATGCCGGACATAGCATTGGTGCCATCCACATCGAAGCTATGACCGAGACAGACTTCTACAAGTACCTAGGAATTCTGCAAGGAACCCATGCTCGAGTTGGTGATCTGAAAGAAGCTCTGCTGTCCGAATTCCTGCGACGTGTAAAGCTGGGAAGAATAAAGTAAGCGCGTTGAATGTATTCACCATCCCTTCACTGGCTTATGCATTCGGAATATTGCCGTGGACGAAGACCGATCTGGAAAACGTCCAGCGGCGGATACGGACAACTATGTCCAAATTCCGAATGCATCACCCAAAGTCTGCCGTGGAGCGGATGAACCTGCCTCGTGACATCGGAGGTAGAGGCGTGGTTGACGTGGCGGCACAACATCATCGCCAAGTCGACTCGCTGCGCGCTTATTTTTACAGCGAAGAGCAGGCAAGTCCCTTGCATGCGGCTGTTTGTAAGGCAGACTGTAGACTTGAAGGATCGATCTTTCAATCATTTGAATGGGGTGAAGTCGGACCAAGAGCAGATTGATTAATGGAAGTCGAAGGCAAAGCATTGTAAACACGTAAATTGTCTTTGGCAGCCATTTGTCGATTTGCATTTGTCGAACAGATGGCTGTGGGCTGGGTACCCTTTGCAGAGACGGAGGAATTCATGTGCACAATTCGGGACGGCGTTGTCATCACCCGAACTTATAACAAGCATATAATGAAAGAGTGGGTGGAGAACGACCAGTGCAGAATGTGTGGTTCGGCGTTAGAGACGTTAGACCATCTCATTTCTGGCTGTACTGTGATAGCACCGGTGCCATATAGCATCAGGTATAATGCTGTATGTAAGGTGATTCATCAAAACCTTCCATACAAGCTTGGGCTGATCACGGGAACATGTCGGTTTTACCGATATGAGCCGCAAGCAGTACTTGATAGTTCAGCTTATAGCATGTATTGGGACCGCCCAAGTTCTAACTGCTCGCTATATTCCACATATAAAGCCTGACGTACTGTTAGTTGGCAAGATAGGTCGCGCCGCGTATATTATTGATGTTGCTACCCCCATAATAGCAACATTGAATGGAAATACATGGAGAAGTAGGCGAACTATGAGCCACTGGCTCGGGAAATCAAAAAAATTTGGCATCTCGTGCGGGTGATTTTAGTTCTCATAATATTGTGAACTACAGGTATTGTACCTAAATCCCTCAAGGCTTCCCTTGATGTCCTGGGACTCTCACACAGTCTGGTTCAAATCATGCAGAAATATACCATTCTGCATACGTGCTAGATGTTGCGGTGTCCGGTATGCCCAAAGCAAAAGGTTCGTGGACCAAAAAAGTGAGAGTAAGTTGCACTGCATGGGGTTTTTTGTAGAGCGCAAATATCAATGCGCCGTTTCCTAAGGTCTCTTGCGAGCTCCTCGGTCTTTCCAGTGAGGGTGCTAATATTTAGGTTGCAAACACCTATTTGTTTTGCTCGGACTAATTTACATAAGCCCGCCATCCGAGTTTAGTTCGCCGCGGCCGTAACGAAGATGGGATGCAGTTGGTCTGTCAGTTTTGACTGTTCAGGCGGTGGTGATTGACCAAAAATTGATTCGGCCGGATATGTTTGTCTATGCTGCGAGCGTGAAATTCTACGTTTGTTTATATCTCAAATTTACATCTCAGCGCCTTCCACGTGCAGAGTTAAACTAATGATGCCGCTTTGCTTACCGGAACGTGGATGGTGCTTTCAGTTCAATTAGCGGCGGGGTGCACTGCGGGCTCTTTCAGCGTAACTGATAAGCCGAACTGAAAGTGGATGACGGGCTTTACGTCCGGACGCCGCCCATTTGTCAAGAACCTGTGCCCATTTCTCAACAGGGCCGAGGCCCACACTGCGGCGTCGACTGAGGTAGACGCATTTCTGTAAGGCTTACGATCTCTCAACACCATCATTTTGTTTTTTACGACATTGGATGCGTTTTTTTTTTATCAGCCTGTCGCGGGACCTGTCACCAAGAGAGAGTAGGTGGGGTTAAGCACAGTGGAATAACTCCAACTATACTTTATTTATCTCCTTCCCTGATCTCAGCATTTTATTTTTGTTTTACTGACGGGGGACTCATCTGAAGCGGCTTTGGGTCGCGAAACCTTACCAGGGGAATACTGGTATCGTGGCAACCGGGATAGTCCCTGAACTTATATGTCTCAGGAGAATAACTGGTTCGTGTGCGTTCTCCTCGGTTATAGCACATGCAAGAGGGGAGGGAGATCGATTCTAAAATTGTTCTTTACGAAATATAGTCAGTCTCGATTAGTAGCTGGCCTGAATGTGAATGTGAATTGACCCTAAGAGTTGCTTAATGTCAATCTCGATCGCTGAGACATCTTTGAGGCAGTTTTACTGAAGTATTCCATCGCCACAAACTTACGGACCTCTCGCTTGCTAAGCTCGGGATGAAGGATTAGGAATTTTGAATACTTCAGTTCCTCACACACGATGCATAGCAATTTCATGTGTCTAAACCTCACCTTAGGACTCGCGTCAAACTAACTCAGGGAATTAATTAATGTAAGAAAATCCATAAAAATTGTCGAAAATGGACGGAAATTTATAGTCTTGAATAAAAGAAAAATAACGGTCTTCACGATATAGTGCTAAGGTCAAAAAGATGGGTCTGTGGACCAAAGAAAGTGGACGCAAGTTGTTTCCCCTGTGAGCTGGGGCTTAAAAGCACAATCAAGGTGATCCCTGCTTTTCGACGACTAAGATGGAAGGACATTTTGTAGGTTAGCCACCTGCAAATTTCCAAACCTTACTGCGACCGAAATATTAACAACGCCTCGAATAGTAGCTGACTTCAAAGCTGAGAAGTTTGTCTATCCAAAGCGGACTAAGATTGATTTCTTGAGTTTGCGCACACCCATTGACAACAGTACCGAAGGTCCCCAGAATGCTCACTTTCTCTAACTCGACCACGAATTGCAATGATATAAGTTATACATTCTCGGCATAAGCGAAATAATATAGTGGGTCTCTGAAGAGTACTCTTCTCCCTCTTCTGGCGATGTGATTTTTTACACTGGAAAGCCAAGTGGTAGCAGACGCGAATTCGGTGTCGGGTTGTTTCTGATGGTTACTGCAATACAGCATATAGTATCTGATCTTCCACAACAGTGGGCGCAGTACAAAATCCTGTGGGCTTAAACAAAGTAAGATGGTGGAATTTTAATGAGTACTTCTTTCCGTCGTGCGACAATGCGCTTTTGTATTCTGAAAAGGGACGACAGATGACGAAGAGGCAAATAGGGTAGCAATTTTGTTGGCGGAGTCAACACCAAACGGCACACGAAGAACTTCCAAGTAGTTGTACCGGGAAACGCTGTATTCACATCAACTTGAGCGCGGCGATTATTCTTGAGTTTACCAGGGACCCATTTAAAGTGGCTTTGGTATCATGTCTTAGGAGAATTCCTGGGGGATGTGATCTCGGCACAATTATTTGCGATTGGTCTCTTCTGGAAGCTTAATAGTTGTGACCAAATTATCGCCGGAGCTCCTTGTGAGCTCAATCCTGGGGTTCCCCTGTACAACACGACGTTGTATTCCTTAGTTCCGATAGATGCATGAGTTATACTTCGCATTCACTGGTATAGATGCTGGCCAAAGGGGATTTGTTACAACACTGATCAGCGAAAGAGAAGATACCGCAGAACGCAATGATTTCAGAAATGTATAGCGCATCACGAAAGAGCTTGCGGGGCGACTCCTGAAGAGCTGAAGAAGTGAGAAGAACACTTCACTATGGGTCTTAATCGTATCACATCTAGTGAAGTCCGACTTTTTGTAAACGAAAAGAACAGTCACCGTAACTTGCGGACATTCTTCCAAGCAGAAAAGAAATCATCTCACCAAGTAATGTATCCACACGAAGTAATGGCACTGGCTTGACGATTTTCCCGCAGAGTTATTCATCGCAGCACCTGATTTACTACAGATCTGCTAATTCCACTCGTACGGAAATCCGACGAAAAAGGGGATGATCGTTAAAATTCCAAAGAAGGGCATCCGTTCTGAATATGACAATGGGTGGGATATCTACGCGCTCCCTCCCGTCGCAAAAATTATGGTTAAAATAATCATGAAACGCATGAAAGAAAATCTCGAAAGCTTGATAAATAGAGAGAAGGCTTGTTTCCGCTCCGGATCCTTCTTTTGAACAGTGTGCGGTGTTTAGATCTTCCCTTCATCCGTCTTCATCGATTTCGAGAAAACTTTCGACAGAATGAACACAGAATGCATCTTGAGTGTTTTATGTAGAAAGGGTATCCCAGAGAAACTAACAGCTATCCTCAAAGCGACAAATGATGGAAATTAGCAGGAGCCAACATTTCAGAGCGTCCACGCCATATAGAAACGCAACAAATAATCATCTTGAGGAATAAATCTAGAGTGAAAATTGACATATCCTCAATTTTGTCTTTTCAGCGTGTTGATTCCATGCATAGACGCAATTCAATATCATTGGTTACTGCTCAGGGGAAACAACGAGCTTCCACAAAACATAGTCCCACAACCCTTTTTATTTCTTTCTTTTAGAGTTATATTTCAAACCAAATATCATTCCCGTATGTACCATTAACCATGTTGAATTAGAGAGTCTCTTAAGCGGTCCTTAGACAATCAATATACAGTGTGTCGGGCTCACGATGGTAGAAATTGTAATGATAGGTACTACCACTTGTTTGAGGAAAATTGGTTCATGGAATGGGCACTATATCTTTTAACATTGCAGAGTTATAGCGTTTTTCGCGAATGTTGTCAAAAAGCTTGACTGTCCTAACAAAATCTCAATTTTCCACTCCTTATTTCTTAACTTTTTTTTATAAATAAATATTTTTTTCAATTACATTTTTTCAATTCATTAATTATTCGAAGATATAACTGTTCAAATTTTAAAGAAATCTTAAAATCGATTTTTCATCTAAATTTTAAAACCTACAAAGTTGAAAAAAAGTTATCTCATCATGTTAGCTTTCAAATGAGGTGTAAAAATCATGGCCGAATATTGTCCATTAAATGGAAGAAAACGTGGTTTTGATGTTGAGCGAATTGACTTCGATTAGATAGTTTTAAATACGAACAATGAGAAATGAATGTGTCAAAACACTAAACTACCATATTTAAGTGAATTTGCTCCGCATCAAAACCATGCTTTCTGCCATTTAATAATATTCCTAAATTTTCAATAATTAAGTCCATAAAGAAAGACTAACAGTTTCGTCCAGGGCAAAGGTAATTCATCAAACGCTGCCTTATCCTTTACTCTGGGAGCAGCATGACCGAAAGTGGCAACAGTTGGAAAACGCTCCTTAATATAATCATCACGCTGCTGCCTTGTTTCGGGTGACTATTTTGGCAGTTTGATAAATACCCAAATATCGATGCGCTGGCATGCAGATTTTTTTTTAAATTGGTTTTTATTTTCGCATCCATATTCCTCTCCACGAATGCAACCTTTCTCACACCGTCCGAGCCATAACTGAGGTAGCTTGAGAAATTAATGTTACTTTCACTTTATTCCTCAATTGTGTTTACCAACAATAACTTTAATACGTCACATCCGGTAGAGTAATAACATATTTTTTTCTACATTTGGCTGCACTACATTGACAAGTTAGAAAGAGACAAGCAGCTGTAGCGATCTTTTGCGCGCTGACACGAATGTCATTTTCTTGCAATGACATCAAGGGACGAACACTCGCTCGGGAATAGTGTCAAAGGGTGCTGTATGTCCGCTGGCCGTGGCTCTGGTGTTTTTAAATAAAGAGCGAAAATCCCCCGTAAAGTGATGATGAACGATGTTGACCAACTGAATCTCAAGCAGCGGCCGATTGGCAACACATGCCGCACTTGTGGAACGACGGCAGAAAGTGATGCTGAATTTACGCATCTTTTCACATCGGCCTCGGCAGTTTCCAAAGAAATTGTCCACCTTTTGCATTCTCTTGAATTCAAAGTGAGTATGCGGTTCAGTACCAAACGGGTGCATGTGATGTTGTTAATCAATTCAATAGGGTTTCGCATATTCCTCCAGTTTACATTACCGAATTTTATAAGTGAATTGTTCGATTGATTTTAAGATTATTAAGTCAGCCAGCAATGCTGACCACATTGTCTCCTAGTGTACCGTTACGGTCTTGAATGAAGTGCTCTAACACACTTCAAGGCACTGATCCAATATGGATTGTTGCGCCAACGATTATTATTATTAAGTCCGCCATAAAAGCCAGGCTACTTTCGACTGGTGGAATTGTAATAATTAATAGAACAGAAACAGTATTAATTAAATTTGAATTAGGAACTGAAACAAAATTTGAGAAGTTTGTCGCCATGAGCGACGGAAACAGTACATTACCAACGGAAACATAATTCAAAACTAATGACGACAGAATCCCAAAGCATTTGAAGATCCGAACCATTTGCAAGTCATGTTTCGATTAACAACATAATGATAACTGCACTACACTTAACTTATTATCAGTCCAGCCAGACTGGCACATTTTATTTGATCCATCAGTCATTGCCATAAAAATACCTTAGACATTCACTTTGCCATAATTTTGTCATTCTGACTGACGCCAGACTGATGAAATACTGATCGTGTAAGGTTAGCCTTACATCATTAGTATTTCATCAGTCTACCATAAGTAAATTCATTAAAAATGGCCTGGTAAAGAACTGAAGGACTGATGTGTTTAGTAGAAACAAGATGACCTCACGGCTATGACCTTTGGCTATGGAAAACAGACAATAGCTGGTCTTTGGAATATGCAGACACACCTTGATAATGGTAGCGAGGATCCTCCGAATGCTCGTTTTCTCCAAGTTGAATATTTTGGGCCTAAGGGAAGTAAGATGGTGTGATTCTGGAGAGTACTCCTCTCCCTCATACGATAATGTGCTTTGTATTATGCTATGAAAACCGAGAGCCGATGCGAATTTGATATAGCTACCGTAATATGCGCTCTCTTGATCTCGGAGCCGGTTTTCAACAGGATTCTGACTTGCAAGATTCTCATCCAGGTTAAGGAGCATCACAATTGTAAAGTGCTGTGTGTCAACGGAGACTTCCGATGTAGTGGAGGAGGATCCTTTTTACGAGCAATTATACGGAGTTCCGTGGGGACTTCCTAAAAGGCGACATTGTGTTCGTGATGGGTGATCTGAATGCTAAGGTGGGCTCTAAAAACACCTTGCTCGGAGATGTGATGGGGAAACACGGTCTTGGCGGCCATAATGATAATGGTGGGAGCTTTGTGGATTTCTGCAATTTTCACCACCTTGTTATTGGTGGCACATTGTTCGAGCACAGAACCTGCCATAAGGTCAGTTGGATTTTAATTAATCGACACCGCACGAGCAATCAGATTAACCATGTGGTGATCAGCAGTAGATTTAGAAGTTGTCTTGTAACGAGAAAGGCATTGACGTTGGCCTCGAAAGGGATCACTATCTAATGGTTGCTTACGTTTGCATGTGGTCGCAAATCTTTCGACGGTCTTGTGACGGACGTCAACGGTTGACTTCTCGTCCAGGATGGCGAGCAACTAAAGAGATGGAAAAAGAAAACTTGAACACGGTTCTTAGCAGTATCACATCCGCGGTTCCTCTTCTTGCAGCTGAAATGGTTAGTCGTAGCATGCGGATAAGGACTGGTTCTCCATGCAGAAAAGAAATCATTCATTCAACCGGAGTAAACCCGCTGGGTTTGACGGTTTCCCAGCAAAGTTGTTTGTAGCTGCAGCCGCAGTTACCCCCAGATCTCCTACTTCCATTCGTACGAACATTTTCGGAATCCGAGACCTTTCCCAAAGAGAGGAAGAAGGGAATGCTCGATAAGATTCCAAAGAACTCCACACTCATTTTCATTGTGAATTGGAGGGGTAGATGCGTGCTCCCTCCGTCGCAAAGATAATTGTTAAAATAATCATGAAGCGCATCAAAGAACATCTCGAAAGCTTGATCGATAGAGAGGAGCCTTGTTTCCGCTCCGAATTCTCCTCAATGACCACATCAATACCCGTGTGCGAAGTTTAGATCTTCGCTTCATCTGCTCTTCATCGATTTCGAGAAGACGATCAACAGCGTGAACAGGGAGTGTATTTGGTGAGCTCTACGCAGGATGGGTATTCTGGAGAAACTAATAACTATTATAAGAGCGAATGCTATGATGGTACAAAATGTGGCGTGATGTACCGTGGTAAAATCTCGGAGGATTTTGAGGTCTAAAACGGGATCCATTAGAGCTTCATCTTGTCAGCGATACTATTTCTTCTTGTTATCGGCGACGTTGTTCGTCTGCCTTGTCGGAGAACGTGGAAGACATCAATGGACTGTGACATCTTTCCTCAAGCACCTCGCCTACCTTGATGATATCTGCTTGCTCTCTCACCGGGTCATGGACATTGGGCAAATGATTCTGGATTTGTAAAGAGAAACAAGTAGAGTTAGACTGAAGATAAACACCAACTAAGCCAATGTTCTCTGTCTGATGAGTCATCGCATCTGCTATCTGCATTAATGGGAAGAGCATTGAAGGCGTCGATGAATTTGTATATCTAGAAAACCTGGTTTCTGCCGATAATGACACCAAACTGGATGATGTCCGACGCATTAACAATGTCTAACATTTCGGAATGTAGTTATCTCATCAAAAAAAGTGACAATAACCAGGCCGAAAACTATCGACTTTTATCCATCCTTTTCTGGTTCTCCAAAATTTTTGAAAGATACGTAAAAGACTGCATTTCGTCTGGTTTCAATTACCTCATTATAAAAGGCCAATATGGGTTTCAATCCGGTCGCGCTATTGTGACCAATTTGTTGGAATTCACCAACTTTGTTGCGAAGTCAGTAAATACAAGAAACGACGTCCATATATACTGACATCTTTAAAGCTTTTGATTCCATTGACCACTCCTTGCTTCTCACCAAACTGAGATGGTATGGATTTCCGACAAGTGTTCTTTCCTGGTTAAGATCTTATTTAAATGGTAGAGTAAATTGTGTTTTCTTCAATGGTTGTTCTTCATCATCGAGTGTACCCCAAGGGTCCATTTCTGTTTTCAATTGTGTGTGATCTGTGAATGATCTTCCTTCCTTGTTCGGTTTGCCTACTGATCAGTGTAGCCTTCAGTCAAATCTTGACACAATATCTCAGTGGTGCGTTCTTAACAAGTTGCTACTTAATGTGATGAAATGCTACTCTTTATGCTATTTACTAAAAACTTGTGCCCGGACATCCGTTTATTATCTTGATGGCCAACCGTGATTGCCTCTTACAAGGATCTAGGTGTGACCTTTGACAGCAAACTCCGATTTAATTTGTCAATGTACTAAGCCGTGCTTCCAAAATGTCCGGCTTTCCCTTTATAAATCCTTCGTCCGTAATATTCTTGAATATATTTCGGTGGTGTGGTCCCCTAACCATTCCCTGGTATTTTGTCGCTTTTTTTTGTTGGTTTAGTTTTATTCTCCATGGAAAATTTACCATCGCATCGTGTGCAAGGGAGCGTGCCGCAAGAGTCAGGAACGGGTGTACCCTCGGGAACGCAGCCCTTACCCCAGTTCCCTGAGGTCTGACCTCCGCTAACTGATCCCGGAATTCACGGACGAATCAGCGCACGCTCGTTCAATGCACACTATCCGACCAGGGTTCCGAAAGGGCTGACTCCTGATACACGTCACACGTCAACTACCATCTTGGCAGAGCTAGGGTCACATCACTCCATCGACGTCTGTAGAGAGCTGTCGACTCGACGGCTGTGGGGACTTCCAGTGTGTCTCGACATGTACCGGTCATTCGCGGTTCGCTTTTCACCGAGATGTTTCTCAAGGCCTACCTAGGACGTTCTGTATTGTATACTGCCAGCTAGGTGGCCAACTATTTACTCGGGCACTTCGGGGACGTTACATCCCGTATGGTAAGCAACCAGTTAAAAGTCACTGACGACCCCTGAGGAGCTTGATTTTCAAACCACCAACGCGGCCTCTTTTGGGTATCTGATGCAGAGTAATGCGCAATTGTGATGCCTCTTAACCTATACCAGAATCTGGCAATTAAGATCCTGCCAGAAACCGGCTCTGAGCTTATAGGAGCGCCTTTTGCAAGAGATGTTAGCAATAATCTGATATCAGATTTGCGTCTGCTCGGACTTAGCTTTCTAGAGTACAAAAGTGCAGTGTCATAGAAGGGAAGGGAGTCATCCCTCGAGGTCAGCCATCTCAATTTGTTTAGGTCCAAAATGTTTGGGACTCATGATAGCGTTGTCAAGCGTGCACACATCCCAGAAACTATTAGGTTGTTGCAAATGAAATGTCGGATTTTTCAATGAAGTGAAGTTTGTTATGATTTTAATGTTTAAAACTGCCGCAAGGTGACTCTGGTGGTATGGGATAATTGAGTATAAATAGTCGTTCGTTCGATCAAGGAGTCATTTCAGTTTCGATCGTCATTGAAGTTCCAAGTAAAACTCAAAGAAAAAAGGATGGAAGGGAGTCAAAAACGTCTACTTTTTCTATATGAATTTAAACTTGGTCACAACGCAGCGGAGGCAACCAGAAACATTTGCAGAGCATTTGGAGCTGACGCAGCAAACGAACGAACGACACAGCGGTGGTTCGAAAAATTCCGATCAGGCGACATGACCCTCCAAAGTGAACCTCGTGGACACCCAGGACCATCGATCGACAACGACGAGTTGCGTTTGATAGTGGAATCTGATCCCCGATCATCGATTCGTGACATTGCAGAGAAAATAGGCGTACACTATTCGACAGTATCTCGGCACTTACAACAGCTTGGAAAGGTGAAGAAGCTTGATAAGTGGGTTCCGCATGAACTCAACGAGCAAAACATGGCGCTGCGAATGGAAATATCCAGTTCTCTACTCAACCGCAACAGGAACAATCCCTTTTTGCGCAGAATAGTGACATGCGATGAAAAGTGGATATTGTACGACAACCGTGCAGATCAGCGCAATGGCTAGATGCCGATCAGCCTCCACAACACATGCCAAAACCGAGCCTTCACCCGAACAAGGTAATGGTAACTGTTTGGTGGTCTGCATCTGGAATTATTCATTATTCGTTTTTGGAGCGTGGTGAAACAATTAATGCAGAGAAATATTGTGCCCAACTTGATGAAATGCACGAGAAATTACGTGTTCAGCGGCCTAGATTGGTCAACAGAGATGGAGTGATACTGCTCCATGATAACGCCCGACCTCATGTTTCCAGAATGACGGTCCAAAAATTAAATGAATTACGATATGAGACTCTTCCTCATCCACCATATTCACCCGACCTCTCGCCAACCGACTACCACTTTTTTAAGCATTTGGATCAATTTTTGGCGGGGAAACAATTCAGCAATGAAGTAGCTGTCAAAAGTGCCTTTGAAGAATTTCTTAGCTCTAGAAACCCAGACTTTTACGAAACTGGAATAAATGCCCTTGCATCTCGTTGGGAGAAGTGCATTGAAGCTGCTGGTTCTTATTTTGACTAATAAAATTAATTTTCATAAAAGTTATAGTTTTTTGAAATTTTACTCAAATATCCGACATTTCATTTGCAACAACCTAATAATTATAAATCATTTTTGATAGCGAAAAATTGTAGCCGTGAGATCAGTCCTTATCCGAGAGGTTGTGAACGTTTGAGATTTTAAGGTTGGCAGCCCTCGAATTTCTATCTCTCTGCCTTTTACGAAAAGAGACAAATATTTTTTGTGTATTTACAAACTCCAACTATGGTGATGGTGCCCACCGCTTATAAATATTAGTTTTTGCTGTGTGTTTCGACCCCAATTCATAAGAATTACAACCCTGGCTCTTCCCATCATTTCTATAATTCCCGTCTTACTTTATTACTTTATTAACCGACTCTCTTGTTCTATTTTTTTCAGTTCAACGAAAATGATGGGCTCCCGAAAAAGATGTGCAAGAACTGTCTCAAAACATTTGCAGCTTTTAGTGAATTTCGTAAACATTGTGAGAAAGTTCAGGAGCGTCTATTGGCAGTTTTTAGTTTGCAATCCGCAGATGCAGCTACATTGAACTTCGCTGAAGTACCAAAAGCGGAATTTAAGCAAGAGGAAGATCTGGTTATAATAGAGGATTTACACGATGACTTCCTTTTATCCGATAGTGATAATGAAAACAATGACTGTGAGGTATAATATTAAGAACATTAAAGTTGTTTTTAGGTAAATTAGAATAACTTGTCATAGCTACTTGGAAAACCTTCACGTTAGGCTTATTCCTGCCGTGTTCGTCATTGCTATTTTGCCGACTCCGATTCCTTGGTAGAGAAATTAAAATGATGAAAACTGGTGAATTAGGAAGCACATTACCTACCAGGGTAAAAAAGTAGTAGAAAGTATAACTTTAATAGAATATTGGAAACTCTCTCAAATACGTACCGCGGATGTAATATCTGATCGTTTCCTTAATGCTTCATTCTAGAAATATGAAAAGCATTTTTTTATTTAGGAAATGAGAGAGCCTAAGTCTATTCACTTTACGTCGGATCAGATCAAATGGAGAGTCATCCAATGACTTCTCTTTTGGACGTAGCGCCCACATACCTATAAATTTTTTTTCGTTTCCTTCACTTGTTATGGAATATTACCTTTAAAGTCAACAATTCCCTCATTAAATTCTTTTTTTTTCTTTTTTTAGAATAAAACCCAAAGCAAGACAACATTAGACTCTGATAATTTACCTAAGGATGAAATGGTACCGAAGGGAAGTGATTGGAAGTGTGAATACGTCCTAAATTCGGATTCTGATACGGACGATGGGGAGATGGAGGAAACAGAGAAGGGAGATGTGCGACCTGGTGTATCTAAGCTCGAGAGCTCAACTCGAAACCAGAAACAGGAAAAGTCCAATAAAGTACACATTAAAGGTTTGGTATGGATGAAACACAATCAATTTTTAATCATTTAGTTCTAAGGATCATTCCAGAAGATAATTTTGATATTTGGAAAAATTGATTCTTCTTTTAGCTGTTGTTATTGGATCTAAAGGTCTGCACTCTCATTTCCTGACATTGCTAACCAATTGTTTAATTTATCGCTGGCATCTGGCATTTGTGGAAACCTTTTCAACCGCCCTCTTTTTTTTCTAAGATTTATGGTGCTGAGATGGGAATGGTGGTTAGACTCTGGACAGCAGCTAAGTGCTGATATAACACTCTGTCTATACTTGTACGATCTATGATCGAATTGCAAGTTTTGCAGCTTATTATCTGTAGTTTCACAGGACGTTTCATGTTTTTTTTTCAGTATATATGCCTCCTGTTTGCTCCATTGCGGAGTATCTCCTCTTCGTTTTGCTATATCTTTTTCCTATTCAATTTTCAACGTGACTGTGCTTATTATCATCATATTCGGTGCTCTGCATATGCTCTCTGCAGCGGAATAGTAGAAAGATAAACACAAAAGTCCGTGGTGAATTGGGATTCAAACACCAGCATAATCCCATTTTTTTCGACCAAAAATTCCATGACCTTTCGGTCTTGGCTTGATAGCAATAGGTCTCGTCCCCAGCAATGATACGGTTGATAAATGTTGGGTCAAACTCACATTTCTAGTTTTAAAATTGCGAAAAATCGAAGCCACCAGACTGATGTAGCCAACAAGGCGTCTTTTTCATAAATGCACAGCTATAACGGCAAAATTAGGAAAGAATGCCGATAGCAGATATTACAACCTGACAAGTAAAACAAGTCGGGAAACCGGAAGCTGGACGCTTCAGGTACGAAAGGTTTTGTGTATTTCTTAGTACGTAGCACGTAATATATGCATATGTCCACTTTCGGGTGATATTGACATTGATAGTCTTCAATTTTCAAAGAAGCAATAACTTCGAGGTATTATAAATTTGTTAGTAATAGTGCGATTTCCATGGTATGATCATGCTCTACATTATAGCCTATATCACTGCAGAATTTCGTGCCGCTAGGATGAATTTAAGGGAGGTTTCCAGCCAATTACAAAAAATTATAGTAATATTATTAACTTTCTTTGAACAGATATCGGTATGAAAGGTATTTCGGAACCAAGGCACCATATACTGGCAGCCTCCTGATTTTTTTCAGATTTTTCGGTTTGGTAGTTTCTGAGAATGGCCCCCTTAAAGAAATGATTACTTTCAACCCCCGCACTCCCCACGTTTGCAAGAAATGCCAAAATTAAGACCGGCTTCGAAAAGTACTAATCCAGGCCTTTAATTTGATACCCCACATGACTATATTTGATGAAAAAAAATTTTACACTCCCCTTTTGCATGAATGGGGACCCCCCCCCCCTTAAATTCAACGTAAAAGGATGTAACTCACTGTATGTGTGAGCGTTCACGGTTCCCATCTTTCCACCAAATTTGGTGTCAATCGCTATAACCGTCTCCGAGAAAAATGCGTGTGACGGACAGACAGACAGACGGTAAACCGATTTTAATAAGGTTTGGTGTTTACAGGGGAGGAGGAAGGAACGTAAATTGGATCAGTAGATACTTTTTCTTCTTGTTATCGGTGACGCCTTGGTTTTATTGGACCATGTCATCTTTGATTTTTGTTTTTTTTCGTCTTATTGTTTGTCTCCACTGCTGTAAGCTTATCACTTACACAGTATTAAGTGTGATCATAGCAAAACTGAAGCGTAGTTTTCTTGAAAATAAAATATGTGTGAGAATCGGTAACAGCTAATGGACTGCGTGGATATCCTATCCTCCTTCGATTGCGCTGTAACACCTCTTTACTCTATACCGACACATATAAATTGGCTGATTGGCTGTTTTTTTTTAATGAGGAGGTAAGCAGAGTCATAGTGAAGGTAAATACCAACAAAAGCAACATCCAAGAGAATTCCAAATGATGAGCTTTGACGGAATACGAGCTAGATTAGGCCCGGCGGGTTGTGCTACTCCAACATGTCGTATAAACTGGAAAAAGAGTGCAAGCTTTTCGGAAAGTCCATCTGTCTCATGTCTCATTTTGCCAATAGAGCTACTATTTATCTAGTCTACGTTACCGTTCGTCATGAGAAACTACCTCCTTAGCAAGAAGGGTAATCACTCTCACGGCCAGATTAGAGACGGTGCGGTACGCAGACGCCACCCGCAAAGCTCCCCGTCTCTGTACTTGCGCAAGTCGCTTACGATATACTTCCTTGTCAAGAGTGTTAACGCATACCTTTGCGCCGTAGAGCAGATCAGAATTCATCAGGGGACGTTGCTTGCTAACCGTGAGACCCCCAATGTTTGGTCAGTCTAAGATATTTAACCGTTGGTTTTGATATGATTATCGACTCGCCGATAGATACGGAAGGCAGGGTTAGGATACTCTTTTTGTCAAGATGACTACTTCGGTTTTTTCCAGTTGAAATCTTGAGCAGTCATCCATCCGCTTACTCGTCGCATCAATATGCCAAGTCTGGTTTGCGCCTGTTCGACAGTGCGTCCTGCAACAAGCGTCGCGACATCATCAGCATAACCGACCAGGTGCGACTCTTCTGTCATGTCGAGCCTCAGCAGGCTATCATAATATGCGTTTCAAAGAACCGGCCCTAGGATGGCTCCTTTCGCTACCCACGACGTGACTTCCACTCTCGAATGATCCTCTTTCGTTTTATAGAGCAGGGAGCGGTTTCTCAGATAGTCCCTCAATATCCGTAAAAAATAATTCGGCACGGGGAAAGTATTATCTAGTATGCTTAGAATGCCTTTCCATTTTAAGGAATTAAAGGCATTTCTATCGTCACGTTACGAAGAACACCACCTATCGAGCTCGATAGCTTCCTCTCGATGAACGGGATCCATGACTTACATGACAGCTTCAACTGTGGATCTCCCTGTTCCAAAGCCAAACTGCCGTGGGGATAAGTCTCCAGAAGCACGTATTACCTCAGCGAGTCTAATCTTGTTGAGCTTTTCGAGCACTTTCCCAACAGTATCAAAGATACGAAGTAGTTGGTATGGAGACGGCGGCAGCTCAGGATGCCCTTCCCTTTGCTGATCAGCGCAAGCTACCTTCCAAGTAGAATGGAAAATGCTCTCGTTTAGGCAAGCGTTGAATTTGCCGAGTAGTAAGGTCTGGCCAATATTGGAGCACCAGTGTGTATATCTCTGCCGAGATACCATCGGATCCTTTTCGTTTTTTTTTTCACAGAGAGGACTGCCTCTTCCAACTCTTTTATAGAGAAAAGTGTTCTTGGCATCGTCCGCGCTGGTGTCACCTTCCCATATGGGATGTACAAGGAATAGTGCCCCTACAATGCAATTCATATGCTTGGCCTTAAGTGAATAGGGTTTCCGGAGATCCCCAATTTTTTGGATTACTAGTTTGTAACCGAGTTCCTACGGGTCCCCATTTACCTCGTCAACTAGGGTCTGCCAGCAGTAAGCTTTGCTTTTGTTCATTGCGTTTTGGCTCATCTGGACTCTATCATTGTGGTACATGCTCCCTCATGGTCGTTTAAACCTTGTGCCAAGCGGCGGAGTTTGTCATATTCCTTCCGGAGCTCTGCAATTTCTGCTGTCCACTAATCCATAGAAGGCTTGCCCTTCTGGGTATGGAAGCACCACAGGCCGCTGTTATCAGGTTTATAACTGAATTTACGGCATTGTCAGCTACAACGCCGCTACTCCCAGTAGTGCCCTCTAGCACGCCCCACCTGCTACAAGGGTTTCGAGAGGTTGTGCCAACTAATTCGGAGGCGTTGTATTGATGGTCGCTTGCCGAGAAGTCTTCCAGAACTCGCCACCCATTCACCAGCGACACCAGTGATTTTTATGTGAAGGTTACATCTGGAATGCTTCCTCCGCAGCCTACGAGTCATGTTCTCGCCGCCATTTCGAGAATTTGTTTCCCTCTGGAGTCTGGATTACGTCCCATTCAAATTCCCTGGCATTGAAGTCACCCTCGACCAGGATCCGCTTTTCTGTGCCCAAGATAGCACCCTCCAGAGCATCAAACCTGCGTCGAAGTTCGGCATCGTCTCATTCGATATTAGGTAAACATTGAAAAACGTTACCCCTAAGCACCGAATCCAGATAAAGCCGTCCCCCAGGCCTTGGGCAAGAACCCTAAATGGTAACGGTACCTAACATGTCGGGGTACCACGAAGCTGGATGCTTATTTCGGCACTGTTCACTGATAGGCACTAGATCAGCTTTAATCTCCGTAGTAAATTGCTGTAGCAAATTGTGGGCGGTTTCAGTCTGGTGCATATTGATCTGTAGGGTGGGGATCATGTTAGCCGCGTCCTAGTTTTTCCATTTCTGCCCTCAAAACTGAACGTTCCGAGCCGGCAGTGTGCGCAAAATTTTCATCAGACGTGCCGCGATCCCTGCATAGAACGCAACTCGCCTTTTGGTTACAGGTTTTGCTTTGTGGTCTACCTGGCTCTATCCGTGGCACGTTGCCCTCCTGCCAGGTCCCCGGTAGGTTGCAAACGTGTGTCCATAATCTAAACAACTGTAACATTTGGTATGCTCCTACTGCTACTCAACCAATTCTGATTTTCCCGCTGTTAAGAAATTTCCTCGCGTATTGTTTGGCAACTTCCATCCCAGCAAGTTTTTAGCTTCGCTAGTTCGCGAAGGTAATACCATTCCAGGCATTGGCTACCTCCGGACATTCGCATTTAATGGCATTCTTTTTTGTGAGGCAGTCAATATCTCGGATTTCCAGAGAGTACGTGGGTTCTAGACTAGAAACCAAAGCCATCTCTCCCAGAGTCCCTTTATCTGTTATCCTCGGGACTTCGACTAAGGCTTCATCACCCTTCGTTTTTCGAAAGGAAGACACTTCCGCTCTTCAGGCTTGGTTCTATAACGAATTTCGCTGAATACTTCCGCAAAAGTCTTGCCTTCCGTCGGCGTAATAAGTAGATCTGATCGTCTAGTCCTCCTTCGTATCCGCATCTTTTCTTCTGTTGCTCCACCTTTCGTGTCCGCCTTAATTTTAGGCAGAGGTTTTTCTGACGACACGTCGTGTTGTCTTCTTTTATCCCTCTTAACCTTCTTTTTTGGAGCCCTGAAGAGTACCTGAGTAAAGTCTTCTTCAGATGGCCCTTTCTCCTTTCATGTTTTCCCCAGTTCGCTCTGTAACGGGCCATCTGCGAAATCATGTTTCCCTCTTTGTCTGGGCAGAATGAGCATTGCGGTGTATAAGGCTTCATCTTGCTGGCTTGCTAAAACTTCCGCCCCTGATGCGGCTGCTAACTATACTTCTCGAGCTCACAGATTTGTTGGTTATCCCAGGCTTTCTTTTTCTGTCTGTGAATTCGCTTCTTTATTCGACGAAGTTCATGCGTGCCCGCGTTCTTTGAGATTGTAGCATTGACATGCAGCATTCTTCCGTTCCGTTGTTAGCTTACATTCATCGACGGAGCCAAGTACGTTTGTGGCCATATTAATGCATATATCTCCGCCTGAAAAACAGACGCTCTGCAACGGGCTATCTGCGATCTTTTTGGCGCTTGCGGTGCTTTCAGCGGGGGACGCAATTGCTTCTGCTTTTAGCGCATCTTCTGTTGCTCTCTATATCCGCCTGTAGTATGAAATTCGATCCAGGAACTCATTCAGATTCATTAGCTCGTTTTTCACACCTTTGCTGATGTTTTTCTGGAGGAACGTCGCAGACCACATGCGCTTCACAACTGCTGCACATTTCTTGATAAGCCTTTCCTCTTCGACTTTCACAAGAACAGTTGCTTACACTTCCACTCGGCTTATATTCGACGCCATCTGGTCAGTTTCAGCAGTTTTCACGGTGCTTCTTTCCGCAACAACAGCACTGCATGGTACTGTCTGGGTTGCCGTCTCCGTCCCAGGTGCCGAATTACTTTGCGTGTCTTCCTCTTTATTTGGGCACCCCCATGTCTCGAATTTCAGCCCTTTCTGCGTCCTTCACTGGGGGTTACGCCGAGAGACGCGTTTTCGTGCTGCATACATACAAACGCAGCCAACTCTTTCTCCGTTTTCGCTGTTTTCTCATTTATGTCGTTTTTATTCTTCATTGAAGTTTTTACCAGCGCATCGTGTGCAATGGTCAGAAACGGGTATAGTCCCCTGAGGCCTGACCTACGCTGAGCTGATCCCGGAAGTCAGCGCTCTACTAATACCAGTTCAATGCACACTACCCGATCAGGGTCCCGAATGGACTGGCTCCAGATACACGCCACAACTACCACCTTAGCAGAACTAGGCTCACAAAACCCCATCAACGTTGGCAAGGAGTTGTAGACGGCTGCGTGTACTTCTCTTCTCTGGACTCCTGGATCTCCTGTAAAATCTCACGTATTTTGGGAATATCCTAATTTCCGTTCTATTCCTCTAAATAAACAACCGAATCATAGAATTAATTTCTATTTTTTTTCTATTTGCAGTTCAAAAATATTGAAAGGAAGGAGACATGTCCTTATTGTCACAATAAATTTGCTCGTGTGAGGCTGCATATTCAGCTGTGCCCCAAAGTCATTGGGAAGCTGTGCAAATATTGTACTCGACGATTTGAATCTGATGAAGAATTGGAGGAGCACATTGACACTATGCATTCCGAAGGACAACCTGCTTGCCCCATTTGTTTTTGCAGTTTTCAAACTTTCAATCAACGCACAAACCATATGCGAAAAATACACGAACGAGGACTCACTAAATGTGAAATATGTAACATAGACTTTCATAGTAAATATTATCTGATAAAGCATAATAAGAAAGAGCATATCGCCGTTGTCAATCGGGAGTGTCCCGAGTGTAAGAAAGTGCTAAAAACTGAATACACTTATGAACGCCACATGAAAGCCCATACCGACGAAAAACTTTTCCAGTGCAAACATTGCGGGAAAGGTTTCATGCAACCGCGTAACATGAGAATTCACGAAGCTAAACATACTGGTCCTGTGGAACGAAGCTTTTTATGTGATATGTGTGGAGAATGTAAGTTTAGAATGTCACGAATTTTTTATTGTATACATATTTCTTTCTACCTGTAAATGTACGAATTCAGAATTTGAGAAATTGTGGAGAGGGGACTCTTTGCCGTACCTTTAAAACGAATAGTGGGTCCTGAAATAATTCGTGCTCGCCTTAGAAGAGATGAGTTATCACTCTTAGATGCCATCCTGTAATCTCTGCGACGATTTAACTTTCAACTTTCAGCAATTCCTTATTTTATCCGTGGAAGTAATTTGGTGTGTCGAGTCTTTGTATATATTTCGTACTACGCTACTCGTGTTTTAATTCTGATCAAAAGTACCTCGACTTTGGAATACGTGATATTTTTTGTTTGGTCGGAGGTTGATGTCGGGACCCTTTTTGTTACACATATCTTTTTCTGACCGTAAGTAAACAATAAGTTCAAAAAGGGCGACATTGCGGTAAATTTTAAATGTGAGATGTTCGTTGATCCGTCAATCACAAAGAAACTAGGTTGCGCTGATGCGTGAAGCAATTTTATAACGCGCTCACCATTGGCCGATAGCATTGGTCCGAGATATGTCAATCGTTCGGTTCGACAGGTCGTTGCCACTGACAGTTAAAGATCCTCTTGTCTTACACCGTTGTTAGTGTTGAATGGTCCCGAGGGTGATCCTGCTGCCTCGCTCATTGGTCAGCCTAGTCAATCTTACCATTTTCTTCGGGATACCGAATTCTCTCATGGTGTACAATTCTACCCTGGCTATGCTGGTGGGTTTGAAGTCGACGTTTTTCATCGCTTGCCACAGAGAGAAAATCTGAACTGTTGCTGATTTGCTGGGAATGAAGCCTCTTTGGCAAGGGCCGGTGATGTTCTGGGCGTATGTGGCTGACCGACCTAGCAAGATAGCGGAGAATATCTTATATATGGTATTCAGTAACGCGGTACATCTATAATTGTCCCCTGTTTGTGTATAATAATAATAATCGTTGGCGCAACAATCCATGTTGGATCAGGGCCTTGAAGTGTGTTAGAGCACTTCATTCAAGACCGTAACGGTACACTAGGAGGCAATGTGGTCAGCATTGCGCTCGCCCGAGATTATTACCCTGATTTGACTCAGCTATTCATTCACAGCTGAGTCGACTGGTATCCGACATCAAATCACGATACAAATTTCACTGCCACCAGTGAGATTTGAACCGCGACCTTCCGTACGACAGCCTTCCGCTCTAACCACTCAGCTATCCTTTTTGTGTATAGGACAGATAAATGCCATGTCCATGGTTAGTGGTGGCAGCATTTGTCCGTCGTGTTCAGTTGGTAGGACCACCAACTCGCTGATATTTTGATTATTGAGCAGTAGTGCTGAACCCCTCGCTCCAAAATGCCCATACGGTCGGAAATCAGATTTCCCTCTTTGTCTGGGCAGGATGAGCATCGGGGTGTCTAAGGCTCCATCCTGTTGAATTACTGAGAAAACCTCCGCCCCTGGTGCGGGTGCTAACTGTACTTCTCGAGTTTCCAGATTTATTGGTTATCCCAGCCTTCCTTTTTCTGTCTACGAAGTCACTTCTCCACTCGACGGAGTTTGTGATAGGTCTCTGTGCGTGCCCGAGAGTGTATGATTACCCGGTATGCATCATTCTTCCGTTCTGTTGCTAGCTTACATTCATCGTCGTACTGGCCGTCCCAACTTTTTCTATCGATTAGGGCCAAGCATGTTTTTGGCCGTATTAATGATGATTTCTGCATATATTTCCGCCTGAAAAACAGTTGTATGTTGACCTAGAGCTTGTGACTTTTCGTGCCTCAGGTTCACTCCATGTATCCCAACTGCAATCCCGTCTTTTGTCTTAGATCCATCTTTGCACCACATGGTTCCTCAGATGGCTATCATTCCAATGTTTCTAGTTCTCCTTAATTATCGTGGTCTCGACCTTGAGAGTCAGTATTTGAAGGCGGTAGTATTAGTACCGATTTCCATGGTTGAGTTTGTGATTATTTTGGTGGTTCTGCTACGGCCACAGGTGCACATGCCGTTCAACTGAAGCTGGACGCTGCAAGATTTGCTTCTCTTTTTACCATGAGTTCGAAACGTGGCAATTGCATCAGTGTCACCAGGGAAAGGGTGGATATGCTCCTCATGGCACACGATAACTACGTTGAGGGCGTGTTTCAACTTTCTTCTTTTATCCGCGATTTTTAACAAAGGAACATAATATGCTTCGCGATAGACCAACGACGAAGGCAAGCAGTCTGTTCTATATCATTAGACATATAGGGCGATATGAAGAGGGCTGCTGGTTTTTAGGGTTCCAGTAGCAGAACCAACTTCTGCTTTTTCCACTGAGGGGGAAACACTACATCCATAATGCAAGATTCAGATGCGTTTATGAGCGATGTGGGTCTGATTTTAGCAGCTAAACTTTCGTTCAATCCCGGAACCTTATTATCCTCAATTCGTCCAGTTCGCTAGTTCGTCAGTCACCCCAAGGCTCAAGAAGACGTAATGTTGAACCGTTGGCTGAGGTTCGCTTTCTTCATGTGTGAGCACATCACTAATTTTTGCGCACGGATGTGGTCCGTTGGAACCTTATAGGCGTGCCTCACGGGTTCGTATTTACCTCAAGTCACAACTGTCTGCAGCAATTCCGATTACTTTTCCTTATGGTCTTCTTAAGCCTACTTCAAAAATTTCAGTATTCCTTCTTCATCGGCCAATGCTGGCTTAATTCTCGTTCTTTGGCGAAGTCTCCTTGCTCGCAGATGCGCTAATCTTAATAGCGACATTTTCTGGTCCACCAGTAGTTTGGTTTCCTACTGTGATGGAAATGTCATCGCATAGTAGAGTTGACTCACCTTTTCCTGTGCCATTCGCTTCGGGCCGTGATCGTCTTTTAAAGTCGCCAGGAATGTTCCTCCTCGAAAGCTCCAGTGGATCATCCAGCTATTATAGTTCTTTCACGTTTGTTACTCCTTGGATTGCTACCTTCTCGATTGTGGTCTCCTCCATTTTTAATATCGAGAAAAATGGCCTACAGGAGTAGGGTTCACTCACGTGGCAGACCACCCCGTTTGCCAACGAGGTATTGATGTAAATCAGAACGAACCTAACCCTCTGCCTCGAAAGGTGGGCATGTATCCTATGTTGACTAGTACAATGTCTAGCTTTGCGATGATTTTAAGTAGGATTTGGTCCCTGATCTTTGTCATTCAGCTTCCCCATTCCAAGCCACACAGTTGAAATCGCCGTCAATAATTTTAGTGCTGTGGTTTCTAGCGTCCAACACCAAGCATCCCTTCATATTGGGCTATTGTTGCACTAAGAGGGCATACCAGTTGCAGATGTGAACGCCATGGACTTTTGCCCGTACAAAGCCTTTCGTTTTTTGCATGACTTACCATCCACATGCATGGAGCATCTCCTGAGATTGGCATAGGATCTAACCTAATCTTACCCCGCTCGTGATTATCAATTTAACCGCTGATTTTCCGGTGAAATCAGCGGTCTGTGTACCCCTATATGCTTTTCTTATCCTCTTTATTGGACTCTCTTCTATTCCGCAATGCTTAAATTGTTCCCTCTTAGCACTCTTCCTGTGCGGTACTGTGCCAAGAGTTCTTGGGGCGAACCGCTCGTCGGCCATTTTGGGAGAGAAGATTTCACTGCATGGCGTAGCTAGCAATGCAATTGTCTTCCCTCCTTAATGTGTGACCTATTCACTACCACTTCCGCCTTCAATTACCCCCATCGATTTCTTCGTTTGTAAGAGTATCAGGCCACCGTATTCCTATGATACGTTGCAGACAGTTGTTCATGAAAGCTTGGAGGGTTCGAGTGATAGTGAGAGTTACTTTCCATGTGCTACTTCCAGAAGACAACACTAGCACGGAACAGTCTCGACTTGATCTTGCTGTTGAGATAACTGCATTTCCAGATTTCCGACAAGGTAGCGAAAGCGGATTTAGCGTGGTTATTGCGCTGGGCGTCATCCAGTTCCGTGCGACCGTCGCGTCGGCAGAAACCAAACTTTCTAGCTATACAAATCGATCGATGCCTTCGGTGCTTTGTTCATTTATGCAGATAGGGAGAATGCAATGCCCCGTCAGACTAACAATTTTGGTTTTGCTAGTGTTTCTCTTCAGTCCAACTCTACTTGCCTCCCTTTCCAAATCCAAAGCCTATTGGCCAAGATCCATGACTCCGTGAGAGAGGGAACATATGTCTCTTTCCTAACCCAGAGTCATTTGGCCAAGATCTGGTCATGAACCTTGAGCGTGAGAGCGGTAGGAGAGCAAACAGATGTTATCAGCGTAGTCGAAAGCTTGGGAAAAATGTCATCGTTCATTGAACTCTTCCACATCCTCCGGACAAGCATGAAGAACGTCATCGATAACAAGAAGAAATACAATCAGTGACAAGATGCAACCCTGGCGGTCTCCGCTTGGACTTCTAATTCCTCTGAGATTGTACCTCGATGCAGCATGTGACATTTGGCGCCATTGTGTGTCGTTCTGATGATAGCTACTAGTTCCTCCAGAATGCCTTTTCCGCTTAAAGCACCCAGACACACTCTCTGTCGGCGCAGTCGAAAACTCTGTCAAGATCTGAACTCCACGCGCTACTCCAAAATGATCCGTAAAGTGTTGATGTGGTCAATGCAGGAGGATCCAGAGCAAAAACCAGCCTGTCCCTGTCTTTCGAGGCCGCTCTCTGCACCTCTATTGTTACGCACATTCAGGAGACAACTCCTAAATCTACTGCTGATCGCAAAGCGGTCAATCTGACTGTCCGTACAGTATCGGCAAGATTAGGTGGACCAAAATTGGTAATGATATACGGTATTGAACATTTTTTCGAGGAACGGAACAAAAGTCCCACCATGTGACTGTGGAGCACACTTCCAGTTACTTTGCTTTGCTTAAACTCATTCCGTCCAGCTAGTGCAGAATTTGGTTAGGGGAGAACTACCTTCGATACTACCCGCCGGAAAGGTCATTTTTTCAGGAATAAACGAACTAGATCCGTGGCTTGATGGAAAGCATGGTGAGGTTGATTATTTCTTTACCTAACACCTAAGTGGGCATGTAGGTTTTCAGTGTTACCTGCACAAGATTGGCAAGGCTCTGCAATGGATTAGTGGGTTTCGTCAACAATTTTATCGTTGGGGTTTTCTTGTTACCAAGGAGGTTGATTGCGATCGGTAGAGGGATCGGATGGCAAGGGGTTTTTTGAACTAATAACCTCAGGTGTTTAGTTGGTAATGGAGCGGCCTATGATCCACAAAAGAGCATATACTTTCCTTATTTCGTATCGATTTTGCGTAGTCGGACAACTTTGAAGCAGAAACCTACTTAAATATGAAAGACTATCGGCTTGGATTCAAAGTGTCAAGCGATCTTTTTTTTATAATTTTAGCATTTCTTGGTTTCACTCATCTACGAGTACATCAAGGTAAAAAACATGCGATCGAGGTGTCGAAGGCATATCAAAAACGAAGCTATATATGTCCAGTTTGCGGAAAGGGCTTCTCTTATAAGGGGCTGGAAAATCACTTTAATAAACATACAGAAGAAGAGAAAAAGGCTTCACCATTAATTAGATATCCAGTAAAAGTGGGTACAACCAAAATTGTGAGATGTAAGTTGTAAAATATATGCGTTTGTGTGTATCTTTACCTGAAGTACTATAAATTTGCAGCGACGAGCACACGTTCGAAAAAAGCAACTTTCAAATGTACTCTCTGTCCTCGTTTCTTTGCTACAACTTATGGTTTAGAACAGCACTTGCAACGGCACGTAGAGAAGCGACCTTTCAACTGTACAGAATGCGGCAACGGGTTCAAACGTATAACTCATTTGAAAGCACATGTACGCCGGATACATCGCAAGGAGAAACGTTGCGTTTGTTTAAAGTGTGGAAAAGGATTTTCGGAAAATTACGAACTACTGTGCCATCAACGGGTCCACGAAGGTAACTTTTACTGATTCAAAGTCAGAATATGTAGCCCTGAACTCATATTTATTAACATTACAATTTTATTAATCTTACAGAAAATTATCCTTATAAATGCAATCAATGTCCTGCTGCCTATAGGTGGCTGCCTAAGCTGCGAGCTCATACGCGGCAACACTCTAATGAAAAACCATACATCTGCCGAATATGTGGAAAACGATACGCTTCCTGCAGTACCTTAAAAAGTATGTTGCTCTCTCACTTCTATGCTTCAAAGTAATTTCTTTTTTGGCTAAAAAATGTCATTGTATCATATTTCGAGACCCAATTGTTCCTTTCTTCAGTGCCAGAGATTGTAATGAGTCGTTCATTTTTACAGATCATTCTCTAACTCATTCGGCCGCAGAATTGAAAAATCTAAATGAGCAGCTGGTAAGCATGTACGAGCAAGAAATGGATGATTTAGCAGCAAATGATGTTGAAAACCACCAACCTAATGATGAGGAACCTAAGGGCTCAAAAACTGATAGCCAAGAAGCTTCATTCAGTAATCAGGAAGATAAAATGAGTATCTTCGAAGACGATGATATTTTGGCATAACAGCAAGACTCGCTGAGAAGAATATTTGAAAATATCAATACAATAAATGTTTTCTAGAAGTTGGTTTGTAATTGAATTGAATCAGGAAAGAATATATTAAGATAAAGAAGAAGGCCAACAGGCCGACCAAGAAAATGCATTGAATGTTGTTAAAAACAAAAATGATCGCGTTGTATTCAAAGCCTCGAAGAAATACTAGGGCGTTTACCTTAGTCGGCGCAACAAGACTGGCTCCGGTTCTGTCTAGAAATCAGCAAGGGTTCTTGATGCATGGATGGCGTCAGGAGGAAGATAAATTAGTTCGAGTAGAATAAATGAATATCTGCACGCTAAATATGGGTACCCTTACTGGAAAGAGGGAGATACTCGCTGGTGTGATACCAAAAGCTGTGACGTAGAACACGAACTAGTTAAAAATGGTTTTAGCATCACCATCTCTGATGCTTTCCGTGATGTCATTAAAGGAGTCGAGAGATTTGATGACCGGTTGCAAAAGCTCACCGCTATATCAGCTAATTGGACGATTTACTTCTTTCTCATCTACGATAGTGAACAATTGAAGAGGTGGAAGAAACACTTCACCATGGTTCTTAACCGTATTACATTCGGTAAGATTCCTCCTCTTGTGGATGAAATGGCTAGTCACCATAACATGTGGATACGGACTGTTCCTCCAAGTAGAAGAGATATCGTTTCGGTCATCAATACACTCAAACGGAGTAAAGCCGCTGGGCTTGACGGTCTTCCCGCAGAGTCATTTATTGCTGCACCTGCAGTTACTGCAGATGTATTGCTTCCGCTCATACGGGAATCTTGGGAATCCGAGACCTTTCCCAGAGAGTGGAAGGAGGGGATGATCGTTAAGATCACAAAAAGGGCACCCGTTTTGAATGTGACAAGTGGAGGGGTATCTGCGTGCTCCCTGCCCTCGTAAAGATAATAGCTAAAATGGTTCTGGAACGCATCAAAGAACCGCTCCTGCAATGACCAACATCAACACCTTACGGATCATTTTGAAATGGCGCGTGGAATTTAATTCTTCACTGCACCTGCTCTTCATCGATTTCGAGAAACCTTTCTATAGCGTGAACAGGGAGCGTATCTGCTCTATGTAGGCAGGGCATTCCATAGAAGCTAATAGCTATTATCAGAGCGACATGACGGCGTAAAACTACGACTGATGACATCTATTTGCTCTCTAACTGGGTCATGGAACCTGGTCACATGGCTCCGGATGTGGCAAGAGAGTCAAGTAGATTTGGACTAAAGATAAACACGAACAAAACTAAGATCCTTTTACTGACGAGTTTTCGCACTCACCCTATCTGCATTAATGGGCAGAGCATCGCAGGCGTCGGTTGATCAATGTGTATATTTAGGAAGCGAAGTTTCTGCCGACGACTGCCTTTAAACTCAACACAAACTGGCGCCACTTAGTGTATGGAAAGGAATTCACAGACCACATGTTCTCACCAAATTTCGTGACAGTAGCCTTAGCCGTTTCTGAATAAATCGAGTGTGACAGACAGACATACATTGAATCGGTTCTAATAAGGTTTTGTTTGAGACAAAATCTTAAAAAGGAATTTAATGTAAACGAATCTCGGAAATGTTAGTTTGGGCCATAGTGGTCAGTATTATGCTCATTTTGACAACAGCAAGTATCAAAATTGATCCAGTAGTTCCTGAGCAGTTTCCGGATATACGCGGTCAAAGCTTGAGCCGAATGTGGACGTGGCGATAATATGTAAACCGTACCGAAATTACGTTAGTGCTAAATGGGTCAAAGACTCACACGCGGCGATATGTGCATGTGGACCGCAAACCATTCAACAAACAATGGCATTCCCGGGAACCGGCTTTGTAAATCGTTGGCGCAACAATCCATATTGGATCAGGGCCTTGAAGTGGGCTTTGTACGGCCCCAAAATCATTGCCAGCGATTTCAACGCATGGGCCTTAGACTGGGGAAGTCGAATGACGAAAACCAGGGGCCAAATCTTGCTTGGAACCTTCGCGGAGCTGGACACCGTACTCACCAACGCTGGATGCGTGCACACCTTGCAAGACCTCTGCTCAATCGTCGATCTAACCTACCTCAGTACCTCGTTGTCGAGAGATGGTTTGGTGGGTGGGTGAGTACTATACCCAGAGTGACCATCAGGCCATCATTTTCGACGTCAGGAACGGGGGAGGCGACAGCCGAGTGAGCATCAAAAGCGGACAAATCAGGATAGCTGGGTGGTCCACTGGAGCTTTCAAGGAAGAGACATTCCTGGTGGCTTTAGAAGGAGGTTACGACCCGAAGGGAATGGCGCTGGAAAAAGTGAGCCAATTATGTCAACGGATAACTGAGGCCTGGGACTCTACAATGCCGCGACGCAAGCATCATCACAATAGGAATTGCTGGTGGAACCAAGAAATCGCGCTGTTGAGAGCATCGTGTCTGCGAGCGAGGAGGCTTAGTCAAAGGACCAGAGGGAAGCCAGAACATCAGCAATCGGAGAAAGAATACCGCGATCTTCGAAGTAGCCTTAAGAACACTATACGGGAAAGTAAACTGAATCGCTGCAAGCAGTTGTGCCTTGAAGCAAATACGAAACAGTGAACAAGATTCATGGACAAAAATTACACCAAGTGACCTGTCCGCGACTCTTGTTCAAAATAACAATCCTTTTCCCACAGCAAGAAGAAAGCGGACCTCATCCAATAGTTCAATAGGATGTTTTCATAATCCCCGGGGTGAAGGAAGAGGAACTACAAAGACCTGAAATTGGCTGCTAAAATCAGGCCCGCATGGTTCATAAGTACATTTGAATCATGGATGGTTGAAGGAGTGTTGCCCGCTCAGTGGAAGAGGTTGGTTCTGCCACTGAAACCCCAAAAACCACCTGGCGCACTCTCTTCATATCGGCCTATCTGTCTTTAAAACACTATGGGGAAGATGTTGGACAGGGAGATATACAATACTCTGCTTCCGATCGGATCGGCAGTATGGGTTTCGTGGAGCGCGCTCCACGGTTGATGCCATTGTAACGGTCGTGGACCTGGCCCGGGAGGCATCGGCCGCTGGTAAGGGCTGCGCGGTGATAGCCCTGGATGTCAGCCAACCGGTTATTAGATTAAGGGCACCCTGGCTAATCTGGGTGTCCCTGGTTACTTATCTCGGATAATCGAGAGTGATTTTTCGGAGAGACTTCTTTGGTACGAGACGGACGACGGGCCGAAGGAATATATTGTGACAGCAGGTGTTCCAGAAGGCTTCGTGCTGGCGCCCCTGCCGTGGAACATAATGTATGATGGAGTTCTCCGTGTTCGCGTGGCAAGGGAAGCAACATTGATTGGTTTTGAAGACGACCTGGCAGTGGTACTAGTTGTGAAAGACCACCAGGACGTGGTACTGTACGCAAGTGAAACCATTCATGCTGTCAAAGCATGGCTCCAAATGGTAAATTGAACCTGGCGGAAGGTAAGACGGAGGCGGTCTTTATTACCAATCGCAGGAAAAAACACTCAAAATTCGAGTTGGAAATCACGAGGTCGTTTGAAAATCGATCATTAGATACCTGGGGTTGAGCTTCAAGGGGCACCTGAACTATACTCGCGAAGGGCAGCAAAGGCTAGTTCATCTCTAGCAAGGATGATGCCAAATATTGGAGTGTTGAAATCTAGTCGCCGGCTGGTGAAATTAATCTTGCTATACGCGGCTCCTGTCTGGACGTGCGCACTGGATAACACAATGAACCAGAGAAGGGTAAGTTCGGCATACCAACCAATCGCGCTGAGGGTGTGTAGTGCATATAGAACGGTATCAGAAGTGGCAGTGTGTGCCATCGCGGGAATGATTCTCTTGGATCTTCTGGCGAATGACCGAATTGGCCGCGGGCTTCCTAAAAGCCACTAGGAAGGAGCTGTACAGGAGATGGCAGCAACGGTGGGATAATTCCGAAAAGGGCCGCTGGATCCATACATTGATCCCGTATATTGAGATATGGGTCGAGCGCAAGCATAGAGAATTAAATTACCACCTAACGCAGTTTGTTATGGGACACGGCGGATACAGGAAGTACTTGCATCGCTTCAGATTGGATGAGTCTCTAGACTGTCCCGAATGCGCCGCTACACCCGAGGACGCGGAGCATGTTATGTTCCACTGTCCGAGATTCGCGAATGAAAGGAGGTTGAACGACGCCCTCAATCCAGTTATCGAACTCCATAATTTCGTGGAGGAGATGCTGAGGTCCGCAGCAAACTGAAGTGCGATAAGCGGAACAGTAACTGCGATATAGGAGAAGCTAGAAAGGAACTGGAATGGGCGCGGAAAGCGCAATGGACGTCTGACTTACTTGTGATGGTGTAAACCCGAGCCCTCCTCGCGAAGTAATACTTCATGTAGATCCCGCGAGGATATGACTTTTTAAGATTTCCGGATTTCCTAAGTTTCCTTCCTAAAAAAAGTCTCTAGTTCGGCTAGACTGTGGGCGGATTTACGTTGAATATAATTCGCACCCTTGTCGTGTTTTGCGAATTTTAAAAGGGAGCGTATAACATCTACGAGTCGCTTCGGTCACGCTGCTCCCAGGGCAGAGGTGAGCCAGCGTCTGATGAGTAGCCTCTGCCCTGGTACGAAGCCGTAGCCGTCTTCACCCCTCTTTTACTTTTTGAACCTTGGGTGTTAAACTCAAAAAGAGGAGTCCGTGAGCGGCAAAGAGTGGGAGCAAGTTATTCTCCATTTGGTCCGGTCCGGCATCAAGTGGATGCGAACTTAGGACTCCCCAATTTCTAAAAGAGGCTTAAATACAGTTTTCTAAAGCCAAATCTTAAGAATAAAATCAAAAAAAAACCCAAACAAATCGATTCTCCGCTATCTTGCTAGGCCGAATAGCCCCATACGCCCCGAACATGATGCGTCCTCTTTAATCTGGCCCTGGAGAAAGTGATCCGTGATGCTGAGGTAAATGCAAGAGGTACGATCCTCTTCAAGTTCACCCAACTACTGGCCTATGCTGACGATATCGACATCATGGGAAGAACCACCCGAGACGTACAAACTGCCTTCATCCAGATCGAGCAGGCGGGTATTTGCGCGAGATCTTGGTTGCACATCAATGAAGGCAAGACAAAATATATGGTGGCAACGTGAGCACCGAAGACGAATCAACCAACAACATCAAACCGCACTGGTCAAACACAAAGAAGAATAAGGATAGGAGAATACAACTTTGAGACCGTTGATAATTTCTCCCATCTAGGGTCGAAAATCACAACCGATAACAGCTACGATGATGAAATTCGCGCACGGTTGTTGTCAGTCAACAGAGCCTATTTCAGCTTACAAAAACTGTTCCGCTCGAAACGTCTCACCATAGGGTCAAAGTTCTTACTGTACAAGACTATGATGATGATTGTCTTGCCAGTCCTCATGTATTCCTCGGAAACTTGGGTTCTTAGCAAGAAAAATTGCGAACTCTTGACCGCGTTCGAGAGAAGAATCCTCCGAAGAATTGTTGGCCCTCTACATAAGGATGGACGATTCCGCAACCTACACAATGACGAAATCTATGAGCGATACCAAGACCGTCAGCTTGTGGATAAAATCCGGCTCAATAAGTTAAGTTAAGTCCATTTACCCTTAGCGTCCTTGATAGGTGTGTCAACCTGTATTGGTTTTATAATTCGTTTAGTCACTTTCCAGGTTGAATAGTCCGGTCGGCGCTATGGTCCAAGTTTTCCAAAAAGTATTTTACTTTATTGTTTTTTTTTGTATCAAGTTCGTTTAAGCAGTTTAGTTGTATCGTTGCGTGTTTTTTTGGAGCTAGGGGATCTATATTTCTGCCAATCGGCTTTGGCTTTTCTTTTCGCTCGAAGGACAACTCCTTCGAGAAGATTTTGGCTATTGCAGTGCTTATAAGTTCTGGTTTCGTTATTGTGGGCTGTTGGGGTGGCTAATTCCGCGCAATCTTTATTTGCCGCTAGAAGATAGTCTATCGCGTTGCCTATATCCTCGTTTGCTTTTAATCTAATTTTCGGGCAGAAAGTGTTATCGAAGCTGTTGAGATATTAGACCCAATTTGTCCTACTGTTCACTAGCCTTGGCCTCTCATAGGCGAGCGTAAGGGCATCGCTCAGAATTATTATTGTTGGTGAGTGGTCTGATGAGAGATCGTTGGTTGTTACAACCTTGATTAGGTGTGAGTTGACGTTTTTTGCAACTCCAAAGTCGATGATATCGGGAATTTTTGTTAGGGTCAGAAGGCCAGTAGGGGTTCGAGCCCCCTGTTATGCAATTTAATTTATTCTTAAATATTGGTTTAAGTAACTCTTTCCCTTTAGGGGTGGTCCAAATCCTCCCACTGGGGCTCCCGACTACCCAGTGGGAGGATTTGGCGTTATAGTCTCCTATTGCGATGAATCTAGTTCCTAGTGAGGTAAACAGAGTTTATCGAATTGTTCCGATGATATTTTGTGCTTGGGAGGGCAATAGATTGCGGCGACGCAGATATGACCAAAGCGATCTTGAACGTTAATTGCTATGTAATGGATGTTTTGCAGCTTCTGCAAACAATTGGACAATGTTTAATCCGGTTTCTCACAAGGAGCGACGCGTTTCCATGTGGTTTATCCTCCGGGTATTGTGGGTGGTATTGTAGCACGTAAAATCATGAATTTTGAGATGAGATTGAGATTTTTGGTGGTGTGGTGGATTTCTGAGATAAGCATGATACCAATTTGCTTGGTATCTAAGAAGGCTTCCGATTCATTTTTATGGGTAATTATACCTTTGACAATCATGTCAAATGTGTCATTTTAAGGGTGATCATGGTTTGGTTAGTATTTCTGTTTGGCTGCTGTTATTGCCCGGGGGTTTCTGGCTGCTTCTGCGTATGTAACGGTCTTTTGTGGGTAGTAATAATTGAGTAGACTGCTGTTTGCAGTTTGAAGGTTAGTTGGCTTGTTGCTGAGAATCCCCTACACGACTATATCCGGTGAAATCCCCCCTTTGCATAAATAGCGAGCTCCCCTTTAAACTCCACCTAAATTTATGTCACTCGCTGCATGCGTGGGATTTCATAGTTCCCATCTGTTCACCAAATTTCGTTCAGATCGGTTTAGCCGTTTTGGAGAAAAGTGCGTGCGACAGACAATGAATCGATTTTAATAAGATTTTGTTTTACACAAACCCTTAAAAAAGAACCAAGCAAATCGACTAATAAATAGCAGAACAATCTCAAAAAGTATCTAGGAAAACGTCATGAACAATTCATACGAAAAATGTGTTGTTTTGTGTTTTCTTGTTAGACTTATATAAAATTTCTGGACATGTCTTCACTATAAAAACTATTGCGAGTTTCGATTTGAAATTTTGAGAAGTGATTGTTGGGACTATATTCGTGGAACTAGTATACAAAGACAAATTCTAAGCGTGGAAAGGCCCCTTAATGTGGAAGTATTGATAAGAATTAAAAGTCAACAAGTTCAGTTATATTATTAGAGTATTACAACTCGGCTACCCACCATAACACAAAAAGAAATAAACTCGAAGATATGACTAACTCAGAGTTCTAATCAACTTTCATATTTTTCTCTACATTAGTTTATTCATTCCGCGATTTCGCGATTAATTCGTGAATTCATAACATTCCAAGCTTTGCGTCTACGTTTTATGACAAAAGGCCCATTTCCATGACTTCCAGGCCCTGCACAATCGTTTGTGGGCTTTTATTTGTTAGCTCAGTCCCCTTAATGAAAGTCATAATTAGGCATTTAGAGTATTGTTCACTGGGAATTAGTGAAATAAAATGAAACGAATCTTTTGTTCAAACAGTTCAAGCGAAGCTTCATAAAGGTGACATTGACCAAGGTAAGCTCTGACAACACCTTGCTCGGATATGTGATGGGGAAACACGGTCTTGGGGAACGTAATTGTGAGAGGTTTGCGACTTTGTGCAGCTTCATTGCCTCTTCATTGTTCGAGAAGAAAGCCTACCGTAAGGTTAGTGGGGCTTCAACTGATCGACACCGTACGAACAATTAGATTGACCATTTTGCAATGAACAGTAGATTTAGGAGTTGTCTCCTCGCAGTGTTGGGAAGTTTCAACCCCTCAAATTCACCATCGGCCGCTTTTATGATCCAGCTGTCGCTCGGCAGTGGGAGAGATATCCTGATGATCGGATAGCAGATACACTGCCTAACCCGGCTGAGAATATCGATGAGCATTGGGCCGCCATCAAAAATACTCTTTTCTCGGACGCTGCACAGATTGTTGACTACGTCACGAAAGGGCGTCATAAGATCTGGCTGAATGAAATCGTGGAAGCGGATTGATAATCGTGGGAGGGGTTGAAGGCTCCTACTAACCACTGTGAGTGATGGCGGGCGTGACCTCTGACACCGAGCGAAATCCAGTGTACGCCGTTACAAAAGGAGATTTGCTATTGTGCTAGTCAGGAGAGCAGAGCCACAGAACATGATGATGATGAAAATGATTTCAGAAGTGTATACCGCATCACGAACGAAATTCTATGTAGTCGCAAATCTCCGATGGTCCTATGAAGGAAGTTAGCGTTCGGTTCCTCATCAACCATGACGAGCAGCTGAGGAGGTGGGAGGAACACTACACCACCGTTATTAACCGTACCACATCGGATTGGTTCCTCCTCTTTTCGATAAAATGGTTTGTCACCGTAACAAGTGGATACGGAGTGTTCCTCCAAACAGATGAGAAATCATTTCGGTTATCAAGCACCCAATCGAAGTGAAGCCTCTGAGTCCTCGCAGAGTTATGTATCCCTGCATTTGCAGCTACGGCATATCTGCATGAAAAAATCTTGAGAATTCGAAATCTTTCCCAGAAAGTGAAAGTAGGGGACGATTATGAAGATTCCAATGAAGGGCACCCGTTCTAAGTGTGTGGAAGGGTATCTATGTATTCCATGCCGTCATAGAAATAATATCTAATAATACAGGTTGCGCAGCATAACTTCCTTTTTTCAAGACTCAATAAAAACTATTGTCTGCATCGGAAAATATTTATTTATTTTTTATAATGTAGGTACATGTCTAAAGTTTTTATTTACATTGTTTTCAAGATCAAATCTGTTAGGTGACGTCCCCCATTCTCCATAAATTGCGTAAACCGATTTCTGGCGTTTGTCATGACTCTTGTTAGCATAGCAGGTGTTATGTTGGCAATTTCTTCTTAGACGGTTCACATAAACATGGGATTTCAAAAAACCCCATAGAAAAAAATCACAAGGGGACAGATCGGGAGAGCGTGCCGGCCATTCCAAACCGCCTCTAATTGAGATAAGGCGCTCTGGAAAGTGCTCCCTCAAAACAGCCATCGATGCTCTTGAAGTGTGTGCTGTTGCACCGTCTTGTTGGAACCAAGTGTCCCCCAAATCCAAATTTTCTAGCCGTGGGAAAAAAAAATTCTGTAGCATGTTTACATACTGGTCCGAATTCACTGTCACTGTAACCTCATTTTCCTCAAAAAACCAGGGACCAATAATTCCAACTGAGGAAATTGCACACCACACTGTGACTTTGGGTGAATGCAAAGGCTTTTGATGCAATTCTCGAGGGTTGGTGTCAGCCCAGTAGCGCATGTTTTGTTTGTTAACCGACCCACACAAATGAAAATGGGCTTCATTGCTAAAAAAAAAACAATAACACCCTCGGGAACGACATCAAGAAGAAACTCACACGCGTTCATCCGAGAATTGAAGTCACGTTCTGAAAGTTCCTGTACTATCGCCATCTTATAGGGATGAAAATGAAGATCATCACGAAGAATTCTCACAGAACGATCGGATAGTCCAAGGGCAGATGCGTGTTTGCGCGCAGAACGCCGTGGCGATCGCAACATTGACGCTCTCATTGCTCCAATGTTCTCAGGTGATCTAACGGGCCGAGGGACTCCAGTTCTTCCTTTTGTCGCACTTGCAGTTTGTCTGAATGTAATGACCCATGTAACAATTGATTTGCGGTCTGGGACGGGAGCCAACGGGGCTAAATTAAAGCGATTCCGAAATGCACGCTGTGTTGCAATAACCGAACATCCGCTTGAAAAGTAAACCTCAACGGCAAAGGCACGCTCCTCACTATTCCAACGTATGATGGCGACTGAACCGTGTCGGGACAAAACTTTACAGTATCCCCTCTTGAACGAGACCCCTAGCGCTCCGCTATTCTTCTTTTTCTTCAGCCTTTGTCCCGTTCACAAGCGGGGTCGGCTCGTCGTGATCGACTTCGCCATTTGGCTCTATCGAATGCCTGATCTGGGTGCAATCTCGAGGTTTTCAAATCCCCATCCAGCTTATCAAGCCACCGTTGCTTAGGTCTGCCTTTTGGTCGTTTACCATCGACTTCAATGTCTAGACCAATCTTGGCAAGTGAATTCTCGTTTGCACGAATTGCGTGACCATACCATCGAAGACGCCTCTCTCGCAACATTTCCACGATCGGTGCAACCCCATAACGATCGCGGATATCCTCATTTCGGATGTGATCTAAACGTGTGACGCCACTAGTCCAACGTAGCATCTTCGTCTCCATTACCGCAAGACGTCGTTCATTGTCTTTTATGGTCGGCCAACACTCAGAACCATAGAGAGCGACTGGAAGGACGACATTGCGGTAAATTTTAGATTTGAGACGTTCGTTGATACGTCGATCACAAAGGACACCAGTTGTGGAACGCCACTTCATTCAGGTTGCGTTAATGCGTGAAGCGATTTCATAACGCAGTTCTCCATTGGCTGATAGCGTTGACCCGAGTTATTTAAATCGCTCAGTTCTGGGCAGATCACTGCCGCTGACAGTGATTGTGCCTGTTTCATGAGGATCGGTCGTCAAAAATTCAGTTTTGTTTAAATTCAATCTGAGACCGTGTTGCATGAGGCGATCATTCCATTTTTGAACAAGTTGCTCGAGATCATTTTTGCTATCGGATACTAGGAAAACATCATCTGCATAAAGCAGTGCGTAGGGCGCTGGACGTTGGATATCCCGTGCGACGGTGTCCATAACAAGGACAAAGAGAAGTGGTGAGAGGGCACTTCCTTGATGAACACCAACAGAGACACGAAGCGGTTTTGATACACCCGCCATACTTCGAACTTTACTTTTCGGATCATGGTAGAGCAATTGAACCCAGCGCACGAGTTCTTCTGGCACGAAGTGTTGTCGTAGAGCATACCAGATGAGTTCGTGTGGTACACGGTCAAACGCTTTCTCTAGATCCAGAAAGACAATGTAAAGAGGGCGATGCTTCTCACTGTGTTTCTCCATGAGTAACCGCGCAGCGTGTATTGCGTCAGTAGTTCCGCAGTTCTTGACAAATCCGGCTTGATCCACGGTTATTTCAACGATTTCGCGAATACGGTTGTCAAGAATGCGTTCAAAAATCTTCATGGTATGGGAAAGTAACCGGATCGGACGGTAATTTGAACATTCTGCTGGGCTACCTTTCTTTTTCCATATTGGAACAGTGCTACTTTCTTGTCAGTCAGATGGTGTTCTTCCTTCCTGAATAACCCGGTTAAAGAATTCACTGAGCCACAGTGTTGGGTCCCAGCTCTTCGCTTTCCAGAGCTCAGATGCGATGTCGTCAGGTCCTGTTGCGTTCCCCGATTTCATTTGTTTTATTGCCTCCTCGACTTCAGTTGCGCTGACTGGTGGAACTGCTCTAAATGTCGGCAACGATTGTGGAAGTGGAGGATGAGCAAATTCTTCAGTTGAAATGTGCTCGAAGTATTCTCGCCATCTATCCGTTGCAGCTCGACGGTTGGTAAGCAAAGTACCGTTCTTGTCATTAACACAACAGAAGTGTTCGATATTCTGGGTGCGTTCATCACGGCTTTTAGCAAGTCGATACAGATCTCTCTCGCCATCCCGAGTGTCCAGTTTATCGTAAAGATTTTTGAAATGGTTCGCTCGGGTGACAGCGACCGCTTTCTTTGCTTCCCGGTTGGCATTCTTATAAATTTGCTAATTAACAGGCGTTTTATCGTCGAGAAATTTGTGGTAGAGGCGTTTCTTTTCACGGACCTTCATTTCAACATCATCATTCCATATCTCGGTTGATGTACCGCTTACCCGGCTTGGTGACCCCGAGAGTTGCAGAGGCCGCTTTGTGGATCGTGTCTTTCATTTGGTTCCATGATTTTTCCACATTCGTAATGGTTGGCAATCGTATGAGTGAGATCGTTTCTTCATTCTTCTCACCAAATCGCCACCATTTAATGCGCGGCGGGCCAGTGCGTTCCTCACGCTGTTTTTTTCGGTGGCTTAATTCGCAGGACGGCAATCAACGGCCGATGCTGAGGTACGATGATCTCATAGGGAACGACTTTGCAATCAGTGACAGTGGTAAAATGTTGGCGTCTTATGAGAATATAGTTGATTTGCGTTTTATTGTTCCCACTATAAAATGTGGGAAGATGAGACAATCGTTTGATGAACCATGTATTCATAAGTACAAGGTCATGGGTGTCCGCAAAATCGATTATATGCTCGCCACCTTCATTGCGTGCTCCGAACCCCTTTCCCCCATGGCACCTGTTACCGTCTACCTTTTCACCCACATGACCATTAAGGTCGCCGGCAATGATTATGTAATCGTCAGCAGGCACGTGACAAGTCTTTTCATCGAGAAGTTGCCAGAAGGCATCTTTCTTGGCATCAGGTCGACCTGTCTGTGGTGCATACGCGGTGAAGAAGTGAATAGTGCGATCAGCTGATATAATGGTGAGCTACATCACCCGATCATCAAATCGTTCGACTTCTTTAATGGCATCACGGAAACCCTCTGAGATGGCAATGCCAACACCATATTGAGTGTGTGGGTTACCAAAATATAGAAGTTTGAAACCATTTTTACCGCGTTCGCGTTCAATGTCGCAGCTTTTGACACCAGACCATCGGGTTTCTTGCAGAGCGCAGATGTCAATGCACCTTTTCCGAAGGGCTCTTGCGAGCTCCTCCGTCTTTCCAGTTAGGGTACCAACATTTAGCGTGCAGACACGTATTTGTTTTTTTCGTTGTGTGCGGACTAACTTGCTTACGTCCTGACGCCGTCCATGCGTCAAGAACTCTTGCCCATTTCTCGACAGGACCGGGGCCCGTCCTGCCGCGTCGACTGAGGTGGACGCGCTAGCATTTCCCCGAGGCTTGTGACTCAATCCGATCATCATGTTTGTAACGACATTCTGTGCATTTTCTTGGTCGACCTGTTGCGGGGCCTGTCACCAAGATGGATCAGGTAGGAGTTAGCATAGTAGGATAACTCCAACTATACTCTATCTATCTCTTTCCCTGATCTCAGCATTTTATTTTTGTTTTACTGAGGATAGTACAGAGTACGTTGCCTCAAACCCTCCTCCTTTACCTGGACTTGGGACCAGCATACTATGTTAATAGCGCTCCGCTATGACATCAACTAACTGAGTGGCGCGCATTTTAAAAAATGCTGCCGTACCCTGTACTAATTCTGGGGTAAAAAACGGGTTGATTGAAGTGCAGGAGCTTCTATAACTGGAACTAATTAGAAGCATAACTTAATTGTAACTAGGCGTGCTATCAAATAAAACAAAAAGATACATTAAAACAATACTTTAATACTACGAAAACAGGTTGTATATGTGTGTTTAAATGCATTGCGTCTAATCATGTTTAAATTATAACATAAAGGCATTTCCATTCACTTTTAAAATTAACTAATATACAAAAATCATATACAAACGTCCATGTATACTCCAATATTATAGTTTTACTAGCACTTAACTGAAACGAGTACAATTTCCATATCAACATTTCTATATTAACATTAACTTAGGCGAATGAACCATAAATACGTTGTCGAAGGTTATGCAAATTAGAGAAAGATTCTAGTTTGATGTGAATATTTAGATCGCAGTTCGATTTTAGCGATATACATAACTAGGAGAAGATACGCTGAGAATAATGCCAGATGACTCTGCTTGGAATCCAGAGTTTTCGGAAAAAGGTCCGCAATCTTGGGGTACATGAGTATTAGTTATGTATCTGGCGCTCTTCTGATTGTTAAATTCGGGATTCCGATAAATTCGAATGACAAAATCGTTACCCACATGACAAATGCGGAAATATAAAGCACAAATTTCCATTACAACTTGGAGAGTGCAAACTACCCTTCCCGAAGGCTTGTCTCATTTGTTCGGCTTTGCTTGAAACCGAGCTCTCTACCTTATTGCATGCAAGGAAACAAACTTGATGGAAATTTACATGAAGAAAAATAATGACGAAATGATACGAAAATCTGGAGGGATAGGTACAGCTAACGTGGAATGGATACAAACTGAGAATCTAGTTCAAAAGACGAATGCAATTAGAATTCAGTTCTTTTATTTGGGGTGTATATACGTCAATGTAAACATTTATAAATCTATTTGTATAAAAATTGTGTTATCATTGAATGACTTTGTGCTTTCGTTTCAAGAAAATGCATGAAAACTTGCAAGTGCAATTCGGACAATACTTTTTATCTGTTACTGTAGTAAAAATAATTCGTTACGGTCTTATTGCCATTATAAAAGAAAAAAATCTTTCTTAAAACTTTCTATTTACAAAATATTAATGACTTCAATAATTACAGCTAAAAAATATTGATCTTACTCTCAATGCACATTTTTTTCTTTCCAAAAAAATCGAAAAATTGGTGTTTGATTTTCACATTTAATTTCTTTTTATATAAAAATACTATAAACCTTGGAGTTTATTTACTGTATCGAATGTAATTATAGCAGAATGGATCCGTGTCGTATTTTATGGGAAATAATTTTACATTTCTCGCTATAAATAGTTAAACTATTTAAATTTTTTTAATGTTTCAAAGGGAAGTGATTTTCCCTTAATTTTTATTTCAATATTTTTCGTGATTTAGTTTTCTATCGGCTCCATTACGCTCGAATGTCGAATACGTTTTGATCTGTTTGAATACGTAGAATGGCAGTTCCTTCGATGATTACATTCGTAAAACCAATCTGATTAGGAAAAGGCACATTTCTCTGATATCGACTATCTTGGCTTAAAAATAAAAACACGCAATGTAAACTTGATTATGGTCCCTGCAAAGAGAGAGAGAAAAAAAGAAAAAAATTAGTAAAATATTATTGGTTCAAATTATACGATTACAGTTATTTTAAAACGCTGTTATTTGCAGCGCAGCTCTTTTGAATTAGCCCTGTGAGTTGGAACTTAAGGGGGTCATCCCGTGTGTCGGGTTGGAGAAATCGATTTTTTTTCTGCATGAATTGTATCTATAACACATTGTTCAATAAGTCCCGGGACTAGCATAGAGATGGCGCTAATAATGTCATTTATATACCAAGGTTCAGAAGTACCAACCTTCAGATAAGATGTGTCAAAATTTGATGTAATTCGAAACATAACCAAGAAAGCGATAGTGGTTAAAGTGACGCTACCTTTGCAATCGTGAAAAAAATGGACCAAAGCGAGTTTCATGTGTTAATAAAACATTGTTTTCTAATGAGAAAAAACACTGTTCAAGCTCAGCAATGGCTTGAGAAACGTTATCCGGACTCTACTCTCGGATCTAGACTCGGATCACTACCTCGTTGGCATGGTGCTCCGAGTTCGAATAACAATACCACCTAGAATCTCCTCTGACAATCAAGCTAACACTGAAGCCATCCACAACACGGCCCTCTGCGACACCTATAAGAGGGAAATGGATGCCGCAATAACCGCAGTCAACAGAGGACCTGGAGATGAAGCATCTACAAATGATCTTCATAACCACCTGAAGAACGTTCTCATGGATACGGCCACAAACATACTTGGCCCCAGCCGCAAAAGGAGTCGGAACGGGTGGTTTGACGATGAATGTAAGCTAGCAACGGAACGGAAGAATGCCGCATACCGAGTAATATTGCATTCTCAAACAACGCGGGCAGAGATTTATCACGAACTCCGTCGAGCGGAGAAGCGACTTCACAGACGGAAAAAGGAAGCCTGGCAGAACCAACATTTCCGACAGAATGGGCATACTGGAGCAATGGGTTCAGTACTTTGATGAATAACTGAACAACCAGAACATCGGCGAGTTGGAGGTCCCGCCAACTGAAGACGACGGATAAATACTGCCACGACACCAAGTTTAGGAGAACCAGTCTGTGCAATTCATCGGCTAAAAAATCATAAGTCGGCAGGAGCTGATGGAATTACAGCCGAATTAGTTAAATATGGAGGCGACCAGTTACACCAAGTGGTTCATCAACTTGAGCTCAAGGTATGGGACAGGGAGATATCACCAAGTGCAGCAATTATAGAGGTATCACGTTGCTGAGTACCATCTATACGATATTCTCCGCTAACTTCCTAGGCCGGATAGCCCCATACGCCCAGAACAACATTGGCCCATACCAAAGAGGCTTCACTCCAGATAAATCAGCAACAGATCAGATTTTCTCTGTGCGGCAAGCGATGGAAAAACTTTTGTAATATGGATAACAGTTGCACCATCTATTCATCGACTTTAAAGCCGCCTATGATAGCATCATAGCCAGGGTAAAACTGTACACGGCCATGAGAGAATTCGATATCCCGACGAAATCAATAAGACTGACTAGGCTGACCCTGTCTAATGTGCGAGGCCAGATAAAAGCAGCAGGATCACTCTTAAAACCATTCGACATCAACAACAGTCTACGACAAGGGGATGCCCTATCATGCGTCCTCTTTAACCTGGCCCTCGAGAAAGTGATCCGTGATGCTGAGGTAAATGCAAGAGGTACGGTCCTCTTTAAGTCCACCCAACTACTGGCCTAGGCTAAAGAACCACCCGAGACGTACAAACTGCCTTCATCCAGATCGAGAAGGCGGCAATGGGAGCGAGATCTTGGGCTGCACATCAATGAAGGCAAGGCAAAGTATTTGGTGGCAACGTCAGCACCGAAAACCAACCAACCAACAACATCAAATCACACTGATCAAACGGGAAGAATAAAGATAGGGGCTACAACTTTGAGACCGTTGATAATTTTTCCTATCTAGGGTCGAAAATCACAACCGATAACAACTATGATGATGAAATTCGTGCACGGTTGTTGTCAACCAACAGAGCCTATTTCAGCTTACAAAAACTGTTCCGCTCGAAACGTCCCACCATAGGGTCAAAGCTCTTAATGTACAAGACTATGATCTTGCCAGTTCTCATGTATTCCTCGGGGACTTGGGTTCTTAGCAAGAAAAATTGCGAACTCTTGGCCGTGTTCGAGAGAAGAATCCTTCGAAGAATTTTTGGCCCCCTACATGAGGATGGACGATTCCGTAGCCTACATAACGACGAAATCTATGAGCGATATCGTGACCGTCTGTCTGGTCGTGGATAGAATCCGGCTCAACAGGTTGCGGTGGACGGGTCACTTAATACATATGGATGAGAATGATCCCACCCGAAAAGTCTATAAGGGCAATATCTATGGTAGAAAAAGAAGACGAGGCAGACCCTGCCTAAGATGGAGAGATGGCGTAGGCCAGGACGCCAGACAGCTTTTAGGGATACCGAATTGGTGGACCTCAACGCAAAACCGGGATGTCTGGAGTTCCTTATTAAGGCAGGCCTAGATCGGATACCGGTTGTTGCGCCGTTGATGATGAATAGGGATAGAAATTTGTGGGCTAGCAACCTGCAAATTTTGAAACTTTTGACTACAACGGGCACCTAGGATAGAGACTAGCTTATGCCGAAGACCTTTAGCTCTCGAATGTCCGCGGAACGACTCCGGTGTCGAGTTGGGAGCCGGTTTCTGACAGGATTTTGACTGCAAGTTTCCGATCCAGGTTAAGGAGCATCGTAACTGTACAGTACTATGCACTAACGGAGACTCTGATATACAAGGTGTCTCAAAAGAAATTTTATATTTATTTAGCTTACTGCATGAACGCAACGTATCCCGAGGGGGTTATGTCAATCGATAGCCTGGCTCTTGGGAATTCAGTCGCTATGGAGCGTTTCTCAGGAGCAGACCGCGCGTTGTGCGTGCGAGAGTTTTACAAAAACGGCGATTCGGCAACTGAAGCGCGTGGAAAATTCTGCAGTATTTGAGGTTTTCGCCACTTAAATGATGCGCCAAGCACTCCTTTCATTCGACAATGGGTTAAAAAGTTTGAAGAGACTGGTACAGCGCTAGATAAATCGAAATCCGGGCAACGTATAATAGGTCATCAAGAACGGTAGAAAACGTGAAAAATGTTAATGAGTCAGCTGATGACGACCCGAACCTTTCAATTCGGAAGCGCGCAAGTGCTTTAAATGTGCATAGATCATCATTACATCGCATTATGCACAAAGACCTAAAGCTGCACCCCTACAAAATTCAATTGGTGCAAGAATTAAAGCCCCAAGATGCCAGTCAGAGGCTTAATTTCGTAAATCAGGTGATTGAGCGATTTTCAACGTTTACCAACATTTTGTTTTGGGATGAAGCTTATTTTCATTTTAACGGCCACGTAAATAAGCAGAACTGTCGCTACTGGAATGCAGCGAATCCGAAACGCAAACATCAGAAACCCCTACATTCGCCTAAAGTGACCGTATGGGCTGCGATATCGGCGCGAGGAATTATCGGCCCTGACCTTTTTGAAGACGAAAGGGGGCGTGCAGTTACAGTGAATTCAGAGCGTTATGTGGAGATGTTAGACAACTTCTTGGTACCTGAACTGCAAAACTTTCCTGGTTATAACCAAAGAACATGGTTCCAACTGGACGGAGCAATTTCACACACGCCACGTCTTCGTGAAATTTTCTCAGGCAAATTGATCTCCCGGGGAGGTGACATAAATTGGCCTTCACGCAGTCCAGATTTAGCCCCTATGGACTTTTTCCTATGGGGTAGGTTGAATCTAAAGTTTACGCCAATAAATCAACTTCACTGGCGCATTTGAAAGAAAATATCCGTCACGAAATGGCAGCTATCCCTGAGTCCACCTGTCGAGACGTCATAAGTAATTTTACTGTTCGATTAAATGAGTACCGACAACGCGAGGGCCTACATTTAGACGATATTATTTTTAAGAAATAAATCCCAAAAAAGTATATACGTATATACTATATACGGCTTATTTTTTTTTTAATCGATCCACTAAATATAAAATCTGTTTTGAGACACCTTGTAGTAGAAAAGGATGCTACGAGAAATTACACACAGTTCAGGTGAGAGTTTCCTAAAGGTGACATTGTGATCGTAATGGGTGATCTGAATGCCAAGGTGGGCTCTGATAACAACTTGCTCGGGTATGTGATGGGGAAACACGGTCTTGGCGATTGTAATGACAATGGTGGCAGGTTTGTGGATTTCTGCAGCTTTCATCGCCTCGTCATTGGTGGCGTATTGTGCGAGCACAGAGGCTGCCATAAGGTCAGTTAGGTATCAACTGACCGACACCGTACAAGCAATCAGATTGATCATTTTCCGATCAGCAGTAGATTTAGAAGTTGTCTGCTGGATGTACGTAACAAGAGAGGCACTGACATCCGCCTTAAAAGAGATCAGCATCTGATGACGCCAGTGAGAGAGCTGTTTTGATGATCGAACGGCAGCTATACTGAGTAACCTGTCTGAGAATATCGATGAGCATTGGAACGCCATCAAAAATGCCCTTTTATCGGGTGGTACACTGGTCGTCGACCACTCCCGAAGGGGCGCCAGATAGGACTGACTGCGGAATCATGGAAGCGGATCGATGAATGGAAGAAATTGAAGGCTTTATTGATCGCGGCGATGATGTAATAGCGAGCGTGACACGCTCGACTCCGACACCGAGCAAAATCCCCTGAAGCGTAGAGTATGCCGTAACAAAAGAAGAAAGCAGAACATGTCACAGAACGTAATGATTTCAGAAATGTATACCGCATCACGAAATAGCTTGCATGTGGTCGCAGATCTTTCGATGGTCCTGTCGTCAACTGCAGAAAAGTCAGCTACCGCATATCTGCTATTCCCACTCGCAAGAAAACCTTGGAATTTCGAAATCTTTTTCAGAAAGTGGAAGTAGGGGACGATTATTAAGATTCCAAAGAAGGGCACCCACTCCGAGTGTGACACTTGAAGGGGTATCTACGTGCTCCCGGCCGTCATAAAGATAATAACTAATAAGATTAATCCTAAGGTGAAAAATGGGTTGATGGAGCTGGAGGAGCTCCTGAATAGAATTTCATACTACAGGAGAACATGGAGAATAACCGAAGATCCGTGAAAAGCAAAAATTACCGGTTCCCCCGCTGAGAACACCATGAGCGCCAAACGAATCGCAGACAGCGAACTGGAAAAAAAATGGATGGAGGAAAGGGCATCCGAAGGAGAGTTCTCTTAGGTACCCTCCAGGGTTAAAAAAAAAAAGGCGAGGAGAGACAAAAGCCAGCAAACCGCTGCATCACCAGAAAAACCTATGCTTTAAATTAAAGTGGACACGAAGGATGGAGCACTAAAAGAAAAGATGGAGAGACGAAGGATGACTAGACCGCCAGCCCTGCTTATTAAGCCGACGGAAGACAAGACCTTTGCGAAAGTTCTTATCTGTTATAGGATAAAGCCCGAAGATAACAGAGCGGAAATGTCTTCAATTCGGAAAACGAAGGGTAGTGGAGTCCTGGTCGAATTAGGCCCGAGAATAACAGATAAAGGTACGTTATGTGATGCAGTCAAGGGGCTACTAGGAGAGAACGCTTTGGTTTTTAGCATGGAACCCACGTGCTCTCTGGAAAACCGAGACCTTGACTGCCTCACAGAAAAAAACGAAGCAGAAGCGACCATAAATCGCCAATATCCGGAGGTAACCAATGTCTGGATTGGTATCGGCTCTGCAAACTCCGAGGCAAAAAACTTGCTGTGGTGGAAGTTGTGGAGCGATACTTGAAGAAGCTTCTAAACAGCCGGAATATTAGAATTGGTTGGGTAATATGTATGGTGCGAATTTAAGCCGCCCCAACCAAACGTTGCAAATGTTTAGATTATCGGCAGATATCTGCAACACGCCTGGGACCCAATAGGAGGCCAACATGCTGCAGATGCGGCCAGGCAAGCCATAAAGCGAATACCAGCGTTCTATGCAGGGATAGTGACGCGTCTGATGAGAGCATTGTGCACGCGGCGTGCTCAATGTTTTGTCGTGTTCAGAGTAGAACTGGAAAGACCTAGGACGCGATCAATATGATCCGCATCCTACAGATAAATATGCATGCGAGTGCAATCGCTCACAATTTGCTAGCGCAGTTCGCTGCGGAGACGAAAGCTGATGTAGTGCTCATCAAGGAACAGTATGGCAACAAGGACCCAACTTCATGGCATCTTGACATATCAGGTACAGCTGCTATCGGTAACTCTAGAGTGATGATCCTGGAGTTGTCTCCGTCGTAAATTCAGTTATGAACCTGATAACGACGACCTGTGGAGCTTTCATGCCTAGAAGCGCATCAAGACGTGACAACTCTTGTACGTATTGGGGGGACAGCAAAAATTGCAGCGCTCTGGAAGGAGTGTCACGTTTAAAGGACCATGAGGACATATGTACCACAATGAATAGAAAAATGAGAACCCGTGGAGATTCGGTTACAAACTAATAACCCGAAAAATTGGGGTTTTGCGGAAACCCTGTATTTTACGGGCTCTATCCCCTGTACATCGAATACGGGATGGTGACCGCAGCGCAGAGAGTGCCAAGGACTCTTTTCTCTATAAAAGAATTTGAAGATGCATTTCTCTCTATAAAAAAATAAGGCGCCAGGAGCCGATGGTATCCCAGCAGAGGTATAGAAACTGGTGTTCCAACATGGGTCAGACCTACCCTTCGGTACATTCAACGCTTGGCTGAAAAAGAGCATTTTGCCTTCTCGTTGGAAGGTGGTAAAACTTGCGCTGATCAGCAAAGGGAAAGATGACCCTGAATTGCCTTCACAACAAACACTTTCTCGACAGTGTCAAGTATACAGACACTACCGGAAAAGTGCTCGAAAAGCTCATTACAGTAGATTCTGAGGCGATATTTGCTGCTGGAGACTTATCTCCACGGCAGTTTGGCTTTAGAAATGGAAATCCACAGTTGATGCTGTCGTGGATGCCGTTCATCAAGCGTAGACACACAGCTGCCGAGCTCGACGGGTGGTGCTCCTCGCAACGCTTGACATCAGAAATGCCGTAACATGGAAAGACATTCTAGGCACACTAGATAATACTTTCCAAATGTGGAGTTAACTTTTACGGATATTGAGGGATTATCTGAGGAACCGTTCCCGGTTTTATGAGACGCTAGAGGGTCAGAAGAGGATGAAAGTCACGTCGGGGGTAGCGCAGGAATCCATCCTAGGGCCGGAATTTTAGAACGCATCTTATGATAGATGAGTGAAAACTCTCTTGACAAAGTGAGACTAGAGACAGATGGACTGTGCGGCTCATTGACTACTTAGGTGCGTGGCTGAATCGCAAGCATGGTGAGACTGACTATTTCTTTACCCAACTCCTAAGTAGGCATGGAAATGTTCAGTCTTACTTGTGTGTGTTTTGCAATTTTGTTTCTTGTTTTCTTGTGGAAAGTGAGATGGGATCCGTCAGCAGTTCTATTGAAACACAGGCGATCTCTCTACGTTGAGGTGGAGCCGCGATGCGCATTATTTTGATTTCTTCTCGTTGCAAAGAAGATAAAGTTCGACCGGTCGAGCGGCCGTATGGCAAGGGGTTCCTTCCACTGGTTCGAGAGCTAGCCCGAAGTAATGCGACAAATGGTTTCAGGGTGGATCTCTGACGATGAGTTGTTTAGTTGGTAGTCTAACGGCGCACCGTTGCGGAAGTCCAACATTCTGCGCAAAAAAAAAAATCCTGGAACGCATTAAATAACATCTCAAAAATTTGATCGACAGAGAACAGGTTAGTTTCGGCTCCCAATCCTCCAGTATTGGCCACATGAACACTGTGAGGATCATGTTAGAATAGTGCGCGCAATTTTGATCTTCGTTTCACCTGCTCTTCATCAATTTCTACAGCTTGAACAGGGAGTGTATCTGCCGTGCTATATACAGGAAGGAAATTCCGGGGGATGTAATAGCTATTATCAGAGCAACATATGATGGCGATAAATGCAAAATGTTATGTGCTGCACCGAGGTAAAATTTGAAGTCGAAAATGAAGTTCGCTAGAGTTGCATCTTGTAAGCGATATTATGTTTTCTTGTTATTGGTGGCATTCTCTATGCGTGTAGGAGTTCAATGGATTATGACATCTGTCTTTAAACACGTCGACATGGCATCATTTTGCTCTTTCACCGGGTCATGGACCTTGACCAAAAAGAGTCTTGATGTGGAAAGAGAGGCAAATAGAGTTACATTGAGTACGAAAATGCCTTCTTAATTTAGTGTAGTGCAAACCGAGGGAATTATATTCCAGCACTTGCACCCCTAAAAAGGTTTATAAATTGTTGAGCGCTTGTAGGATTGGATAAGTTTTGGCGACTTAGGAAGCCCTTAATTAAGGTATGGGTAAATTAACCACATGCGGAAAAATATCCGCAATATTATATGTGCTCCCAGATCGTAAATCTCGATCAATCATGAACACGAACATATAATCTATGAAGCAGTTCATGACAAATATGCCATGCAATCAATAACTCGAATCTTATCAAGAAAACAAAATGCACCCATAATATAACCGACACTCAAAAGCCATGAACTATGTATAAAACTTATCACTGGAATGTTAATGACATTAACCAACTTAGGAAAGCAAAACCTTTTTACAGAAAAGTAAGACACATTTAGATATATTATGAAGAAAAACAATTTTTTTGTAGATATGAGTTTGGTGAAGTTTGCACAAAAAGTGAGATTTATACAGGACAACTTATATCAGTACTAATAATATTGAAGCTTCTACATAGATATCGTATGAAGATAAAATGCTATGAGCTGTAATTGGAACACCAGGATTTAAACAAGACTGCAACTTTTACTACGAACTGCCAACAAAACTCCGCGTAACGGCTATTAAGGGAATATAGAGACACGGTATAAACTGAAATGCTGGTCGAACATATTGATCGAGCGATTAAACGATTTTTTTTCTAGAACCTAATTTACAGAAGAGCTCCTAAAGTTTGAAACCGAAGACGAGTATGAATGTACTTATATTCTCAGTGACAGTGTAGGGCCATACTGTGGACAGATATATGACGCAGAATTTGTTCGTTTCTAGAGAAAGAAAACGGAATGGCTGATGAAACTTAGTCTTTGTCAGTTTTCTTTGCTACACCATATATTATAGCGGCCATCCAGTAAACCATGTGCTCGGAGTAGGTTTCTTTGTCAGCCAAAAATAAAACCTGCTGTTATGGGCTTTCAAAATATAAGCGAATAGCTATGCACTCTGCATTTGCAAGGAAAATTTAGGAATATAAGCCTCATAAACGTTTACGCCCCTACAAAGGAGACTGCAGAGTCGGAGAAGGATGCCTTCTACGATATCAAAATCATACTTGGAGATTTCAACAGTCAAGTAGGGACGGAGCCCGTATTCAAGCGACACGTCGGCTCCCATAGCTTACATAGGGATACCACTTACAATCTCCTCTGACCATTAGGTGAGAGTGAATAATCAAGCCATGCACAACACAGCCCTTCGCAACATCTATAAGGGCGAAATGGATGCCGCAATAACCGCAGTCAACAGGTGTCTTGGAGATGAAGCAATCATCAACAAATGTTCTTCACAACCACCTGAAGAACATTATCATTGATACGGCCATAAAGATACTTGACCCCAGCTGCAAGGAAAGTCGGGACGACTGGTTTGACGATGAATGTAAGCTAGCAACGGAAAAATGCTGCATACCGAATAATGTTGCATTATCAAAGAACGCGCAGAGACTTATCTTGAATTCGGTCAAGCGGGGAAGCGACTTCACAGACGGAAAAAGGAAGGCTGAGAGAGCCAATAAGTCTGTGAACTCGAAAAGTACAGGGAGCAACCGCAGATGCGGAAGTTTTACAGCAGTCAAGTCAGCAGGATTAAGCCCTATACACCTCAATGCTCATCCTGCCCAGACAAAGAGGGAAATCTGATTTCCGATAGAATGGGCATATTGGAGCGGTAAGTTGAGAATTTTGATAAAAACCATAAGTCGCCAGGAGCCGATGGAATTACAGCCGAACTGGTTAAATATGGAGGCGACCAATTACACCAAGCGGTTCACCGACTGATGCTCAAAGTATGCGACGGCGAATCAATGTCTGATGACTGGCAACGGGGCATTATCTGTCTCATACATAAAAAGGGGGATATCATGCAGTGCAACAATTATAGAGGTATCACGTTGCTGAGTACCATTTATAAGATATTATTCGCTATCTTCCTAGGCCGGATAGCCCCATACGCCCAGAGCATCATTGGCCCATACCAAAGAGGCTTCACTCCAGGCAAATCAGCAACAGATCAGATTTTCTCTCTGCGGCAAGCGATGGAAAAACTGTTGGAATATGGACAACAGTTGCACCATCTATTCATCGACTGTAAAGCCGCCTATGATAGCATAGCCATGGTAAAACTGTACACGGCCATAAGAGAATTCGATATCCCGACGAAATTAATAAGACTGACTAGGCTGACCCTGACCAATGTGCGAGGCTAGATAAAAGCAGCAAAATCACTCTCAAGACCATACAACATTAACAACGGTCTGAGACAAGGGGATGCCCTACCATGCTTCCTCTTTAACCTGGCCCTCGAGAAAGTGATTCGTGATGCAGATGTAAATGCGAGAGACACTATCCTTTTCAAGTCTACGCAACTACTGGCCTACGCTGACTATATTGACATTATGGGAAGAACCTTCATCCAGACCGAGCAAGCGGTGCGAGATCTTGGGCTGCACATTAATGAAGGCAAGAAGAACGTCAGCGCCAAAACCAAAACCGAAAGAACGAACAACATCGAATCGCACTGGTCAAACGAAAACAATGAAGATAGGAGACTACAACTTTGAGACCGTTGAAAATTGCTCCGATCTAGAGTCGAAAATCAGAACCGATAGCAGCTATGACGATGAAATTCGCGCACGGTTGTTAGCTGCCAGCGGAGCCTATTTCAGCATACAAAAGCTGTTTCGCTCGAAACATCTCGCCATAGGATCAAAGCTCTCTCTGTACAAGGCTATGATCTTGCCAGTCCTAATGTATTTCTCGGAGACTTGGGTTCTTAGCAAAAAAACTGCGAACTCTTGGCCGCGTTCGAGAGAAGAATCCTTCGAAGAATTTTTGGACCCCTACATGAGGATGGACGATGGAAATCTATGAATGATACCACGACCGTCTGTCTGGTCGTGGATAAAATCCGGCTCAACAGGTTGCGGTGGGCGGGTCACTTAATCCGTATGAATGAGGATGATCCAGCCTGGAAAGTCTATAAGGGGAATATCTATGGTAGAAAAAGCAGACGAGGCAGATCCTGCCTGAGATGGAGAGATGGCGTAGGTCAGGACGCCAGACAGCTTTTAGGGATATCGAATTGGTGGACCTCGGTGCAAAACCGGGGTGTCAGGAATTCCTTATTAAGGCAGGCCTAGACCGGATACCGATTGTTGCGCCGTTGATGATGTGATGTTCAGAAGTGCAACCACAACTACTGGTGAAACGCTGAAATTGCGAAAAGGCGTGCGGAGTGCTTTAAGGTCAGAAGGCGAAGAAACACGTCAGATTATGAATAACGATAGAAAGTAAAAACAAGCTATCTTGTGATGAGACAGATTCTGACCCATGGCGAGGTGCGTACAAATCGGTAAAGTCAGCTATAAAAGGTAAAAACCTCCTCCTAATATATATAATGCACCCTGGATTGCTGTGCGATCCCAAAACCCGGAAACTACTTTCCCAACGACATTAACAAGTGCCGAGGACATTGCTTCAGTAACTGAAGACGAAGTTCTGGACGCAGCAGAGGCGCGAGAAACCGTCTGATGAGATCGATTGTCTTTACCGAAAACCGGCCCAAATCTATTAAACACAAATCCTTGAAAAAATATTTATCTATATTGTCATAAAACAAATCATAATACACTGATAACATTTTATAATATTTTGTAGGGCCTCCTTTTGCTGCTCTAAGAGCCTCAATTCTGTACAACTGGTATTTGCATATGATGATTTGGCACTTGAATGATTTTTTCCAAAAACCATGTTTGGTTGTGATGACATCTTTAGTCGCTTCAAAATCCAACAAAGGAACATTTTTTTTGCAAATATATTTTTACAGGCCGGGTTACGTGGCAAAAGACGCCATTTTGCATAAAAAAGAATTCCTCTAATTCTTGCAGTAACCCCGGATGAACTCTTCGATGTCTGCAGCAAACTAGGTGACAACGGAGTTCCGGGCCTGCACGGCATACCGAACAGAGCCCTTAAGCTTGCCGTAAAATTCAGACCGGACATGTTCGCTGAATTGTTCGAAGCGCTCATGTCCGAGGGGATATTACCTACAGCTTGGAATCGGCAAAAGCTTGTACTGCTGCCTATGGCTGGTAAAACTTCAGGTAAAACATCTTATTAGAGACCCATATATCTTTTAGACACTATGGCGAAAATGTTGGAGCGGGTAAGCTACAACAGATTACTCCCGATCGTCGAGAACCAAGGAGGCCTTTCAGGTCGGTAGTGTGGGTTCCTTAAAGCTAGATCAACCATTGATGCCATCAAAATGTTTACTAGCTTGGCCAAAAATGCAATTCACGGAAGGGGCAGTACCAGTAAATATTGCGTGGTGGTGACCCTGGCCGAGAGGAATGCATTTAAAAAAGCTTACTTCTTTATCAGAACACTGCTTCACCCAATTTAACCGCTTTGCTTCTATCGGACCTATTAGTTTGAGCTCCTTGGGAGATCGGTCAACTTTATCTCTCCAATGATTATCAAAAATTCACGTTCCGCTCCCAACAAATTGAATAAAATTCAGGCAAGCAAAGGTTCTGAGCAACTACCGAGATGCATAACTTCTTTACTTGACAAACACTATATAATAATACTTTTAAAAAAAATATTGACAAACATTAAGTGCGTTGATATGATGGACTGAATTCCCAATTTCCTGACTTAAATCCAGAAATTTAATGAAAATTATTTGAAGAGTAATAAAATAACGGAACGGAAGTAGAAAAATTAATTTTGGTAAGATTGTATCGATAGCCAAAAAAAAAATACGTAGACGGGAAGACGATAAGATATCACCTGTTGACAAAGCTTTTTAAAAAATTAACTTATCAAATGATGAATGTCGATTACTAGAGCCATTAATATTGCGATGACAAGTAGAATTGGTCATGACTAATTAAGCGGATGACCTCAAAATAAATATAGGCCATTAAGCTAGTTGAACTTTGGGTTATTTTATAATCATATCAAAAATGTAACGAAAGAGCTAAAAGTGTACAGATCTTTTTCGACTTTGAGTATAAGATAGATTCACAATTACGTAAAATTTTCATGATCATTTCCATGTGGAATATACACACTTTCTCGTTGAGTAATATTAAAAAAGGTCATTTGAGGATCTTAGCCTGCATGGTAAGCCATAAAAAAAAGACAAGCACAAAGATCAGCGGCTTAAACAGAGATTTGAACCGAGAACACGAAACAATTAATTAAATTAATCCGCTTAGGACTAAACTGGCAGTTCGTAACCAAGAAGCTATATGACCAGATGCATTAAGGGACGGTACCGTGGACCTATTGGGGCCTGAGTGTTTAGAACTATGACCCTATTATTCTTATCTACCTACCTAAACAGAATTTTGTTGACCAATCCTTGGAAATTGGAATTTTCATTTAATTTGTTTTTTTGACGGTGTGATGGACGAGTTGGTTGAGTCGGTTCCCCGGGTTCGAATCACAATTAGTCATGGGTGTTTGTATTCGTCTTTGTGTCATCTCACTGCTGTGGGCTTATTACTTGCACAACATTAAGTGTCATGACAATGAAACTGAAGTGGAGTCCCATTGAAAATAAAATAGGACAAAATAACCTTTAGTTTTCTGAAAGTGTGTGCTTTTCCGATGAAAACTTTTGACTTTAGATAATCCCATGAAAGATCTTCATCCCCCAGAAGACCCACTGACGGCACTGGCCAAGGAGTACTTCCAAGAACAGTGCCATGCCAACCAGTGATAAATGGTGGGTTAGGATCTCCTGGTAGAATAATGGCTGAATATTGTTCAGACATGTTTTTTAAATTTCAGTTCTGAGAATGCTCTTTAATAGCAGAACATACCGAATGTAATTCACCGCAGAAATTTGAATATCGTTGGGTCAATGAGTGTGGATGCTAGTGAATTTGCCTTATCTTTCTGGTATTCTTACTTCAAGTTTACTACTCCATGGTTACTGAAGCAGCAACAATTGAAACGTAGAAAAGCAGTTTCCTTCTGGTTCGGATGACTCATTAGTGCTTAACTCGAAATGTATATAAATATATTCTATATTGGACAAATTTGACGTATTATTACTTTGGTAGTAATAGTCCGATTTCCACCAAAGTTAGTGATGTCATGTTGTATATTGAAGCCAATATTACTGCAAATCTAGAAAGCATATAGTATCAGCTTTGGGATTTTTTTTGGTTCTGAGAATGGGCCTGTGGAAGAAATGATCAGTTTCCAGCCCCCGCACAAACCACTTTTGCATCAAATATCTGAACCGAGGCTGGAAAGTGCTAATGGATGCCTTTCAACTGATACCCCACATAACTATATTCGATGAAGGAAAAAATGTATACTCTCCTTTTGCATGTATGATCCCCCCCTTGAACTCAACGTAACGGATAATGCTATTCACTGCATGTGTCGACATGCAGACTTCCCACTTCAATTTCATATCAATAGGAGTAACCGTTTCTGAGAAAAGCACGTGTGACAGACAGACAGACAGAGATTAAACCGATTTTCATAAGGATTTGTTTACAATAAAGCTTCAAAAAGCAAGGCGCCATTGTATCTGTTTCCGAGCCCTTTATGCCCGAGAGTATGTTGTTATGTACAGTTTAATTATTTTCAATGTTTTTTTATAATCAAAGATGTAGCGAGCAGACCTTATCCTTCCCTAAAAGAGAGCAGATTCGTGATGCCCGAAGACGTACATAATTCAGTGAGGAAAGGATTCACTCGGCAGAAAATTAGATGGACAGAATGGGGAATTGAAAGAGAGAAAAAGAAAGAAGCACACGTCTTTACCTATCAAAAATATAGCAAGAAACTGGAAGCCAAACTCCGTCATGTTATTTACATAGCATGCTGGTCCCAAGCCTAGGTAAAGGAGGAGGGTTTGAGGCAACAGTAAAACAAAAATAAAATACTAAATCTCAGAGGGTTTCCAGGAGACCATTAAAGAAGTCGAACGATTTAATGACCGGCTGATGAAACTTACCAGCTGATTGCAATATTCACTTCTTAACAGCGTACGCACCACGGACAGGTCGACCTGATGCCGTGAAGGATGCCTTGTGGCAACTTTTCCATACACAGACCTGCGATGTGCCTGCCGATAACTATATCATCATAACAACCGACCTTAATGGTCATGTGGTTGAAAAGGCAGACGGTAACAGGTGAGGAACCGGGTTTGGAGCGTGTAGTGAGGGTGGCGAGTATATACTCGATTTTGCAGATACCCATAACCTCGTACATATGAATACATGGTCCATCAAACGACTGCCCCATCTTCCTATATTTTATAGTGGGAGCAGTAAAACGCAAATCGACTATATTCTCATAAGAGACCGACATTTTACCATCGTTACTGATTACAAAGCTGTTCCTTATGAGACCATCGCATCTCAACATTGGCCATTGGTCGCCGTCTTGCGAATCAAGCTGCCGATAAAACAGCGTGAGGAACGTACTGGTCCGTTGCGCCATAAACGGTGTAAATGTGGAAGAATCCTTGAGCCCAGTTAGAGCAGCGCTCGGGGTCTCCAAGCCGGTTAAACGGTTCATCAACCGAGATACTTGGCTTTGGAATCACGATGTCTAAATGAAGCTACGTGGAAAGAAATGCCTTTACCACAAGCCTAACAAGTTTAAAATGCTAATTGGCAAATTTGAAAGAATGCCAATCGAGAAGCGCAGAAACCGATCGGTGGCGGACAACTACAAAAATCTTTACGATAAAATGGACACTCGAGATGGTGAGAGAGATCTGTATCGACTTGCCAAAAGTCGAAACGAACGCACACAAGATATCGAACATTTCTGTTGTGTTAATGACAAGAACGGTATTTTTTTACCGACCGTCGAGCCGCCACGGATAGATGGCGAGAATATTTCGAGCAGATTTCAACGGAAGAATTTGTTCATCCGCCACTTCAACAACCATTGCCGATATTTCGAGCAATTCCAATTGACCGTGTGCCAACCCGTTGGGGAGTGCCGTCCCCACGTACTCGAGGAGGGCGATCAGACCCGAGTCTGCACGGGGACTCATCTGAAGTGGCTTCGGTCACGAAACCTTACCAGGGGTATACTGGTACCATGGGAACCGAGGTAGCCCCTGGACTCTTAAACTTCAGGACAATTCCTGTCGTATTTGAGTACAGCTCGGTTGGTTGCGGTTGGCCCCCTAGTGGGAGTTTCATGGGGGCTGTGGTTGTGCTCGAGCGAGAAGAAACCTTCGGGCCTCGACGTGGTGCTGCGTTTCAACACGGGTGCCATACTCCTTAGTTCGGTAGAGATTTAGGTAGGTCTTGCATCCACTAGTGTGAATGCTAAGCCATGCACTTGGTATAGACTGGTACCGTTATTGCTTGTCTCAGCGGGGCTCTGATTGTGGTCACAAAATCAATCCGTGTCTTAAGAAGACCATGGGATTAAGTCGCAAACCCTCAAGGACTTAACTGACCGTGTGCCACAAGAACTCATCTAGTATGCTCAACGATAATACTGCCAGAAGAGCTCGTGCGCTGGGTTGAACTGCTGTACCACAATCGGGAAAGTAAAGTTAGAAGGATGACATGTGTGTAGAGGACAACAGGAAGTGTCCTCTCATCACTCCTCTTTGTTCTTGTTATGCACATTTATCGCAATGTCTTCCACCCTGTCCTCCTCTATGGTTCTGAGTGATGGTGACTATAAAAAACAATGAACGTTGTTTGCGGCAAGCGAGAGAGGCATTTTCGATGGTATGGTCGTGCAATCGTGCTAACGAGAATTCACTCTCCAAAATTGGTCTGAACGTCTGAGTCAACAACAACAACCGTGATTTGATACTGGATGGGCATTTGAAGCCTCCCAATTTCATCAAGATCAGGCTTTTAGTAGAGCAAAGTGACGCAACCGATTACGACGATCCGATCCAGCTTGTGAACGAGACAAAAGCTGAAGAAAAATAAAAAGAAGAAAAAACTGGAAGGGACAATACCCTGTGATAATGGGAGGAGTTTGATGCGACAAAAAAGTTTGAGAAGCATAGGGTTGTTTGTAAGGCAAGTAGTAAGTAGAAGTAAGAATGATTCTGATACCACACACTATATTGTAAAATCTGTCAATGGTGCCCGCAAATTGCCAAGGTTGTGGTTATTGTCATATCAATATGAGAAATTTTAGAGGAAGCTTAGTTGTGTGCCGTCAACACAATACTATATTAAATTGCCATAAATTCCTATAGGGCATTATACGCCCTACGCCACAGCTATACGCGTCAGCCGCAGCTATGATTCATGGTTTTTGATTCCTTGGAATGTGGTCCTGTTCTATAATATATAAAAAAAATATATGTGCATACACTACCGGCAAAAAGTTTAATACCGCATGCAAATATCTTTGTCACCAACAAAATATTTCAAAAGTACATATGAAAAGAGCTAATTTGAATACTTGCATATCCATCTTGGTAAGACTGAGCTCATCGTTCTTACAGTGAAGACATCTTAAAATGGGAAAAGTTCGCGAAATCAACAGTCAAACTCGTGCTGTCATAGTTGTTTTACACCACGTAGGCAAATCTTAACGTGCGATTGCCTGTCAACTCAAGTTGTCGAAGACTTGCGTTCATCGTTAGTTCAGTTCAGCAGGGGAGGCCGCAGGTCCAAGCACTCAGACCTTTGTTAGACCTATTGTACTATCCCTGGAGATCGCCTATTCATCGGCCTCTCACCGACGACGTTCGCAGACTTTTGCGAATCTGAGAACATTCTCCAGAGACAGAGAATACACATTTTCTCGTCGGAGAAGGTCAGGCAGCTGCATACGAAATGTAGGGCCGTCTCTTCTTCCTTCTCGCATTGGCTACATATGGCCGAGACAACCGCTCCGATTTTTTCCATGTGGTAGTTTAAGGGGCAAGTCCACCCAACTACTGACCTATGCTGACGATATTGACATTGGAGGAAGAATAACCCAAAATGTAGTTTGCCTTCATTTAGTTCGGACAGGCGGCGCGAAGTCTTGGAATACACATTAATGATGGCAAGACGAAGTGTATGGTGGCAACGTTAGCACCAAAAACAAACCAACCAACAACATCAAATCGCACTGGCCAAACGAGAACAATGAAAATAGGAGACTACAACTTTGAGATTGTTGATCATTTCTCCTGCCCTCCTCTAGGGTTGAAAATCACAGCCGATAACAGCCACGACAATGAAATCAGCCCACGGTTCCTGGCAGCCAACAGAACATCATTCAGGTTACAAAAACTGTTTCACTCGAAACGTCTTACCATAGGGTCAAAGCATTTACAGAACAAGATAATAATCTTACGAGTCCCCACGTATTGTTCGGAGATTTAGCTTCTTGGCAAGGAAAATTGCGAACTATTGGCCACCTTCGAGAGAAGAATTCTCGGGAGAATTTTCGGCCCCTTATATGAGGATGGACGGATGGATGGAGGATGAAAAGCCGGCGCAAAAGCAGGATATCAGAAGATCCTTACTAAGGCAGGCCTAGACTGGATACCGGTTGTTGCACCTTTGACGATAATTGAAAATATGTAGGCATTGATGACCATGTCATTCCAACTTTTAGATTTTACCATATATCGTTTATGGCGCCCCTGTGAGAAAAGTGGTCAAAAATCTCACTTGTTGTTTAGCTCTGTTCTGCGGAGACCACTTCGACAACAACAAAGAAACACTTAAATTTCAAGGACCCAATCACCATACTTTTAACTTTTGCCGACCCACGGAAGTCATTGACACACTCCGGTGGGAAAGCTACCGGGGAGATAATCTATACCACACACAATGGGCCCGGATTTGATTGCCTTGTCAGCGCAGCAAGATTTCTCGGAACTGCAAACGATATAGTCAGACATGGACATCGACATAGTCGCACGGATACTTTTATCTGCTTACCTGCGTTGACCGTTTCAGTCAGTGGCAGGAAGCCCTCCTCTCGAAAAAATAGACGAGAATATTTCTGACGCTTTCATGGCGGCATGATTCAGGTTTATAGTTTGAGAGTACCATTTTCCAGTCTCACGCCAAGCTCATCGGCTCAGCGGCGAACGACATGATTGAGCGTTTGTACCATTCACTCAAAGCTTGTCTCACATGCCACAAGATGAACGATTGGGTCGGAAACTTCCCCCCCAAGCTCTCCGTGTGCTTGGAGAATTTTTCTTCGACGCCGACTATTCTCAGAATCCGATTACATTCTTCAATAAACAGCGGTAGAGAATGTGTTCGATTCAGCCTACTCCTACAGTTCCCGAAACACCCACGTTTCCGTCAGGGTGGAGAAGATTGCAACCTTCATATGAGGGCCCTTATCGCATAGCAACAATATTATCTACTAGACATTAGAGAGAAGGAGGAATCTGTACACCTGGAAGCTTCAATATTTGGACTACACAGCTGATGGTGACAAAAAAAGCAATCTCTAAGGCTAAGCTATATGGAGAAAGGCATCCTATTAAAAAAAAGAATGTATTAACCAGGAGGTATCTGGTTTGCGCGGAAAGCAGTCCACAAACAAACGTGAGCCTCTCCAGTCGGGACCACTTTCAACCAAATTGACCATGTGTTGATCGAACGCCGCCACCTCTCAGTCTTAATGAATGTCAGAACATATAGGAGGGCCAATATAGACTATCTCGTTGCCATGGTGCTCCGGGCTCAGATAACAACACCAGCTAGAATCCCGTCTGACAATCAGGTGAGAGTTAACATTGAAGCCATCCACAGCACAGCCCTCCCCAACACCTATAAGGGGGAAATGGATGTTGCAATAACCACAACGTTAACCTGGCCCTGGAAGCCAACAGAGCTTATTTCAGGTTACAAAAACTGTTTCACTCGAAACGTCTTACCATGGGGTGAAAGCATTTACTCAACAAGACAATGATCTTGACAGTCCCCATGTATTCCTTGGAGACTTAGCTTCTTGGCAAGAAAAATTGCGAATTATTGGCCACCTTCGATAGGAGAATCCTCCGAAGAATTTTTGGCCCCCTACATGAGGAGGGATGATTCCGTAGCTTCAATAACGATTAAATTTATGAGCGATATGGTTGCGGATAAAATCCGGCTTAATAGATTGCGGTGGGTGCATTACTTAATCCGAATGGATGAAAATGACCATGATAAAACCAGGAGGTCCATTAATAAGGCAGGCCTAGAGGTTCAAACTTGTAGATTTCATCACATGTCTTCTACGGCGCTCCTGTGAAAAAAGTTGCCAAAAATCTTACTTGTTTTTTAGCTCTGCGGAGACCACTTCAATAAAAGGGTGACGCAACAAAGAAACACTTAAACCTCAAAGACTCAATCACCCGAATCTTATTTTTTGCCGACCCATGGAAGTCATCGATATAACACTTCGGTCGAAAGCTTGCAGGAAGATAATTTACACTACGCACAATGGGACCAGATTTGACTGCCTTGTTAGCACAGCAAGATTTCTTGTCACTACCTTTGGCCAGACTAGTGACGTCCCAGTTGCAATGGAGCTCAAGATAGCTCAGGACGCGGACATCAATACCTATAAAGCTGAGAGTGGATGTACCAGTATACTGCGACGCTTCTACAGAATTACATTGTAGTTGCTACATTACTATATACCTTCACAGACATCATGCACAGTGCATAGTACTAATCTACACCATTCACCATGGGCCCGGACTTGTCTGCCTTGTCATCGCAGCAAGATTTCTGGGCACAGCAAATAATAAGCGACTCCTCTCGAAAAAATCGACGCGTATATTTCTGCCGTTTTCATGGCGACATGGATTTTGCGGTTTGGCATCATCATAAGTGGTCCAGGTTCATAGTTTGGGACGATCATTTTCCAGTCGCACGCCAAACTCATCAGCTCTAAGAAGATACTATCAAGTTTACAGCTCGGCGGAGAACGATATGATTGAGCGTTCGTACCACTCATTTAAAGATTGTCTCACATGCCACAAGATGAACGATTGGATCGAAAAACTCATCAGCAAAAAAGTAGCTCTTTCATTTTCAAAAACCTTCATGAAAGCACCCATGTTTTCGTCAGGGTGGAAAAGATTGTAGCCTCCAAATGAGAGCCCTTATCGCATCATCGTCCGTCCTAGCAACGAATATTATGTACTCAACATTAGCGGGAAGGCGGAATCTGTACACTTAGAAGTTTCAACTCCAACCATGGGTTTTCAACGAACGGCCAGCGCCGATACAATGCCTCAACATCAACTCAAGGGGGGAGTACAGTGCAGAGGGTTAAAAATATCGATTTTTTTGGTCTTAAAAAAATTCCTTCTTTTTGGCAAATTTTTATTATTCCGTGAATAAAAATGTCCGAACTTGGTTCGATCGATCGTAAAGGAATTAAAACAAGGAAACCGTTAGTTGTGGAAAGTGTCATGAAAAAATGCAGTTCGTAGTCCTTCAAGAACATCGATTAGAATTTAAAACAAACGTTCAGTGCAGTTCACGAAAGTGCAAATCCGTTGAGATACCATCTTGTCCCTTTGTAAAGAGTGGTTATCAGGTCAACCTAAGACTGTGTTTTACTATGAGGTTGCTTGGAATAGGTTATGCTGGTGTTACTTTCTTTTGTGGAATTATGGACATGCGCATGTCAGTCGCCAAAAGTTACTTCTATGAGGTAACTAAGAAGTAACGAGAAGCTTCTAGTGTAGTTGCAGATTATTGTATGAGTAAAGCTGCTACAGAGGAAAAGAAGAAAATTATACTCAGACCAGGTTATAAGCCAGGAGACATTGCAATTTCAATTGGTAGATTCTTGATGAAGAGAGGTTTTTCTCCTTTATTTAGCGTTGTAGTTGCTATACAAGTACTGACAGCAAAAGTGTAATATGTTTTGCAAAGCATGTGAAATTTGGGAGAAGAAATTTGGCACTGAAGAATATAAGGACTTCATCGATACGCATTGGCCTGAGTGCAATACTAACTATGAAGGGAACAATGGAGGAATGGAGGTCAAAGACATTTTTGAAATTTTTAAAAGTTTAGTGGACTTGAAAGGTGTTCGCATCTGGACTACACAGCTGATTGTGACACAAAAAAATCATAAAGGAATCTCTGAGGTTAAACTATATGGAGAAGAACATCCTGCTAAAAAAAAATTTGTTAACCATGTTAGCAAAAGAATGGACTTGAGACTTAGGAACTTAGTAAAGCACTTCTTTGAAAGGGAAAGGGAAATTGACTTAGGAACTTAGTAAACCACTTCTTTGAAAGGGAAAGGGAAATTGACTGGAGCGCAGAAAGACAAGTTGTCCAAATATTATAGATAGATATTATGCAATTAGAAACAACCGTTTTGAGGCAGAAGAAATGAGAAAGGCTATAATGGCCACCTATTACCACCGTGCCTCAATTGAGAGTGACCCTCAGCACTTTTACTGCCCCCAAAATGAAGCTTCAAGGTGTGGTTGGCAGCGGGCTACGACAAAAAATGAAGAATACAAGCACCAGGATGTCCTTCCCTATGAAGTTATAGCTGCAATGGAACCAATCTATAAGGACCTAACCAGAGAAGAGTTATAATCAATGTGTAATTCGCGGTGTTTCTAACGAAAAGGTTTAAAGATTTAAAACGTAACACCGTCTCCGCCGGGTGTATACACCCGTGCACTGAAAAAGGGAACAAGCTGTTCCCAAAATATCGAAATTTGCTTAATAATAAATAATCACTACAAGCGACGGAGACGGTGTTACGTTTTAGTTCTTTAAGAGAGGAGTTGTCGACAAGATGTGTAGGAGCATCTAATCAAAATGCATGAAGATCATGGGAAAGTTAGGTGTGGTGACTATAGGAAGCCCACGGTTCAGTGCAATGGAAAAGAAAAATGCCAGCAGTAGCTGCAACAAAAGACGCGAGGATCTCCCTTAGAGAAGCAAGGAAAAGAGCCCAGGAGGAAGCAATCGAAGAGAATGCAGTACTGTACGACCCGGGAATTGATTCAGACTGGTAAGAATAGTTTTATCCAAGTTTTCATAAAGAATTCTCCCTTTTTTTAAATCGATTTTTCTCAAAATGCCATTTTTAAGGTTTTGTTTTACAAACAAAACCTTATTAAAATCGATTCAATGTCTGTCCGTGTATCTGTCTGGCACAGGCACTTTTCTCAGAAACGCCTATAACGATTGACACGAAATTTGGTGAGAAGATGGGACTTGTGGACCGCAAGACATGCAGTGAGTGATATCCTTCTACGTTGAGATTTAGGTGAGGTCCGCATACATGTAAAAGGGGGTGTACAAAATTTTTCACCGAATATAGTCAGGGTATCAAATGAAAGGTCTCGATAAGTACGATCTTTAAGATTTGTTAGAAAGGCGGGGAGTGGGAGGAGTGGAAAGCGATGATTTCTTTAACGGACCCATTCTTAGAAACTACCCAACCGAAAACAAAGTTAGCTCAAAGTTGTCTTTACCGTGTAAATTTACAACCCAAAGTACTAAATCTGACATGCTAAATGCATATTCTTAACGGGCTACTTACAAATGGGATAGTTCTACACTCAAATATGCTCACACAAGAAGCAAACAAAACCTTTCATACCTGAAGCGCCCAACTTCCGGTTTCCCGACTTGTTTACACTTTAAAATTTATGAACGAATGTTGAAAGTGTATAAGGACTCTTCGCATCCAATTATTACAGTAAAAAGATGGATTGCTGAATTTAAACTTGGTCGTACAAGCCTTGAAGACGTGAAGCCTGAAGAACAACATCAGAAATCGTAGAAAAAATACTGCATATCGTATTGGAAAATCGTCGAGTAGCTGGAAGAAATTTACTAAAAACTCTAGGCATCTCATCATGGACAGTGTAAGCAATATTTTGAATAAACTATTGGGTTTCAGAAAACTGTGTGCACAATGGGTGCCACATTCACTAACAATGGAACAAAAACACATTCGAATTTTCTCAGCAACATCTAGAGCATTTTCGAAAGGATAAAGTGGATTTTGTTGGTCAATTCATGACTATGGATGAGACTTGGATCAATCACCATGATCCTGATCCTGGTGGGGTATTATCCCCTAGTTGAGCGTTTCTAAGTAGTTTTGAATTTTTTTCGACGTGTGCAACGGAGCATTATCATGGAGGAAAATCAGCTTTTCATGCCTTGTTGATATTTCGGCCGTTTTTCATTCAGAGCACGATGCAATTTGATGAGTTGTTGGTGATAACGATAGTTTCATCAGGTTTCAACAGTTCATAGTAGACAATATGCCGCTGCTCCCACCAAACGCACAACATCGTCTTCCGTCCGAAGCGATTTGGTCTTGCAGAAGATGTCGCTGGTTGGCCGGCATAAACCCACGATTTTTTTCGTTTAGGATTCTCAAAATAAATCCATTTTTTGTCGCCAGTCACAATCCGATGAAAGAACATCTCTTTTTGTGTCTGGCAAGCAAGATTTCGCATGTGTTTTGGCGCGGCTCCATCTGCTTATCGTTCAATTCATGCGGCACCCATTTTATGATCTTTTGAACGTTACCCATTGCACGTAGATGCATGGAAATGGCTTGTTGAGAGACACCTAATTGCTTGGCGAGCATTTTCTGCGTTTGAGTATCCTCGTCGTCCAAAAGAGCCTCCAATTTGCGGTCCTTAACTTTCCCGGGCCGATTTTCACGCTCCTTGTTGCTCAGATCGAAATCGCTATCTTTGAACTGACAGAACTAGTCTCGACACATTGTGTCCGATAGAGCATTGTCGCCGTAGGGCTCCATAAGCATTTAATGCAATTCAGTGGCTGATTTCTTCAAATTGAAGCCTCCCGCATATGCTTCTTTCCGGGAACAAACAAAACTGAACATGATTATTGAAGAGAGAAAAAAAAAAAAGGTTTTTGCATGAAATTGCTGATAATATACACTGTCAATTGTTGACAAATGTCGAACTAAAAAAAAAATATGGCGTACTCATAGCAGCTTGATGTAGAAACATGAAAAAATATGTTTTTAAGGTTCTACCCATTTATTCAACAAACACCGAGAAGGTCGAGAGAAAGAGTGTGTAAAAGAGTCGGATGGCGTCGAATTTATATCCTTGCCGATCCATATAGTGACGTTACTTTGTTGAGCATATCAGCTGTTGAGAGGCGTTGCCATGTTGGTGCTGTCATGTCATTACCATGTCGCTACACTGCTCCCTTCTGAGTAGTTTTGACGTTTAACGGCTGGAAAACTACGTATCGAATATTACTCGCCTCTCACTCGCTGGTTTCGCTCTTGGTCCTACATACGTTTTGGGAGCCAAACTTATTGGTCGTTGGGCTGCTTCCGTTGGATCAGATGTTACTTCGAAATAGGCAGGTTTTAGTCGCTCGACGCTGATATTTGTTGCTTTGCCCTGAATTTCCATTTTAAAAACGTTGTCGGAAAGTCTTTCTAATACCTTATATGGTCCTTCGTACGGATGCTCTAGCGGCTTCTTTACTCGATCAATCCGCACGAACACGTGTGAGTAGAAAGATCCTTGTGGACGAACACCTTACTTCTATCATGTCGAGAGATTGGCGTTGCACGAACTTGCGTCATATGGTGACGAAATTTCTCAACGAAAAATTTCGGATCGGGAGGCATTTCCTCGTCAAGAAAGAACTCTCCAGGAATGCGAATCGTTGTCCCATAGACTAGCTCAGCAGCTGTTGCGCCAATATCCTCCTTAACGCTTGTACGAAGACCGAGCAAAACCGTTGGCAAAACTTCGACCCATTCACGGTTGTTGTGGCACATAATAGCTGCTTTCATCGATCGGTGCCATCGCTCAATCAATCCGTTAGAAGCAGGATGGTATGCAGTGGTTCGAATCTTTTTGCAACCCACTAAGTGCGTCAGCGACTGGAAGATCAAGGATTCGAACTGGGATCCTTGGTCCGATGTTAATATAGTAGGTGCTCCAAATCGTGAAATCCAGTTGGTGTAGAATGCGTCTGCGATAACATCTGCCGTAATTGATCGTATCGGAACCGCTTCAGGCCATCTCGTAAATCTATCGATCATAGTCAATACATACGAGTGACCTTGTGATTGCGTTAGCGGTCCGACAATATCGATATGTACGTGACTGAATCTCGTGTCCGGCATATCGATTTGGCCATGCGATGGTTTTGCGTGTCGTCCAATCTTACTTCGTTGACACGCTAGACATGTTCGTGCCCACTCGAGAATGTCTTGGACATACTAGGCCAGACATATTTTCGGCAAATCAGCTTCTTCGTGATGCGTCCGCTTGGATGAGATAGTCGGTGAGTAATCTCAAATATTCTCCTTCTGAGAAGTATTGGGATATACGGCCGTATTTGGGAAGTTGATACGTCGCAGTACAACATTGTATCCTTGTCGTCAACTCGCAACTTTTTCAAATCCAAGGTCGTTTCAGAACGCAGTAGATGTTGGAGTTCCTCATCGTTTCGTTGCGCTGTAGCTAATTCTTCGGTGGTTATGGCAACCGGCAATGTAACAGCACTAATTCGGGACAAGGCGTCTGCTGTAATGTTTTCCTCGCCAGTGACGTATATGATATTGGTCGAGAATTGGCCGATATAGTCCAGTTGCCTTAATTGCCGTGGACTAGCTTTATCGGTTTTCTGTTGGAAGGCAAACGTTATCGGCTTATGATCGGTTTTGATTAATAACGGACGACCTTCGACCATGTAGCGAAAAAACTTGACTGCACTGTAGATTGCTTGGAGTTCTCGATCGTAAGTGCTGTACCTACGTTGTGTATCGGAGAACTTCTTCGAAAAGAACCCGAGCGGTTCCCAAACATCGTTGTTCCACTGTTCGAGAACTGCTCCCATAGCCGTGTCACATGCGTCTGATTTGATGGCCAATGGTGCATTCTCAATGGGATGTCGTAGTAACGCAGCGTTGGCAATTTGCTGTTTGCACTTTTCAAATGAGACATCTGCTCGTGGATTCCATTCGATTTTGCGTTTATCCCGTTTCCTTGCACCAATGAGATACTCGTGAAGAGGTGCTTGAATTTCGGCTGCATTCTGCAACGATTTTCTATAGAAATCAATAGCTCCTAGAAATCGTCGCAAATCGGCAATTGTTGACGGTTTTCCGAAATTCAAAATGGTTTCCACTCGTCCTGGAAGGGGCTTGATGCCATTTTCGCTCACCAAATATCCTAAATATTCGGTAGAAGATGTTCCGAAGCTGCATTTATCGATATTGATGGATAATCCGTATTCACGGAGTCGATTAAATATCGTCAATAAGTGCTTCCGATGCTCCTCGTTCGATTTAGAAGCGATAAGAATGTCATCGATGTATGCATAGCAAAAGTCCAATCCGCGGAGTGCATGATCAATGTACCGCTGGAAAGTTTGTGCGGCATTACGTAGACCGAACGTCATTACTCGGAACTCAAAAAGCCCAAAAGGAGTAATGACAGCTGTTTTGGGAATGTCCTCGGGTGCTACAGGAATCTGGTGGTATGCTCTCGTCAGATCATTGTCCGTTTTTCTTTCGTACCAAGTGTAACGGGCTCGCCCATGGGCTACTCGATGGTTGGCAAACTCCCTGTTGTAGCATGTAGTCAAATTCGGCCTTTGCTTCGCGCAGTTTTTCGGGCGTTAATCGTCTGGGTCGGTCAAAAACAGGCGGTCTTTTAGTCAGGATATGGTGGTAGATATCATCAGCCATCACTTTCGCTCGGTCAGATGGAATTGTGATGTCGACAAAATCTCTCAGAATGTCATGATAACTTTCGCTAGACTTCAGTGTTGTCATACCACAAGTTATGGTGCCGGTGAGCTTTGCGATGCAGGATAAGTTGGTCTTTCCGTCGATTATCTTCCTCCTGCGTAGGTCCACTAATAAGCCATAATGGTGCAGCAAATCGACACCGATTATTGGTTGTCGAACATCCGCTAGAACGAACCTCCAGGTAAACGGTCGTCGTAAGCCGAAGTCGAGCGTTATGATGCGATGTCCATATGTTTTGATCGGCGTATTGTTGGCGGCATAAAGCTGAAATTGCATTGGCGTGTGCTGATTTTTGTCTTTAGGCAAAACTGAAATATCAGCACCGGTATCCACCAGTAAATGCATGCCGCTTTTCCGATCGAGTACTAATAATCGGCTGGATTTACTGTGAGAGGGGTCGTCCTCGACCGCCGAAATTCGGGACGACGAATTTAGTTTTCCGAAGTCGCGGAATTATTTTGCCACTTACATGGCGGACGGCAATTACGCGCTTGTTTCCCAAACCGTTGATGAAAGAAGCAAAACCCTCGATTCCGTGAACCTGATCTTTGCCTTCTGGTGCTCCGTTGTTTGGATCGGGACCGGTTGCATGTCGTGATTTCTAGTCGGTCAATTCGGCTCAATATTTGCTCCAAGACATCATTTTCCGTGGATGCCTTCTGAACGGTGGAAATGCAAGGCAGTTGTTGCATCTCGATCATTAAATCCGTCATTTTCGCCAATTTATCGACGTCTGCTTCGTTAGAAATCGCTAACACCATTCGAATATTTTCGGGCAATTGCTCAAGTAGCAACGATCTTAGCATGGCGTCAGTTACCTGCTCTCCGCCAGTGTTTCGCAAATCCTGCAGGTAATGCGATGGTCTCTTTCCTTCCAAATTCTTCCCTTGGAAAAGTCGTCGCAGCTTGGATTCGGCGGATTCTGCAAATGCTGCCAATATCCTCTCCTTCACGGCTTCGTACTTATTTGTTGCCGGAGGATTGCGTGCTATCGAGATCACATGCGGAAGGATTTCCGGCTCGGCAAATTGTATCACGTACTTAAATCTTGTTTCGTCCGACGTGATGTGATTAGTGTGGAACGCAGCCTCTACCTGCTCAAACCAAAATGCCGGGTCGGGTCGATAAAATGACGGAAATTTTTGTATGCGTGCCGCTTCCACGAATACGCCTGCTGGTCGATTAGCTATCGGCGGCAGGAAATCACTCTGAAGGGATGTTTTCGGCGTCTGTGGCGATTTGGCTTCAGTGGCCATTTTGAAACTCGCGCTTGGTATCGATTAAACGTATGGAAATTTAAGATCACTGCACTTTTTATTTTAACTCATCACGTCGGGGTCACCAATGTAGAAACATGAAAAAGTATGTTTTTAAGGTTCTACCCATTTATTCAACAAACACCGAGAAGGTCGAGAGAAAGAATGTGTAAAAGAGTCGGATGGCGTCGAATTTCTATCCTTGCCGATGCATATAGTGACGTTACTTTGTTGAGCATATCAGCTGTTGAGAGGCGTTGCCATGTTGGTGCTGTCATGTCATTACCATGTCGCTACATTGATACACTTACTGACGCCATCTGTGAGCAAACAGCGGATTTAAGCTTGTACACCTGGTAGACCAACTGAAGGAAAATTCGTGAAAAAAAGACCAGATTTCCAGAAGAAAAAAATCTTTTTCATCAGGACAATCCACCGTGTCACAAGAGCAATTTTACAATGGCTAAAATCCATGAATTCAAGTTCAAATTGTTGGAGCATTCATCGTATTCACCAGATTTGGCCCCTACCCACTTCGATCTGTTTCTAGACCTAAAAGAATCATGCGTGGAAAGCGTTTTTCATCAAATGATGAGGTCGTAACAGCTGTGGATGCGTATTTTTTTAGCCCTTTCAGATACTCACTTCATGAAATGCAATTTATAAATTCGAATTTCGTTTAAGCAAGTGTATTGATGTTCACGGAGACTACACTGAATAATAAAATGTATTTCAAACCATAAAACTGTGTTTTTCTTATCGAACCGCAAAACTTATTGAACAACCTGGTACACTGCACTTCCTCCTCAAGGGAAATCAGACACTGCACTTTTGAGTTGAAGTCTCTCCTAAGGTATCCTGGAGCCCCACAAGAAAATAAGATCACATTCGCTCATGTTACTTTGTCACCCGCTTGCTAGAAGGGTAGTAGAATCCCGATAATTCGTATGGTCAAGGGACTGACAATTTGATACGAAATATCGGCATTACCAATTATCGGGAGTGTAAAATAAAAAAAATTAACCCTGGGGACCGACAAATTTGTACGAATTAGCCGGAAATATGAATATTCGATGTACGAATTATCGAGAATCCACTGTGTTGGGTACTTTTAGAATCGGAAGAATATAATAAATGGTCCAAGTAGGAAGTTGCTCCTGAAGAATATTCACATTACTGCACGTCCGAGTGTTGTTAATTAATGTTTATACGAAGGAATTATAAGGCAGCTTTCCACCATTCGGAGTTGTCAAGAGGTTTTAGGATTAGCACTCTCATCTACATTTAGCGAAAACTCCGTTAATTATTCGAGTCATTAAGCTTATCCTCTGACTTGTGAACGTCAATCAGTTGTCTCTACACATTCCCATGTATGTACTCATAATCAATGCCGAGTTTCTGTTCATTTTTCGTTATGACATTATCTGATAACAAACGAGGCTTAGCCCCTTTTTCATATGGAACGAACAGAGAAGCTGCTGAGCAATGCAATAGGCCTTTCAGCGATATTATAAATAAATGCATGGACGTGATAACAAGCAATGGAAAAGCTATAATTTCTGCGATTATGCATGTAATCATTATTTATTTGCATAGACCACTGAGAGCAGAGTTTAATGGAATTGATTGAATAATAAATTAGACAGGTGTTGCTTTGTGATTAGCATTGTACACCATTCTCGTCACAGTTTGATAATAAATAGATAATTGGATACAGAAAACGTTTGTAAATAAAGAATTCCGCTCCACACATTCGGTAAGCGTATGTACATATACTGAATGAAAAAACTCTGATAAAGCGCTGCGTTTCTCCAGACAAATATGTGCCGGGAATTTCCGGTTGAGTTTGATTACTATTTTAGGCTTGATAAAATTCGTTCATATGGCATTGGAGGGCATTACGGGACGAGGTTAAAGAAAATGTTTTGTCAAGAATTTCGATACGAAGCTTACCACAGAAAAGTGCTGGCAACTTGGCATCTGGTCCAAAATTGCAACCACTTTGATGGGGTTTTCTCTAAAAGTATAATTTCGATTACTTTATTTATTCGTATTTGGAAGGAAAAATGTGGTAGTTCCGTCCAGCATCACGGTTAAGCGGAAGATGTCGCAGAACGCAGTGATATCAGAAGTCTATACCGCATCACGAACGAGCTTACATGTTGTCGCAAATCTTCCGATGCTATTGCAAAGGACGTTAACGGTCGACTTTTCATCCACGATGACGAATAATTGAAGAGGTGGAAGCCAGCGGAAATGGACTGTTCCTCTAAGCAGGAGAGAGATCATCTCGGCCATAAATGCACTCAAACGGAGTAAAGACGTTAGGTTTGATGATCTCTCCGCAGAGTTGTTTATAATTGCACCTGCAGTTAGTGTAGATCTGCTACTTCCATTCGTACGAAAATCTTGGAAATCTGAAGCCCTTCCCAGATCCTCCTCCAATGACCACATCAACACACTACGATCCAATGATCTTGTTGAGTCCTAAGCCTCGAAACGATGCGTTCACCTCAGTCGACGCGGCAGAAAGGGCCCCACTCATGTCGAGAAATGGGATAGGGTTCTTGACGCATAGACGGTGTCAGGACGTAAGTAAATGAGTCCGAGCAAAACAAATACATGTCTGTACCCTAAATATTGGCACCGTCACTGGAAAGACCGAGGAACTCGCAAGAGCCCTTCGGAAAAGGGGCATTGATATTTACCATCTCAGCGGCTCTCTGTGATGCCATTAAAAAAGACGGACGATTTGATGACCGGCTGAAGAAGCACTATTCACTCCTTCACAGCATATGCACCACAGACAGGTCGACCTGATGCCGAGGAAGATGCCTTCTGGTAACTTCTGCATACAAAGACCTGTAACTTGCCTACTGATGACTATATCATCATTGCAGGCGACCATAATGGTCATGTGGGAGAAAAGGCAGAGGGGAGCATTTGCCATGGGAAAAAGGGTTTGGAGCACGCAATGTTGGTGACAATATTTCGAACAGATTTCAAGTTAAGAATTTGTTCATTTTCCACTTCCACAATCATTGCCGACATGAGACATTAGAGGTGGCGGTGAGGAAGACGGGGTGGCAACCCTATTGGCCAAACCAAAACGAAGTGACCAAGGAGAACCTCCATAGAGGTGGCACCGGGAGACGCTGTATCACTTTGGTTTGTTAGTCCTGATGCACGGGAACGCATCTAAAGTGGCAGTAGGTCACGAAACCTTACCAGGGGTATATTGGTACCATGGGAACTGAGATGGCCTCTGAAGTCACATACCTCAAGAGAATTTCTGTTGTGTGTTCAGCTCGGTTGTTGCGATTGGCCCCTTAGTGGGAGTTTCATGGGAGTTGTGGCTGTGTTCGAACGAATAGACACCTTCCTTAGTTGGGTAGAGATTTAGGTAGGTCTTGCATTCACTAGTATGAATGCTGAGCCATGCACTCAGTATAGACTGGTACCGTTGTGTTTGCCTCAGCGGGCCTCTGATTGTGGGCACAAAATCAATCCGTATCTTAAAAAGACCGTGGGATTAAGTCCACTGGACAGGTGCTCACGTTAACCACAAAGACGGAACTGTCAGCGCAACTGAAGTCGAGGAATCAATAAAGTGAATGAAATCGGGGAAAGCAAGGAAGTGAAGTGAACTTTCCATTCGGGTTATTCGGGAAGGTAGAATACCATCTGACTGGGAAGAAAGCACTGCAGTTCCGATATGGAAAAAGAAAGGTAGCCCAGCAGAATTCTCAAATATCGTCCGATCCGATTGCTGTCTGATACCATGAAGATTTTTCAACGTATTTTTCACAACCGTATGCGCGAAATAGTTCAAATAATCGTGAATCAAGCCGAATTTGTCAAAAACTGCGGAATTACTGACGCAATGCACGATGTGCGGTTACTCATTGAGAAGCATCGGCCTTTTTACATTGCATTCCTGAACCTGAAGAAAGTGTTTGAACGTGTGCCACACGAACTCATCTGGTATGCTCTACGACATCTAGTGGCAGAAGAACTCGTGCGCTGGATTAAAATGCTCTACCACGATCTCAAAAGTAAAGTTCTAAGTGTGGTGGGTCCATCAAAACCGCTTCGTGTCTCTGTTGGTGTTCATCAAGGAACCACTCTCTCACCACTCTACGTTCTTGCAAATGATCTTTTCTTAGCGTCTAATAGCAAAAATGATCTCGAGCAACTTGTCCAAAAATGCAATGATCGCCTTATGAAGCACGGTCTCAGATTGAATCTGAATAAAACTGAATTCTTGTTGATCGATTCTCATGAAACAGGCACTATTACTGTCAGTGGCAGTGACCTGTCCAGAACTGAACGATTTAAATATCTCGGGTCAATGTTCTGCCAATGGAGAACTACGTTATGAAATTGCTTCGCGCATTAACGCAACCTGGATGAAGTAGCGTTCTACAACTAGTGTTTTTTGTGATCGACGTATAAACGAACGTCTCATAGCTAAAATTTACAGCAATGTCGTCGGTCCTGTCGTTCTCTATGGCTCTGAGTGTTGACCGATTATAAAAGACAATTAATGGCGTCTTGCGGTAATGGAGACGAAGATGTTGCGTTGGACTAGTGGCGTGACACCTTTAATCACATCCGAAATGAGGATATCCGATGTGGGATTGCATCGATCGTGGATAACTTGTGAGGCATCTTCGCTGGTATGGTCAAGTCATTCACGCTAAGAAGAATTCACTTGTCAAGATTAGTCTGCACATCGAAGTCGATGATAAGCGACCAGAAGGCAGGGTGAAAAAAACGGTGATTTGATACGCTAGATGGGGATTTAAAGGCATCACGATTGCCTCCAGATCAGGCATTTAATAGAATCAAATGGCGAAAACGACCACGACAAGGCGGCGCCGCTTGTGAACCGGACAAAGGCTGAGAAAAAAGACGAATGTAGTATTTAATTCTTTACAAACGTTTTATCGTAAATATTAGGTCGCTGCAAATGAAATGTCGGATTTTTCAATGAAGTGAAGTTAGTTATGATTTTAATGTTTAAAACTGCTGCAAGGTGACTCTGGTGGTATGGGATAATTGAGTATAAATAGTCGTTCGTTCGATCAAGGAGTCATTTCAGTTTCAATCGTCATTGAAGTTCCAAGTAAAACTCAAAGAAAAAAGCATGGAAGGGAGTCAAAAACGTCTACTTTTTCCATATGAATTTAAACTTGGTCACAACGCAGCGGAGGCAACCAGAAACATTTGCAGAGCATTTGGAGCTGACGCAGCAAACGAACGAACGACACAGCGGTGGTTCGAAAAATTCCGATCAGGCGACATGACCCTCCAAAGTGAACCTCGTGGACACCCAGGACCATCGATCGACAACGACGAGTTGCGTTTGATAGTGGAATCTGATGCCCGATCATCGATTCGTGACATTGCAGAGAAAATAGGCGTACACTATTCGACAGTATCTCGGCACTTACAACAGCTTGGAAAGGTGAAGAAGCTTGATAAGTGGGAACCCCATGCGGAACCGCATGAACTCAACGAGCAAAACATGGCGCTGCGAAAACATGCTCTACTCAACCGCAACAGGAACAATCCCTTTTTGTGCAGAATAGTGACATGCGATGAAAAGTGGATATTGTACGACAACCGTCGCAGATCAGCGCAATGGCTAGATGCCGATCAGCCTCCACAACACATGCCAAAAACGGAGCCTTCACCCGAAGAAGGTAATGGTAACTGTTTGGTGGTCTGCATCTGGAATTATTCATTATTCGTTTTTGGAGCGTGGTGAAACAATTAATGCAGAGAAATATTGTGCCCAACTTGATGAAATGCACGAGAAATTACGTGTTCAGCGGCCTAGATTGGTCAACAGAGATGGAGTGATACTGCTCCATGATAACGCCCGACCTCATGTTTCCAGAATGACGGTCAAAAAATTAAATGAATTACGATATGAGACTCTTCCTCATCCACCATATTCATCCGACCTTTCGCCAACCGACTACCACTTTTTTAAGCATTTGGATCACTTTTTGGCGGGGAAACAATTCAGCAATGAAGTAGCTGTCAAAAGTGCCTTTGAAGAATTTCTTAGCTCTAGAAGCCCAGACTTTTACGAAACTGGAATAAATGCTCTTGTATCTCGTTGGGAGAAGTGCATTGAAGCTGCTGGTTCTTATTTTGACTAATAAAATTAATTTTCATAAAAGTTATAGTTTTTTGAAATTTTACTCAAATATCCGACATTTCATTTGCAACAACCTAATAGAAAGAAAGGTTGCCCAAGAAAAGGTCCGTGCACTACACCGAAGGAAAGATTTATTTCTCAAATTAGTGCGAAAAACCATTAAGTAAATGGCGGGTTCAGGACCTCATCCCACCACAAAAGTATGTATTTTAGCTGAAATCAGTCAAGGTTGTAAACCTGGCGGTGTCGAATGATATAATTGTCAGGTTTTGAATTGAACATAAACTGAATAAACACAATCTGTAACCGCTTTCGGTCACGTTGCTCCGTAGGGCAGAGGCGCGAGGAAGAGTCTGATGAGATCGCCTTTGCTGAAATCCGGCCGCAACCTATCAGCCACAAATCCGGCCGGTGTACCAAAACCTCTTCTCGTTTCGGTTGGTGCTCATCAAGGAAGCGCCCTCTCACTACCCCTCTTTGTTCTGGTTATGAATACTGTCACACAGGACATCCAATGTTCAGTGTCTCATGCACTACGTTATGCAGATGAAGTTTTCCTAGCATCTACTAGCAAAAATGATCTAGACTAACTTGTCCTCATGCAAAACAGTCTCAGATTGAATCTGAATAAAACTGAATTCTTGTCGACCAATCCCCATGAAACAGGTACCATCACTGTCATTGGCAATGACCTGCCTGGAATTGAGCGATTTAAATATCGCGGATCAATGTCATAAGTCAATGGAGAACAACACCCATGAAATTGCACAACCTGAATGAAGTGGCGTTTCACGACTGGTGTTCTTTGTGATCGACGTATCACCAAAACGTCTCAAATCTAAAATTAACCGCAGTGTCGTCCGCTCTGTCGCCCTCAACGGTTCTAAGTGTTGGTCGAAGCTAAAGAACAATGAACAGCGTCTGGCGAAGATGTTACGTTGCACTAGTGGTGTAACACGCCTTGATCACATCTGAAATGAGAATATCCGCGATCGATATGGGGTTGCGTCGATCATGAAAAAAATGCGAGAGAGGCATCTTCGACGGTATGGTCTCGAAATTCGCGCTAAGTAGAATTCACTTGCCAAGATTGGTCTGAACATCGAAATCCATGGTAAGCGACCAAAAGGCCGACCAAAACAACGGAGGCTTGGATGGTCGTCGAAGTAAGTGGAACTGTCTTGAAGGCGTAGCGAGCGTTGTGAAACGCTCCTAATTCCACTAATTTCAATTTCAAAGATGAACATAAACACCCATGACGACCCGGGATTCAAACCCGGCATAACGAGAAACTCAGCCATCTCAAAATATGACCATGCTCAAGATGAAAAAGCTGAATTAGCTGAGAATATAAGCGCGAGTTGCTTCAACATTTGACACTTTCGCCTCCTCAATAAGCAGAAGATTCTGTGATTTGATTGAATTTTTATAATTTTATAAAGATTTGAAAATGGAGAAAAAGTTTTGGAGTTTGAATATAGATAATGATATAAGCTTATGAGAGGTTCTGTAAAGTTTATGGTGCCGATGCTTTAACAGGTCATTCTGAAAATTTTAGTGTGAACGATCCTTCACGATCGTGAAGGTTAACGCTGACGAAACTCATTGGCCGAGTCTGACATGACGGACTGCAGAGACAGTAAAAACTGGTCGATCAACCGTTCATATTTATCTAAATCTCCATCTAATCTTATTAAAGAATTGTGGCGGTCATTCTTCCTTCAACTGCGGCGGTAATCCATCCCCTCCATATAAAGCCGAAAGCCGTAGTGCCTCAAAGTAGGGCTATTTTGATGTCATAACCGTGGGGTTTGATTTTGAACCCAATCGCCGCAGCCATAAAGAAGGGTATGAAACGAGAAGCGCTAGATCCTTCCTCTCGAGTTCCGTTAAAAAGGTTCCCTTCCCTCCATTTCAAAAACTTTGGCGTTGCAATTGATACGATCCTGATAAAGTTAGATTTTCCAACTCCATCCATTAGGGGAGGAAAAATTATATACCGTTTTTTCACCCGCAACCACTCCCTTCTCTAAAGTCGATATCGGTCATTAGTCTTTAAAAAGTTACGGGCCCTGAAAGGGGCTACTTTAGGATCTAATATAATAAAATTTTCACTATGATCTTTGCAGAGCAATCATCGTGGCCTCCATCCCTTTTCTCGATTTCGTGCGTGGAGTGACCGTCACGATTGTCCAACGATGTTAGAGAGGAGAGGCCTTCTTCTTCGTATTGCATTCTCTCTTTATCCCCTCCCCTTTTGCAAAGAGGTTTGAGAGAGAACTTCCGCTTCCTCCTTAATAACCCTTCCGACTGCGAAGATTGAAGCTGAACCCTACCATTTTGACAAGAAAATGGTCCCAATTTCGACATTCTCCTCAGATTTTTGGTGATGGTGAGTAGTTTCGAGAGTCTGCAGGTCCGGATGGCATCATCCCTGCGCTAGTAATAGAAGGAATGGATGCCCTGGGTCTACACATTCGGAATATATATCGTGCATGCCTAGCACACGCTTATATTCCAATTAAATGGCGGGATGTGAAGGTGTTGTTCATTCCCAAACCAGGAAAACCCACCTACACAGACGCAAAAAGCTTTCGACCGATCAGGCTAACGTCCTTTCTGCTAAAAGGCCTAGAAAGACTAGTAGATCGATTCATAAGGAATACACACATTCCTAAATGGCCACTTTACCATAGGCAACACGCCTACCAGAAAGGCAAATCCACGGAGACAGCACCCCATGGACCATGAAAATTGAAAAGGCGATGTCCGATAAAGAATACGCCTTAGGCACATTCATGGATATCGAAGGTGCCTTCAATTATGCCTCATTTGCGGCAAGACAGCATGGAATCGAACCGCTGCTAATCAGTTGGATCCTTCACATGCTAGAGTGGACAAAAATCCACATATCGGTCGGCCAGAAGTCTATTGAAGCAGGATGTCTCAGGGGCTGCCCACAGGGAGGGGTTCTCTCTCCACTGTTATGGCTCTTGGTGATGGATACCCTGCTGTGGCTCCTGGAGGACAAAAAAGTCTTCGCGCAAGCATTTGCGGACGACCTAGCCGTAATAATTACCGGCAAGTTTGCGGACACAGTATGTGACCGCTTGAATGCAACTCTGCATGTAATCCACAGCTGGTGCCTCCGCAATGGACTCACGGTGAACGCTAGGAAGACTGGACTAGTTATGTTCACTAGGAACGTTAAGTGGGGCAGCTATACGCTACCTACCTTAGCAGGGGCGAAAATCCAGCTGGCACAAACTGTCAAGTACTTAGGAGTACATTTCGACTCCAAGTTAACGTGGAAGCATCATATCCAGGAACAATACCAGAAATCCTGCAAATTGCCCTGGTGCTGTAGGAATGCGATAGGTAAGACCTGGGGACTTTCACCTAAACGGATATACTGGATGTATACATCCATAATAGAACCCATTTTGATGTGTGCATGCATCGTCTGGTGGCCAAGATTGAACTTTACTAACAGCAGGAAGCTGCTAACGCAGATTCAGAGACTTAGTTGCCTAAGTATTACTGGAGCAATGAGTACTACGCCGACTGCGGCACTTGAAGCTATCCTAAATTTACCCCCCATTCACTTGGAGATGAAAGGGAAAGCAGCCAACGACGCATATAGGCTCGATACCATTGGGGCGTGGAAAGGCAGCTAATCCAACGGGCATGCGTCTATCTGGAAATTCCTTGAAAAACATCCGGTAGCCCTGATGCCGACCGATCATATGGTTTCCAGATTCGTCTTTGAAAAGACATACATTGTCGTAATCACCGAAAGAGAAGAATGGTCGACAAGTGGTCATGAGTCTTTTCAGATTACAGACCCAATAATCTTCACCGACGGGTCAGTCACGGAGGATGGATCGGGTGTAGGTGTGTTCTCGGAGAATCCAATTATAGAACTGGCCCGACCCCTCGGAAAAATGACGACCATATTCCAGGTGGAGATATATGCCATTTCATTGGCAACAGAAGAATGTCTGCGACAAAAATGGAGGGGTCGCACCATTCGAATCTGTTCCGACAGTCAGGCGACATTATCAGCACTAAATGGCAACAACATATCAAGCCAGTTGGTGTGGAGTTGTCATCAGGTGCTGCTGAAACTTGGCCGACTGAACGAAACATTCCTGATGTGGGTGCCGGGGCACTCTAACATCGCCGGTAATGAGGGGGCTGATAGACTGGCTCGCCGAGGATCTGGATCCACAATGGTGGGCCCAGAACCAGCTCTTGGAATCCGACCATCTACTGTCAAGTCTACTCTGAAAGGTGAAATTGCAAGGATTCACGCAACCGAGTGGGGAAATTTGGACTCTTGCCGGCAAGCGAAAATCCTTGTGAAGGAGCCTAGGGCCACTAGAGCGGAATTTTTGTTGTCCCTTAAGAAGTGGGACATGAAAACCCTAGTAGGGCTTTAGACGGGGCACTGCCCCTTAAACTACCATATGGAAAAGATTGGGGTAGTGGCTTCGGCTGTGTGCAGCCAATGTGAGGAGGAGGAGGAGACAGCCCTGCACTTTTTATGCAGCTGCCCGGCATCTTCAGATCTCAGACGAAGACACCTTGGCAAGGTTTTCTTCAATGAAGAATCTGCACACTCTCTGCCTCTTGAGAATGTTCTTAGATTCGCTAAAGCCTGCGAACTCCGTAGGCGGGAAGCCATTGAATAGGCAACTTACGGGCATAGTACAATGGGCCTAATAATGGCCTGAGTGCTCGGAGCTGCGGCTCCCCCCAGTTAACTAAACTTGTCAGAATGAGCCTCCTTAATAACCCTTCCGACTGCGAGGATAGGATTCAAAGTTGAACCCTACCATTTTGACAAGAAAATAGTTGTAATTTTGTGGCCACAATTTTTAGCGGGGCTAGAGAGGAGGGGACCTTCTATCTCTTCTCGAGTCGATAACACGAGTTTTAATCGGGGTTGGAGACGGTGCCTTCTTTTTTGTGTGTATGTTAATTTATGTGACCTTCTCTGGGCTTGCACTCTTCAGAAGGAACTTGTGTAAATGAGTTTTGAAAAATAGAGTACCCCTCAATTTGTAGCTACATATGGATGTACCCATCGACCGATAAGAGCTGGTCATTGAACGTAACGATTTGTTCGGGGAACGTTATTACACAGGATAACATATCCCCGGTAAAATTTCGATGCACGTATTTTCTAGTTGTCGATAATGAAACGAGAAAATCAAATGATCAAATTAAATATTGACATGTTCGTATCTCCTAATACCTTGCGTTTACACGCTACTCCGAACATGGTGCTGTTCTTCATACATTATCTTATCTTCCGAATATTTTTAGATTCAGGTACAAAAAAGTGAAACAACTTCACCATTTATTATTCGACACCCTAACCACTTGATAAGATTATCAAATACGTAATACATAGGCATGTCTCCCGTCCAAAAAATAACTATAATGCGAATAACAATCACGTAATAAACTTGATGAAGATCTACACATAAATATGCATGTAATTGCCCGACAACGGTTCAAATTAATTCGCATCGTGTCGAAACTTTATACAAACTTTTATGGAGAAATGAAGTGTTTAGGTAACTGTTTTGCTATGAAATTAGACTAGGCACAAAGTGTATAGAATAACTTTTGTATACGATTTTCCAGTTTTTGTGGGAAGAGTAAATATTTACGAAACGGTAGCAAAGAGATGTTTCGGATGTTAAGCTATTGACTGATTGCGCTAATGGTGATGTGGTTCAATTCTGAGTTGGCTTGAGGCTTTTTTCCAAAAGATATTTTAGGAATCCAAATAAACAATCGAAAGTTTTCTACGGAGTCATTAGAAAATAGATACGAAAATTATTTTCTATAAAAAACAGTAAAGAATTTAGAAATACTACACTTTCCTTTTTTGATGCATTCATCTGCTATATGCTAACCCGGTATTCAGTGAAAACCAGGACCAATGATCGAACCTTGGTTATCTTCCGTCCACATATCACATGCAATTCACTCGGGAACTGCTGAACTTATTAGTACGAAAGCAGATGATAGTGGGGTTACGATACTATCCTTCGGACACTACCTTGTCGTGGTGGGGAAGCCTGTGATGTGTGTGTGTATGGTGGGGGAGAAGCTACAGCTTCTGAGCACTCAGGTCGTGTTGGCCCATTGTACTCGCCTCCCCCGTCTAACGGAATATCCCGGATTCGTTAACGTATCGCAGGATTTCCGTTAGTGGATGTGATGCTACCCGTCGCAATTGGAGGACATCGGCACCAAAGATCTGATGCCTGATGTGTCCATAGGCGGGGCATTCACATAGGAAATGCTCCGTGGTTTCCGCTTCCTCATTACAGGAGGGACACGTATCATCTTCGGTAATTCCTATTCTGAACGTATGCCCAGCTAGTGAATTATGGCCTGTCAGAATGCCCACAATACACCTGCAAGTCCTCCTGCTTTTCGACAGGATAAACTTTGCGGTACGTATATTCGGTTCTGGCAGGAAAAGTTTGGTGTGTCGAGCAGCATTTAAGCTCTGCCACCTGTCGTTATGGGAAACCTGTTCCCAGTTTTTGAAAACAGATTTAGCCAATGCTACTGATACCCCAATTTCTGGCTCCGGTCCCGACATAGGGGAGATTGACCCCTCTTTCGCTAAAGCGTCCGAGATTTCATTTCCCTCTATGCCACAGTGACCAGAGTAGTTCCACCGAATTGAATCTAGACATAGAGTTCAAACGGTTTCTGCATTCCTGAACGATTTTCGAGGTGATCAAAGGACTGCTCAATGCCCTCAGTGCAGCTTGACTGTCACTGCAGATTGCGATGCGCCTGCCCTTCAACCGCTCGTCAATCACCCAGTTTGCCACCCTTAGGATCGCATAAACTTCGGCTTGAAAAACCGTTGCATATTGTCCCAAAGGAAAAGCCCACTTCTCGTTTTTATTCGAGAGGTAGACTCCGGCTCCAGAACCCTCTTTTGTTTTTGAGCCATCGGTGTAGAAGACTTCCGTATATCCCGCCACGCATTCCTCTGGGTCTTCCCAGTCCTCTCTACGCTTCAGGGTAACTACATATCTTCTACCAAACAGATGTATGGGGACACGAGAATCGGAAGGCATTGTAAGAACTGGATTCAGTCCTCCCAGTAACTCTTCCAATGCTCTGTGCCCCCCATAGATCTAATCGAATTAGCCTATGAGCTGCTCTCATTGCAGTGCTTTGAATAAATATATCCAGGGGCTGCAAATTGAGTAGTGCATTCAGAGCTGCACCGGCTGTCGTGCTCATGGCACCAATGATACCCAGACAAACAGCGTCTAGTTTACGGTGAAAACCTTTTTGTCTCACCTTAACCCACCATACTACGGATGCATATACGAACATCGGCCTAATGATGGCAACGTATATCCACATTACCACATGAGGCCTGAGTCCCCATGTCGAGGCAAAGGTCCGTCTGCACAGCCCATAAGCTTGTTTATTCCAAAGAAGTTTTTTATCTAGAGTGACCCCCAGATATTTCACTTCTTCAGAGAGTTGAAGGATAGTACCCCTCATCTCAGGGAGACAAAGTCCATCCAGTTTTCTCCTTTTTGTGAATAAAACCATTGTGGTTTTATTTAACTGACAAACCATGTCTAAGGCACCAGCTGTCTATCAAATCAACGGCACGCTGTATATTCCTACACACAGTTCCAAGATCCCGATCAACAGCAAGTACAGCCACGTCATTAGCATAAGCTTGAGCGTGTATTGGCAAATTTTGCAGTTCGCATAGCAGTGAGTCGATCAGCATACTCCACAGAAGCGGCGAAAGCACACCTCCTTGGGGGCAGCCCTTCGTTGCTTCCGTAGTCAGGTAGCGATCGACCCCTACCGCAGCGCACAACAATCTTTGCGTTAGCATAGCATGAATCCACTTAATTAAAGCATCATCAACACCATGCGCTCTGGCGGCATCACAAAGTTTTTGAAAAGGCGCACAGTCAAAAGCCCCTTCAATGTCCACGAACACCCCCATCGCGTACTCACCATTCAAAGTTGCATCCTCTATCTTTGTGACCGAAGAATAAAGAGCAGGCTCACAGGACTTTCCACATTGGTAAGCATGTTGGTTTTCACTAAGTGGGTGTGACCTAAGTGCGTTTCCACGAATGTGACGCTCCACCAGTCTCTCGAAACCTTTCAGCAAGAATGAAGTCAAGCTGATATGTCTGAAGTTCTTTGGATTAGAATAGTCATCTTTCCCGGGTTTCGGTATGAAAACTACCTTAACCTGTTGCCAAGAAGGCACGTAGCCCAGAGCAAGACATCCTCGGAAAGTATTTCTTAGAGGTCGCTCTAAATGCTCCATACCCTCCTTTAGCATTGCCAGATAGATGCCATCCATGCCAGGTGCTTTGAAATGTTCAAAGGACAGTATGGCAGCTCTCACCTTTTCATGGGTAACAACCGCTTTCGTAGTGTTCCAGTTCCCCTTGCAACGCTTGCGTGTTGAAGGGGTTGCAAGAACCGTCAACTCTCCCCCTACCACTTCTCTCACCCGTTCCCCCGGGTGGTGTACTTCCAGGAGGGTCTATACTGAGTCCAGTCTGGAGCTCGTGAAAGTACCGTCGGGTTTTCTAAGAGAATCCAACTTGGCCGACTCATTCCTTTTGAGGACTCTGCACAGCCTTGAAGTCTCCCTTTCGCCTTCCAGTTCCTCACAGTACGCTCTAAAGGAGTCTCGTTTCGAGCACCTCACGAGCCTCTTACGTTTACGTTGTGAGTTCCTGAAATTTAACCAGTCCTTGTTACTTTTACAAGCACGATTTAGAAGTCGCCTAGTTGATTTTCTGAGTTTTTGCAATTCTCGGTTCCACCAAGGAACCGTTTTACCGCTTTGGCCTCAGGAAATAGGACAAGCCTCTTCATAGCACTCTAAAAGTGTGCCGTTCAGAGTTTTCAATTCATCTTCCAGCACCAAAGGAGTTCTTAGCCGCCTAGGGAACTGTACTTTATTCCCAAGAAGTCCATTGAACTTTGCCCAATCCGTTTTCCTAGGGTTCCGTCTTTGTACTGCAGACAGTTCGCCCGCAATAGTCAGATTCAATTCTAGATATCGGTGATCTGACAGTGAGACCTCGTCTAGCACTCGCCAGTGTGTAATCAACTCTAACAATTTTGGGGTACAGATTGTTAGGTCAATTACTTCGCCTGTGGTAGTTTACTATTACCCTAACTCTCTCCAAAAACACATGAAGATGGAAACAAAGGATTGTAACTCCCCAAGTGGAGTACCTGCACCCGGTGTCTACGGCGCGGTCAGCCAGAAAGGATAGTATAGAAACTTCTTTAACGAGAGGAATACTGGTGACACTGTTGCCTAACTCTTCTAAAAACCGAGAGAGGAAGGCTCGGCAGAAGGGAACTTTAGCCGCAAGGAGAAGGGATTACAGGCTTGCTTTTCAGAACTTTATCCTTCGCCTCTACCAGGAAAAGCGAAAGAGAGGGAAGCTGGTGATATGGACGCAACTGGTCTTATTCTGGTATGTGGAAACCGATCCATGCAGCTCGGACACCGTTAATCTTGGAGGGCTTCCAACCGACGATAACGAACGGCGGTGCGAAAGAAGCCGAAGTTTGTTGGGAATGAGGATAACCCCGGTGAGATCCACACTAAACGCAGCAGACATTTCAGTTAGCGGCGGCTTTCATATAACACTACTCTTATGTCTACAAACCTAAGAGTTAGTCAAATCAGTAAAACGTTCGTAACGAGACTCCTTTAGAGCATACTGTGATAAGCTGGAAGGTGAAAGGGAGACTGCTAAGCTGTATAGAGTCCTTAATAAGGATGCGTTCGTCAAGTTGGACTCTATTAGAAAACCGGATGATACTTTCACGAACTCCAGAGTTGAGTCTATTCAGACTCTCTTGGAAGTACACCACCCAGGATAATAGGTCTCAATGAGAGTAAGAGAATTGGTGGCTTCTGCAAACCTTTCAACATGAAAGTGTTGCGGGGGGAATTGAGGCACTGCGAGAGCGTTTATTACCAATAAAAAGGGGAGAGCTGCTATACTATGATTTAAACACATCAAAGCACCTGGCATGGATGGCATGGATCTATCCAGCAATGCTAAAGGAGGGTTGGACGTGGTACTGGCGAATGTTGGGTCTTCGTACACTTTCCGGGGATGAAGCCTGGGGTCTATAGTGGACCTGACATACGTGAGTGCCAGTTTAGCCAGTAGAATCGCTTGGCATGTCAGTGAGGACTATACTCACAGCGACCACCAGGCAATCTGCATAGAGATCAAGGGCGGATCGAGCTCGAAAAAGAGTTTTCGCAGAATGCCGGGTGGTATGCTTGGCTGGATAGTGAAAGCTTTCGAGGGGGACACGTTTTCCGCGGTGCTCAAATCCGACATATCCCTGAGTGGTACGGCTGGGGAGAAAGTCACCCAGATCACTCGATGGATGACGGAAGCATGCGATGCTACTATGCCCAGAAGGCGATTGCTCCCCAGTAGGCAACCCAACTGCTGGTGGAACAACGAAATCACAAGTTTGCGAGCCGCATGTTTTCGAGCAAGGAGGCTTTGCCAGAGGCTCAGGGGAAAACCCGGTGGCGACGGTCGAGAGGAGGCACACAAGCAATTGCGTGGCCGCCTAAAGGAAGCCATTCGGAGGAGCAAAAAGAACTGCTTCAAACAGCTGAGCGACCATCCCGACATAAACCCTTGGGGCGAGGCTTACAGAGTGGTGATGAAAAGGCTGCGGAAATCACTCCAGGTGACCTGTCCGCGCCTTCTGAAACAGATTATTACCACTCTGTTCCCTCACCACGAAAATAGGGAAGGCAAATTTTTGTCCAGCTAAATGACGGCATAATACCGCCTGTAACTCTGGAGGAGCTGCGGGAAATATGTGGTAGGTTCGGTGACAACAAGGCCCCAGGTTTGGATGGCATCCCCAACCGAGCTTTGAAACAGGCAGTGAAGACTAGGCCCGATCTTTTCGCCAACACCTTCGAGGCGTACCTAAAAGAAGGAATATTCCCTGCCCAGTGGAAAAAGCAAAAGTTGGTGTTGCTTCCGAAGCCTGGCAAGCCACCTGGAAACCCAGCGTCGTATCGTCCTATCTGCCTGTTGGATACAATGGGGAAGATGATGGAGAGAGTCATCTACAACAGACTCCTGCCCATTGTCGAAGCCAGCAATGGTTTGTCGGAACGCCAGTTTGGTTTCCGACGTGCCCACTCTACGGTGGACGCAATTGGCATGGTGGTAAACCTGGCAAAAGGTGCACTGATTTCTGGCGGCTGCTGTGCCGTGGTGGCGTTGGATGTCAAAAACGCATTCAACTCAGCCAACTGAAATAGAATTAAACGGGCGGTGTCCCCGGATACTTAACGAATTTGGTGGAAAACTACCTCTCAGAGAGGACTCTCTGGTACGGGACGGATGAGGGCCCCAAAGAGTACATGTCACAGCCGGGGTACCACAGGGATCGGTACTTGGTCCCCTGTTGTGGAATATCATGTATAATGGGGTGCTTGCTCTTCCCGTCCCAGAGGGGACTACGATTGTCGGCTTTGCTGATGACCTAGCTGTGGTTGTTGCAGCAAAACACCCAGAAGATGTGGAGGTTTACGCAACGGAAACAGTGAGAGCGGTAAAGTCCTGGCTAGAAAAGGCCGGGCTGACCTTGGCGGACGCGAAAACGGAAGCGGTCTTAATAACGAAACGCAGGCAAAATAACACTGTAAAAGTGGAGGTCGGTGGACATACGGTCGTGTCAAAGCCGGCTATCAAATACCTGGGGGTAATAATTGACACCAAATTGAGTTTTAGGGAACATTTAGAGTATGCATGCCAAAAGGCAGCCAGTGCCACCACGGCACTTGCAAAAATGTTGCCAAATATTGGTGAGCCGAAACATTGCCGGAGGTTGGTGCTAGCCGGAGTGGTGCGCTCCATCCTGCTCTACTCGTTTCCTGTGTGGGCAGAGGCGCTTGCAAACTCTCAGAGACGGAAGCGGGTGAACTCGGTTTACCGGCGGATGGCTTTGAGGGTTTGCAGTGCTTTTAGAACCACATCAGATGAAGCAGTATTGGTGGTGGCAGGCATGATCCCGGTTGACATTCTGGCCAAAGAAATGAGTTTCCTGTACAATGTAAAACATATGGTGGGGCATGCACAGCGCAGAAATGCGGCAAGGTCAGAGTCGCTTGATCTCTGGCAACGCAGATGGGACGAGTCTACGAAAGGTCGGTGGACGCACAGGCTCATTCTCAACATTAGGGTGTGGCTTGAGCGAAAACATGGGGAGACCAACTACCACATTACCCAGTTCCTCACGGGACACGGTGGTTGCTACAGGCAGTATCTGCACCGCTTTGGGTTTGCGAGACGGCGCTAAGGTCGCTTTTCATATCGCCCTGTCTTTTAGACACGATTAATATACACGAGGCTGCTTTCGTTCATCCAGCTAGCAGTCTATCGGAGTGGCAGCATGGATTTCGTAGAGCCCGTTCTACGGTCGATGTAATAGCAACGGGCTTGGGTTTGACTAGGGAGGCGTCGGCTATAAGCGCTGCGCGGTGATAGCATTAGATATCAGGAATAAATTTAACTCGGCCAACTGAGGTTGGATGAGAGGCATCCTGGCTAAACTGGTTACTTAGCTCGAATAACCGGGAGTTGCCTCTCAAGGAAGAGGAAAATGTGGTAGCAGGTGTTCCCCAAGGATCCGTATTGAAGATGGAGTGCTTGGCCTTCGCGTGCAACGTTGATTACTTTCACAGACGAACTGGCGGTGGTGGTAGTTGCAAAGCACCCCGGGCACATGGAATTTTATGGAATTGAAATCGTTCATGTCATAAAAGCATGGTTACGAATGGTGAAATTGGACCTGGCAACGAAAAGAACGGAGGTGACAATATTGTTAAAATTTGGGTTGGTAATCGCGAAGTCATTGACAATAATGCTGCGAATTATATTGAAGTGAAATCCGTCGTAAGTTCAGAACTAAACCAGGTCGAAGTGATTTTTTTTTAGGATGCTGGGAGTCCTGAGTCCACATCTGCTTGATGACGGACCGGACCACTTGGTAAGCAACTTACTTCCTCTGTTGTCGTCTACTGGACGAAGCCATCAGTCAACTCTTTTTTTGATAAACTTGGATGTTAAACCCAAAAGGAGGAGTGGTTAGCACACGCCAGGACTCACTAAGAGCCTTTGGAGCTGTCAACTGTTCTCTGCCGAATTAGGTGATCTGAGGCTAATTCTGCTAAACTGGTAGTTGGGGCGTGTATCAGGAGCCAGACACTTTGGGACCCTAGTCAGATAGTTTGCATTGAACTGAAACGCCATAAAGGAGCTTGAAGAGGCAGTTTTCGCAGTGAAAAAATTTCTGACGATATTTCCAACATGCCTTTTTCCTTTAGGGCTGAATTTGCACCGATTGAGGTTGTATCTATTGGAGTTCAGTTCACAGAAGTTACTTTCTTAGCACTCTCGAGGACTTCTTCTAATTAAATGGACCACTATTGGACCGCATCGGGTTGTTTGAAAAAGCGAGGCAGCGTCATAATATGCTGTACAAGTCTACTATGACGCCAGAAGACCTCTAGCCGTGTCTACTTAAGTCAAGGATCACGCCCATGTATTTACAGGCAGCTTCGAGACTATCCAAGAATTGTTCCTCCAGAATCAGATAGGCAGATTTATAGTTACTACTGAACAACTACGCGTACGAAACGGCTTCTTCGCTTCCGTTTGCAGATGGCTTAGTAGGTACTGCCATTTCCGAATGTTGTCAATTGCCGGACAGTTCGCTACCGCCCTTTTAAACAGCTTTATAAACTGGGTGCTGCTTATGCTGGAGAAGATGGGAATTTGGATTAGCAATTGATCTGATCTAACCTTGACGTCTGGCGGCTTTCCTCCATGAAGGGATCCACACTCAAATCTGATGTTGAACTTTTTGTCCCATTACTGCCGTTACCAGAAAAAGCACTTCCTTCCCTATCTGTAATTGTTTTCTGAAGTTGAGCTTGATCGCTATAGCGCCTCCATCTCACATTCGGTAACATTCGATGGTTCTCCCTGAATATGGACTTCAAAGCTCCTAGTTCGCCCCTCCTTTAAGGTGTTGTGTAAAACGAGACTTTATTAAAATAGGCTTATTGCCTGTCTGTCAATTTATCTATCTGTTTGTCTGTCTTTTTTTGAGGAGGTAGAAATCTTCAATAGACACTGACCTGGACACGCCAGTATGTGGGATTTTTACTTTTACCCACGAAAACCACCCCGACTCTCCTCAAGCCCCGGGGAACAACCATAATGTATTACATCACGGGGTGGAGTCAGCTCACTCTGATTTGTTGTCTCTGCGCGGCGTACGTGACCGCGCTTTTCTGGTCTCCTCTAATTTTCGCAATTCGTTCTGGGTAGATGCGACCATAGAGTCGATCGCATCCCAGTCTTTTTGACATGCTAACATTCATCGAATGGTACCAGCACCTCTCCTAGAGCCTCCTCTAGGTTGTTCCTTTCTTCTACAAAAATTAGGCAGTGCCCTCTGGAACTCCATTGCAGTTTGCACAATCGTCGCATGTTTTAATTAATCAATGAGTTTATATATAGAAGTAAAGCGTGTTCCAAAGAGTGCGTTTTGCATCGAACGAAATAAATGGTTGGTCGGTTGGCGCCAAGTCTGATGAATATGGCGGATAAGGTAAAACTTTTCAGCCTATTTTCCAGGCAATTTTTGATCGGTATAGCAACATGTGACCTAGCATTATCATGATGGAAAATTACAGACGCTTCAAACGAATTAGTGCTACCCCGTAATGGTTTGACCTAATCTCAGCAATTCGTAATGCATCAGTCCCTTCTGATCCCACCAAATACAGAGCATTACCTTAGAGCCGTGTATATTCAGCTTTGCCATCGATATTTCTGATTGGCCGGACTTCACCTACGATCCTTTACGCTTCGGGCTATCATATTATATCCTTTTTCGCCGCCTGTAACAATTCGGTGCAAACACGATTTTCTTTTGTATCGTTCGAGGTACATTTCAGACATGCATAATCGCCTTTCAACATCTCTTGGCTTCAGCAGTTCCGTGTGAGATCCCATTTCCTATCTTGTCTATGAACCCCAATGCTTTCAAACGCCTGAAAATGGTTGCCTGTGTCACGTCTGGTTCTTTAGCGAGCTCATCATGCGCTCGGCACGAATCTTCAAGGAGGAGGGTCTCTAATTCTTCGTCTTCAAATTGTTTCTCTTGACCAGGGCACTGTTTGTTCTCCCTGTTGAAATCGCCACTTCCGAAGTGTTTAAACCCCTCAAAATACTGTGTTCTGGTTAGCGCATCGTAGCCATAAACATTCACCAGCAAACGATGACTTTCGGCAAAAGTTATCTTGGCAAAAAAGTATCTTTTTTCGCCAATTTTCGAAGTTTTAAAATACATTGTCTTTGTGGCTTTGACAGCTAACCAATGGTATTTCCAAGTTACATAATATGTCATGGCAGTGCTGCAGCGCATGTGCTAGTGTAAAAGTTCGATTTTCAGGGCATACACCCCCCGGTCCCCACCTGGGGATAATTATCGATGACAAATGGAGCTTCAAGAGACACTTGGACCATGCGCGAGAGAGAGCACCAAAGACTGGTTCAACTCTAGTAAAGGTGATGGCTAATATTGGAGGGCCAAAATATAGTCAAAGGCCTTTCTAAAGATATTGAACGTATATAGGACAGTATCTGGTGAGGGAGCTTGTTTTTTCATGGGACCTTCTTCCTCACGGGATACTGTGGATACAGGAAGTGCTTGTATCGTTTTGGATTGAACGAGTCCTCAGACTGTTCCGACCGAGGACTTGAAATATTCGCGATTAAAAGAGGGAAGCTGAACGACGTCCTTAGCGTACTTATCGGACCCCATAATCTCGTGGAGGAGTTGCTGATGTCGGACGCACGGAGCGTGGTAAACGAAGCCAAGAACTGCGAGACACATAAAGCTATGGGAGCTGCATCGAGCCTCCGCGAAGTAATACTTCACGATGGCCCCCGGGGATATGGGCGGAGAAGTGGGGGTGGTTTTTATGGATGAGAGTCCCAGCCACTGGCGCAACCTTGCGTAGCAAAACAGGCATGGTCTACAGTTCAGATCAAACATTGAAATTGTAGATGATTCGATCCATATTTTGGAGGACACAGAAAAAAATACTGCGTGCGACAATATTAAGATCAGCATAAACAATTCTCCTAGAACAGCTTACAAAATTCAAGGAACATTTCGTTGATTATTAGCAGATTCCACTGAAATATTCGCGGAGTGAAAAATGAATTTCAAGATCATGGAAATTGCCGCTAATTTTTGGGAAACATCACTCATCATCTCGAGTTTCATGTATATGTAAACAAGAACTATTTGAAATGTAAACTTTTGTTTATAAATAAAAATTAAATTTTTCATATTCAGAATGTCCAGAGCAGTTCAAAACGTTCGATAATGGTTAAGGTTCACGTCCAATGACATTTTATTGATAAATCGAACGTAAAATTACTCAATCATTTCTAGTCTTTCAATCCAAATGATTAAAGTCTTGACTCATGAACGAGACTTATCGCATTCAGGCCTGCAAAATTTTACACAATGAAATTATGTTTAAACAACAATATATCATTAGATATCCAAAGTACTAATTGTCCGGCTGAATAGAGCCAAGTTGAGGCAACGACAACGCTGATCTTTGGCCCCTTGTTTTCTTTTCATAGAAAATGTTTCAACTCGAAAAAGGGGTTTACCCGATAGAAATCGTCAATAAATGTTGGATTCATGTTCATAGTGACAGTTTGGAAGGCGAAACTCAAAGCCACTGTTTGCTGTTGATCTAGCTTAAAAATCGAGAACCTCTGGGATCAATCCAGAGCACCTATCACCGTAAAAAAATGCCGAAGTAAAGAGCACTTTGGCCATGATCCCCAGTCTTCACATTGACTTGGCACAACAAGGGCTGAAATACCCGACGAGACATCGGGACGCACAGACGGAGAGAAAGACTCGCAAAGTGATGCGGCACCTGCAACACAGATAGGAACCCAGACCATACCACACAATGCTATAATTGCGGAAAGAGGCACTGTGGAAACTTCCGAAACTAACCAAATGGCTTCGAATATAAGTCGAGTGGGAGGGTTGTCCACTACTCTGGTGCAAGCTGAAGAGGAAAGGCCTATTAAGAAATGCGCGGCAATTGTGAAGCAAAAACGTCGGCAAGTGGGTGAAACACGGGCTAATGGAGGAGCTCCTGGACAGGATTTCATACTATAGATGGACATGGAAAGTAAGACAAAATCCGCAGGAAGCAGAAACAACCGCGCTTCCCGACGAGAATACCGCGAGTACCAAACGGATCGCTGACAGCCCATTGCAGAGCGAACTTGGTAAAAAACGAAGGGAGGAAGGGACATCTGAAGGAGACTTCCCTCAGGAACTTTCCAGGGCTGAGAAGAAGAAGGCGAAGAGGAACAAAAGACAACAACGCCTCTGCCTAAAACTAAGGCGGACACGAAGGACGGAGCACCAAAAAAAAAAGGTGGGGAGACGAAGCAGGAGTAGACCGTCAGCTTTGCTTATTAAGCCGAGGGAAGGCAAGACTTTTGCGGAAGTCCTTATCGAAATCCGTTACAAAATTAAACCCGAAGACAACGGAGCAGAAGTGTCTTCAATACGTAAAACGAAAGGTGGTGGAGTCTTAGTCGAACTAGGCCCGAAGACTATAAATAAAGTCACGTTCTGTGAAGCAGTCAAGGGGTTTCTGGGAGAAAAAGCTTTGGTTTCCAGCCTGGAACCCACGTGTTTTTTGGAAATCGGAGACCTTGACTGTCTCACGGAAAAGAACGAGATAGAAGAGGCCATTAAACACGAATGTCCGGAGGTAACCAATGTCCGGATTGGTATCACCTCCGCGAACTCCCGATGCCAAAAACTTGCTGTGGTGGAAATCGCCGAGCAATCCGCTAGGAAGCTTCTAAACAGCGGGAGAATAAGAATTGATTGGGTAGTGTGTAGGATACAAATCCGGGCCACCCCAACCAAATGTTACAGATGTTTGGCACACATCTGCAAACTATCGGGGACCTGACAGAAGGGCAACATGCCGTAGATGCGGTCAGGCAGGTCATAAAGCGGACACCTGCAATGAAAAGGAAAGTTGCGTCCTATGCGGGGACCGTGGCGCGACTGATGAGAGCGTTGCGCACACTGCGGGATCGGGGCGGTGTCCAGTTTTCAGAGCAGAACTGGAAAGAGCTAGGACACGCAACATGACTCGCATGCTACAAATCAATATGCACCGGAGTGCAACCGCTCACGAGCTGCTAGCGCAGTTCGCTGTGGAGACCAAATCTGATTTAGTACTCATCAGTGAGCAGTACCAAAACAAGGACCCAGTTTCATAGCATCCAGACATATCAGGTACCGCTGCCATCTGGGTTCGGGACGGCACCCTCCTTAGGGTTCTTACCCAAGGCCGAGGGGACGGCTTTGTCTGGATTCGGTGTTCAGGAACAACGTTTTTTAGTGTCTATCTTATGCCGAATGAGACGATGCCGGACTTTCGTCGGAGGCTTCATGCTTTGGAGGACGCTATCTTAAGCACGGATGGGCGGATCCTGGTCGGCGGTGACTTCAATGCTAGGACACTTGAATGGGGCATGCCTCACACAGATTCCAAAGGGAAATGATTTCTAGAAATAGCGACGAGAACAGGACTGGTAGTTTTAAACACCGGATCCACTCCAACGTTCCGGCGCCCGGACGGCGAGGGAACCATTCCAGACGTAACCTTCGCGTCGGAATCACTGATGTCGCTGGTGGACGGGTGGCGAGTTCTGGAAGACTTCTCGGTAAATGACCAGCAATACATTGCTTTCGAAGTAGTGGACACAAATTCTCGGTGTGCGCCACCCCGGCGATCTTTCTGTGCATGGAACGTCGCGAAAGTGAACACCGGGAAGTTTGTCGAAACTCTGGGAACAGGTGAGGCCACGCTGGAGGGTACTCCTGGGGGCGGTGGCGCCGCAGCTGACACTGCCGTTAATTCAGTTATGAATCAAATAACGATGGTCTGCGGGGCCTCCATGCCCAGGAAGACATCGAGGCGCGACAAACCTTCCATGTATTGGTGGACAGTGGAAATCGCAGAGCTCCAGAAGGAATGTCACAGGCTCCGTATGGGATGATGACGTCGGCGCGGAGAGCGCAGAGGACTGTTCACTTTTCTCTATAAAAGAGTTGGAACAGGCAGTCCTCTCTATGAAAAACAGGAAGGCGACAGGACCCGATGGTATTCCAGCGGAGGTATACAAACTGGTATTCCAACACCGGCCAGACCTACTGCTCGGCGCATTCAACACTTGCCTGAAAGAGGGCATTTTCCCTGCTCGTTGGAAGGTTGCAAGGCTTGCGCTGATACATAAAAGGAAAGGCAACCCCGAATTGCCGTCTTCATACCGCCCACTATGTATGCTTGACACTACTGGGAAAGTGCTCGAAAAGCTCATCAGAAGTAGACTCGCTGAAGCGATACCCGCTGCCGGAGATTTATCTTCCCGGCAGTTTGGTTTTAGAGCAGGGAGATCGACAATTGATGCTGTCATGCAAGTCGTGGATGCCGTTCGACGAGCAGAGGCACATAGCCGCCGAACTCGACGGGTGGTGCTCCTCGTAACACTTGACGTCAGAAACGCCTTTAATTCCGTAAGATGGAAGGACATTCTAGGCACACTAGACAATACTTTCCACGTGCCGAACTATTTCTTACGGATATTGAGGGACTATCTGAGGAACCACTCCCTGCTCTATGAAACACTAGACGGTCAAAGGTGGATGGAGGTCACGTCGGGGGTAGCACAGGGATCCATCCTAGGGCCGGACCTCTGGAACGCTACCTATGACAGTCTACTTAAACTCGACATGCCGGAGGAGCCGCACCTGGTCGGCTATGCAGATGATGTGGCAGCGCTTGTTGCTGGACGCACTGTCGAACAGGCGCAAAGCAGACTCGGCATATTGATGGGTAAGCGGATGGATGACTACTCATGGTTTCAACTTTGCACTGGAAAAAATCGAAGTAGTCATCCTGACTGAAAAGAGAATTCCGAACCTGCGTCCCATATCGTTCGGCGAATCGATAATCGAGTCAAAATCAGCGGTAAAGTACCTCGCGCAAATCAAAGCAGCAGCGAACAAGGCTGCAGCAGGAGTCTCGGCGTAAAGTAGGCTAATGGTGAACATTGGGGGTCCTACGTTTAGCACGCGACGTCTCTTGACGAGTTCAACACAGTCTGTCCTGCTTTACGGTGCAGAGGTATGGGCTGGCGCGTGATCGTGGGAGTGATCCCCGTTGCCCTTCTTGCTAAGGAACGTCAGGCCATATACAAGCGCAAGGGAGATGAGCCAAGGAAGGTGATTGCTCGCGAAGAACGGCAACGCACTCTAGACGAGTGGCAGCTCTCGTGACAAAATGAAGTTAGTGGCAGATGGACTGCGCGGCTCATCGGCAACTTAGGTGCGTGGCTGAATCGGAAGCATGATGAGACTGACTATTTTCATACCCAATTTTTAAGTGGGCATGGAAGTTTTCAGTCTTACCTGCACAAGATTGGAAAAGCGTGTTCTCCGGATTGTGTGTTTTGCAATGGAGTTGTGGACGGCGCCCAGCGCACTTTTTTTTCTTGTGCAAGGTGGGATGGGGTTCGTCAGCAGCTCTATTTAAACACAGGGGATATCTCTCCAGACAACATTGTCGAAGAGATGCTGAGGACTGCTGACAGGCCGAACCGTGTTGCCCATTACCTTCAGGCCCTTCTCGTTGCTAAGAAGATAGAACTCGACCAGTGGAGGAGTCCGATGGCAGGGGTCCCTTGAACTGACAGTTCCCTTCCTCCTCTCCACTCCCGTTGGAGAAAGGAATTCCCGGATTTGAAGGCTCCGCAAGGCGGGAGAGTTCGGGGACTAGCCCTCTGACAATAGAAAGGTGTTTAATTGGTAGTCCGACGACGTATCGAATCGGGAGTCCAAGACTGTGTTCGTAAATGCATTCACCTACCCTATCAAAAAAAAAGCCCAGCGATATTTTGTCTTTCTAAATATGGACTCTTTCGATAAGAAAAAAATGGACCAAAGGTGCAACTATATTTAAGGAGATAACATAATTATCCGAGTTTCTATATTGTTAAAATGAGGACTATTGTTAGCCGTCTACCTGTTTGACTGAAGATGGCGATGGGGAAAAAGACGTGTAGCGACTCAAGCGCACCTCTCTTCAGGTGCCATTCGGTTAGCAACATAACAGTCAAATTGGTGCAGCCAACCGGCTGGCGTCGTTATTGCATACTTTATTGTATTTGGAGTTGTAATGAAGTTGCGAATATTAAATGCTATTCCTTTCTATGTTAATTCCAAAACTAAGTTTTTTTATTTAACCGGATCCAGTTAAGCTCCCACATTGGAAACCTCCCGACGAGGAAAATAACGCTAATCAAACGCATCATCTGCGTAGTTCCTGCGCAAGTCGGCACAAAAACTCCGCGTCAGCCTTACTAGCTCTTACGGCGCTTGCAGATTCGGCGGCTGGAAGCACCGCCAAACAAAGTCGCCCCCATATCCTTGGCGAACATACCGGACTGAAATTTTTAATAGATACGGGTGCGGTCGTATCAGTTATCCCGCTACCGCGAAATATACGCAAACTCAAAGCAGGGCGACACCAAACTTTTCGCCGCCAACCGATCGTGTATTAACACATACGGCCAGCAAGTGATCACAGTTAGCCTTGGCCTGCGCAGGGAATTCGGCTGGAAGTTTATCGTCGCGTGGATTCTTGGCCTGCGTGGAGTATCGATCGTTTTTACATTAGCAGGCAACTTAACGTACCAGCAGCTGCTCAAAGAGTTCCCCAACATAACGAAGCCCTCCGTTCAAACCAATTGCCAACATGGAGTCCAACACTACATTGTTACCAAGGGACCATCCGTTGCAGAGAGACCTGGACATCTGAAGCCCAATCGACTGGAGGTAGCGAGAAAGGAGTTTGAGTACATGGCCAAGATGAGTTATTGTCGCCTGTCGAACAGCCCTTGGGCCAGTCCTCTGCATTTGGCCCCCAAGAAGGAACTTGGAGGCCACATGGGGATTTCCGGAGATTAAACGCGGTAACAGTCCCGGATCGATATCCAATGCAACACATCCAGGAGAACAACAAAAAACGCGTTTTCTCCAAGATTGACCTTCACAAAGCATTCCTCCAATCGTCGAGGTGGACGTCCCCAAAACCGACGTGACAATGCCACTTTCTCTTTACGAGTTCACCGTAATGACGTTCGGCTTACCGAACGCCGTCCAGACCTTTCACCGCTTCATGGACGAAGAGGCAGTATTTTTGTCGGATTTACGTCGACGATATCCTGGTCTTATCCGAAACCCCGGAGCAACATACCAAACACTTGGGCAAGGTTTTCCAGCGTCTAACTGATTACGGTCTCGTGATGAACATGTCGAAATATGTATTCAGAACCAGCGAAATGGAGTTCCTGGGTCAAACGATTAACGAACGTGGAATCTTGGTCCCGTGTCGAAGCAATCCAGAATTACAAACGTCCAACCACTGCCAAAGAACTCACAGGATTTCTGGAAGTCCTTAATTTTTACAAACGTTTGGTTTCCATCTTGCTACGCTTCAAGCACCATTGAACGGCCTAGTGAGGAACGCAAAAAAGGACAGAACACCCATTACGTGGACAACGCAGGCATACCAGGCTTTCAAGGGTTGTACAAAGAGCCTAGCAAACGCAACACTGTTGGTGCACTTCCAAACGAACGCACCAATTGCATTGGTAACCGACGCATCGGACGTGGCCGTAGGTGCCGTCTTGGAACAACAACACGGCAACAGCTGGCTTCCAACAGCATTTTTCCAGCGGAAGCTTTTAACCTCCGAACGTAAATACAGCACTTTCGACAGAGAGCTGTTGGCCATCTACTGCATCGCCTCGTCAGGTACGCTACCTGACGTACATAGCCGAGTTTTCAACCAACATCGTTCACATCAGGGGAGAAGCGAATTCGCGCGTTGACGCTATTTCTCCACCAAGAACGTTTGATACTGCGGAGCTGATAGCGAAACAGGAAAAGGATCAACAACTCCAACCGGTGCGTGCTGACAATTCAACATCACTCAAAGTGGAACCAGTAGACGTCAGTGACGGGAATATGTTGTTTTGCGACACTTTGCGCTCGTACATCCGACTATTCGCTTCAGTCGCGTGTAGAAGGCGCATTTTCGACACAGCGCACGGTGTTTCGCACCCGGGAGGCCGTGCCACGCTCAATGCTATCGTGTGGCCAGGCATGCGAAGGGACGTAATGTAATGGACTTGTACGTTGTCAGCGCGCCAGTCAGGTAGCATATAAAAAACCCGTACCAGCGATTTGAGGTGCCCGACGGACACTGTGGGTCCTCTTCCTCTTTCACGCGGGTACAGGTATTGTTTGACGATGCTGGATAGATTCTAACGTTGTCCGGAAGCCAAACCAGTGCCAGACCAGTCTGCTGATTCCGTAGCTGAAGCTTTCGTCGCGACGTGGATGTCGCGCTATGGGACGCCTAGAGCTATAACCACGGATTAGGGCACTCATTTTGAATCATCACTTTTCACTGCCTTAGCCAAAATACTGGGATGCAAGCGGACCAGAACACCTCCATATTATCCGGCATCAAACGGTGGCACCGTTCTCTTAAGGCTGCCATCATGTGCTTGGAAGACAATCGTAGCTGGGTAGAGATCTTGCCTATGGTTCTCCGCGGACTGCGGGCAAGTGCCAGACAAGACCTGAACGCATCATTAGCAGAGCTGATATTCGGCACCCCATTACGGTTACTAGGTGAATGGTGCCTGTATTTGGAAGTCGAGAGAGATTCCAGCGTATTTTACAGCAAAATCCATCAGCACCTCCAGACAGGTTCACCCAACGACCATCGCCCACCGCAACAACCGAACACCATTTGTGCACAAGGAATTAAAGTCCTGTACACACATCTTCGTTAGGATGGATGCCGTAAAATGATCGTTGGAAAAGTCATTCACTGGACCTCACCGCGTCATCCACCGCATTTTGCCCGCATTATTCAAGGAGGATCTAAACTGGGGCTGAAACCAGCCTTCTTGGAATACGATGTGGACAGTCCGATGTCGCAATCGGAATACAGTCAGCCAACAACACGGCCTTTCGAACTAAGGCCCAGCACATCACGAATTTCGGATGCGGATTTGCAAACGCAACTGTTCCTCGGCAATCAACTAGAAACTCCAGTGGAAAAGCCACCCACGATTTCCCAGCCACCAGAAAACGCGCATGCAGCTCCTCGACCAGGGGCTAAGTTTCGGCAATCATTCCACACCAGTCAATAAACCAAGTTCTTCATCACTGAGTGAGGTTAAACCTCTGATTCCAACTCAAAGGCAGTGCCGACTGCAGTCGCAGAACACTTGACCCAGCACCAGTCACCTGCTATCTTGAGTCCGTTCAACCCGCGTCCGCAACACATCCAACATGTGTACCAATCGAAATGCGAAACGTCAGTGCAGCAAAAAGTGACGTTCCTAATCTCACGAGACTCCATAACTCTCGACTTATCATTCAGTAATCATGTCCGGTTTTATGCTGATGAAAACCATCATTTCCTGGCAAACATGTGAAACAAGGTTTCGAAAATTCAAAAGTGGTGATTTTTATGTGAAAGACAAAGAGCGCATTGGTAGACCACAAAAGTACAATGACGAGCAATTGGAGAAATTATTGAAGATTCAACACAAACTCAGTAGTGATTGGAAAAAGCATTAAATGTCCCACAACAAACAATCAGCAATCGTTTACGATCAATCTTATTTTGCTTCAGCCTTTGTCCCGTTCACAAGCGGGGTCGGCTCGTCGGGATCGGTTTTGCCATTTTATTTTATCAAATGCCTGATTTGGATGCAATTTCAAGGCTCTCCATTTAGCGTATCAAGCCACCGTTATTTCTGCCGGCCTTTTGGTCTTTTACCATCGACTTCGATGTTCACACCAATCTTGGCAAGTGAATTACGTGGCCATACCATCGAAAACGCCTCTAGTAGTTTTTCCACGATCGGTTCAACTCCATATCGATCACGGATATCCTCATTTCGGATGTGATCAAAAGGTGTCACGCCACAAATCCAACGCAACACCTTCGTTTCCATTACCCTTAGACGCCGTTCTTTGTCTTTTATAGTCGACCAACACTCAGAACCATAGAGAGCGACACGACGGACGACATTAGATGCATTTTGTTGGTCGACTTGTCACGGGACCTGTCACCAAGATAGAATGTCAAGTGAAAAATCGTAAAATTGCTGCCTCAACCATACGAAAGGAAATCTTTTTTGCATGTTATTGTGACAGGGACCGAAAAATGAATTCATATGAAACTCTGGGCTAAAAAAATCATGGCCTTCACGTAGCAAAGCCGGTCCTTCAATAGCAAGGCCAAATCGCTTCGGCAAAGAGACCATGCCCTGCGTCTGGTGGGACCAGAGCGGGATTGTGTATTATGAACTCTTGAAGTCCGGCGAAATCAATAATACACAACGCTGTCACCAACAAATGATTAATTTAAACCATTGACCATAACCATTGATGGACCTACTACCGGAATGCCCCGAAGATATGGCGAATTGATTTTGGTACACAACAATGCATCGTCCCATCTAGCAAACCCTTGAAATTGCTTGGGTGATCGACTACATTTAGAGCAAATTGCAAAGCTGATCATTCTCCGCACTAAACCAGCAACATTCCAATGGAAATTAGATTCTGTCTTCAGGGGAACTTTTCTTAAATACACGGTTTAATATAATAATCACGGTCGATGTTATCAACCGGTAAACATAACCAGAATGATTTGGGACGAGCCCGCGCAATAGCATTCCATTGGAACTTTTCCACTTATTATCAGTATCTTGCTTATTGTGATCAATCTCGAAATAGTTAGATAACTGGAAACCATTCGCTGTTATCATTTTCAAGGAAGCGAGGCGGGAACAGCTTTTATTGCTGTTTCTGCGAACTTTCATTGATCTAAAAGATAACAGTCGCTCCTTTCTCCATGTCTGGAAAGGCGATCTGTGTTTTTTTTTATATTTGCATTGACTCACTACTGAACTGGATTTGTTTTCTTTAAATGGTAAAATCAGTAAGTTGGAATTTTATGCTCCCAACTCTGGCCAGTTCGGATATATTAAGATTGGCTAACGATCACGATTAATCAGTTTCAGGCTATCTCTAAACAAAACAATTTCCACTCCACGTTCTCTATTTGAAAAATTTACCCGAAAAGGGGTTCATTCTAGAAGTACCAAATTTGGCATCACTGTTATGCTCTCGATACAATTCGTCCAAAGAAATTGTAGTGGGACTTCGCTGCCCATTTCTGATTTCTTGATCAGTGAACAAAGAAAGGACAGAACTAAGAAGACAAAACGGAAGCAAAAAGGAAACCTATTTTGTTCTCGAATGTGGGGTTTCAGGTAGAGATTAATCCAGAAATCTTGTTATTTATATATGTATACGGTTAGCCCCACCTACGAGCCATTTTATCTGGTTTACTGAAATGCAGTTCAGTTCCCCACAGGACTTTCCGAGACATCCAGAATCCCCCTGTACTTTTCTGCGCCAAGTGCTCTTGACGCCCCACCGCCCCAAGTCGCTGGGGAACACTAGCACAGAACAGTCTCAACTAGATCTTGTTCGGTGCTGTCGTCAGCAGAAAGTAACTTCCTAGATATACAAATCGATGAACGCCTTTAGTGTAAATACGATGACCCGCCAGACTGAGAACCTGAGTTTATCTTTAATCCAACTCTACTTGCATCTATTTTCAAATCCATCCATTCTGAGAAGGTCCATTACCCGGTGAGAGAGCAAACAGATGTCATCAGCGTAGTCAGGGTGTTTGACGTAGGATGCCATTGACCATTCAACTCCTCCACATCCTCCGGACAAGGTACCATGAAGAATGTCAGGGATAACAAGAACAAATAATATCAGTGACAAGTTGCAACTCTAGCGAACTTCGTTTTGCATCTCAAATTCCTCTGAGGTTTTCCCCGATGCAGCAGGTGACATTTTGCGCAATCATATGTCGTTCTGATGGTAACTATTAGATTCTGCATAATTCCGCTCCTGTGTAGATCACGCCCAATAAACTCCCTGTTCACGGTCTCGAATGCTTTCCCCAAAACGATGAAGAGCAGGTGACGCGAAGATCTGAACTCGGCGCATTGATCTAAAATGATCCGTAATGTAGAATTCGGAACGGACACCAGCCTGCTGTTTGTTGGTCTTTCGAGTCGAGGCAGGACCCTCAATAACCTTGCCATTGGAGTGTGGCTGCCACCATTTTGGCTAAGGAACCCTTCATTATGGTTCCGTGAGCTTCATGCACAATTTGCTTTAGTCGACGCCACACGGTTTATTCACACGCTCGATGGGGTCACGATTGAGCTCGCTCTCCAACATGCTAGAAGACTGCAAAAGGCTGAAGGAGCAGATTTTTAAACGCCTGTCAGTGAGTGGAATAGCTAAGCAAAATTTCTTATTAATAAGGGTAACGCTTGGTCATCGTCTGGTAAGCCAACTGCTGTGCAAGATGAAGCAGTTGGGATGGTGATAAAGATTTGCTACAGTCTTGGTGGAAAACACCCCCTCCCCCCTTATGCAACATCACTACCGAGCGTGGTCTCTATGAGTCAGTTAAGCATGATGTTCAGCCACGCATCAACACTAGGGTTTCCCTTATTTTTTCTAAGGTGTATCCATCAAGGCAGCTTGCAATTGCACGGAAAGAGTTCGAAGAATTTCTTAAGCAGGGTCTTCGCTACCTCACATCGTCCCTAAACCCAATGGCGAATAGAAACCTTGTGGCGATTACAGACGTCTAAATGCCCAGGCGATACCCCATTCCGCATTGTTTCGCCCTTAGATATAATCAAGGCATATTACCAAATCCTTCAGAGTGACAGCGGCCAAGATCCAGCAAGCATGGGATTGGCAAGCTTAGTAGGCTGGTAAAACCAGAGGATTGGGTCCGCTTTCCAGAAAACTGGAATGAGTGGGGCCGGGCTTACGTTTCCCAACTCCATGCTTGCTGGATCTTGGCTGCTGACGCTCTGAGGAACGTCTCCTGTTGATACACTGGCGTTGATATCAGTCATCTCACTGCTCCAGAGTACGAACTTGCAGAAGAGACGCGTCGCTTTGAGAAAAGCGGTTTTAATCCTCTTTGTTAATCTTAGTTTTGAATAAAAACTATTGTTTTTGTGTTGCTCTAGTTACTTATAACCGACAATCTCGTGCGACCACTCTGGTTCCGAGCGTATCCTAAATGTACCACAGGAGATCCTATAAGGCTCAAAACAAACAAATTGGGACCCTTAACCTATAAATTGAGCGACTCTTCATGTTCCACATTCTGTGCAGTACAACCCACGCCTAACTACAACTCCGAGGACGATCGAGAACGCCGCATCGAAACAACGCGAGGACGCGTATTAATAAATTGTCTGATGGCTGCTGTTACTACCATCATAAATTCGGCGCAGAAGCACGCAGATGTCCCGCTGCGTGTAAATTACCAATTCCAACCATCCACGTTAACGGCGGAAACCGCTGCTGGCACACTATTCCGCCTTTTCACCAACAGTCTTTGGTGGAATCCTCTGCACATCGTGGAAAAGGCGAACGGCACCCCTGCGGCGACTACCACCAGCTGAACGTACACACTATACCCGAAGATACGGTGTGCCCAACACAGTAGGACTGCACGACAAACATACATTCCCTTAATTCGATCTGGAACGAGTCTACTTCCAGATTCCAATGGTAGATGGTGACACACCCAAAACAGCAATTATAACGCCATTTGGGTTGTTCCAATTCACTCGAATGTGTTTTGGTCTCCGGAATGCAGTACAGACAGTCCAACGACATTCCTCTTGGCATACCTGGACGATTTGCTTATTGCCTCAAAAGACAATTTGAAGGACGAGCAGCTCCTCAGAGCAAGGAATTAACCTCAACTCAGCGAAATTAAATTTTGGACAGCCAGAAATCGACTTCCTAGGCTACAAGGTAACATCACAAGGCGTGTTACCACCACCTAGAGAGGTACAGGCAATCCAGGATTATACACACCCGGGGACGGTAATCCAGCTACGAACAGCCTTCGGGATGCTGAACTTCTATCGTAGATGCCCTCGAAAAATGCAAATCAGATCCTCAGAAGGCTACACTACTAAGTCATTCAGACTCAAAAGCAGAAATATGATTAGACTGTGCTGCCTCAGTGGGATGGGTTCTATGCGAAGGTATTCATCGAGTCTCAGAGCATCAGAACTAGCTATCTACAGTGCCGTATGTCACTTTCAGCAATTACCATCAGCACAGACCACACACCTTTGTAGTTCGCCTTCACCCAGAAGACAAATACCGGGCCAATGAGAACCAGGCAACTCATCTACATTAGCTAGTGCACCATCGACATAAGGCACCATGCGGAAACAACAACACAGTCGCCGATGCACTACAGGGTGCAAGAAATAAGTCTATGTAGAGATCCAACTAGGCTAGCCAGCGCACTGAGAGACGATTCATTTTTACGGGATTTACAGGCTAATTCGAACCGTCGACTTCAATGGTTGGACACCCCTGGAAGGGAAACTTCTATTCTGTGTAAACCAACCTCAAATCCAAGGCCGTACCTGCCACTCAACTTCAGAAGAAGCATCTTCCACAGCTTTTATGGGCTCAACCACCCCGGCTTCCGAGCTACTTGAAAGCTTGTTTCTCAACGCCACTTCCGACCAAACATGAGCGGGTCGTTTCGAGAACGTCCACATCGGCACCATAGGCCCTTTACCTACGTCCGAGGGAAAAAGGTTGTTTGACCATGATCGACAGATGCACACGTTGGGCAGAAGCTATTCCAGTTGAAGAAACTTCAGCGGAAACTATCGCAGGGTACTCTATGACCACTGGATAGCAAGATTCGATGTACCTCAACGCATCACAACGGACCAAGGAAGTCAATTCAAGTCAAACTTATTCAACAGTCTCGCCAAGTTCCTAGGCATCGACTTTATCCGAACCAATCAGAGGACACTTTACTCGAAGTTAAAGGGCATCCTCTTCAAGTGAGCTGAATCACTTGCTGACGGAGTTCACCTTAGGCGATAGTTACTCAAGCCAACTGCTGTGGGAGTTGAAGCAGTTGGCCGGAGATAAGGTTTGTGATGAGCTTCTGAAGTTGCTGTGGCAGCACCTATGATCGTAAGTCATTATCGGCATGCCTCGCAATTAAATATAATACTACCGATATTCCCTTGAAGGCAGGCCGTTCATATTGTCGACGGACCATAAGCCACTCATTTTTGCTTTGACATAAAAGCCCGACAACGCGACCTCCCGCCAACTTCGGCACTTGAGCGTATTAACCAGTTTACTCCCGACATTCAACACGTGCCTGGAAAAGATAACGTGGTTACTGGCGCTTAGCCATATGTTGCTGAGGTCAAGATCCCTGCCATCGGCGAATTTCCGGCAATCGCCTAGGCGCAGAAAGAGGACGCAGTTTTTCAGAGCTTGAGTACCAACTCCGAATTCAAATTTAGGGAGTTTTCTAACTTCGGCTCAACATCTAGTATATACTGCGAGACCTCAGACAAGGGACCAAAGCCATATTTTCTGGTCGATTTCCGAAAGGAAGTCTTTCACGCCGTTCACGATTTGGCGCACCTAGGCATTCGGACAGCAAATCGGCTAGTCACTGCGAACTATTTCTGGCGGTCCAAGAATAAGGACATTAATTTTTGGGCCAGGCAATGAGTCGCATGCCAGAAGTGCAACACTACAAGGCATGTGAGGCAAGAAGTAGGAGTGTTCCCTCGGTCCACCAAGCGTTTCCACACAATTCACCTCGACATCATTGGCCCTTTGCGAGATTCGTATAGTTTTAGATATTGCCTCGCAACCATGGATAGGTTCACGCGGTGGCCTGAGGCGATACCCCTGAAAGGCAGTTCTGCAAAATCTTTTATTGAAGCCCTCTGTCGAGAATGGATTCCACGCTTTGGTGTGCTGGCAATTATAATTACCGACCAGGGAATGCAGAGTTGGGTGAACTCCTCGGCTTCAAATGCCACCGGACAACCGCGTACTACCCACAGTTCCGTGCGACGCTCGAAAGGTGGCACAAGATGCCGAAGACTGCAATAATGGCCCAAGACAACCCATCCAGGTCGCAAGTCCTGCCATTCATTCTACTTACCCTCCGGGCAGCCAACCGAGAAGAATTTACTGCAAGTCCCATGGAGCTGGTATACGGGGGAATGTAAGATTACCCAGCGACGTTGTTCTCGACATCAGGTCGGGACTCACCGCTACCGGTCTGTTGCGTCTGCTCAAGGACGCAATGTGAAAGCTGAAGTCACCATCAATCATGGGATTAGGACGGATGCCTCTCGGCGTTCGCTACAGCCACCTTACGAAGGTCGCTTCGAAGCCCTCGAACAAGGTCGACACCATTATAGCCTCAACGTCAGGGGCACGGTCAAACGGGTCTCATTGGCCCGAATAAAGCCCTTCGTCCAGCAAGAAAGCGCAACCAAGAGGAGGCGTCCGTTTTGTCTTGCGGCAGCGGAGCTAAGCGGGCCATGTGTCTGCTTTCTCGCTGAAGCCCTCTTTGGTTTCAACTGGAGATGAAGTGCTGTGGCGGAGCGAGCAACTTACGTGTCGGACGCACGCAAGTGTCAATCGCGAATATTTTTTTTGGTGTTAGTACGCGATAGAGAGTACAAAATAGAGAAAGTCCAGAGAGAGATTTTATTGTTAAAATTATTGTTTTAACATCAGAATGTGTCTAAAATCGAGTTCCATTCCGCTTTTAACCGGTTTAGGAAACGTCCCTAGATGCGAAACGACGGCAGTTTTTATCATTAGTAACTAAGTTGCTTCAGGAAAATCATTCATTCAATAAAAAACAATTTATTCGAACTGCAATGGGACCTAGGAAAGCGTCGTTGGATGTACACAAGTCTTCGATTCGCTCAAAACATCATAACAAGATAATTTCATGCAGATCCCCCACTAATTAATATCAAGCGGCGCTTGCTTCTACGACGATGACTCCCAATCACAAATGAAGTCGGCACTAAGAGGCACCGGGACTACACTAACGAATGGAAACCAAACAAGCGGAACGCAAATATCCATTACAACAAGAAAACTGAAGGTCGCCTACTGCTGATCAGCATAACAATAATGACTTTGCTGACTGGCCGACTGGGTGTCGGTACGCAATGGGCGCACAGACGAAAATCAAAGAAAATAAAAACACGCACGTCTCGCACTAGAAAGTAATCTTTGCCGTCGCCGCCTGCCACTGTCCAAAAACTCAAGGAGGCGACACATTTTCATTTTTCAAAATTTTCTTTACATTGTCCGCCGTCGCGACTACTCGTGGTGCTTGCGCTTTTCCAGCTCGTCTGCGCCGATCACTAAGAGGAAATTCCAAGCAGTAAAATTAATTCCCGACGGAATTTGCGGATATGTACGTCGCAGACGGAGTTCGGTGGTAATGAATGGCGTAGGAAAGTTTTCAGCACCGAGCACTTCATAAATTAGGTAATTTGAGACACTTAGTAGTGCTGCATGGCGCGAGTACGATGAATCTAGCGTACCTCTGCAGGCAGTCCCCAGATTATGTGGCTGAACTTTGACCCTCATTATCCAGAACGTGCGTGAATCGCGGATAATAGATATGAGAGCTCTGCTTGGGCGGTGAGTCATTGCGACCGTTTCCACGGAACTTGACTAGATCGAAGTTGATGGAGAGCTCAAGTGTTTACTTCATGCGGTTGCGGCCACTACGATGGGTACTGCATAAGGTGTGGGAGAAAGTCTTATTCGAAAACTGAAAGTTCCGTTTCGCCTCATTGGAGATTTTCCGATCGCAATGTGCTTTGCATTTGCAACGATTTCCAAATATGAGAAATGAAATCTGGGCAATACTCACGGCTTAAATCCATTCTTGATCACAACGTCAATGATCCGCTAATCACGTCTGGCGGCGCAGCACTCGTTTCGCGGCTTTTATGTTCGGCACCAGAGCTCGAAGTTCGCTGCAATCTTGGAGGAATGGATGCTTCAATAGCTCGTCAGCGGTGGCTCGTTTGTCAACTTCGACTTGCAGGCATCGATCGAGGAAGTCTTGCAGGTTCGGGGACAGTTTCTCCCAGCTCTTGATGTCGGGACGACCATTGGCCGCGATAAGATAGAGGGCCCGGAGTGGAGTCTCGTTCAAATAAGGCGGCTGTCCCTCGATCATTTCTATCGCCATGATCCCGATGGACCATATGTCTACCTTTTTTCCGTACTTCTTTCGCGTCACGACTTCCGGAGCCATCCAGTAAGGGGTTCCCACCATGGTTTGTCGCTTCTCGTCGCCTTCTATGTTTGCACAGAACCCGAAGTCCGTGACTTTTACGGAGCCGTCCATGCCCAGCAGGACGTTGTCCGACTTGATATCACGGTGGATGATTCCTTTGGAGTGAAGGAAACTGATGGCGTAGAGAACCTCCCGGCACACGGCGGCGATTTGCTTCTCCTTCATGACTGTCTCGGTCACGACGTCTGTCAGCGGCCCGCCGTCCATGTATTCCATAACCACCCAGAGTTGATCCTCGGGCTCGAGCAAGTATGATTCAAGGAAATTGACTAAGTTTTTGTGATTGAAGTCCTTCAGGACTCGGATCTCCGTCAGGATCAGGTCTTTGGATGACTGATTCTTGAGATCAATGGTTTTGACCGCCACGTCCTGCGCCGACTGTAGGTCGGTCGCGATGAAGACTATCCCAGACGCGCCTTTTCCCACCTCGAGCTTCGTCTTGTACCGCTCTGTTGGGTCCTCCAGGTTGCAGATGGCTCGCAGTTCGTCGTAGACTTCCTCGTCCGATTTGTGCGGATGTTTGTCCTTCGAACGGCGCAGGATCGAGTCATCGTCCTCGGGCGCCGGTTTGATGATCATCGTGTCTGTGTTAATTTCCTCGATGATCCGCAAGTCGGAAACGCCTTTCGAGAGGGGGATGTGGGGCGAAATATTGCGCGGCTTTGGCTTGATCTGGGGCTTCGGCGGCAAGGTGATGGACTTCTTGGCGGGCAGCGGCGGTGGCGGCTCGTTGGAGCTGTCCTCGCTGCTCTCCCCGCCGAACGAGTCCAGGCTCTCGCCCAGCGAGTCCTGGCTCTTGTGGGCGCTCTTCAGGTTCACATACTTGTCTATCTCCTCCGACTCCTCGTGAATTGTCTGCTCCGTGAAGAACGGCTTGAACACGTCCGCATTGTCTTTCTTCTTGATCGAGTAATTGTAGAACTTGACGGCCTGGTAGGCAGCGTCCGGGTTCTGGTTCTGTTCGTCCTGCGTGATCTGTGAATTGAGTTGCCGAAGCCATGCTGGCGGCAAACCCTCCAAGTCGCCAGTGATCAAGTTCCGACTGACATGGATGTGTTGTGTGAAGTTCGTGGGCATTCCAATCTCCGAAATCTGGGATTTCTTGCTAAACCAACCCTTGAAGCTGTTGAACGTTGACATGTTTTTCACTTTTTACGCGGCCACGGTGCGAAAACGAACGGGAAATATCCACAAAACACTCGCGCGGCGACTAGAGCATACTTTTCCGCTGGCTCCAGACGGGTTCGTTGCGAAAGGACAAGGGAAACGCGAAAAACAGGAGTGGCACGACAGAAAGTCTCATCAATGGAGCGAATGAATAAAAAAACGACACATATAAGACGACGGACGATAAAAATAAAGTGACGAATCGGTCTGGTCGGGCATCTGACAAAGAGCGTGCGAGCGAGAGGAATGGAGTAGAGAGTGGTTTAGTAGTGCCATGTGGTATGTCAGTTGGTGTTAAGAGGTGCTTGGCAGTCGAGTTGAGCTGGATGTTGTTAGAGATATTTCGTTAAATTCAGAAAACCGTTTAAACTGGAAATTAAAGTGTTTTTACGAGAAATATTGATTGCGAAAAAATGTAATCTGATTAAAACATATATGACTGGATATATTTTAGAGAAATAAAAAATTAATTGATTAGGGAAATTCATTATGAAGGCAGATTATAATCTTTCAGAATTGAATTTTTGAATGCAATTTTAGAGCAATTTTACTTACCTATAGAAACAGATATCTAATTGTTTTCTCGAAGTTAATGTTTCATATCTTTAGTAAAATAACAAGTTGAAACTAATCTCCGTGTTTTTTTTACAGTTGTCACAAACGAGCAATCGCGACAACGATGGGTAGCAAAAGAGTCGAGTTCGAGACGCCGACCGATATGGACCACAATATGTTCCGTGTCTAAAACGTGAAATAAACAATTCTTGTAAATCAATTAAAGACTTTGATTTCTGTCTCGGCCCCTGTGCCAGATCAGAAGTGGGATCTTCCTTTTCGGTTTCGGTGAATGCAAAATGCCGCGACAAAAATTCCCAATCGCAGATTTAACGTGCCCGGTATTACGGAAGTTGCTGCGCGACCGGGAGTTGAGATCGGCCGGGCGAAAACCGGATTTAGTGAAGCGGTTGATCGACAGTGAAGGTAGCGATGAAATCGAATTGTCCGACAACGAAATCGAGGACAATGACGACGACCTTCGACAGACGGTTTCCGCTTTGGTGGAAAATGTGGTGTCAATAATGGCGGCCATTAAAAATGGCCAAGTCGGTGTACCACCCGTACCACCTGTTCCACCCGTTCCATCAGCTGTCCTACCCCAAGACGACGATGCTATTGCCGAAGCCCATCATCAACGCACACCATTCAGTATTACCGCACCGACTCATTCAACGGCTTTCGGCGATATCGAGCCGACACTACGACGGCGCAACGAGACGATGACGTCAACCGACCGCGGAATACGTATTTCAACCACAAGATGTTATCGGGATTCTACCAACATTTGACCCGCTCGACGATGTGTCCCCATCAGCCGAACAATTCATCGACCGAATTGAAAAATTGGCTCAGGTATATCACTGGGAGGAATACCTCGTTCTGTTTGCCGCTCAGGCTAAGTTGAAAGGCCCAGCGAAACAATGGATTGACGGATTGCAAACGACGTTTGCAACGTGGGATGAACTCTCCAAAGCGCTAATTGCAGATTTCCCCAGTCGATTTACGACAGAAGATATGCGACAGCGGCTCGATAGCAGCCGTCGCGCACACAACGAAACAACCGAAGAATATTTTTTCCGCGTCTGCGCAATGGGACGACGGGCGAAGCTTGACGACGAAACGATCGTGTATTACATACGACGAGGGCTTTGTATGAAACCATTACAAACTGCCATAGCCACGATGCATTTCAACACGCCGAGCGAAATGCTAGTGGCCATACGACGATTCGTAGCGAACGATCCGGGAACGAACGATAGTTCCAATAGCGTTCGGGGTGAACGAACGAATATACTCCGATCGCCGCCGCTGCTGAATGCTGCAAATCAAAACTCGAGGCTATGTTACAATTGTTTCGAAAGAGGGCATTTGTCGTTGAACTGTCCGAAGCCGCAACGAAGACCACGATGCGTGAAATGCAATAGAACTGGCCATGCGCAGAATGACTGCCCGACAGCCGCGCGAACAGAAGCCAACCGCCGAGAGACAATAAATCGTATAGCACAACACACAGACAACAAATTGCTAACGAAGACAGTGGAAATAGGCGACGATGAATTTGAGTGTATTGTGGACTCAGCAAGTAGCTGTTCTTTGATCAGACAGTCTGAGGCTCAACGAATTGGACAGATTAAACAATTCGAGCCAGCACAACAACTTAAAGGGTTCGGTGGAGCTGTATACCTTTGCAATAAGAAAATAATTGCAACAATCAGAATTGACGACGTGATACTGGAGGGAGTTTTGTATATCGTGGACGACGAGCAGATGGATAAGCCGATACTCATTGGAACCGATATTCTACTGCAAGAAGGTAGGTGCTGCACAATTCGTGGTCGTGAATTTAAAATGAAATCGGAATTCGAGAACATACGAACCGGACCAATATCATCAATCGATAAAGAACAACTGTCTGAAGTATTGGAAAAATGGCATAAGTGTTTTTCTACTAATTTATCAACGATCGGTCGTTCAAATTCCACCGAAATGGAAATCCGTGTTACAACCAGCAAACCAGTCAGTCGACAGCCTTACAAGGTTCCGTTCCCGAGGCGATTGAAAGTGGAAGGTGATCGACGAGCTACTGAAAGCTGGAATAATTCGACCGAGCGAGTCGGAATATTCATCTCCGGTCATACTGGTCGCGAAATCAGATGGTACAGACCGGCTTTGTATCGATTATCGAGCATTAAACGCGATTACAGTGAAGGAACCATTCCCAGTTCCCAGTGTGGAAGAGCAAGGGGCACAATTGGCCGGAAATTCCTTCTTTACTACGCTGGATTTCATTTCAGGATATTACCAAATCCCGATTGCCGAATCATCGAAAAAGTATACGGCTTTCGCCACTCATATAGGCCAATATGAATTCAACGTAGTTCCATTTGGATTGACCAACGCTCCATTCAAATTCCAAAGAGAAATCCGAAAAATCACATCGAGAATGAAACGACGAGTAGTATCTTATGTTGACGAAATCATCATACCGAGCAAAAATATCAAAGAAGGCTTGGAAGCGTTGGATGAGTTCTTAGGAATATTAGCGGAAATCGGTATGACATTAAATATAAAGAAATGTACATTTTTAGCGACCGAAGTATCCTTTTTGGGACATCGAATCACTAAGGAAGGTCTTCTACCCGGTGAAGTGAAAACCGATGCAATCCAGAAATTCCCAACACCTAGTAATCGAACCGAGGTTCGACGGTTTCTTGGACTAACTAGTTTCTTTCGACGATTCGTTCAAGGATATGCTCAGATAGCTTTACCGTTAACTCGATTGCTGAAAACGAAGGATGCGGAACCATTTACATGGACATTTCTTGAACAGGAAGCATTCGATACCTTACGAAGAGCTCTTTATCATCCACCGATTTTAGAGATCTACGACGTCAAGCGACAGCACGAAGTCCACACGGACGCGAGTTCGAATGGAATTGCTGGAGTGTTACTTCAAGAGAGCGACAACGGGTTAAAACCTGTCATGTACTTCAGTCGGAAGTGCTCGGAGACCGAAGCGAAATATCACAGTCATGAGCTAGAGGTTCTAGCTATAGTCGACAGCCTGGAACGGTTCAGAATGTTTTTGATCGGAAAGAGGTTTCGTGTCATTACTGATTGTGCTGCAATAACATCTACGAAAAATAAAACGCCGTTACATCCTCACATTGCTAGATGGTGGCTACGTCTTCAGGAATTCGATTGTGAATACATCCATTGAAGTGCTGACCGCATGCGACATGTAGACGCTCTGAGCAGAGCACCCGTAGAGCCTCCAAACCCAACCAAGACAGTCGCCGACCTCGTCCTTAAGGTGGAACTCGATGAACACGATTTCTTGACGACCATCCAGCTGCAGGATATGAAGTTAGCAAATATTGTCAAAGTTCTTCAAGGAATGAGCTGAAGCTGCGGAGAAAACTTTAGATCGATTGAGGAAAGATTTTTGGTTCCCGAAAATGAGAAAATATGTCAAATCATATATATCAGCATGCATGGAATGCGTGTACAATAAGACGGTGACAGGGAAGGCCGAAGGGCAGATATACATCGACACAGTGAAACCTATTCCTTTCATGCGATTGCACCTGGATCATGTAGGACCACTGCCGAAGACGTCACGAGGAAATCAATATATCCTGGGGATCACCGATCCTTTTACTAAATTTACAGTCTTAAAAGCCGTCCGTAGCGTAAACACCCAGCCAGTAATACGAGCGTTGAATGAATTGACTTCGTATTTTGGGCTACCAGCTATTGTCGTCACCGATCGAGGCACGGCTTTCACTTCTCACAACTTTGCCGAATACTGTAAATTAAACGGGATCCAACACATTCAAACAGCTGTTTGAACACCTCGAGCCAACGGCTCAATTGAAAGAATTAATCAAACGGTTTGCAAATGTCTTCGAGCCAGCTGTGTAAGCGATTCAGATTGGGACACAGCTATCCGCGACATCCAGTGGACTTTGAACAGCAATACAAATGCAACGACCAAATATAGTCCGAACGATCTCATATTCGATTTTCGATTGCGGGACGTTATTCATAACCGTCTCGTACAAGCCATCCACGATGAAGCGAACGATTCACAAGAAAGTATCGATATCCGACGGGAAAGGGCAACTAAAGCGATTGAAGCCGAGCAGACAAAATGGAAGCAGCGATTCGATAGGCAGCGCAAGAAGCCTTCTCAATATCAGGAGGGTGATCTGGTCGTGATTACCAACGTTGCTCCTTCGACGGGGTTTTCTCGAAAGCTGGAGCCGCGATATCGAAGGCCGTATGTAATTTCGAAACTCTTAAGGTTCGACCGATACGTCGTTGAAGATATCGAAGGTCTCCAACGTCGACAAAGGCGCTTTAATTCGGTGTTCCACGCCGAACATCTTAAACCGTGGTGCACAGCTGCACCTTTCCTCGACAACGATACCGGTGGGAGCGACAACGAAGAAGACCCGGGGAACGTGCCCGGCCAGGAGTCCGATTTGTCAGGAGTGGCCGAACTGTCACAAACGAGCAATCGCGACAATGATGGGTAGCAAAAGAGTCGAGTTCGAGACGCCGACCGATATGGACCACAATATGTCCCGTGTCTAAAACGTGAAATAAACAATTCTTGTAAATCAGTTAAAGACTTTGATTTCTGTCTCGGCCCCTGTGACACAGTTAATATATAAATTAAGAAAAGAACTATTATTGCTTATATTGTAAATATTTTTATTTGTCTTCCGTATACAATTGTTTCAGAGACCACGAGCCTCCTTCATCAGTGCTAGTACCTAATTATTAGGTTGTTGCATATGAAATGGCCGTTTTGGCAATCAAGTGAAGTTAATAGCGATTTTGGTGTATCAAACCACCACCAGTTGGCGCTGTTGGTGTTGAATATTGAAGTATAAATAGTCCTACATTTAATCAAGGAGTCATTTCAGTCTAGCAACATCCCCACCACCGCTTGCCTCCTTGATATCCAAAAAGTCTTCGATACAGTCTGGCACGAAGGCCTCATCTACAAACTCTCCCACACTTTCAAATTTCATCCGCAACTATGCAAATTCATCATTAACTACCTGTCCGACGGTCAATCCCGAGTACGTATCCACGATAGCCTATCCGACCCGTACAATCCTCCAGCAGGCATCCCCCAAGGTTCAGTACTGTCAGCAACCCTATTTTCCCTATACACCGTCGATATACCACTCCAACACCCCACCAACTCTCCCCAAACGGTCAAAACCATCCAATACGCTGACGACTTGATTCTTTACACAGCATCCTGACACATACAATCCGCCCAAAACCGCATCAATACCATAATCCTAACCCTCAACAAATTCCTCCAACCCTGGAAACTCCTTCTCAACCCCAGCAAATGTGAAGCCATCGTCTTCTGCGGTAGAGCCACCTTGACCCGCAAGATGCTAGCCAACATCCGCAACCTCACGATCAAAATCGGAACATCCACCATTCCCTCCGTCCAATCCACTAAATACCTGGGAATAACCCTCAATACCCGCATATCACATGTGCCCCAGGTAAACTCCATTATCTCAAAAACCCTAACAGGACTAAAAACCTTATGGCCCATCCTCAAGAAAGACTCGGCTATCTCCCCCAGAGTCAAACTCTACTGCTATAAGCAGCTCATCCATCCCCTAATCACATATGGATTCGACGCATGGTGCGACGTCTCCTCATCCCAAATGGAGCGTCTACGAGCGCGTGAAAGGAGGTTCTTTCGCCTATCCCACTCCCAATCCAATCTCCACTCCAACCAAGCCGTCTATGACGAGATAAAGTGCTCCCGAATAGACCAGATCTTCTTCACCTCACTAACCAAATTCCTCACCAGAAGCCAAACCCACGAAAATAACCTCATCCAGTTTTACTCCCACATACGCAACCATAACACGATTCCCTCATACCGACACTATTCCCTTTCTACAGACCTCCTAACCCTGTCCTCTCAGAACAGCAGCTATCGCAACGGTAAACTCATAATATTTAATCGCCCATACGATCGACATTAACTGTTAGAGATAAGTCTAGTATTAAGTTTAGTCATAAGCTATGCGTAAACCAAATATGATCGATAAATTGAATGTGTTGACAAAAAAGGAGTCATTTCAGCTTTGACCATCGTTGGGATAACAGGGAATAGAAACGAAAAAAAGGATGGAAAAGAGCCAAGAACGTATACTTTTTCTGTATGAGTTCAAACTCGGTCATAAAGCGGCGGAGGCGACCAAAAACATTAACAGCGCATTTGGAGCTGATACGGCAAGCGAACGAACCACACGGCGGCGGTTCGAAAAATTCCCGTCAGGGGACGTAAACCTTCAAAGACACACGTCAGTCTGTGAGAGACATTGCAGAGAAACTGGGCGTACACTATTCGACAGTTTCCCGGCACTTGTAACAACTTGGAAAGGTGAAAAGCTCGACAAATGGGTTCCGTATGCCCTTACGGAGCAAAACATGGCGCTTCGAATAGAAATTTGCAGTTCTTTACTCTCCCGCAACAGAAGCGATCCCTTTTGGCACAGAAAGTGGATATTATACGACAATCGTCGCCGATCAGCACAATGGCTAGAAGCTGATGGGGAAGTTGAACGAATTACAGTATGAGACTCTGCCTCATCCACCATATTCACCGGTCCTTTCACCAACCGACTACCACTCTTTTATAATAAGCATTTGGATAATTTTTTGGCGGAATAACAATTGAGGAAAGAAGAGGTCATCAAAATTGCCTTCAATGAGTTAATCAAACTCTGAAAATTGGACTTCGACGAAACTAGCATAATGCATTTTCGCACGAGCTGAAACTGTCGTGGAATGGCAAGAGAAGTGGGACGAGTCAGAAAAAGGCCACTGGACTCACAAAAGCATATGGGATATCCGGAAATGGATCGAGCGACTTCACGGTGAAGTAGGTTTCGACCTAACTCAATTCTTGAGCGGACACGGAGGCTATCGAGCATATCTGTATCCATTTGGGCGTGATGATTCGCCATATTGCCCAAAGTGTCAAAATATTCCAGAGGACGCAGAACACGTCTTTTTTCACTGCCCCAGATTCGAAGCCCAAAGGGCTACATTAGAAGCTACAACCGGGGAGCACTCTACACCCGAAAATATCATGGAACTTATGGTGAAAGCCAAGAGGATATGTACCGAAGTCGAAAAAGTGATTGCAGCCATCGGAAAGAAGCTTAAGCAGTAAGAAGTCATCCGAAAGAATGAACGCGAGGAACATTAACACACACACACATTAACATTCTGATCCAGCCCCGCGACGTAATACCAAATGGGAGTCCCGCGGGGAGAGTGGAAGGAGAAGGAGTTGGTTTTAGTGGGTAAGATTCCCATATAACGTAGCTTTTGAAGCTTTCCACCTTCCATCGGGGGAGGGGGGAAGACAGACAGTAAACCTTAAAAAGTAGTTCTAATTTGTGTGCATAGAAAGGCGAAGGAGAAACTGTTTGAGTAGTTTCCCAAACGAATAGATGGAAACTGTTCCGCAGATTAAAATTGTTACGCATAAAAATGGCTGCTCGTGAAGTGAGATATAATCCGTTGAGATATTCTGTTTTTAAAATCAACTTGAGACGTAGTTTCTTATGCTGTACTGGAATCGAGTTGGATTGAACTTGCGAATCACTGCGTGATTGGCACTGTCAGGCGTATGACTGATGAAAGCGACTCTATGGCTTGGAAAGGAAAACTGCGGGACCACCATTTAGGTATTACTTCGTGGGGTAGGTTTGCCCTTAGGCACTCGTCCTTCTCCACCTTTCGGCTTTCTTCTTTCTTTGCTTCATCAGGAACTCCTCCTGTATTTTCACGATTGCGGAGCAAACCGTAAGCCAATTCTCAGGCCTTAGCGCCTCCGCAACTAAGTTCACCGGGCTCACGCTCCTGCCCAGCACTTGGTTTAGGTTCCTCCTCTCCATTACAAATCCTGGGCAGTGAAGCATCACATGCTCTGAATCCTCCGATATGCCATCGCATCTAGGACAATTCGGAGAATCATCCAACCCAGATATTGGTTGTAGCAACTACCGTGTCCCGTCAGCAACTGGGTAATGTGTTAGTTGGTCTCTCCATGCTCCCGCTCAAGCCTTACCCTAATGGTGGGAGTGAGTCTGTGCGTCTATCTGCGCTGCCAGAGATCATGCGACTCTGACCTTGGCCCTTTTATACGATCTGTGTGCCTCTCCATACGTCTTGCATGGTACATCACTTTCATTTCATTGGCCAGAATGTCGACAAGTATCATTCCTGTCACCACCAATACTACCTCATCTGATGTGGTTGTAAAAGCACTGCAAACCTTCAAAACCATCAGCTAGTAAACCGAGTTCACCAGCTTCAGTCTCTGAGAGTTTGCAAGCGCCTCTGCCCACACAGGTGACGAGTAAAGCAGGATGGAACGCACCACTCCAGCTAGAAGCAACCTCCGACAGTGTTTAGGCCCACCAATATTCGGCAACATTTTTGCAAGTGCCGCGGTGGGACTGGCTGCCTTTTGGCATGCATATTCTAGGTGTTCCCTAAAGGTCGATTTGATGTCAATTATTTCCCCCAGGTATTTGATAGTCGGCTTTGATACGACCGTATATCCAACAACTTCCACTTTCACAAAGTTATTTTTCCTGCGATTCATTACTAAGACCGCTTCCGCCAGGACTTTACCGCGCTACTGTTTCAGTCTCGTAGACCTCCACGTCTTCTAGGTGTTTTTCTCTAATAACCACAGCTAGGTCATCAGCAAAGCCTATAATCGTAGTCCCCTTTGGGACGGGAAGAGCAAGCACCCCATTATACATGATTTTCTACAACAGGGGACCAAGTACCGATCCCTGTGGTACCTGGGCTGTGAAAATATACTCTTTGAGGTGCTCATCCCTCCCCTATGTCCGGATAGCTGCGTGGTTAGAGCACAAGGCTGTCGTACGGAAGGTCGCGGTTCGAATCTCACTGGTGGCAGTGGAATTTGTATCGTGATTTGACATCGGATTCCAGTCGAGTCAGCTGTGAATGAGTACCTGAGGGGACAAGCCTTGGGTTTCGGAAGCAACACCAACTTTTGCTTTTTCCACTAGACAGGGAATACTTCTTTTTTTAGGCACGCCTCGAAGGTGTTAGCGAAAAGGTCAGGCCTAGTCTTCGCTGCCTGTTTCAAAGCTTGGTTGGGAATACCATTCAAACGTGGGGCCTTGTTGTCATCGAACTTACCATATATTTCCCGCGGCTCCTCCACAGTTACTGAAAGTATTACGCACCCTTAGCTGGACAACAATTTGCCTTTCTCTGTTTTCGTGGTGAGGGAGCAGAGTGGTAACAATCTGTTTCAGGAGGTGCGGACAGATCACCTGGGGTGATCTCCGCAGCCTTTTCATTACCATCCTGTAGGCCTCGTCCCAAGGGTTTATGTCGACATGGTCACAAAGTTGCTTGAGCAGTTCTTTTTGCTCCTCCGAATGGTTTCGGGTGAGTTGGGTGGCTATCTCTCTAGCCGTACCATTCAAGGATATGTTAGGTTGGAGCGCCGCAGAAAGCGTTTCCCTGTCAAAAGCTTTCGTCGTCCAGCCGGAATTCTGCGAGAACTCTTTTTCGAGCTCGATCAGCTCTTGATTTCCATGCAGATTGCCTGGTGGTCGGTGTAAGTATAGTTCTCACTAACATGCCAAGCGACTCTACTGGCGAAAGTGGCATTGACGTATGTCAGGTCCACTATTGACCCCAGACCCCTTCTCCGCAAAGTGTATGAGGTCCCAACATTCGTCAGTATCACGTCTAGCTCGGCAAATGCTTCGAGGAGAACACATCCCCTCACACTAGTTGTCCGGCTGTCTCATTCAAGAGCCCCCGCATTAAAATCATCTGCTCTTATGGTCAGCCAAGGTCCTCTTGCATCCGAAACCAGAGCGACAAGCATCTGCTCATACTCGGCAAGTGTAGCGCTGGGTGGAGCATAGCAGCTATAGATGTGGAGGCCTTTCACCTTCGTTCTCCGGGTGCTCCATAATTTCCTCGTAGGCTTGTTCTTCACAAGCCTCCTTGTTAGGTAGCGATAAACCCTCACTCCCGTACACATCAATCTTTGGGTTAGTAATAGCATAGATCCACTTAATTAAAGTTTTATTTACACCATGTTCTCTGGCGTCATCATAGAGATTTTAAAAAGGCGTCCATGAACACCATCGTCGCATACTCGCCTTTCAGAGTTGCGCTCTTTATCTTTGAAACCGAAGAATGAAGAGCAGACCCACAGGACTTTCCACATTGGTAAGTGGATCTGTTTTCATTTAGTAGGTGCGACCTCAGCATCTTATCACGAATTCGACGTTCGACCAGTCTCTTCAAACGTTTCAGCGAAAGTGATGTTAAGGTGATTTGCCTGAAGTTCTTTGGATTTGAATGGTCATCTTTTCCAGATTTGGGTATGAAGACTTCCATAACCTTCTGCGGAGAGGAAGGTACGTAATCCACAGCAAGACACCCTCGAAAAATATTTCTTGGAAGTTGCTGTAAGTGCTCTGTACCCTCCTTTAGCATTGCTGAACAGATGTGATTCATGCAGGTGATTTGAAGTATTAACTCTCTTCTTTTCATTGGTGACAATCGCTCTTGCTGTATTTCAATTCACCTTGTAACACCTGCGTGTTGGGGGGTTGCAAGAACCGCCAACCCTTCCATTCCTCTCACCAGTTCTCCTGGATGGTGTACTTCCAGAGGGTCTATACTGATTCCAGTCTGGAGTTCGTGAAAGTACCATCCGGTTTTCTATTGGAGTCCAACCTGCCTAACTCATCTTTTTTAAGGACCCTATGCAACCTTGAATTCTGTCTTTCCCCTTCAAATTCCTCACAGTGCGCTCTAAAGGAATCTCGTTTGGAACACTTAACGAGCCTCTTATATTGACCCTGTAAGTTCCGGAAGTTTAACCAGTTTTCAGTCTTATCGCTTTTACAAGTACGATTTAGAAGCCGTCTGTTTGATTTCCTGACTCTTTGTAATTTTCGGTTCCACCATGGAACTGTCTTACCGCTTTGGCCTCGGGAAATAGGACGAGCCTTAGTCGCCTAGAAGTTCATTGAACTTTTACTTTGGGTCCAAAGCTGAGCATCTTCCAAAATTCACAGCGTTTTTGTCAGGCACGTCGCTGTGCTGATTGTATCTACAGTGGGATGGACGCGCTGAAACTCATACCGCTTTTAAGACAATCGATTGCCATGATTTGATTTTCTCTCTGCGGCAAGCCATGGAAAAACTGTTGGAATATGGACAACAGTTGCACCATCTGTTCATCGACTTTATAGCCGCCTATGATAGCATAGCCAGGGTAAAACTGTACACGGCCATGGGAGAATTCGGTATCCCGACGAAATTAATAAGATTGACTAGGCTGACCCTGACCAATGTGCGAGGCCAGATAAAAGCAGCAGGATCACGCTCAAAACCATTCGACATCAACAACGGTCTACGACAAGGGGATGCCCTATCATGCGTCCTCTTTAACCTGGCCCTGGAGAAAGTGATCCGTGATGCTGAGGTAAATTTAAGAAGTACGATCCTCTTTAAGTCCACTCAACTACTGGCCTATGCTAACAATATCGACATCATGGGAAGAACCATCCGAGACGTACAAACTGCCTTCATCCAGATCGAGCAGGAGCGCGAGATCTTGGACTGCACATCAATGAAGGCTAGACAAAATATATGGTGGCAACGTCAGCACCGAAAACGAACCAACCAACAACATCAAACAGCACTGGTCAAAGGGGAAGAATAAAGATAGGCGAATACAACTTTCAGTCCGTTGATAATTTCTCCTATCTAGGGTCGACAATCACAATCGATAACAGCTATGATGATGAAATCCGCGCACGGTTGTTGTCAGCCAACAGAGCCTATTTCAGTTTACAAAAACTGTTCCGCTCGAAACGGCTCACCATAGGGTCAAAGCTCTTACTATACAAGACAATGATCTTGCCAGTCCTCATGTATTCCTCGAAGACTTGGGTTCTTAGCAAGAAGAATTGCGAACTTTTGGCCGCGTTCAAGAGAAGAATCGTTCGAAGAATTTTTGGCCCCCTACATGAGGATGGACGATTCCGTAGTCCACATAATTACGAAATCTATGAGCGATACCATGACCGTCCGGTTGTGGATAAAATCCGGCTCAATAGGTTACGGTAGGCGGGTCACTTAATCCGTATGGATGAGGATGATTCTGCCCGGAAAGTCTATAAGGGCAATATTTATGGTAGAGAAAGAAGACGAGGCAGACCCTGCCTAAGATGGAGCGATGGCGTAGGTCAAGAGGCCAAACAGCTTTTATGGATATCGAATTGGTGGACCTCGGCGCAAAACCGAGATGTTTGGAGTTCCTTATTAAGGCAGGCCTAGACCGGATACCGGTTGTTGCGCCGTTGATGATGATGATGATGATGATATTATTTACTTTTCACTTTACAAATTCAGTTTTACTTTCAATGTACCATTACGTAACCTACCAAGGTACGAATATTTTCTGACCAATGAACTTTGTTAAAGACAAAAACGATCTCCTGTGCTGAATCCCGCTAATCAGCTGCCAACCCAATGAGCCGGTTTCGGTCTCGCTAGCTCCTGCTCTTGCCGATCCCGGCCTAGAACTTCAATATTCGATTGCATTGTATCATGCGGCATTTCTGCCAATCATTTGATTTTGAGCTTTTTAGGACGAAATATCACTGCGCACTGAACTGTCACGGAAAGGACACGTGAATTTTTGTACAATGACACGGGAGGAATCGAAATGCTGAGAGGAGACCTCCCCCCATTCCCGAGCCTGGCTAGCACGGTGGCATGCAAGCACCTGTCGACGGAGCACTTTGGTGGAGCTTCACTATTTGCAGGCGGCTCTCCTCCTGGCCATCTTCGGCCATTCAAGATGGTCATTTGACCATCGCCCACCCCATCTTGTCATTACAAATTCGTTCAAAGGCTGACTAGTGTTAAAAATTCATCTTATATGACTCCTTTTATTCAGACCACAATCAAATTGGGCTATTATCTATCTTTTTTCCAAATTTCACTGGAATGCTGATCATACACTAAATTTAAAGCAATTCACGTTGGCGTGCATATCTCAAACGAACCTCCGACATCTTATCTTATCAATTTTGCACAGTTTACGATTGGCCCGACACAAGTGATCGCCAGAAAGTTTTATGTTCCATTGAAGCCCAAATAAGTGGCTTCAATTTTTGTCACTCCATATTTACATTCGCGTGCACTGAAGCTACCTTCCTGCAATGAGTAACATTACTCAGTAAACAAAAAAGTATGTGAGGTGAAGAGTGTTATGTGTCCGGGGAAAGCTGCCATACAAGATCAGAATAATGAACCGCAGTTCGTACTATGACTCACAGTATAATTCGATGCAAGGTGAATATGACGTGATTTCGATAACAGAATCAACGCAAAATTACTCCTTGGATACAGTGAAGAGACGGGACAAGCGGAAGACGTTGAGCTTCAAACGGAAGTCTACAACCTCCAGCTCGAGGGTGTCGGTTGCCTCCGAAATAAGTGATCCTGTCGATGTGCAACGCCGGATTCATGTCTACCATAATTCAGAGACGGGTGCATTAGAAGGACTGCCCTTATCGTGGGTGCGCGCTATCGAATCCGGTTATCAAGACGACCAAGGTGTGAAGTGTTTGTACGAGGTTTATCCAATTGATAAGACCTTCCACGAACGAATGCGCATAAAGAACGAACAATTGAAAAAACACTCAATCAGCACATATCAGAAGCTCAAGAACTGGTTCAGGAAAAAGTCGCAACCCGAGGTTCTGAGTTTTCCGACTGACTTTCACCACCCAGTGCATGTTACGAGAAACCCAGCGACAGGAGAGCTCGAAGGATTGCCACAGGAATGGCTGAAGGCAATGGCGGAGTGACGATTCCTAGTGGACCTTTCAAAGTACAAAACACTTCCCTTACACAATATCGCTAGGAAATAATACCAAGTACGGGACTGCATCGTCACTGCATATGTTCAACCCCCTATCGAATGCGTGATAAGGTCTCCGATAACGTAAACATTTCACCAAGAATTGTGATAATTATGTAGATTTATTGGCTAAGTCGAATGTAAATTTAAGAAGTGAGTTATCATAAGTGACAGAAAATGTAGGATTAAAGAAAGCTGTGAATATATCGAAAATAATGTACTATTTGTGTTGCTCATTGAAGTACAAAGGTGAATGAATATAGTTGCTAATGTGCCTTAATTGGAGCATAGTCCGTTGACCACGTCTATGCACCATCGTTGCCGATTCGATAAGATGTGTTGCACCTCCCGCCAGAACTTCCCGAGAAGCTTGCACTCTTTCTTCACTGTTCTGAGCTCTGTGTATCTGGGAAGACCCCCTGGTTGGCAATTTGGGGATAGTGTATGCATAGTCAGCAATGAAGTTATTGTCCTTTGTTAACGCCTCACTAATTTACTACCACTTTCGTCTTATCTTCCACACGTCCACGGGTTCTTCATTCAAAATTGTGTCATAACAGAATATCCCGAGGGTAAGTCGCAAAGAAACATTGACGTAAGCCTAACGCTTTCGAGTAAGAGTGGAGATCACTTTGCTACTCCCTTATAGAAAACATCATCATCATCATCATCAACGGCGCAACAACCGGTATCCGGTCTAGGCCTGCCTTAATAAGGAACTCCAGACATCCCGGTTTTGCGCCGAGGTCCACCAATTCGATATCCCTAAAAGCTGTCTGGCGTCCTGACCCACGCCATCGCTCCATCTTAGGCAGGGTCTGCCTCGTCTTCTTTTTCTACCATAGATATTGCCCTTATAGACTTTCCGGGCCGGATCATCCTCATCCATACGGATTAAGTGACCCGCCCACCGTAACCTATTGAGCCGGATTTTATCCACAACCGGACGGTCATGGTATCGCTCATAGATTTCGTCATTGTGTAGGCTACGGAATCGTCCATCCTCAAGTAGGGGGCCAAAAATTCTTCGGAGGATTCTTCTCTCGAACGCGGCCAAGAGTTCGCAATTTTTCTTGCTAAGAACCCAAGTTTCCGAGGAATACATGAGGACTGGCAAGATCATAGTCTTGTACAGTAAGAACTTTGACCCTATGGTGAGACGTTTCGAGCGGAACAGTCTTTGTAAGCTGAAATAGGCTCTGTTGGCTGACAACAACCGTCCGCGGATTTCATCATCGTAGTTGTTATCGGTTGTGATTTTCGACCCTAGATAGGAGAAATTGTCAACGGTCTCAAAGTTGTATTCTCCTATCCTTATTCTTCTTCGTGTTTGTGTTTCACCAGTGCGGTTTGATGTTGTTGGTTGATTCGTCTTCGGTGCCGACGTTGCCACCATATATTTTGTCTTGCCTTCATTGATGTGCAGCCCAAGATCTCGCGCCAATCAACGCCTTCTCGATCTGGATGAAGGCAGTTTGTACATCTCGGGTCGTTCTTCCCATGATGTCGATATCGTCAGCATAGGCCAGTAGTTGGGTGGATTTGAAGAGGATCGTACCTCTTGCATTTACCTCGGCATCACGGATCACTTTCTCGAGGGCCAGGTTAAAGAGGACGCATGACAGCGCATCCCCTTGTCGTAGACCGTTGTTGATATCGAATGGTCTTGAGAGTGATCCTGCTGCTTTTATCTGGCCTCGCACATTGGTCAAGGTCAGCCTAGCCAGTCTTATTAATTTCGTCGGGATACCGAATTCTCTCATGGCCGTGTACAGTTTTACCCTGGCTATGCTATCATAGGCGGCTTTAAAGTCGATGAACAGATGGTGCAACTGTTGTCCATATTCCAACAGTTTTTCCATCGCTTGCCGCAGAGAGAAAATCTGATCTGTTGCTGATTTGCCTGGAGTGAAGCCTCTTTGGTATGGGCCAATGATGTTCTGGGCGTATGGGGCTATCCGGCCTAGTAAGATAGTGGAGAATATCTTATAGATGGTACTCAGCAACGTGATACCTCTATAATTGCTGCACTGTATGATATCTCCCTTTTTATGTATGAGACAGATAATGCCTCGTTGCCAATCGTCAGGCATTGATTCGCTGTCCCATACTTTGAGCACAAGTTGATGAACCACTTGGTGTAACTGGTCGCCTCCATATTTAACCAATTCGGCTGTAATTCCATCGGCTTCTGGCGACTTATGATTTTTTAGCCGATGAATTGCACAGACTGTTTCTGCTAAACTTGGTGGTGGCAGTATTTGTCCGTCGTCTTCAGTTGGCGGGACCTCCAACTCGCCGATGTTCTGGTTGTTCAGTAGCTCATCAAAGTACTCAACCCATCGCTCTAATATGCCCATTCTGTCGGAAATCAGATTTTCCTCTTTGTCTCGGCAGGATGAGCATCGAGGTGTATAAGGCTTCATCCTGCTGACTTGTTGGTAAAACTTGCGCGCCTGGTGCGGTTGCTCCCTGTACTTTTCTAGTTCATAGACTTGTTGGTTCTCCCAGGCTTCCTTTTTCCGTCTGCGAAGTCGCTTCTCCACTCGTCGGAGTTCGTGATAAGTCTCTGCGCGTCCCCCCTTTTTTGAGAATGCAACATTACTCGGTATGCGGCATTCTTCCGTTCCGTTGCTAGCTTACATTCATCGTCAAACCAGCCGTTCCGACTCCTTTTGCGGCTGGGGCCAAGTTTGTTTGTGGCCGTATCCATGAAAACGTTCTTCAGGTGATTGTGAAGATCATTTGTTGATGCTTCATCTCCAGGTCCTCTGTTGACTGCGGTTATTGCGGCATCCATTTCCGTCTTATAGGTGTCGCGGAGGGTTGTGTTGTGGATGGCTTCAGTGCTCACTCTCACCTGATTGTCAGAGGGGATTCTAGGTGGTATTGTTATTCGAGCTCGGAGCACCATGCCAACGAGATAGTGATCCGAGTCTATATTGGCCCCCCTATATGTTCTGACATTCATCAAGGCTGAGAGGTGGCGGCGTTCGATCAACACGTGGTCAATTTGGTTGAAAGTGGTCCCGTCTGGAGAGGCCCACGTATGTTTGTGGACCGCTTTCCGCGCAAACCAGGTACTTCCAACAACCATTTCGTGTGACCCTGCTAATTGAATAGTCCGCAGTCCGTTATCATTTGTTTTTTCGTGTAAGCTATGGGAGCCAACGTATCGCCTGAATACGGGCTCCTTCCCTACTTGGCTGTTAAAATCCCCAAGTATGATTTTGATATCATATCTGGGACAGGCTTCGAGGGCTCTTTCTACTGCCTCGTAGAAGGTATCCTTCTCCGACTCTGCAGTCTCCTCTGTAGGGGCGTGAACGTTTATGAGGCTTATATTTCTAAACTTGCCTCGCAAGCGCAGAGTGCATAGCCGTTCGCTTATGTTTTCAAAGCCGATAACAGCAGGTTTCATTTTTTGGCTGACTAAGAAACCTACTCCGAGCACATGGTTTACTGGATGACCGCTATAATATATGGTGTAGTGGCTCTTCTCCAGGAAACCGGTCCCTGTCCATCGCATCTCTTGCAACGCTGTTATATCAGCCCTATATTCAGACAGGGTATCGGCTAGCTGCTGGTCAGCTTCATCTCTGTACAAGGAGCGCACGTTCTATGAGAAAATGCGAATCGCAATTTCAATGAAATGGCCCAAAAGAAAACCGCTACATTGGAATCTTTATGGAGGCATATAGCCGTTTCGGCCAAATACAGGAAGTTTATGGTTCTCCCCGAGTCGCGGGGTACTTACTAATTGATTCTATTAAAAGAAAGGCAGGATTACAACGAGAGGGACACTTTATGTCGATGTTTCAGTGTATGAGCGTGAAATTTGAGAAATCTGATGACACTTCACTTTGTGAAGGTATAAAATTATGGGACACAACCTTTGTCAGTAGTACACCGATTAGTCAGGTGTGCGGAACGCTGTCAAAGGCCTTAGAATAATCGAAATAGCAACTGAAGAGATTTTTTTGGTCTCTAGTTGCTTGTCTTACAACCACCGAGTCGATAATGAGTTGCTATTTGTAATCCCATAACCCGACTCGGCAGTCCTTTTGCTCCTCGGGCAGAATGTTATTCGTCTCGAGGTGCGCGTTGACCCTTCCACTAGTAATGGACGTTATGAATTTGTAGAGGGTTGGTAAGCGAGTAATCGGTCTTATGTCTGCGGGGTCCTGCATCGTGTCCTTTTTAGAGTTAAGGTTGGTAATCCCCACATTGAGGAAGGGTAGAAATTCCTCCTGCCGATTAACGACCTGTTTATGATATGTGTCAACCAACCACGTATACTGGTGAACTTTTTGTACCAAAAGTTCTACACCCGATCCAGACCTGGCCCCTCCAGTTCTTCCAGCTGTTTATGGCTCGTTGAACCTCCTCTTGCGTAACATCCGCAAAATTTATGCCAGGCTTAGTCGCATGGCAGGTGCCTTCAGTGGTGATCCACTCAGCATGTTGGGTGAGTAAGCCTCAAAGTTCTCTCCAATATTCTTTCGCTTCCGTTACCAAAAACTACACTATCTGGACACTCTGTTGGGATTCGTTGAGTCATTTGAAAAAGCTCCGCCGGTTCTTCGCGTACGTTGCATTCTGAACACACTTGGAGTGACTTTCGCCATACCGTCGTAACCGACTGCATATGACAGAAAGTTTCTGCTTTAGTGTGTCCTGAATTTCAACTACCGGCATCTCACTGGGGATGGCATAGTTCCGGTAAACCCTTTGCACTTTATTTGCATCCATCTGCTGGCATTGCCAGTGCTGATTTGAACCAGCCTAGCAATGTGCCGCCGTAGTGAGTCCCGCCGACGCTCCAGACAAATTTTCCATGGTGGATCCCTTCGGTCACTCAAACCAATTACGCGAAACTGAATTTTCTGACCGTGTAATGTGATAGCCGTAACTGCACCATAATACACAATTGATTGTAGTTGCAGAAGCGACATATCATCATACAGTCAATATGCAATCTCATCATTGATTTGAGAAAGAATTCTCGGAGTTTTTGGTCTATGCAAAGGATCCATTTCAAAATTCAAAACACGCTCTCTTCAACTGGACGGTGAGTGCTTCAGCGAGTACTGGCACTGCTGCCTCCAATGCGGCGTGGTATCATCGACGCTTGGTCACCAGTTTCCGCGATGTCCTCAAAGTCGAATATGCGGCACTGGTCTGGAACTCGCTTTGCAATCATGTGCGCATATTGCGGGAAGCGCTCAAAGACTCTCAGGTGCAACAAGGGACGGTAGGATGTTGTACCTGCTCCCCCCAGTTATTTCGTAGTAGAAGCGGATACTAAAGAGATTCATATCGTCAGCCAATTTCATCCGCTGCATACGCGAACCTGCTGAGGTGTCGCTTGTCGTGCTGTCCATTACGGGAGCTTGGCTCAGTCATCAAGTCAGGCGACTCCTGCCGTTATCCCTACCGCACTTTAAATTTCTTCTTTCTTCGGTTTACTGTCTCTGTTCGTTTATCTGTCTTTTTTTAGGAGGTGGAAATCTTCAAAAGACACTGGCCTGGACACAGTAGTTTGAGGAATTTTTACTCACTAAAGCCATCCACAACTCTCCCTCTCCCCCTCCTGCCCCGCGGAACCACCATAAGGTATTAAATCACGGGTCGGAGTCAGCTCACTCTAGCTTCGTCGCTATTTTTCTCAAAGCGGCGTACTTAACCGTGCTTTTCTACCATTCTCGGCACCAGATTTTCTGATACCAGCACCTTTTCTAGAGTCTCCTCTAGATTCTTCCTTTCTTCCACAAATCTTGGACACTGCACGCTCTGGGTCCTCTGGGACTCCATCGCAATTTGGACAGTCGGGTGAGGCGTCCAGTTTAAACCTGTGCAGGTACTGGCGGTATCCTCCGTGCCCCGTGAGAAACTGGGTGAGATTAATCTCACCATGTCGTCCCTTCAACCACTCCTTGATGGCAACTTCCTGTCTATTACCATTCCCAAGTATTTGATAGTCGGCTTTGAAGTTATGATATGATTCCCGATTCTAATACAGCCGTGATTTCTCTTCCGGCGCTTGGTGATTAAGACCGCTTTCGTTCTTCCCCCCGCAAGCGTCAGACCAGAACTCTTCAGCCAATTGCCTCGGCTAAGTATAACTCAGCAACTTCGAAATGCTTTGGGACAACAACCTATGACGTCAGCGTAACTCACCACTGTGGCTTCCTCCGGAAGAGGAAGATTAAGTACATCGCTGTGCATGATGCTCCAGTTTTCAGTAGTGGGCTCAATGCGGAGCCCTGAGGAACACCCGCGGTAACAACGTACTCCTGGGGTCCGTCATCGGTATTATACCAGAGCCCCTTTTCAGCTAAATAACTATCGACGATAGCAGCGAGATAGGCGGGAATACCAACCTGGGTTTACGGAACCCATACTGCCGATCTGAAATCATGAATCAACAATCGGGAGTAATCTATTATAGATGACCCGCTCTAACATTTCCCCCACAATGTCCTGAAGACATATGGGTCTGTATAAAGATGGTTCACTTGGAGGTTTACCAGGCTTAGGCAGAAATACCAACTTCTGGCACTTTCTCTCCACGTCTCCTGCATTGATCGACCTGATCTGGTGCATGTCTTCGCGGAGGGCTAAAACATAAAGCGTTTAAAGCACTTCTTTAGTGAAGTTAGCTCACTTAAACAGCAGACTACCCATCCAATCCGAACTTTTCCGGCCGCCAACAGCTTCTGCAAGTTCTTCCAACTTGAATTGCTCCTTCAAAGCAGTAAAATTTTCTCCGTCACTTGGGTCGCTTGTGACACTGGTGATATAGCAGGGTTTGGCGTACCCTTATTATTCTTTTTCTCCATCTGTGACTGATCTGTGATTATAAAGGACTCTAATAGCCCATAGCGCCATATTCTTTATGACTTGGTGCAGCTTGTGCACGTGCTTGATAAACTCTGACGCTCAACTATTATTGGCCCAAGCTGAAGAAGGATAATTCCTCCGGATCGGGACTCTCGCTGCTTCACTTTTGGCGTTTATTAACCTTGCCTGTTACTTATCCTTTACCATCTTTGACATTCGTCGAGATCTCATAGTTGACGAGCTCCTTTTGAATGGGTCTGTTTCTTGGTCTTGAAGTACCTCCTGCTGCCGCGCCTCTTCAATATATGCGGAGGGTGTTATCACGGTTTTTGTCGTACAACGATCTGCCTTCAGTTCATCTTTGTTTGGTCTTGTTACTGGTGTTCTCGGTAAGGTCGTACTTCGCTTGAAAACCTTCTCCAGATCCAAATCATATGTACCATTATATGTCACGGTAGCTAAGTTGTCCACCAAAAAGGCACTACGGTCGAGGGATATCGATGATCGGGAGCCCGTTTGCTTACTCCCAAAAGTTTACGAGCCCCTGGATCGTAGCTTTCCTCCTTCCCTCATCTTCCATGATGGTTTTATGGGTATCCAGAGGTGAGCAAGCACTAGCCCGTGCACAATCAGAAGAAAAAGTGCATGAACACATATTTATAAATTAATAGGTATGCCCCAATCTTGGGCATATTGCTAACTGTGGTCGCACCTGATGGGAGATCTGGCAACGCCCCACAGGGGGTCTGTCTGTCTGCCTATCACACGCAATTTTCTCGGAGACGGTTGTAGCGATCCACACCTAATTTGGTGGGAAGGTGGGAACTGTGAACCCTCACGCATACAGGGGGGGGGGGGCGGATATTCCTATACATGCCAAAGGGGGTGTAAATGTTTTTTCATCAAATATAGTCAGGTGGGGTATCAAATGAAAGGCCTCGATTAGTAATTTGCGAAGCCGGTCTTAGTTTTGTTATTTGTTGGAAAGGTGAGGAGTGCGGCTGGTCACAAATGGTCATTTATTTAACGGACCCATTCTCAGAATCTACCCAACTGAAATATCTGAAAAAAAAACCAGGAGGTTGTCGCTGCATGGTGCCTAGGTGCCAAGGTACCGTGCATACCGATATCTGTTCGAATAAAGTTAATGCTAGTATATTACTATAATTTTTAGTAATTGGCTGGAAAATCTCCCTAATATTCATTCTAGTACCATGAAATTTTTCAGCAATATAGAGCATTATCCTAACAAGTTTGGCGGAAATCGCACTATTACTAACAAAGTTATAATAGGTCAAAGTTATCGCTTCTTTACAAATTCAAATCTTTGAATGTCAATATCACTTGAAAGTGGATATTTTCACACAATATATGCATATATTACGTGCTACGTACTAATGGCACAAAGGCACACTGAAATATTTCTATAAAAGAAATACACAAAACCTTTCATACCTGAAGCGTGCAGCTTCCGATTTCCCGACTTGTTTAGTATCTCCGCGGAAATTACCCTTGCTAGAGGTGCGTACACATAGTCTATGGCCGAATTTACACCTTTGCTTTCTTATTTGCTTTTTTTAACGATCTTGATCCATTCACCATTTTCGTTCCTCATAGGTTTCGCTTCAGTTCCCGACGCGTGCACTTGGGGCACAGGCTTCCTGCCTCCCATAGTTTTAGTTCCGCTCTAGTTAGTAGTAGTAATTTGGCTTGTTTCCCCTTAGGTGCCTCTGATTCCCTAGCGGATCACCGTCTTTCTTCTGCGCTCTTTCCTTTGGTTGCAGGTCGATAATTCTGCGGCTAGGTGTCACTTGTAACGGCGGGTTTCCACTTTCGCTTGGATCCTTCCCCCGCTACCTGATGTTACCATGTTTTTGATGCGACATCGATCCACCTTAATTGATGTGATAGCACATCAGCACAATCTCAACGGCAGAATGAGCACGCTACATATCCGATTTACAGAGATGAGAGTCGACTCAATTGGGGGGCGATATTGGAAGGTTAATTGATGCGGTGCGGTAGTGGATAGATTTCTGTTTTGCAAATGCAACCAATATGAGCATTGTACGTATGTTTGTAGGTAGGTATGTTTACAGGGCAATCTTGTACCGTACACGTCGAAACGATCATTTTAAGGTTTTGTAGAAAAAAAGTTATAAAGTGAAATGTGGTGTGAATAAAATGTGTACAAATTTCAATATGAAATGGCCCGCCGCGGATTAAATGATGGCTATTTCGTAAGAAGAAAGAACAAATGATCTCACTTACATGATCACCAACCATTACGAGTGTGGACGAATTGTGGAACCAAGTAAAAGACGCGTTCCACAAAACGGTCCATGCAACCTTCGGGGACACCAAGCCAAGCGGTTCATCAACCGAGATACTTGGCTTTGGAATGACGATCTTTAAAAGAAGGGTCCGTGCAAAAAAAAAAAAACATTTCTACCACAAGTTTCTCGACAATAAAACGCTGGCCAATAGGCAAATTTATAAGAATGTCAGCCGTGAAGCAAAGAAAGTTATCGCTGTCACCCGGGCGGTCCATTAAAAAAATTGTTACTATAAACTGGACACTCGGAATGGCGAGAGAGAGATCTGCATTGACTTGCCAAAAGCCGACACCAACGCACACAGGATATCGAACACTTCTGTTGCGTTACAGTAACGGCACTTTGCTTACCCACCGACGAGTTGCGACGGATAGATGGCGTCCACAAGCATTGCCGCCGAGAAAGTAATAAAACAAATGAAATCGAGGAAAGCCACAAAGCCTAACAATATCGGATTTCAGCTCTGGAAAGAGAAAAATTGAGGCAAAATACTGTCGTTCAGTGAATTCTTCAATCGGGCTATTCAGGAAGGTAGAATATCATCTGACTGACAGTTCCAATATGGAAGGTAGGTAGTCCAGCAGAATGTTCAAATTACCTATACTAAAAAGGGTCATATGTTGTTGAATGTTCAAATTACCGTCCAATCCGGTTGCTGTCCCATACCATGAAGATTTCTGAACGTATTTTTGTCAACCGCCAAATCGTTGAAATAACTGTGAATTAAGCTGGGTTTATTAAAGAACTGCGGGACTACTGACGTAATACACACTGCGCAGTTACTCATGGAGATACCCCGTGAGAAGCATCTCCCTTTTTACATTGCATTGCTGGATTTCGAAGAGGTGTTTACGTTTGACCGTGTGCTGCACGAACTCATCTGGTATCCTCTACGACAACATCTAGTGCCAGAAGAACTCGTGCGCTGGGTTGCTGGGTTGCTCTACCACGAACCGAAAAGTAAAGTTCGAAGTGTGGCGCATCGTGTCTCTGTTGGTGTTCTTCAAGGAAACGCCTTCTCACCACTCCCGTTTGTTCTGGTTATGGACACTGTTACACGGGACAAGCAACGTCCCACAAGGAAAAGTGGCAAGGAATTACATTGGTAACTAGTGCTAGAATTAATTCCATTGCTAGGCGCTAGTAATTACTTCCATTTTGCATTGAAATTACATTAAATGTAATGCAGTGGGTAATGAGTTCGATGTTAGAATATGCTGCATGCGCGTGCAGGAAGTGTTATGAAATTATTTTCCGTTAGAAACATTTCTGATGCAATAATTACATTTCACGCGTTAGTATTTTTCAGAGCTTTGCAAGTTAACAATCAAACGTCGTCTTTAATAACATATTTGAAGTTCTGACAAGTGCAGGAAAGAAAGTTTGTTAAGAGAAAGAAAAGTGATTTGAATATAAAATTATTATCTACTGAACGTAAGAAGGTACCAATTTAATACAAAATTAATAATTAGCTAAAATATAGTAAGATAGTAATTAACAGCAATGAATCGATCTGGTCGAAGTAAAAGAACTATGTCCCGTTTGATTAAAGAAGAAAGGGAAAGTCTGCAACAAAAATTAGTAAATGATGAAGCAAGTGATTTTTCACATTTTAGTGAAAATGACATTGAAATTCGGGAAAGAGTAAGGGTTGTAGAAGAGATCTCGCAAATTAAAGATAATCTAGAAGAAACAGGAACAAAATCGTTGAAAGATAATTTAAGGAGCTGGTACATAAAGTATTCACCATCAAGGCAGGCTTTTGATGAGCTGTTAAAAATTCTCAGGATAGAACATTTAGATGTACCTAAATCTACTAAAACCATAATAGGAAATTCAACCGAAAATGTGGTAAAAGATGTACCTCCTGGGGAGTACAGGCATTATGGAATATGTCAACAACTTCAAAAAGTAAAAGAATTGTTTAAAGACCGGGAAAAAGTCGTTTTGGACATCGGAATCGATGGATTGCCCTTGTATAAAAGTTCGAATAAAGGTGTATGGCCTATTCTTGGGAAAGTGGTAAATGAAAATGCCATTAAAGTATTCCTCATCGGGACATATCTTGGACCAAGTAAACCAAATAGTCTGAAACACTATCTTCTCGACTTTGTTACCGAAGTAAATAATTTGACGCAAAACGGTGTAGAAATAAATGGGAGAACCTTAAGATTTGAAATTAGAGCATTTATTTGCGACGCTCCTGCCAAAGCATTTATTTGTGGTACAGTAGGTCACACAGCTTTAAACGGATGCATAAGATGTACACAAAAGGGGAAATCTATTGAAGGAGTAACAACCTTTCAAACAGAAGTTGGCGAGATAGTCACTGATAACCACTTTTCCGAGAGAATCTTTCCAGAAATTCACAAGAAATGCTTTCGAAACATAAAAACACCACTGGAAAAGATTGGGGTTCGTATGATATCGCAGTTCCCATTAGATGTCATGCATCTCTTATTCTTGGGAATAATCAGAAAAATATTGATCCGATTATTTGAGAACAAGACTGCTTACAAGATCTGCAAAGAAAAGAAAAAAAAGATATCGGATCACTTGGTCTCATTGCGGCCCTTTATTCCAAAGGAATTTTCCAGAAAACCGAGAAGTATCCTTTCTGAGCTTCAAAGATTCAAAGCAACAGAGTTCAGACAGTTCGGTTTATACACTGGAATTGTGGTTTTCAAGGACAATGTGCATGTCGATTTATATTATCATTTTTTATTACTTTACTGTTTTTACCGACTTTTACTATGTCCAAAGAATTATCGGCTAAATATCGCAAATATTCAGGAGATGATTAATTATTTCGTACAAAACTTTCCTGTGGTATACGGACAAAACAGTGTTACATACAATGTTCATAGTTTGCTCCATTTACCAGATAGCGTTAGAGAACATGGAATCGTTTCGGATTATTCGGCATACAATTTTGAAAATTATAGTTATATATATTTATATATATTATAGTTGCAGCTTATATTATTTAAGCTTACATGAACCCAACTGCTATTGCGCTATAAATCCTTATATACCCATAAAACTAAAGGGTTTCATAAAAGAAAATGGAATGATGATGCTTACTGGAAAACGCTTCAAAAACCTGAGTGATTTTTTTACGGAACCAGTATCATCGAAAAATATCTCGGGTGTATGTCTTGCAGATAAAGAATTAAGTAATGATGAAGAGAAATTTGAAATAAAAGATATAAATTGCAAGCTAATTATCCTACCATGGCATGAAGAAAATTGGTTAATCATGCCGTTGTTACACAGTTGCGATCAATAACTACACCACTATCTATGTTATTAATTGTTTCAGAAGATGAGTACAGCAAAGGAAAATTGTCCACCATCTCCAGGTAAAGTCAGAAGATGCAATGCAGCTTTTGGAGAAGAACTTTTTTCGCAATGTAGGTGGGAATATCTGTTATGGAATTTTACAAATTGATGGTTTTATGTTTTCAGATAACCAAAATACCTGCGAATGCATTAATTTAAAAATGCAGTTAAAAAAATTAGAAGGTAAGATTTCCCTATATTTGCAGGTCTTTATTGGATAACAAGACCTATCTTGTTTCAGAAAAAATCGTAAAACAAAATCAGGCAATTATGGACGTCTTGCCATCACATTCAGTATTGCCAAATAAAATCTATAAAAATGAAACGATGCCCACCGAAGTGTCAACTGTTTTCCCGATAAAAACGGTGGAAGAATTAGAGAAACTGAATAACGGTATATCTTAGGAGGATATTCCTTTTTATGTAAGAGTATTTTCTAGTTTCTATAGAAATTATACTTCACTGATCAAACAAGCATTTAAAAGGGCAAAAAATAACTTTTTTAAAAAAGAATGCCTAAAAAGAAAATAAATTTTGTTTTATTATAGGGCCTACAAATAAGTTCTGTCGGTTTTTCTTTAAATTTGAAGCTTTATTGTGAAAAATTGGTTATACATTCATTGTTCAAAGTATTGCCCATCGCTAGCCAGAACTTTCTTCCATCTTTCAGACAATTCATAGATACCATCGCGCCAAAAATTGGCTTGCTTGGGCGCTATCCACTCATCGAGCCATTTTTTGAGTTCGTCGTAATTGGAGAAGTGCTGGTCAGCCAAGCCATGCTGCATCGACCGGAACAAATGGTAATCAGAAGGAGCAATGTCTGGAGAGTACATCGGGTGGGGTAGGACTTCCCATTTCAACGTTTCTAGATATGTTTTATCGGGTTGTGCAACATGTGGACGAGCATTGTCATGTTGCAAAATAACTTTATCATGCCTTTGCTGGTAGTGCGGCCGTTTTTTTTTGAGTTCGCGGCTCAAACGCATCATTTGACGTCGGTAGAGTTTTCCCGTGACCGTTTCGTTCGATTTTAGCAGCTCATAGTGTACCACACCCAGCTGGTCCCACCATATACACGGCATGATCTTCTCACCATGAATATTCGCTTTGGCCGTCGATGATGAGGCATGGCCGGGGTATCCCCACGTTGCCTGACGCTTGGGATTATCGTAATGGATCCACTTTTCATCGCCAGTAACTATTCGATGCAGAAAGCCCTTCCTTTCTTGTCGTTGGAGCAGATGTTCGCACGTGAAAAAACGGCGTTCGACGTCTCTTGGCTTCAGTTCATACGGAACCCAACTTCCGACCTTTCGGATCGTTCCCGTTGCTTTTAAACGGTTGCAAATGGCTTGCTGAGTGACTCCAAGTGTTTTTCCAAGTTCTTCTTCCGTTTGCGATGGATCTTGGTCGAGCAATGCCTCTAATTCTTCATCTTCAAAAATTGTTGGCCGTCCGGCGCGCTCTTCGTCTTCCAAGTCAAAATTGCCACTATTAAACCGTCCAAACCACCTCTGACACGTTCGTTCAGATAGAGCATGGTCACCATAAACTTCCACCAAAATGCGATGACTTTCGGTTGCTTGTTTCTTCATATTGAAATAATGAAGTAGAACTCCCCGCAAAAACACATTATTTGGTACAAAATTGGCCATTTTCGTTGATGAAAAAAGTATTGTTGTTTACACTTCAATTAAATAATTTATACTGACGTTTGTGCCTATTGACAGTAGCTTTCTGATGAATGTTTGGAAATGTGGATCAATGGAATAAAAAACAAGCTACGCCATCTATTGTGAAAACCGACAGGACTTATTTGTAGGCCTAATATATATATATATGAATAATTACTGTTTTGTTTGTTGAAATAATTTCCCCTCCAGGGGCGGCCAAAGTTTGCTGCACATGCGTTTAATATGCGAAAAACGCCGTTAAATGTAACATATATATTTTATGATGTCAATCCATAGAGAGTGATGAGATAAGAAAAAAGTTCGACTACGAACATACTCAATTACCCCCCCCCCCCCCCCCCCCAGTGACGCAAAAACTTTATCACACATCAAAAAATACTATCTTCTGGCGGACTTTCGCTGCGCCGGAGTTTTTTCAGCTTGCATTTTCGTGGAGTTAAATAGAATTTTCATTTCTTTACCTTTGATGAAGTTTCAAGAGATTTTTTTCTCATTAAGGATGGTTGAAGATAATAAAAGTTAAAAAACCGATCTAAAATACTCGTATCACAGAAGTCTAGTGCAATTGTATCCAACTGTAATGAATTGAAGAATTAATTTCCGAACTAGTTACATTATTTAATAAGAAATCGATGATAAACTAGATTCGTAGTAACCGATTACGGAATGGCTTCTTGGTAATCGAGGCTGGATCAATTGGTTACCGCCTATGACACGTAATGCTAAATGTAATGCGCAAAACGCATTTAAGTAAGCCAAATTAGAACTACTTTTTGGTTCCAGAGAATCGATTCCGCAATTGATTATGAACTACTTCCATTTCCTAGTGGGGTCCAGCGCCCCATACACTACACATACACATACAAGTTATACGGGTTCGCCTATTATCCTCTTTTTTCATTGATCCTCGAGAAATTTCCAAGCCTGGGGTGAATTCTCCCCTTTCTACCCCCTCTCGTCAGGCCTGGTTTTGAGTCTTGACGGACTACTAAAGACAATGAACGGCGCCTCGCGGTAATGGATGCGAAGATATTGCGTTTAGCTAGTGGCGTAACACCCCTTGATTCTATCAGAAATGAGGATATCCGGGGGGGGGGGGGGGGGGGGTTGTACCGATTGCGAAAAAAATGCGAGAGATGCTTCTTCGATGGTATGATCATGTAATTCGCGGAGAATTCAGTTGCCAAAATAGGTTTGAACATGGACGTCGATGGTTAGCGGCCAAAAGGCCGGCCGAAACAACGGTGACTTGATACACTGAATGGGGATTTGAAGGCCTCGCGACTGCATATAGATCAGGCCTTCAATAGAACGAAATAGCGCAATTGGTCATGACGAGCCGATCCCGCTTGTGAACGAGATAGGAAGGCTAAAGAAAAAGAAGGAGATGCTAATCAGTTTCCAATGAATTACCTGTGTAGGCGCCACATTGTCTGTTCTTCACCTCAATTTATAATATCTACACATAAACGTATCTAAGTTATAGAATTTAATTTGATTTTAGCATGCGAAACGCCATTTTTACCAAAAAAATCTTCCGATTCGAGCACACCTTCTCCACCAAAAAAGAAAAATGCATTTTTTGAGACCTTGTTGAGAAAGTTCACTAATAGATATTAGATCACTTTCGCGATTTATCAACGCTCACAGCCTCCAATAACAATAAAATTGAACTGGTCTGAAAATAGAACTTAGAATTTCATTCGAAATTCGTAGTCCGAAATGAAAGCAACAGAAATAAAGAATCTTGGCCGTGAATCCTCCATTGAAATAGATTATCACGCTTTCTGCTTCAGCAGTATCAAGCGTTATACATGATACACAATGGAAGTGTGTTAATCTTTGTATCTTGGGCATTTTCACTTGCAATGATCTCCGGGATGTTGTTAGTTAAGGAGAAATTTATTATAAACAGACCAAATGGAAATGCGTTCTTCGTTTTCTGCACATGTGGTCCATGGAACCAAGAATATTGACCAAGTGTTCGGAGGCTGGATTCTGATCATGGGCTTTTTTTGAAAAAAAAAATGTATCTTTCATCTGGAGCATTTGAGAAATATGTATGATGGTTCTATGTTTGTATGTATTATATCTCTACTTAGCGAAAATAAACTTGCATCGATTTTTTGCTCCTTGGACGTATTACGACTTAGAATTTCAATGAATGGTTGATATTGATAAATCGAGTTCAGTCTGAATTTCGCCAACACTAGTATCGGTCGAAATTAGAGGCTCTTCCTATCGAGGTTAGTCTAAAGGAAAGTGAAAGTGCTGAAAGTGTTAAATGTGGTAGAAGTGGAATTGGCTCAAAATGAGGAATGTATGTACTTAACTTCAAAAAGTCATAATTCATTATTGACTTCTAATTGGTGTTTCGAATCCTCCTAATCGGTGACCCCACAATTTATCATTTATCATGTGTATGTTTATCACTTACCAGAATATGACCTGAGTTTTGCTCACAGTTTTCTACCAAATTTAGTGATGTGGTGAGAATAGTTTAATTTCAAGTCGTCGAGGTTGGGTCTATAGATGTACCATAAAATTATTGGTAGCTTCCTAATGTACGAGGGTCGGCTGATAAATTCGCGGCCTGAAAGAAGAGGGTGGTGTTATATTTTTTATTTTTCAATGTAATTCCCCTCACGTGAAATACACTTTTCATCATCATCATCAACGGCGCAACAACCGGTATCCGGTCTAGGCCTGCCTTAATAAGGAACTCCAGACATTCCGCTTTTGCGGTGAGGTCCACCAATTCGAAATCCCTAAAAGCTGTCTAGCGTCCTGGCCTACGCCATCGCTCCATCTTAGGCAGGGTTTGCCTCGTCTTCTTTTTCCACCATAGGGATTGCCCTTATAAACTTTCTGGGCTGGATCATCCTCATCCATACCCACCGTAACCTATTGAGCCGTATTTTATCCACAACCGGACGGTCATGGTATCGCTCATAGATTTCGTCATTGTGTAGGCTACGGAATCGTCCATCCTCATGTAGGGGGCCAAAAATTCTTCGGAGGATTCTGCTCTCGAACGCGGCCAAGAGTTCGCAATTTTTCTTGCTAAGAACCCAAGTTTCCGAGGAATACATGAGAACTGGGAAGATCATTGTCTTGTAAAGTAAGAGCTTTGACCCTATGGTGAGACGTTTCGAGCGGAACAGTTTTTGTAAGCTGACCCCTACACGGAAAACAACTTGTTACGAAGCCACAACAGGAGCCTCGGACTGGACGGATTATACACTTCTCACATCGTGAATATAATGACTTTATGCCACTGGAAAAATATTGCCTAGACTTCACTTAAAAATGGTGTTTTACGGCCGCCTTCATTTGGATGTCGTTGGAAAATTTTCGTCCTCGTAGCCCATTCTTAAAATTGAGAAAAATGAAAAAGTCGCTGTGAGCCAGGTTCGAACTGTAGGGTGGGTGGTCAAGTTCTGTGGATCCGATAGCTCTTAGGGCAGCCTTCGCAACCTGAACAGTTTGAACGGGTGCGTTGTCTTGCAAAAACAACACTCCCCGCGTCAACTGCCCCACGTACCTGACCCAATAAATTAACATAGTACTTGCCGTTCATTGTAGTCCCTTTAGGCAAGTAATTAATTAGTAAAATTCACTCGCTGTCCCAGAAAATGGAAGCCATAATCTTCGACGCCTACTTTTCCATTTCCATTTTGTTTGTAAAATAAAACCTTATTAAAATCGGTTCAATGTCTGTCTGTCTGTCTTTTTTTTTCGGCGTTGGAAGGTGGAAAGGTTCGAAACCTACTGCTGGCTCCTGCCACGCAGTTATGTGAGACTTTTACTCACTAAAACCACCTCCTTCTCATTCCACTCTCCCCACGGAACTCCTATCAAGTATTGCGTCGCGGAGCTGGATCAGCTTTTAACTGCGGCTCATTATGGTTCTCTCCCTTCCTTGTTTTCGTCGAAGTTCATCCTGTCTAAGCTGTTGGTGAATAGCTTGCAGTTCCCTTACAACCTGGTTCCAGGTATCCGTAGACTCCAGCATAAACTCCACAATGTTTTCGGATGTTAAACGCCTGTCTGCGACCGCTTCCATTCTTGTTCGGTGCGCGGTGAACCTGGGACAATCGAATATGACATGCTCCGCATTCTCAGCCACGTTACCACATCTTGGGCAGCATGATGATTCGTCGTGACCAAATCGATGTAAATAACCACGATAACCTCCATGTACACTTAAGAATTATGTTAACTCGTAGCTCAATTTCCCATGGCTTCGTTCAAATCATCTTCAAATATCCGTCTGTCGTAGAGTCACCGACTTTCCTTCGCCAAGATGTCTATGGGAGCGTTCCTGCTAGTACATATGTTGCTTCTCCTGATGTCGACCGATATGCACTGCATACCCGGAGTGCACTTAGCCGATACGCCATTCCCAATTTTCGGCAGTTTACTTTGTTATTCAGAACAGTTGCCCAAACTGGAGTTGCGTAGAGTAGCATGGAGCTGACTACCCTGGAGAGCAGAAGACGTTGACTTTGTCTTGGCCCACCAATATTCGGTAGTATCCTCGAGGTCGTTGCAGCAATGGAAGACGCTTTAGTTGCGGCGTACTCAATGTGCCTTTTGAAGTTGAGTCTTCTGTCAATAATTACTCCCAAATATTTGAGCGATGGTTGGGAGTAAATTGTTTTTTCGCCAACTTTGATTTTCAGAGTTGTGTTCTTTCTTCTCTTGCTAATGAGAACTACTTCTGTTTTATGTTCGGCAAGTGAAAGGCCAATTTCTCAACCAGAAATTGATCTCGCATATCGCTTCACTTGCATAGATCTCGATCTCGCCTTGGTGCTTTGCAACCACTGTTATTCCGATATCATCGGCGAAGCCAATAGTTGTCACGTTGTGCGGTAGGCGTAGCGTCAACACTCCATCGTACATAACTAACCACAGCAAGGGACTCAGGACAGAACCCTGTGGCACTCCGCAAGTTGTCGGGAATAGTTTTAGCTCATCGTCCGAGTCGCAGTAAAGTGTTCTCCCAAGGAGAAACTCGACCACAATGCGTACAATGTACTTCGGGGCCTGTATCTTGTCTCTGTCTGTCTGACCGTCTGTCTGTCTGTCTTTTTTTTTTTTTTGAGGAGGTGGAAATCTTCAAAAGATACTGATCTGGACACACCAGCGTGTGGGATTTTTACCCACTAAAACCACCCCCGACTCCCTCCCTGCCCCGCGGAACCACCATAAGGTATTACATCATGGGGCGGAGTCAGCTCACTCTAGCTTAATCCTATTTCTTCTATACGGCGCACGTGACCGCGTTTTTCTCCTTTCCTCTGCCTTTCGCAATTTATTTTGAATAGATGCGATCATGGAGTTGACCGCATCCCAATTCTCTTGATGTGCTAGCATTTTCGGCACCAGATTTTCTGGTACCAGCACCTCTCCTAGAGTCTCCTCTAGATTCCTCCTTTCTTCTTCTCGGACAGTGGAAGAATACATGCTCTGGGTCCTCTGGGACTCCATCACAACTTGGACAGTCGGGGGAGGTCTCCAATTTAAGCCTGTGAAGGTGTTGGAGATATCCTCCATGTCCCGTGAGAAACTGGGTGAGATTATAATTAATCTCACCGTGTCGTCTCTCCAACCACTCCTTGATGGCAGGAATGAGCCTGTGAGTCCACCGACCCTTTCCCGAGCGTTCCCACTGCGCTTGCCATCTATTTATGGATCTCTCCCTCTCAGCGTTCTTCGTCTGCAATATGGGAGAGATTGGCTTCGCATGGTATATATTCGCCATCTCATCTGCCAAGATGTCAATCGGCATCATTCCAGAGATGACGAATGCTGCATCATCTGAGACAGTCCTGAAGACAGAGCATACCCTCAGAGCTGTCCTCCTGTAGACTGCATTCAGTTTGCCAGTGTTAACTGACATCCGCAATGCCTCGCTCACCACCCTGGCTATAAGCAACCTAGAGGTATGCCGTGGCCTTCCCACGTTCGGCATCATCCTCGCCAGGGCCATACTCGCAGTGGATGATTTATCACAAACGTACTGTACGTGTTGCTTATAGCTGAGCTTCCTGTCTATCACCACCCCCAAGTATTTGATGGTCGGCTTGGACGTCTGTCTGTCATAGACATTTTTCTCAGAAGCAGCTATACCAATTGACACGAAATTTGGTGAGAAGGTGGGACCTGCAGTGAGTGATATCCTCCTACGTTGAAATTTAGGGGGGGTCCCCATACATGTAAAAGGGGGGTGTCCTCATACATGCAAAAGGCGATGTAAATTTGTTTGCACCGAATATAGTCATGTTGGGTATCAAATGAAAGGTCTCGATTAGCGGGGAAAGCGGGGAGTTCTGCAAAACCTGTCATACTTGAAGAGTCGAGTTTCCGGTTTCCCGACTTATTTTTTTTCGCTGGGGGAAATCCATCATGAATCATCTGGAATCTAGGACACACATGCAGGACTCTCCACACTCTCATCGCGGAACCACCGTTCTGGTATTGCTTCGCGGGTGAATGGTTTAGAGCAAATAACATGTGTACCGAGAGCTTTCTGTTTCCGCCGTTTTGTAAAGAGCATCGACTCCGTCTTGTGTTCGGCGAGTTTCAGCCCGGAGTCTTTAAGCCAAGACTTGATTGTCTGTATAGTCCCGTTCGCATAGATCCCTATTTCGTCGGGGTGGTTGGATGTTATGATCACTTTAATGCCATCTGCAAATCCGACGACAACGGCTTACTTAACTTACTTAACTACTGATCGCCCTAGAACGCTATTATACACTACACGGAACTCCTGTCGTTATATTGTATGTCTTCGACGATTCGTCCGAATCGTAAAGTAACTTCCACTGTTGTGCCGCGATGAGTGCTTCAGTGATACGGTTCTATCTGTCAGAATTGAGCGCGTTTTTGATGTTAAGAGTCACCAGCACGCAGTTCCTGGCTAGCCCAAAAACGCTTTGGTAACATCAACCGCTGAGCATGCCAAACTGCCTATTTGATAAATAACCGCCATTATTAATTATTGGATATAGCCGGTTATCGATTATCCGCTCGATGATCGTGCCTGTAGGATGTTGATTCACCTCTGGCTTCAGGATCAACACAAGCTTTTGAATTTTCGACTCTGCAGTGAAGGACCCCTTTTTTAGGTAGTCTGTGAATACCTGTGCGAACCTGCTTGGTATCCTGGACCAATTCACTGCGTTCAGAAATTCGTCAGCGAATCCTGAAGGGAAGATTTCGGCGCTCATTGGTTTCGTTGGCAAGGTAGTTTCTGGACGTTGAGGAAACAATGTTGAAACTATCTCCCACAGGAATCTAGGGCAAATAATAGAAGGAGAGTTTTTACTTCTTATTGCCGACATAGATGAGTTGTACGCACCTTCGCATGGATCAGAGTCTGCCTCATTACAGAGGCGCTTGAAGCAATACTTTTTACTTTCTGTTATGGCCCACTGCAACTTTTTGCGTGCGTGTTTATAGTCGAGGTATCTTTGTTCATAATCTGGCGTGCTTCTTCGACGTTAACTCCGTCTTCTAGCCTTCAAGTGGTACTTTCGGCATTCCACCAGTAGATAGGTTTACACTTCCGAGAGTGTGCACATCTTGGCATGAAAACATCATGTGCTCGATACATAACTGTTGGGGCAGCTGCGACAATTTTTCTGCGACCTTTCCAGTAAACTTAGTGTTCCACCGCAATACCTTCAGAAATGTATCCTCATCAAGTGCTCTTTTGACCAACCTGTTTCTGGTTTCTTTAGGTGAGGATTTATTGTTCTGGGTCCCTTATCAATGGTAATATATATCGTCTGGTGTAGACGCTTGATCAATGGGTCATTGTCCAAGTGTTGAAGTCACCAGCCATAACTTTCGGGTTGTGATCTTTGGCGTCTCTCGCATGTTGTAATACTCTGGTACTGTCAAACTTGAACCGACATAACATCTGTAAATGTCGAAGTCATCCATGTTAACCCTCACAAAGTTGTGTTCGCGACGCTTCTATGCTTGCTGCAAGGTTTGATTACCGCAAGCCCAACACGCAGCCTTTGCACTTATGATGGACATTTTTGTGTTGTTCGCAGACAACAGCAACATCGATTTACTTTTTATACACTTTCTGCGCTAGCAAGTCCTGAGCGACTTGTTATTGGCTGCCGAATGACTCTAATTAATGTAGGATACATATACACCTGGTTCTACTCGTTATATATTATAGTTGTAATCGTAATCTTTGATTTTTCTACATAGGAGGTTCATAGAGCAATCGCGCAAATGCGTAGCCTGCACATGACATAGTTAGGGTCGCTGTCTGCGTCCCGTGGGACGCTCTCCTTAGGCTCTTGATATCCATTTCCTGCACGTCCTCCAGTTTCAATTAGTGTTTGAGCGCTGTGCAAATTTCCTCCTTAGTGGTGACTTCATCAAGATCTTCACAGTCTATCATAACCATTGGTCAACTTACACGGACGGTCACTTACTCGCCGAGTCGAGCCCCGATGTTCTTCTGTAGGTTATCGTGATCCTCCTTTTCCTTGGATAATTTGAATATCAGTTCTCCATTTTTATGTTCGCCTAGCTCGCGTAACATTGTCGTTAAGCTCCTTCAGCTCCTTCTGCCTTAAACTTTCGTAAAACTCTGTTGCTGTTACTATCGAAATTTCTTGGCGGTTGCGCTTCGTAATCATTCTTCGCACCGCTTCTTCCTTGATTTAACCAGAGTCCAACTTGGGCTCAGATTCTTTTGACTGTTGGCTCCTTTTACCCTAGCATTAACCAATATTTTGGTGGGGGATTCTTTCTTTCTTTTCTTCAGCGGTAAAGCGACCTTCTCTTACGAGTAATTAGCGCAACTAGTAAATTGGTTGGATACATCGTCCCACGTTTACCGGATTGTTTCCTTTTTCCTGGCGTCGGTTTATTTTGTTGGTTTGTTTGCGTAATTAGCTGCGTTGGAAATAGAACTCTTTCATTTGGTTTGATTCTCTGCCAGTTCTTAGTGTTGATCTTGTTATCCTCTTGTTTCATGGTTAGCTATTGGCGATTTCTCAATAAGACTGCCAATATAGATTAAAGGTCCACCGAAAAAGTTATATCAATTGACACCAAATTTGGTGGGAAGGTGAGAACTGTGAACGCCTATGCATACAGTGAATTACATAGATCGACGTGGAATTGGACGGTGGACGGTCTCTATACATCCAAAAGGGGGGTGTACAACTTTGTTTCACCGAAAGTAGTCATGTGGGGTATCAAATGAAAATTCTCAAAATGTACTTTTCAAAGCTGATCTCAGTTCTGACATGTAATTCACAAGGGAGGAGGACGAGGGCTGAAAAGTTTATATTTCCTTCAGAGATCCATTATTCTTTTTCTCCAGCCTTTGTCCCGTTCACAAGGGGGGTCGGTTCGTCGTGATCGGCTTCGCCATTTGGCTCTATCGAATGCCTGCTCTGGGTGCAATCTCGAGGCTTTCAAATCCCCATCCAGCGTATCAAGCCACCGTTGCTTAGGTCTGCCTTTTGGTCGTTTAGCATCGACTTCGATGTTCAGACAAATCTTGGCAAGTGAATTCTCGTTTGCACGAATTGCGTGACCATACCATCGAAGACGCCTCTCTCGCAACTTTTCCACGATCGGTGCAACCCCATAACGATCGCGGATATCCTCATTTCGGATGGGATCTAAACGTGTGACGCCACTAGTCCAACGTAGCATCTTCGTCTCCATTACCGCAAGAAGCCGTTCATTGTCTTTTATGGTCGGCCAACACTCAGTACCATAGAGAGCGACTGGACGGACGACATTGCGATAAATTTTAGATTTGAGACGTTCGTTGATACGTCGATCACAAAGGACACCAGTTGTGGAGCGCCACTTCATCCAGGTTGCGTTAATGCGTGAAGCAATTTCATAACGCAGTTCTCCATTGGCTGATAGCGTTGACCCGAAGTATTTACATCGCTCAGTTCTGGGCAGATCACTGCCGCTGACAGTGATTGTGCCTGTTTCATGGGGATCGATTGTCAAAAATTCAGTTTTGTTTAAATTCAATCTGAGACCGTGTTGCATGAGGCGATCATTCCATTTTTGAACAAATTGCTCGAGATCATTTTCGCTATCAGATGCTAGGAAAACATCATCTGCATAAAACAGTGTGTAGGGCGCTGGACGTTGGATATCCCGTGTGACGGTATCCATAACAAAGACAAAGAGGAGTGGTGTGAGGGCACTTCCTTGATGAACACCAGCAGAGACACGAAGCGGTTTTAATACACCCGCCATACTTCGAACTTTACTTTTCGGATCGTGGTAGAGCAATTGAACCCAGCGCACGAGTTCTTCTGGCACGAAGTGTTGTCGTAAAGCATACCAGATGAGTTCGTGTGGTACACGGTCAAACGCTTTCTCTAGATCCAGGCAATGTAAAGAGGGCGATGCTTCTCACGGTGTTTCTCCATGAGTAACCGCGAAGCGTGTATTGCGCCAGTAGTTCCGCAGTTCTTGACAAATCCGGCTTGATTCACGGTTATTTCAACGACTTCGCGAATACGGTTGTCAAGAATGCGTTCAAAAATCTTCATGGTATGGGAAAGTAACCGGATCGGACGGTAATTTGAACATTATGCTGGACTACCTTTCTTTTTCAATATTGGAACAGTGGTACTTTCTTGCCAGTCAGATGGTGTTGTTCCTTCCTGAATAACCCGGTTAAAGAATTCACTGAGCCACAGTGTTGGGTCCCAACTCTTCGTTTTCCAGAGCTCAGATGCGATGTCATCAGGTCCTGTTGCTTTCTCCGATTTCATTTGTTTTATTGCCTCCTCGACTTCAGTTGCGCTGACTGGTGGAACTGCTCCAAACGTCGGCAATGATTGTGGAAGTGGAGAATGAGCAAATTCTTCAGTTGAAATCTGCTCGAAGTATTCTCGCCATCTATCCGTTGCGGCTCGACGGTTGGTAAGCAAAATACCGTTCTTGTCATTAACACAACAGAAGTGTTCGATATCCTGTGTGCGTTCATCACGGCTTTTAGCAAGTCGATACAGATCTCTCTCGCCATCCCGAGTGTCCAGTTTATCGTAAAGATTTTTGAAATGGTTCGCTCGGGTGACAGCGACCGCTTTCTTTGCTTCCCACGCTTTTCACGGACCTTCATTTCAACATCATCATTCCAAAGCCAAGTATCTCGGTTGATGTACCGCTTACCCGGCTTGATGACCCCGAGGGTTGCAGAGGCCGCTTTGTGGATCGTGTCTTTCATTTGGTTCCATGATTCTTCGACATTCGTAATGGTTGGCAATTGTATGAGTGAGACCGTTTCTTCTTTCTTCTCACCAAATCGCCACCATTTAATGCGCTTAATTCGCAGGACGGCAATCAACGGCCGATCTTGAGGTGCGATGGTCTCATAGGGAACGACTTTGCAATCAGTGACAGTGGTAAAATGTTGGCGTCTTATGAGAATATAGTCGATTTGCGTTTTATTGTTCCCACTATAAAATGTGGGAAGATGAGACAATCGTTTGATGAACCATGTATTCATAAGTATTATACAAGGTCATGGGTGTCCGCAAAATCGATTATACGCTCGCCACCTTCATTGCGCGCTCCGAACCCCTTTCCCCCATGGCACCTGTTACCGTCTGCCTTTTCACCCACATGACCATTAAGGTCGCCGGCAATGATTATGTAATCGTCAGCAGGCACGTGACAAGTCTTTTCATCGAGAAGTTGCCAGAAGGCATCATTCTCTGTCTGTGTTGCATACGCGGTGAAGAAGTGAATAGTGCGATCAGCTGATATAATGGTGAGCTTCATCAGCCGATCATCAAATCGTTCGACTTCTTTAATGGCATCACGGAAACCCTCTGAGATGGCAATGCCAACACCATATTGAGTGTGTGGGTTACCAAAATAGAGAAGTTTGTAGCCATTTTTACCGCGTTCGCGTTCAATGTCGCAGCTTTTGGCACCAGACCATCGGGTTTCTTGCAGAGCGCAGATGTCAATGCACCTTTTCTGAAGGGCTCTTGCGAGCTCCTCCGTCTTTTCAGTTAGGGTACCAACATTTAGCGTGCAGACACGTATTCGTTTTGTTCGTTGTGTGCGGACTAACTTGCTTACGTCTTGACGCCGTCCATGCGTCAAGAACCCTTGCCCATTTCTCGACAGGACCGGGGCCCGTCCTGCCGCGTCGACTGAGGTGGACGCCCTAGCATTTCTCCGAGGCTTGTGACTCAATCCGATCATCATGTTTGTAACGATATTGTATGCATTTTCTTGGTCGACCTGTCGCGGGGCCTGTCACCAAGAGAGATCAGGTAGGATTTAGCATAGTAAAATAACTCCACCTATACTCTATCTATCTCTTTCCCTGATCTCAGCATTTAATTTTTCTTTTACTGAGGATAGTACAGAGTACGTTGCCTCAACCCCTCCTCCTTTACCTGGGCTTGGGACCAGCATACTATGTTAATAGCATGGCGGAGTTTCCTTCAGAGATCCATTCTCAAAGCCTATCTCCTACTACCCCTACCCTTTTGTATCGTTCGAGTAAATTTTAACAGACGCTTTTGTCGTCTCTCGTTGGTTATGGTATCTCTCGTTTAATGCAATAGGTACTATTCAGCAGCAGTTTTCTTTTAATATAAGTAAAAAAATTAATAATTTCCACGAATGCTCCTTTTTAGTGTAAAATGTGACATATTAGACATACCAAGACAACACATTTACTTGCTGATGGGTTAACAAAATGGCAAATCTTTATTCCACGGATTATGTTAGATGCCCAACTGTTTCTCAACTCCGCATTTCATAGTTATAAACCTGGTAAATACTTAGCTGCCAAATTAGTTGGACATTACGTACACTTGTGTGTAAACCTGTCATTCTCCGAACCATAGAGGGCGACAGGGCGGAGGACATTGTGTAAATTTTTGGATTTGATGCGCTCGTTAATACATTGATTGGCAAAGAACATCCAGGTTGCGTTAATGCGTAAAGCAATTTCATAACGCAGTTCTCTATTGGTTGATAGCGTTGATCCGAGGTATTTAAAGGGCTCAATTCTGGACAGGTCACTGCTGATAGTGATTGTCCCTGTTTCATGGGGATCGGTCGTCAAAAATTCAGTTTTATTCAGATTCAATCTGAGACCGTGTTGCATAAGGCGATCATTCCATTTTTGAACAAGTTGCTCCAAATCATTTTCGCTATTAGATGCTAGGAAAACGTCATTTGCATAAAGCAGTGTATAAGGCGCTGGACTTTGGATGTCCCGTCTGACGGTGCATTAGATCATTCCAGTTTTGAAAAAGTTGCTCAAGATCAACTTTACTATGAGACGTTTTATGCATTATCTGCATAAAGTAGTGTTTAGGACACTGGGCGTTGGATGTTCCGTGTGGCATTGTCCTCAACAACAGTAAAGATGAGTGGTGAGAGGGCGCATCTCTGATAAACACTTAGGCATTGTCGCAGAGCATATCAGACGAGTTCGTGTCCGTCGTCTAGATTAAGAAATGCAGGACAATGAGGACAATGCTTCTCACGGTGTCTCTCCATGAGTAACCGCGTAGTGTGTATTGCATCAGTAGTACCGCAGTTCTTGACAAACCCGGGAATACGGTTGTCAAGAATGCGTTCAAAAATTTGCGTGGAATGGAACAGCAACTAAATTGAAAGGTAATTTGGACATCCTGCTGGACTATTTTCTTCTTTCACATTCGAATTTCCATATTAGAACTGTGGTGCTTTGTTGCCAGTCAGATGGTGTTCTCCTTCCTGAATAACCCAATTGAAGAATTCACTAAGCCAACGTGTTGGTTTGGAGCTCTTCGTTTTGCAGAGGTTAGATGCAATGTCGTCAAATCGTGTTCCTTTCCCCAACACATAACACCAAGAAGGAATAACATCGGTGTCAAGATGCAATCCTGCCGGACTGCGCATTCGACCGCAAAATTTTTTGAAATTTTACCTCGGTCTACTCCTCGCTAATTTTTTTGTTTTCGCTGACTTCAAATTCGATGTCGGCGATACCAAAAGCAAAAATTACATAAGTTTTTTCCCATTGCGTGAGCAAATTCTCATTCCGTTGTTCTGAATTAGTAGGCAGCAACAACAACTTCAGGTTGCATCCGACAATATGCAGCATGAGCAGACCTGTGTGGGAGCAAAAGGCCAACGATTTTTTCGCAATATTAGAACATTCCTTTGCGAAATCATCAACAACCTTCCAGCTAGAAACAAGCGATGTCTGGATAAGCTTATGTGCCACCAAAAAGTCAAAGACCGTTTGTGATATTATGAAATTGATATGGTAAAATTTAAAGTAATTAAATGAAAATGGGTTTTGGGTTTCGGGGAAAAGTATGAGGGATTAGGAAATTGAAAGGAGTGTATCGGAGAAGCAAAGGAGTATCAAGTGGAAAAAAAAATAAAGAAATGTTGAATAGTAGTGAATGCACTCTCTGAAAGATCAGTGAAAATGGAGACCAAAAACAGCATATTTGGTGATGCTAGTCTTGCACAAATTCCGCCCCCAGTACAACATCAAATCGATGCGTTATTTCCCTCGGTTTTTAAAGTCAGCTGAAGCCAATTCAAATTTTTAATGAATGCCATAATACATATGGGGCGAATGTGCCCTCTCTGAAAACTGTGTCAAATTGGTTTGGAAGATTCCAGGCAGGACACTTTTCTCTGGAGGACAAACAGCATGAAGGTCGCCCCAAATCTTCGATGGTTGATAGGAATGTGGATCAATTAAAAGTCAAAATAAACAAAGTTCTCAGATTGATCACAGAAATGGTTACCAATGAACTGGACTTGAATCCTATGGCTGTGTCAAGAATATTTGGTCATCATCTGGGATAAATGAAAAAATCTTCTCGATAGGTCCCACGCATTTTAAATGGCGCTCAAAAGGATGCACGCTTTCACTTCGTTAAACATTTCCTTCGGCCAGTCTAGCATCATCGACAAGATCGTTACAGGTGACGAAGCTTGTTTCTAGAAGTACGATCCAGAAATTAAGCAACAGTCCATGGTTTAGAGCCCAGAAAGAGTCAATCCGCTCGTGAAGGGAAGGAACAAAAGTGCTGCTATTCTTCTGGAAACTGGTCAAGCTGTAGGAGCAAAGTGGTACACAGAAACGTGCTTACCACAAATTTTCAAACCAAAAATCTAGAAATATGTATTACTTGATTATTTCGAAAAATTAAAAAAAAAAGTTGACAGAAAGTATCTTTAGTTCTAAATGCAATCAAAAGCGAAATTCAGAAACTTGAAAAAAAAAGAATGTGAGGAATGTTTTAAAAAAGACTCAAAAAATTCATTGAAATCAACGGAAATTAGCTAGGAAAAAATATTAACTAACTATTATTTTCACCGGTAACAGCCACTTTAGGGCTACCACTACATGCATCGTCCTCGGTGCTAATTTCGCCTCGATTAAACTTAGCAAACCACTTCTCAACGTCTGGTTTTCCTGGCGCAAAGTTCGAATGGCTCAAGTGGTTAGAGCGCTGGGCTGTCGTAGCGAAAGGTCGCGGTTCGAATCTCGCTGGGGGCAGAGGAATTTGTTATCGTGACGGATGTCGGACACCAGTCGACTCAGCTGTGAATGAGTACCTGAGTCAAATCAGGGTAATAATCTCGGGCGAGCGCAATGCTGACCACATTGCCACCCACAGTGTACTGTGGTGTACCGTTACGGTCTTGAATGAAGTGCTCTAACACACTTCAAGGCCTTGATCCAATATGGATTGTTGCGCCAACGATTATTATTATTATTATTAAAGTTCGAATAATGTTTATCAAGCTAAGCCTTGGCTTCAACAGTACTTTCTTTCGCCAAAAACCAATGCCTTATTTACTCACGAAATTCCATTTTATCAATTTTCTCCAAACTAACAAAAGTTGCTTCACTTAAAATACTTTATCAAACCAATAGTCCGACAGCTGTCAAATTTGTACACATGCCTTTTGAAGGTTAGGGTTAACGAAAAATCATACGGATTTAATACTAGTAGTGGCATCTGTGTGTTAGTCTACGAACTTTTCAGCCCAAAATATTACGTTTTCATGAAACCAGCTGAAGTGATGAAACCAAATAGTTACTGCGATACTTCTACAAAGCAGTGTTAGTAGTGGAAGGATCCAGAAGAAAAGAAAATCTGCTAAAATAGCTAGGGGACTGCAAATGCCAATTTATATCTCGCTTGCCGCAGTAGGTCAAGTAAAACCATTTTTGAATATTTTAAAGGATAATGACCGGCCTTGTAGAAGATTTTCACTTAATGTGTTAAATTAATTTACCAAAAGAGACTTAAAAGATAATATCAGATAATCTAATCATATTTTCAGCTACCTATCCTATTATTCGTAGTTTTCTGCGTTATAAGGTCCATAAATGGAAACATTATTCCGGACGATGCTGAAGATACTCTTCAGGATCATATCAACCATTTATCAGGTCTAATGGAAAAATTTGGAGCGCTCTACCTAACCTCATTGGATCAAAAGTTAACCGCAATCATCTCAGCACTTACTGCAGTTGATACCAATATTAAGAGCCTCCAGGAGAAGTCAGGAACATGGAACATATTTTTACATCACGTGCAGGCTTGGACAGATACTATGAAGGCGATAGATCACAAGGTGGATTTGGTTAGGTTGGCCCAAGACGACAATCACTCTCTGGAAAATCAGCTGAACCGTATGGAGTTTGCGTTAAACCATATTTCAACCAAAGTTGATACCTTAAACGAAAAGACTCAAGCAATTAATTCACCAATGCTGGAAAAAATCAAGGATATCCATGAAATAGTTAAAAGCAGGGAGAAATCCGATAGAGTTGAAAAGGATGGATTGTCAGCAAAACTGAGTGCTATTATGCGACATGTCTTAATGATTGAAGGAAGTCAAGGACGCGAATCACGCCGGACTAAGGTGAGTCGAGGAGCAGCACGGGATGTAGACTATTACAACCAGAACTTGGAGAGTATTGAGCTTAAGATTGATCAAATCTTGAACGAATTTCCAGCAACGAATAATATGGATGAGGTGAGTAGACCATAAGGGGCATCATGCCAAGCACAGATTTTTTGAATCTTTCCAACGATGTAGGTAATTGCAACTCAGCGAAAACAATCAGACCTTATAAAGAATATGCAGGAGTTGATACGAGCAATTGACGAAAGGACAGTAAGGATCTATGATGCCGAGGCTCAACACAGCACCAAACTGCTAAGCTGTTGTCGCCAGAGTAACGATGAACTGGCAACTTTCACGACCAGCTCCGATTTACTTTTGAAACGCATCGAGAAACTTGTGTTGGATGTACAAAATCAAGTTAAAGGACTTCCTCAAGAAGACAGCAGAAAAGAAAGCAAGGGGACGAAAACAAATTCAAAAGTTGGTGGGACTGGAGGTCACATTGGTCCTGTTGGCAAGAACCGCGAGGCGAATACAACTGGACATGAGAAGTCAACAACTGATAGTAAACCTAGTGTTGAAACCGGTGATTCGAAGATTGACGACAAAAAATCGGTGGACAAAAAGAAGGATAAAACGGAAGAGGAAAAAGAAAGGCAGTCGCCTAAAATATCTACTGATGTTTCGTCTGAAGATGATGAAAACGAGGAAGAAATTGACGACATAAGACAAGGTGTAATAGGTGAGTTGTTAACTTTTGAAGTCAACATAATAATATCAAGGGAGTTGTCTAGGGTCTAGTCAAATTTACAAATATCTAACCTCTGTTTCCTCTTTAAGTTCTATACCAAGTAGTCTCATTGCTCTTGAGAGTTCTCGTTTAGTGAATGGTAGGACTAGATCGATATCCATTCCCGTCATCCTGTCCCAGTTGTCAGTAATCCTGAGTCTCAACTGGACTTCAGCAAAAAGGGTACCCACATCAGCGGTAATAGTACCCCAACGATGGCGTCGCTTAACAAATTCCATAATCGACTCAAGGTTTTGGACTCTCGTAACGGTACGCCGTTGGACTACCGACTAAACCCAACCCATAATACCTTCCCTCAAGAGAAAAAGGTGTAGTCGGCGTGTCCACAACTCTATTTCATAACACACGGTCAGGGGATTATGCCTCCTCAATTTTGTGCAGGTAAGACTGAAAACCTCCACGCCCACTTGGAAGTTGGGTAAGGAAATACTCAATCTTACCATGCTTTCGATTTAGCCACGGATCTAAATTTCCGATGAGCCTCGCAGTCCGCCTGCGTCTTGACTGATTTTGCCCCTCATTTAATATACGCTTCCGTTCCTCACGAGCAATCAACTCTCTTAAGTCCTCCCTGTGGCGCCTGTACGTTACGTTTCTCAGCAAGAAGGGCAATGGCGATCAACATCACCTTCGCAAAACTCTTTGCCAAGAGCAACAGATCATACATTCGCACTATACAGCAGAATGGATAAGGTTGCACTCATAAGAAGACGTAATTTGGTAGATGTAGGGCACCCAACATACGTCATTAGCCGACATAAAGACGAGAACCCAGCTGCAGCCTTGTGTGCTGCTGCTTTTATTTGCTCGAAAAGCTCATCTTTCAGTTGAACGTCATTCCAAGGTACTTAGCCATAAAACCATTAGCAGTCATCCACCCCTTTACCTGTCGCATCAATAGTGCGTCCCGCAGCAAGTACCACAAAGTTATCTATATAACCGACCAGGGATGACGAGTTCCAGAGGTCCGGACCCAGGGTAGATCCTTGTGCTACCCCCGATGCGATATCCATCCTCGTCTGACTGGAGGCGCAATTTACACTCGTAGGCATCACAACAGCCGCCATGCGTTTTAATCACGCACTTGTGGGTCTCGACGAAGAGAGAGATGTGTTGCAGGACGGGTCCCACGACCGGCTAAAGGAGCAGCTCATACGCCGGCTGTCAGCGAGTGAGAAAACGAAGCTGAAACACTTACTGAACGAGGTAACCCTGGGGATGGACAGCCAACTGCTTCGAGAAATGAGGCAGCAAGGTGGGGATAATGTCGGCTCCAAGTTTTTGAAAACACTCTAGTTGCAGCGGCTCCCAAGGAGCACCTGCGCCATCTTGGCCTGCGTGAACTCGGGGTCGCTGGAGGTGTTTTCCGTCAAGATCGACAAAGTCCATGGGAGTACGCACACCCAGTGGTCGCGGAAGTCTCTAGAGACACACGTCGGAGGGTAGAGGATCTGAAGACAATGGTGACGATACCTGCGGACGTAGTTTCCAAACTTTCGGCGACTGTAGGTACTTTGCGTTCGGAAGATGTCGATCTTGATCACAGTCACGGTCGAGGTCTGCTCCCGAAAAGGGTGTTCGGCACCTTCATCGACCCCGACAATATGCTGATGCCACTGTAAATTCGGAGCTGAAGGCAAAGGTGACGACCGTTGCGGATGCAGTTTCCAAACTTACGGCGACTGTAGGTACTTTATATTCGGGAGGTAGATCTCGATTGCAGTCCAGGCCGAAGTCTTCTTCCTGAAAAGGGCGTTCGGGTAGTCGCACGCCGGGACCCTTATCGGCCCCGACAATTTGCTGATACCACCCTAAATTCAGATCTCAAACGACTAAATGTAGCTTTGTACTGAAAAAAGGGGTATGTCGCTTCCGAAATATATATATATATATATAGGGAAAAAAATTGGGGACATTTGCTTAAATTCTTTTAATGGGACCCCAGGGACACGAAGACAGTACCCAACATGATTAAGAATCGCTCAATAACACCAGAGCGGCTCTTCGTCTTGGGATGTTTTGGCGGTTATGCCGTCAACCACCAGGGACGGGAGACCTAGGCGTCGTATGGTTTGAATGAACCAACTCAATGAATTTATCGTCCGCGCTTATTACCGTGTCACGGATTTGGAACGGAATCCATCCATCCATCGACACAACAAAATTGTCAAAAATTTGAGAAAGGAGATTGGTCGTGTCATGCAAGCACTTTTTGCAAATCCATCACCAAGAGTGTACCGACGTGTTGCCAACATCATTGGAAACTACCGTCTCTCCAATGAAGAAATCCTCGACGTGTTGAAGCAGAAACTTGCGGTATGCTCCATTCGCATCCGTAGGTATCAAAAAAGCTTTCAGCGAAGGGCAGACAAAACCGTGTTCTTTCAAAACCAATGGGGATTCTATAAAAATCTCACTAACTCAGGTCGTGAAAATAGCCTCGATCTGCATCAGGCAGAAGACTTCTCGAGAAATGTTTGGAGCGAACCCACCCGTTGCAATTTAGAAAAAGGGTGGCTCCCATTCCTTATGCGTTTATGCGAGGCCCTCCCTGAAATGACCATGCCTGACGTAACTGACGTCGACGTAGAAAAGACAGATAATTGGAAGGCGCCAGGAGTTGACAAGATTCACAAATTCTGCGCCTTATAGAGGAGGGAGTAGTCTCTTAGATAATTCCCTCAATATCTGCAGAAGATAGTTCGTCACGTGAAATAAATTTTCGAATCTGTCTAGCATACCTGTCCATCTTACGGAAATAAAAGCATTTATGATGTTAAGCGTTACGAGGAGAGCTACCCACCGAGATTGGCGGTTGTGGGCTTCAAATGGATGAACTGCATCGACGACCTCTATTACATCATTTAACATGGACCACCTTGCACTAAAACCGAACGTTCTCGGAGCACGTATCACTTCAGCAATTCTACTCCTGTTGAGCTTTTCGAGCACTTTCTCGGCAGTGTCAAGCATACACAGCGGTCGTTATGCAGACGGCAGGTCAGGGTCTCCTTTCCCTTAGCTGATCAACACAGATCTTGCCACCTTCCAGCGGTAAGGAAAAATACCCTCCTTCACGAAAACGCTGGACGCGTCCCCCAGTAGACTGATCGATGATTGAACACCGGTTTATATACTTCTGCCGGGATACCATCGGGACCTGGCGCCTTCTCAATCTCCGTAGTAAGAATTGCCTCTTCATGCTGAAAAGTGGGCAAGCTCTCGACGCTTTCCACGCTGTTGCCATCAACGTGTACTAGATGTTAAGCAAATAATGCCCGTAAAATGCGATCCATCTAATCGGTATTAAGTACGCATTGTTTCCACAGAGCCAGAATTTTTCGGGTAATAAATTTATAACCGAGTCCCCATGGATCCACATTTACCTAGTCGATTAGATTCTGCCAGACGTGTGGTTTGCTTTTGTTTATCGTTAATCTGTACTCTGCCTCCTCGAGAGAGTTTAAACATTGTGTCAAATTAGGGAGACTAAGATACTCCTTCCACAGGTAGCATTTTTTGCCGTCCACCAAAAGTAGAAGGCACTTAACCGTGATAAGGTGCCCTCCGGGGCATCAAAGCTTCGCAGGTTGTCGTTATTAGGTCATTATTGAATCTACGACAGGATCATCTACTGGGCTGGTGTACGCTGACAAATAGCGTCAAATACTTCGATAGTGATATATTGGGATGTACTGGTGGTCACTTCCCAAGAAGTCTTCCAGAACTTATAACCTGTCCACTTACGGCGCAAGTGACTCGAACGCAAAGGCTACGTCTAGGATGCTTCCTTTCTTGACGTGGATCCGGTGTTTAAAGCTACGAACCCTGTTTTCGCCACCATTTCGAAAATTTGATTCTGTTTAGAGCTTAGGTAAGGCATGCCCTACTCAAGTGCCAGTCACTCCCAACCAGGATCCGCTCCTCTGCGCCCAAGACCATCAAGCGCCATACGTCAAAAGCCCGGCATCGTCTCATTCGGTGTTAGTTAAACGCTGAAAAAACGTTACCCCTACACATCGAATCCAGTCAAAGCTATTCCTCCAGCGTTGGGCAAGAACCCTAAGGAGAGTGCCGTTCCGAATCCAGATGGAAGGCGATACCTTATTTGTAGGATTGCCATGAAGGATCCTTGTTTCTGTACTATTCACTGATGAACACTAAATTAGCATTTACCTCCGCAGCGAACTACGCTAGCAACTATAAGCGGTTGCACTCCGGTGATATTGATCTGTAGGACACCATCCTAAGCCCGCAGTATATGGAATGCTCTCATCAGAGGCGCCATGATCCCTACAGAGAATGCAACTCTCTCCTCTTGTTGCTGGTATGCGCTTTATGATTTACCTGACCACATCTGTACCATACACGACCTTCTATCTGATCCCCGCCAAGTTGTAGATGTTTCCCCATATTCTTACCACCTGTACCACTTGATGGAGCTATCCGCATTAATACCGCATTAATCCCTATCTCCTAGTCGTAGACCGTTGTTGATGTTGAATGGTCTTGAGAGTGATCCTGCTGCTTTTATCTGGTCTCGCACATTGGTCAAGGTCAGCCTAGTCAGTTTTATTAATTTCGTCGGGATACCGAATTCTCTCAGGGCTGTGTACAGTTTTACCCTGGCTATGCTATCACGGGCGGCTTTAAAGTCGATGAATAGATGGCGCAACTGTTGTCCATATTCCAACAGTTTTTCCATCGCTTGCCGCAGAGAGAAAATCTGATCTGTTGCTGATTTGCCTGGAGTGAAGCCTCTTTGGTATGGTATGTTCAGGACGTATGGGGCTATCCGACTTGGAAAGGTAGTGGAGAATATCTTAGAGATGGTACTCAGCAACGTGATACCTCTATAATTGCTGCACTGTGTGATATCTCCCGTTTTATGTATGAGACAGATAATGCCTTGTTGCCAATCGTCAGGCATTGTATGTGTTGTCCCATACCTTGAGCACAAGTTGGTGAACCACTTCGTGTAACTGTTCGCCTCCATATTTAACCAATTCGGCTGTAATTCCATCGGCTCCTGGCGACTTATGATTTTTTAGCCGATGAATCACATTTACTCCTACAGATTAATGCAACATCATCAGTGCAACCTTGACCTGGACCTTTATTTCAGTATTAATTAGCTCTTCCAAGAGTTCATCTACTACTGTACATCACATTAGCGCTAATAATACCCCAACAATTGCGTCGCTTAATAAATGTCATAATCGACTCAGAGTATTGGGCTCCCGCAGCGATACGCCGTCGGACCACCAACTAAAACCAACGTCCCCCGCGCCGTCAAAGAACTAGCTTGTAACCGTTTATTTACTCGCCTGCATTTGAATAAAGTTGTTGACGAATCCCATCATACCTTTCCTCAAGAGTAATAGGTGTAATCAACGTTGTCCACAACTCCATTGCAGAGAACACGGTCAGAGAATCATGTCATTCCAATCTTGTCCAGGTAAGACTAAAAACCTCCATACCGGTTTAGAAGTTTCGATTTAGTCACGGATCTAAATTACCGATGAGGCTCGCAGTCCGTCTGCCTCTTGATTCGTTTTGCCAAAAGAGTTGCCAGTCATTTAATGTACGCTAGCCTTCGCTACCTTTCCATCTCTCGTAAGTCGTACCTCTTGTACCTGTAGATGACTTTAAGTGCCTTAGCAAGAAGGGTAATAGGGATCACTCGCGCGATCACCATCACAACCGGTTCTACAGCAGAGTGGACAACGTTTCACTCATAAGAAGACGTTTTACGGGAGATATAGAGCCCCGTCTACATGTCATTAGTCGACTTAAAGACGAGACCCCAGTTGCAACCTTGTGTGCTGCTGCTTTGATTCGCTCGAAAAGCTCATCTTTCAGTTGAACGTCATTCCAAGGTACTTACTATGAAACCATAAGCAATCATCTATCCCCTTACCCGTCGCATCAATAGTGCGTCCAGCAGCAGGTACCACAACGTTATCCATATAACCGACTAGGGGTGACCCTCCTGGGATGTCGAGTCTTAGCAGACAATCGTAGGATGAGTCCCAGAGGTCCGGCCCCACGGTCGATCCCTGTGATATCCCCGGCGCGATATCCATCCTCGTTTGACTGGAGGCGCAATTTCCGCTCGCAGGCGTCACAACAGACGCCACGCGTTTTAATGACGCACCTCTCCGTCTTAACGAAGAGACCATCGCACTTGTCGCGGATGTGTTGGAGGACGGCTCCTACGGCTGGCTACAGAAGCAGCTTATACGTCAGCTGTCAGTGAGAGAGAAAGCGGAGCTGGATCACTCACTGAACGAGCTGACGCTGGGCGACGATACTCCTAGACAGCTGCTTCGAGAAATGAGGCAAGTGGGTGGGGATAAGGTCGGCTCAGAGCTTCTGAAAACACTCTGGTTGCAGAAACTCCCAGGGACCATCCGTGCCATCTTGGCCTGCGCAGACTCGGGGTCGGTGGAGGTGTTCTCCGCCACGACCGACAAAGTCCATGGGGTGTACACACACAGGGTATTTGTAGACCTTCCAATAGCTGTTGGTCATCTCCACTCCATATAGTCTCTAAACCAAATGGAGGCCTCGCGGATATTACCGGCATCTGAATGCTTAAACAACTCCTGACCGACACCCTATTCCACTAATCCACGACTTTGCGCATTAACTGACAAACTGCCATGTTTTGACGACCTAGAATCTGGCCAAGACGTATCACCAAAACCCTGTTGCTCAGGAAGACATACCGAAAACGGCTCTCTGCACACCTTTCGGACTCTTCCCTCTCACCAGGATGATATTTGCCTTGTGCAACTCTGCGTAGGCATTTCAGAGATTCATCCACTCTGCCCTATGAAACTAAAACTTCTCTTTCGTTTACATGGGTGATGTTTTTTTCGCCTCTGCTTCCGAATCTGAGCATTTGGACCATCTCGAGTACATTTTTCAACGTCTCCTTGAGGCCGGGCTCGTTCTAAACGTTGACAAATGCAAATTACTGGTGGTTCTTGCCTCCGATGTGCCGCTACACTCTAGCGTCTTATAGAGCAAGGAGTAGTCTCTTAAATAATTCCCTCAATATCCGCAGGAGATAGTTCGGCACACGTGGAATGAATTTTCGAATGTGTCTAACATACCTGTCCATCTTACGGAATTAAAGGCATTTCTAATGTTAAGCATTACGGGGAGAACTACCCACCAAGATTGGCGATTGTGAGGTTCAGATCGATGAACTGCATTACAGAGTTTACCGTGGATCCCCTTGCTCTAAAACCGAACGGCCTGGGAGCCCCTATCACTTCAGCAACTTTACTTCTGGCACTTTCACGGCCCTGTCAAACATACACAGCGGTCGATATGCAGACGGTAACTCAGGGTCTCCTTTCCCTTTGCTGACAAGGAAAAATGACCTCCTTCACGCTAACGTCGAACGCGTTGTAGGTCTGGCCTCCCAGGATACCATCAGGACCTAGCACCTTTTTATTCTTCATAGTGGGAACTGCGCTCAGTCTTCCACGCTGTTACCATCAACTGGTACGGAATGTTTAGGAAATAATGCTTGTACAAGGCGATTCATCTAATCGGTATTAAGTATGCATTGTTTCCGCATAGCCCTAATTTTCCCAATCTATAACCGAGTTCCCATGGATACACAGACTATGGCACTCCTTCCACAGGTTTTGCAGGCTGTCGTTATTAGGCTCATAATTGAATTTACGACAGGGTCGTCGGCTGGGCTGGTGTAAGCTGACCAATAGCATCAATCATCGTCATCGATGTACTGGTGGTCACTTCCCGAGAAGTTTTCCAGAACTCATCAGCTGTATCCCGACGGCGCCAGTGATTCTAATGCAAAGGTTACGTCAAGAATGCTTCCTTTCTTGGCGGGGATTTGGTGTTAAAAGCTACTAACCCTACTCTCGCCACCATTTCGAGAATTTATTTCCATCTAGAGTCTAGGTAAAACATGCCCTATTCAAGTGCCCTGGCATTGACGTCACCCCCAACCAGTATCCCCCTCCATGCCCAAGACAAAATCCTTCAGAGCATCAAGCGTCTTGCACCGAAAGCCCGGCATCGTCTCATTCGGTGCCTGATAAACGCTAAAAAACTTTACCCCTAAATACCGAATGCAGACAAAGCTATCCCTCCAGCCTTCGGCAAGAACCCTTGGGCAACTGCCGTTCCGAACCTATATGGAAGTGGTACTTTATTTGTTTGAGGGCCAGGAAGCTGGATCCTTGTTTCCGATCAGCTTTTACCTTCGCAGCGAACTGCGCTAGTAACTCATGAGCGGTTACACTCCGGAGCATATTGATCTGTAGAACACCACTCTGAGTCTGTGGTATGTGTAATGCACTCATCAGAGGCACCACGATCCCTACAGAGAATGCAACTCCCCTTTACGTTGCCTGGCCACATCTATGGCATGCCGTCCTTCTATCGGATCCCAGGCAAGTTGTAGACGTTTGCCCAGATTTTAAGCACCTGTAGCACTTGGTGGAGCTATCCGCATTCATACTCTACATATTACTCATCGAATTTTGATTTTCCTCCCATCATAGAGAGCTTTTGGTCTCACGAATTTGCAGAGGTGATACCTATTTGGACATGGATTACCTCAGAACATTCGTGCATCATAGCCTGTGAAGCAGTCAAGATCTCGGATTTCAAGAGGGCACATAGAATCCTAATGAGAAACCAGAGTCTTGTCTCTCAGGAATTCCTTGACCGCTTCGCAGAACGAGCTCTTTCCAGTTGTTTTTGGGCCCAATTCAACCAGAACTCCGCCATACTTCGTTTTCCAAATGGAAGACACTTCTGCTCCACTGTCTTAGGACTCGATCTTATACCAGATCTCGGTAAAAACTTCCGCAAATGTCTTGCCTTTCATCGCTGACGGTCTAGTCCTTATTGGTTTCCTCGTCTTTTCCTTTGGTGATTTACCATTCGTAACCGCCTTGACTTTGCATAGACGGTTTTATGACGGCGTGGTGTGTTGTTTCCTTTTGTCCTTCTTTGCATTCTTTTTGGTGCCCTGGAGACTACTTGGATTAAGTGTTCTTCAAACGAACCTTACTCTTTCCGCTTTTTCCCTTGACTTCACTTCAAAGCTGTTTCAGGTTTTCGCGCGTTTTACGCTGCTGTCCATATCGGATTGTAGAAGGGAATATGATCCAGGAGTTCTTCCAATCCCATCAGCCCGTGTTTCACGCCTTTACTGGCGTTCTTCTGAAAGAACGTTACCGATCGCATGCGCTTCACCATTGCGGCACATTTCCCGATAAGCTTTTCCTGTACGGCTCTAGCAAAGACAATCAACTGCGCTCCCACCTGGCTTATGTCTGAATCCATTTATTGAGCTCTAGCGATTTCTAGGCTTTTTTCCAGAACAGGAACACCGCAGGGTGTTGGTAATGGTCATCCTCGCACCCGCAGCTGCACCACTTTGGAAGACTTCTTCTTTATTTGGGCGTGTACTTCCCGGTGTCTCATCGGCTGTTTGAGCCCTTGCTGCCTCTTTCGCTGGCGCTGTGGTTATCGACGAATTTCGTACTACCGTCAAACACCGTGAACTCTTCCCCTTTTCCTTCTACTCCTTGGAAAGTTTACCAGTGCATCGTGTGCAACAGAGCGGACCATAACAGTCAGGAACACGTGCTTCCCCCGGTGACAAAACCTCTACCGATTTCCGTGAGGTCTAACCTACGTTTAGCTAACTCCGGAATCTATGAACGGATCAGCACTCGCTCAGAGCGAAGCGGCCTATTAATACCGGTTCAATGCTTACCACCTGACCAGAGTCCCAAAGGAGCTGGGCTCACATCACTCCCTTGGCATGTGTGTCTCGTCGTGCATCGGTCACTCGCGGTTCGTTCTTCATCCAGAAGGTTTCTCACGGATACTACTTAGCACGTTGATATATTGTCAGCTAGGGGGTTTGAACTATTTACTCAGGCACCTCAAACTCCTTACTGGATATGACCTCGGGAAATGGGTTTTGAAAAATAGGTGTACCTTGTTCTTTTCATTTTCGGTATGTCCGCTTGTCTTAACCGAGCAACTGGCCTCAAACGCATCAATGAGGCAGCTGGTCCTCGCATCTTCCATAATTATCAGGACACCCTTAAGGGTCTTTGTAGATTTTTCATGTGATGTATCCTCCTGACGGTCATCATCATCAACGGCGCAACAACCGGTATTCGGTCTAGGCTTGCCTTAATAAGGAACTCCAGACATTCCGGTTTTGCGCCGAGGGCCACCAATTCGATATCCCTAAAAGCTGTCTGGCGTCCTGGCCTACGCCATCGCTCCATCTTAGGCAGGGTCTGCCTCGTCTTCTTTTTCTACCATCGATATTGCCCTTATAGACTTTCCGGGCTGGATCATCCTCATCCATACGGATTAAGTGACCCGCCCACCGTAACCTATTGAGCCGGATTTTATCCACAACCTGACGGTCATGGTATCGCTCATAGATTTCGTCATTGTATAGGCTACGGAATCGTCCATCCTCATGTAGGGGGCCAAAAATTCTTCGGATGATTCTTCTCTCGAACGCAGCCAAGAGTTCGCAATTCTTTTTGCTAAGAACCCAACTCTCCGAGGAATACATGAAGACTGACAAGATCATTGTCTTGTACAGTAAGAGCCCTATGATGAGATGTTTCGAGCGGAACAGTTTTTGTAAGCTGAAATTGGCTCTGTTGGCTGACAACAACCGTGGGCAGATTTCCTCATCGTTGCTGTCTCTCTGACGGTACCTAGCCTTTTGACGGTGATAGTGTTGTACGGAACATATAGCGTGAGTGAAAGCTAGTGACCGTAGCGCCATTTACTCGTAGCGGCTAAATGTTGAGCTCCGGGTTGCGTATTCGCTGACGTTCCTGGGGAGCATTTCCGAGAATTAGTGGTGCCGCCTCAGGAGAATTTCCCTAACGGTCTAACGTAGGCCTTCCTGAGACTCTCTTCCTCTATATGCAGATACTATTAAGTCCTGCGATATTGAGGTCTGATATGCCAACTTGTGGTGAATTTATTTTAGGTATACTAGTATCCAATCCAGGTAGTGGGAAAGTAGTGATGGTTGGCGAGGGGTTGGTAGTTTTATTTATCTTTCAAATGAAGCAAATCTTTCTCCACAGATTCTCCACAGAAGACTGGTTGCCATGAAATTGAGGAACGAGTTGATGGGGTTTACAAGTTTAAAAACACTTCACACGATGATATCCGCAACTACCATGAACGCTACTGCGCCTTCCCTACCGATGGTGCAGGGTGGACCGTGATTCAACGACGTGGTCCCTTCGAAGTCCAAGAGAACTTCAACAGGTCCTGGGATGACTACAAATATGGATTTGGAGATCTCCATCGCGACTTTTGGTTTGGTAATGAATTCATCCACAGAATGGTTTACAAAGAGATTCACGAGCTACGCATCGAAATGGAAGATTTCGACGGGGTGCAAGTTTGGGCCGAATACTCGACCTTCCAAATCGAACCTGAAAAGGACAACTACAAACTTATTATTGGAGGATTCAGAGGGTCTGTGACTGATTCAATGCTTTATCATGACGGAATGGAATTCAGCACGTATGATCGTCGGAATGATCGAACGGTGGAAGAGTGTTGTTCCTGTGCGACTGGTTACGGGAGTGGATGGTGGTTTGATAAGTATGTTTTTCCTAGGATGGTTTCATGTCAATTAAGTTCTCTTATATTTAGCTGCTCTGAAGCGAATTTGAATGGAGTTTACCGGGATCAGCCAAAAGATCATGATTATATTGGAATCGTCTGGGAAAATTGGCATGGCGACTATTCGCTGAAAAAATCGAGGATGCTCATCCGACCCAAGAATATTTGGCAAGATTTGGAAGACAGTGAAGCAGATTTATTTCCAGAAATTCCCCCTGAAGATCCATGAAACCATGCAATATAAATACAAAAATAAAACTTTAGTATTCCTAGTAAATATGTTATTTAATTTAATTTATATAAGCTGTGGGAAGGTGATATCTCGAGTAACAACTCTGTCCAGTTTCAAATCAGGTCAGCTCGTAGTAAATAATTTTGGCTTAGTAACTGTGGGCGTTCTGAAAATCCCTCCTTGATCGAACGAACGGAGAACCTTGAGTTTTTTGGGTGTTAGGGCTATCGGCTTGATTCTAGCGTTGCCGAACGCAGATGTCTGCAAAGCCGTTGAAGGCAGTGATGCGATCTTTAGCCATACCTGATACTGCGGAATAGGAAGACCGTCGAGGTTCTCGAGGTGACTGCCTACGTGGAGGGACATGAATCTGAAGTGGTCACTCACCACGCTTCCCTCAAATGGTTAATGAGCCAAAGAGATTTGAGTGATCGTCTTACACCGCGGGCGCTGAGGCTCGAATGTTTCAAGTTTACCATTAAGCATCGCCAGGAAACATAGAATGTCGTTCCTGACACTCTGTTTCGCATTCATGGTACTGATGCCTTGGAGATGTCCACACTCAACGACGAGAATACTACTGAACTCGACTCGAACTCTCCCGCTTTTAAATCTGCGGATTATCTCCTATTGATAGCTCCAATCCAGAACAATTCTCTCAACTCAATACTAATTCGTTCATATCTAACGACAAACGTTTCGCTCTCCACAGACGTCTCGAGGAAACGGACCTCAACCTCGCTCTCCTAAACGAAATCAGACTGGGGGAAGCTCGCAACGTAAAACTGCATGTTCCCGGTTACATTACTTCTCGAAATGACGTAGGCAGAGGCGCAGGCATCCTAGTCAGATCGGGACTAAGAGCAAATAGCACTCCCACTTGCATTAAACTGCCTTTTGACAATGGTCAGACTACCTGTTTGGGGCGGAGACGTTCTCCTAGTCCTAATCGGCTCTCTCTACTTCCCGTACAGGTCGCTCCCATTCTGTCCGAACTTTGTGAAATCGCGGACAGTTTCAACACTTTACTCTTCGGCGGTGACCTCAACGCTAGGCATAGAATTTGGGGCGACCTTGTTAACAACGAAAGTGGCAAAGTGCTCTTCGATTAGATCCCATTTCTCAGCTTCTTTCTCGCGGACATCATTAACGTTAGAGTAGCATCCTTTCCTGGAGGGTCTTCCTTCGCAGACGGCTTTATAATCACGCCCAATCTCTCAGTATGTGCTGCTTCTCTTTGGCAGCTCCCTCCGACCACCATTCATCTACAGTAAATTCTACTCACCCCCCACCATCCACACAAATGCAGATCCTTCAATTTGACAAACGGGGACGATTTTCAACGCGCCTTATCCAGTGCGCTGGGTCCTCCCCTGGACACAGCTTACATTCACTCTAATGATGAGCTAGACACTTACATCTGGAATTTCAATTCTGTCTTCGAAACTACAATCGACAAACAAGCTCCAGTCAAAGAGCCGGGTTACTACAAATACGGATGTCTTTTCCCTTTACCCCTCCTCTTAGGTTGCGACAAAAACAGACTATTGCAGCGCAAGAAACAATTATTTCACCGACTACGGAACATATGCAACGCTGACTACCGTCTTTTCTCCGAGATCATCCGAGCGAAGTCCATGGAGCTACTAGATCCGAACTGAATGAGTTCTACAAGAAACTTGTCAAGTCCCTCAAACCTGGCCCACAAGCTTTCTCAATAATTAATGGATTGGCTGGAAGGAAAAAATCTTCTCTCAACGCCAACTACTCCTCAATAAAAATAGGTAATCTCCAGTTCCACACCCTTGAGGAAAAAATACCTGCCTGCGTAGACTTTTCAGCTACTTATCCAGAGCCAAATCACCCGCAGATCCCCTCTGGAATTCGGTGGTCGCCACTACTGTCAAAGATAAAAGGTTGAGCTTGAAAGGGTCTTATCTTTGTCCCTTTTCCCCCAGCCACTCGGTTGATATAGCCTTAATCGGCCCGTTCGCCTCCTTCTTTACCTCCCTAGAAGAAGTCGAACTTGCAATCTCCCGGTCCAACAATAAAAAATCATTGGGTCCCGACGATATCTCTTTGTCTTACGGAATTGTGCGCCAACCATCAGCGAACGTCTCGCCATCGCCTTTTCAACAACTGCCTGAATAACGGGCACTTCCCGATATCATGGAAATCAGCTCTCCTTGTACCTATCCCTAAGAAGCGGTGCTCGGGCGATCTCAAAGATATGAAGCCTATCTCCCTTGTTCTTCGAAAGCATCCTACTAAGTCACCTCAATAGGCACTACTTCTTCATCATTCTCTATCAAATCTCTATCAAATCCACCGAGCAGGCAATTCTGTACCTACAAGACCACATCTTCATTCACCTGAAAAATAGGTATTGCACCGTAGCCTGTGCCTTAGACCTCGAAAGGCATTTGATTCAGTTTGGAAAGAGGAGTTGCTCTACAAACTAATGCAGACCAATTGCCCGCCCCCCCTTTTTATTCCTCCTCAGCAGAACCTGCCACGTGCGTTTGATGGACTTCGTTCCATCGACTTCGCGATAAGCTCAGGAGTCCCTTAAACATCAATTCTAAGCCCCAAACTTTTTAACATTTTCCTCCACGATATTCCCTTTGCTCCCGCAAACTTATCCCCTACGCCAGCGGACGATACTCAAGAAATGTACGGACAAATATAGAAGGCCGAACCTAAAATTCCAAAAAAAACTCTCCTGTATGTCCTGAAACCTAGAGGAGGTATAACGCAAAATGTGTGCCCCGAAAAGTGAAACAAGTCTCCTTTTCAGAACCTATCCAACCGAAAAATCTGGAAAAAATCACAGCGATGCAACTATATGAAATATAGGCCTCAAAATACATCCCATTCCGATATCTGTATAAATAAAGTTAATAATAGTATATTACCATGTTTTGGAAATTGACCGCAAAGCCCCCCTTAAGTTCATCCCTTAGCCTGTACAATATGAGATTTCTGTAAACATTAACTTCCTCCCTGAACTAAGGTCCCTCTCACAAACGGTAAACGGTAGCCCTTTCTCGAGTTGCTATTACCAACGAGAAAGGACTGCGCTTTACTCTCTCTCTAACCTGACCCAGCACTATTCCCATGTTCTCCTTGGAACTTTTCCTTGCAATTACGGCAGATGCAGCTTTCGTATGGTGGAGGTTTAGCTGGGCTATCTTAGTGCTGGACATTGGCTACGTTATTGTTTGGAGCTCTTCTCCACCGACATGGCGCCTTCGTGCACGTCGCTGTACACCCTGAGCCCTAGAAGTCCTAGGTCTATGTTGTACAGCTTCTGCTCTTCACTGGGCGGCAGGTCTACTTCCCTGGTTGATCCAGTCCTTTCCGCCTTTATGGCTTTTGAGACTGGTCTCAACTTCACCTGGTGTCTCCTCCGAGGTGTCTTTTCTCGGCTTTTCCTTGTGCACATGCACGGGTATATTGACAAATCGATAGTTGATATGGCAACTCCGACGTTTGATTGCCTCCACGGATCAGTCATCTACTCCGATCGGGAAGAATTTACCCTTTGCCTCCACCTTGCTTCTGAAGACTCTCCATAATCGCGTATGGAGATCCTCATTCTGAGCGATTAGGAGGTCTATGAGATCTTCTGTCCCTATTGTCGCGGCTTTTGAGAGAAAAACTGTCACCATGTGTGCTCCTGGTATATCATTCCCAGCACATGTCGACAGTTCTACCCCTCCCAGCCTGGCAATTTAGGAACTATGGTCCTAATCCAATCTGCAGCGTTTTCCGTCGAGCAGTCCACCAGTATAAAACCTGGTCGAAAGCGTATACCAGTGAACACAAGTTTCGAAGTCCATCCCTTGCACATCTACATGACGACAAGGTCTTCAATGGTTTCCTGATTCTCACGAGTGAGTATTTGCTCAGGAAACATTTTTGGCAGTATGGCCAGCCGAATGCCCTTCACCGCACTGGCATAGCTAATGACGGGCTTCTTAAGTCCTGCCTTCACCCCTAACCTGCCCGGGTTCTCTCCCCCTTGGGTTCAGGTATAGATTTTTTGGGAGCATTCTCTTCATGCGGACTAATCTCTGTTGCTCCCCGCTTTCTGCCTCCGGCAAAGATGGCTTAGGTGTATCCTGAGCCTTCTTAAGGGTAAGTGAGGGATCCCAAGTCCACATTCACTTGATGTTGGATCGGGCCAAATGGAGAGCAATTTACTCTCACGTCTTTTTGGTCCATGGATCCCTCGTTTAGGGCATGGCACCCAAGCAAAAAATGTAGGGACAAACGGTTTCGTCCAGGGCAGAGGCAACTCGTCAGACGCTGCCTCACCTCTGCCCTGGGAGCAGCGTGAGTTGCTCTCCATTTAGTCTGGTCCAACATCAAGTGAATGTGGACTTGGGATCCCTCACTTATCTTAAACAATAATTTAGCTTTCGCCTAGCTTAGGCTCAGACTATTGGCGGTTTCACTTGGATATAATTCGCACCCTTTGGCGTGTTTTTCCGAATATATAAAGGAGCGTTTTTCATCTGTTGCCACTGACGGTCACGCTGCTCCCAAGGCAGAAGTGAGGCAGCGTCTGACGAGTTGCCTCTGCCCTGGACGAAACCGTTCGTCCCTATACTTTTTAAGGGCTTCTTATTGCTGGTACTCATTTTATCCCCACGAGTATGAGGGTTAGGAGGCCCGCCGTGCCATAGCCTAGAGTCAACTAGGTATCAGTGAATCCCCGTTCGAATACCGTCACTTACCCCCGACTGCAAACTATTCAATGGGCATGGTTCGCGTGACACTCTGGATTTGGGGAGGTGTTTTTTGACTCCCCAGTCTAGGTTCGTAGCGTTTTGTTAATAGTAGGGTCAACTTGTACAGGGTGTGGCCATCACCACTCATTAAGGTCTTGGTAAACGAGAGGCTTGGCCCCTGAAAAGCCACACATCGCCCTAGAGGAGAGACAACTCACCCTCAGAGAGAGATAAGTTGGTCTCAGGGAACTATATTCTGCGTCAGTCTATCCTACAGTGCACGGCTTGACCCCAGCTTTTAAGTTAATATATACGTATATATTGTCCTGTGTGGAGTTGCCAAATCTCCCATCAGGCGCGTCCCTTCATGCGGATAAGGGAATGCTCGGCGAATGTGTCATGGCCATGCACATGCATGCATCCGGAGATGTGCGTGTATGGGCATGTTTATGCGCAGGCCGGGTAGGTGGGAAGTAAACGCCCACCCGTGGATAAAAATTGGCTATGGGAAGGATACCCAGAAATAAAACCAAACATGGAGGAGCAGAAGAAGAATGAAGTTACGGTGCAGGACTTCGGAAACCCAGTGCCGGGGGTTTTTGGGAGTGAGCTAGCGGGGTCCCGGCCTTCGATATCCAACGACCGCAGTGCCTCAGTAGTGGGAAACTTGGCTACTGTGGCATCTAATGTTACAAGCGTACGGGAGGAACTTGAACTGGCTCCAGTGATGGATCCGTTCAGAAGGAGTTCGATTTTTCGCAGATCCCCTCCCACACGGGCGCAAGCCCCCACGATCGCTACCCCCAGTGGGAAGCGTATAGCGGGAGTCTTCGATGAGGAAGAATCACTGACGCCGATTCACCCGAGCGATGTTTTGGGCAATGATCAGTCTGGAGCTGCCTTTACTGCCCTCGGTAAAAAGATCATGGAGCTGTGTGAGTTTATAAAGGAGCGCAAGAACATTCACCAAAATATAAGGGCCATGATAAGAGGCATCCGTTTGACGTACGGCAAGGCCCAGGATGAACGAGTAGGGAAGTCACCGATTGGAAAAGTGAACCAGGCAACTCAAGTAACGCCGGTTCAAAACACAAAAGGGGAGAAACCGGGGAAGAGGCTGCGCGAGAAGCTGAATGACTCAACAGGCCAGCAAACCCCGAAAAGAAAAAAGGACTCAACTCCCAAAAAGGCGGATTTCATGAAAAGTACGTCTGAAGCTACCAGGGAAAATACTGCAGTGGCTACCTCGAGAAAAGGGATCGAACCTTCAAAGGCGGATGCGGAAGCTTGGAGGAAGGTAGAACCGCGGAAAAGAAATTATCGGAGGAAGATTAGACCGGAGGTGATTTTCATTTCCAAACGAGGCGAAGGGTCATACGCCGACATTCTCAGGAAAGTGAAGGCAGACCCCGAACTCACCAATTTGGGAGACAACGTCAGCCGTATTAGACGGTCGCAGAAGGGAGATCTTATGTTGGAACTTAAGAAATCCAAGGATGTAACCGCGGGCAAATTCTTAAGCCAAATCGGGAAGACTTTAGGGCAGGAAGACGACATAAGAGCTAGCAGGCCGGAGATCACTATAATCTGCAAAGATATAGATGAAATCACGACGAAGGAGGAGGTTCGCGAAGCGTTGGAGAAACAGTTTGATCTTGTCGGACTACAAGAGTCAGTGGTGAAAACGCTAAGGAAAGCCTATGGGGGAACACAAACCGCCATCATCAGCCTACCAGTGAAGAACGCACTCAAACTGTTAGCAGCAGGGAGAGTGAGAATAGGCTGGGTTATGTGTCGCCTTAGGGAACAGGTGGCGTTAAAACGATGCTTTAGATGCCTTGGCTTTGGTCACATTGCGAAGTCATGCACTAACCCAAATGACAGGTCAAAGCAATGCAGGAGATGCGGAGTGGAAGGCCACATCAGCAAGGACTGCGGAGCTGACCCACATTGTCTACTGTGCAAAGGAAAGGAGGGTGTGGACCATCGGCACATTGCGGGCAGCAGCAGGTGCCCGGAATACAGGAGAGCCCTTAGCACGAATCGCAGATGAGGTTGATACAAATCAACCTCAACCACTGCGAGGCGGCGCAGGATCTACTCGCGCAAACCATCCGCGAGAAAAACATCGATGTGGCCATACTAAGTGAACCATACCGAAACCGCGGTGGTAGCGTTTGGGTCAAAGACCAAACGGGTCAAGCAGCGCTGTGGACTTGTGGAGAACAAGCCTTCCAGGAAATAATGGAGCACCCGGAGGAGGGCTTCATCAGAGCGAAGGTGAAGGGCATCCACATCTACAGCTGCTATGCTCCACCCAGCGCTACACTCGTCGAGTATGAGCGGATGCTTGCTGCTCTTGTTTCGGATGCAAGAGGACGTTGGCCGATCATAATAGGAGGCGATTTTAATGCGTGGGCTCTTGAATGGGGCAGCCGGGTAACTAATGTCAGGGGACGTGTTCTCCTCGAAGCATTCGCGGAGCTGGACGTGGTACTGGCGAATGTTGGGTCTTCGTGCACTTTCCGGGGAAGGGGCCTGGGGTCTATAGTGGACCTGACATACGTGAGTGCCACTTTAGCCAGTAGAATCGCTTGGCATGTCAGTGAGGACTATACTCACAGCGACCGCCAGGCAATCTGCATAGCGATCAAGGGCGGATCGAGCTCGAATAAGAGTTTTCGCAAAATGCCGGGTGGTATGCTTGGCTGGACAGTAAAAGCGTTCGAGGGGGACACGTTTTCCGCGGTGCTCAAATCCGACATATCCCTGAATGGTACGGCTGGAGAGAAAGCCATCCAGATCACTCGATGGGTGACGGAAGCGTGCGATGCTACTATGCCCAGAAGGCGATTGCTCCCCAGTAGGCAACCCAACTACTAGTGGAACAACGAAATCGCAAGTTTGCGAGCCGCATGTTTTCGGGCAAGGAGGCTTTACCAGAGGTTCAGGGGAAAACCCGGTGGCGACGGTCGAGAGGAGGCACATAAGCAATTGCGTGGCCGCCTAAAGGAAGCCATTCGGAGGAGCAAAAAGAACTGCTTCAAACAGCTGTGCGACCATGCCGACATGAACCCTTGGGGCGTGGTGATGAAAAGGCTGCGGAAATCACCCCAGGTGACCTGTCCGCGCCTCCTGAAACAGATTGTTACCACTCTGTTCCCTCACCACGAAAATAGGGGAAGGCAAATTTTTGTCCAGCCAAATGACGGCATAATACCGCCTGTAACTGTGGAGGAGCTGCGGGAAATATGTGGTAGGTTCGGTGACAACAAGGCCCCAGGTTTGGATGGCATCCCCAACCGAGCTTTGAAACTGGCAGTGAAGACCTTTTCGCCAACACCTTCGAGGCGTGCCTAAAAGAAGGAATATTCCCTGCCCAGTGGAAAAAGCAAAAGTTGGTGTTGCTTCCGAAGCCTGGCAAGCAACCTGGAAACCCAGCGTCGTATCGTCCTATCTGCCTGTTGGATACAATGGGACAGATTATGGAGAGAGTCATCTACAACAGACTCCTGCCCATCGTCGAAGCCAGCAATGGTTTGTCGGGACGCCAGTTTGGTTTCCGACGCGCCCACTCTACGGTGGACGCAATTGGCATGGTGGTAAACCTGGCAAAAGGTGCACTGATTTCTGGCGGCTGCTGTGCCGCGGTGACGTTGGATGTTAAAAACGCATTCAACTCGGCCAACTGGAATAGAATTAAAGGGGCGTTGGCTGACATAGGTGTCCCCGGATACTTAGCGAATTTGGTGGAAAACTACCTCTCAGAGAGGACTCTCTGGTACGGGACGGATGAGGGCCCCAAAGAGTACATTGTCACAGCCGGGGTACCACAGGGATCGGTACTTGGTCCCCTGTTGTGGAATATCATGTATAATGGGGTGCTTGCTCTTCCCGTCCGAGAGGGGACTACGATTTTCGGCTTTGCTGATGACTTAGCTGTGGTTGTTGCAGCAAAACACCCAGAAGATGTGGAGGTTTACGCAACGGAAACAGTGAGAGCGGTAAAGTCCTGGCTAGAAAAGGCCGGGCTGACCTTGGCGGACGCGAAAACGGAAGCGGTGTTAATAACGAAACGCAGGAAAAATAGCACTGTAAAAGTGGAGGTCGGTGGACATACGGTCGTATCAAAGCCGGCTATCAAATACCTGGGGGTAATAATTGACACCAAATTGAGTTTTAGGGAACACCTAGAGTATGCATGCCAAAAGGCAGCCAGTGCCACCACGGCACTTGCAAAAATGTTGCCAAATATTGGCGGGCCGAAACATTGCCGGAGGTTGGTGCTAGCCGGAGTGGTGTGCTCCATCCTGCTCTATTCGTCGCCTGTGTGGGCAGAGGCGCTTGCAAACTCTTAGAGACGGAAGCAGGTGAACTCGGTTTACCGGCGGATGGCTTTGAGGGTTTGCAGTGCTTTTAGAACCACATCAGATGAGGCAGTATTGGTGGTAGCAGGCATGATCCCGGTTGACATTCTGGCCAAAGACATGAGTGTCCTGTACAATGCAAGACATATGGAGGGGCATGCACAGCGTAGAAATGCGGCAAGGCCAGAGTCGCTTGATCTCTGGCAACGCAGATGGGACGAGTCTGCGAAAGGTCGGTGGACGCACAGGCTCATTCCCAACATTAGGGTGTGGCTTGAGCGAAAACATGGGGATACCAACTACCACATTACCCAGTTCCTCACAGGACACGGTGGTTGCTACAGGCAGTATCTGCACCGCTTTGGGTTGGATGATTTTCCGAACTGTCCCAGATGCGATGGCATACCGGAGGATCCAGAGCATGTGATGTTTCACTGCCCACGATTTGCGATAGAGAGAAGGAGCTTAAACCAGGTGCTGGGCAGGAGCGGGACCCCGGAAAGCTTGGTTACTGAGATGCTGGAGTCCGAGGAGAAGTGGCTTGCGGTTGGCTCCGCAATCATCCAAATGCAGGAGGAGTTGTTAAAGGAACAAAGAAGGAGGAAAGCTGCAAATAGGAGAAGGATGAGTGCCTAAGAGCAAACCTACCCCGCGAAGTAATACCTCAATGGTGGTCCCGCGGGGCTGGGGCTGGAGAGACCGGGGGTGGTTTTTAGTGGGTGTGAATCCCACACGCGTCCGCTGTTGTTCCGCCGTTCGGGCGGCGAAGCTGCGGCGGACGTGTCTTTCTAAGATTTTTCACCTCCGTGTACGCAAAAAAAAAAAAAAGAAAATACGTATATATTGTTTGTGTCGAACATGTATTTCTGCGGCTTTGCTCAGTAAATAAATCTGAAATCTTTATGAATTTAAATTTCATCGTTGCCCAAAAATAAACGGGGAATTCCCTTTCACTCCGGGTGTTGCTTCATATCGGTCAGTCAATGGGCTGTCGGTATGCATAAGTGAATGTATTTGAAGTCGAACCGTAACCTTTAGCATAGAAAAGAAGCTTCAGTTTATTACAGGAAAGAAAAAATTTGGCATCTTCAATTACCATTCGATCATTTTGTTCTTTATTCAAAAAGTCTATTCTGTTTACGGTCGATCACGCTCCGAGCGTTGGATATCTGAACTATGCAAGATTTCGTCAAGTTCTGGAAGAAGCATGACATCCCACCGCCTTCAATCAAAAGTCAAGTTGATCCGCGTGAGGGACCGCTGTGAGAATTTTCGCTGATTTCTTGAATTGATTCCACGAAAAATTTATAAAATCTTGCAAAATGGTAAGAAATACTTGTGAATAAGAAATCTGTGTGTCTGCCGGCATCGAATAAGTGACAAATGCGGTAAATATTCGTGTTTTGTTGTCAGGTTGAACGAAGTGTGTTGAATGGGACATACTTTGAGATTGAGCGTATTATCCACGACTTTGTTGAAATTGTGCTCTTATGTCCTTTAACTGACAAGTTTTAAGTGAATGAGAGACGCGATAATTCACAAATCATTTGTGCGACTCAATGTATTTCGGCGCAACTAACCTCAATCTCGCTCATGTCGTCTGGAAGATTCTATTAGTCACTCGCCGCTGGGCAGGCACGAGACGCTTCAATTGTTGGTACAAACACAGATGATTGACTTTATGGATGTGTTTCGTTTCAGCAACCACAAATCGTTTTGTTGAAGGAAGGAACCGACACTTCCCAAGGCAAGCCGCAGTTGGTTTCGAACATCAATGCCTGCCAGGCGATTGTGGACGCTGTTCGCACCACTCTGGGTCCCCGCGGTATGGACAAGTTGATCGTCGATAATGGAGGGAAGGCAACAATTTCCAACGATGGAGCCACAATAATGAAGTTGTTGGATATTATTCATCCCGCCGCCAAGACGTTGGTTGATATTGCCAAGTCGCAGGATGCTGAGGTAAGTTTTAGGGGGGAACCAATAAGGATTTTATTGACGACATCAAACTTATAACAAATTTGCTCCTTTGGTCCCAAAACCGTAGACGACCATTCAGTTGTCGGAGGTTTATTTTGATACTTTACAACGGCAGAAAACGGATAATGCTCCCCCGTTCCAACTTGCTTTTACAGAAGAATTAATTAAGCTTAAATGATTGCAGCACCCACAAATTGAAGCAGATAATATAAATGCGTGGGCTCCTGAAGGCTTTTGGAGAGACAACTTTCCGGAGTACTTGCGATTGATATAAAACTGGACCAAACTGAACTGGTCGCTTCCGTCCGCTCTTCTGGCTTTGGGAGCCTTCAAATTAGGGAATTATTTTCACTAACGAAAGACGAGAAGAGGAAGGGAGTTGCTAGTTCAGGGAATCCCTTGCCATTCAGTCCCTCCGCCGTTGGAGCTAAATCTTCCTTGCAATAAGAAGAGCTGAACATAACGTGGAACACGACTCCATCTGCTATCGCTCCTTAGCATCTCTTGGCTATATTGCCTGGAGAGTCTCCGCTGTGTCTGCATAAAGCTGCTGACGAAAGCCACTCCAGCTTTTATAAGAGAAAAAAGATGTGTTTGGCGTCATTCACGACTCCATTGCAGTCGCCAGTCCAAAACTGAAAACCTCCAAGCCCATTTAGAAGTTGGTAAGGAAGTAATTAATTCCCCCATGCATTCGGTTTAGCCATTGAGATCTAAATTGTTGATGAGCTGCGCAGCCCTTCCGCCTCTTGGCTCATTTTGCCAACAGAGTTGCCACACGGTAAGTGTGGGATAATGTTTATCACAGACAAACACCTCTCTTAAATCTTCGCCCTTGCGGTTGTAGATAGCTATACGTTCCTTAGATGATCATCACGTCCGGTTCTGAGGCAGTGCGATAAGCAGACGCCACTCGCAAAGCTCCCTGTCTCTGCACTTGGGCAAGGCGCTAACGAAGCACCTCCTTGTCAAAGTTATCAGCCCACACCTCTGCGCTGTAGAGCAGAATGGACTGCGTTGCTTCTATAAGAAGACGTCTCCTGGTAGATATAGAGCCACTAACATGCGCGATTTGCCGGCTCAAGGCAGAAACTCCAGTTGCAGTCCTGTTCGCTGCTGCTTTGATTTGATCGAAAACGCTCATCTTTGAGTCGAACGTCAGTTCATGGTACTTAATCGTTGGTTTTTACTCTATAGTCACCCCGCCGCTACCATTCGCTTACCTGTGGCATTAATATGTCAAGCCTGCTTTGCGCCTGTTTAACAGTACGTCCGGCAATGTGTGCCGCAACGTCGTCTGCATAGCCGACCCGCGACTCTTCTGGTATGTAGTGTCTCAGCAGACTATCTTAGGAAGTATTCTCGAGGTCCGGCCCTACGATGGATCCTTGTACTGCTTCGGTTTTTCTCCGGTCCTCTAGGGTCCCATAGAGCAGGGGGCGATCTTTTAGATAATCACTCAAAATCGTATCCATAACCTCCATAACAGTATCCACGTGCGCTGATCCGAACTGTTTTGGGAATAAGTCCTGGCCGTCCGGATTGCTTCAGTGACTCTATTCCTGATGATCTTTTCGAGCATTTTCCCGACCGTGTCAAACATATACAGCCGGTCGGTATGTAGATGGCAGGTCAGGGTTTCTTTTGCGATAAGGAAGAATGCCCTCCTTCAGGCAAGCGTTGAACACCTCAAGCAGCAAGTCTGGTCGTTGGCAAAACACCAGTTTATAAACTTCGGCCGGGATACTACCAGGACCTGGCGACTTTTTGTTTTTCATGATGAGAACTTCTCCTTTGAGCTCTTTTATTGTGAAAAGGGGTCAGTCCGCGACGCTTTCCGCGCTTTTGACATCAACTCGTACGGGATGTTTGGGGAATAATGATCGGGCAATGTCCATCTAGTCGATACTTAGTATGCAGGGTTTCCGAAGAGCCCCGATTTTCCGAGTGAAAAGGTTATAGCCAAGTCCCCAGGGTCCTAATTCACCCCGTTGACTAGGTTCTGCTAGCCGCGAGCTTTGCTTTTAATTATCGCATTGTCTTTATGGCGCCTAACTACTCGCGGGCGTGAAAACGCTGTGCCAAATAGCGGAACTTATGCCACTCGTTCTGGAGGTCGGCAATTTCTGCGTTCACCAATACATAGAAGGCATGTCACGGTTGGGGCCTTCATATGCTGTTGTTATCAGGTTTATCACTGAATTTACAACAATGCCAGCTCCAACGCTGTCACCCCCCAAGCGTCCTTCATCGCAATTCTGCCTGTTCTAAGACGAATTTCCCGATGTTCACCCTCGCGGTGCTCCACACACAGGGGGAGTGCTGATTTGGTACACGCCGACAAGTAGTGTCAACCACTTCGAACGCGATATATTGATAATTACTTGGTGACAAATTTAGGACTCGCCATCCGTCCAACGACGGTGCCAGAGATTCCGATGCAAAAGTTATCTCACGGATGCTTCCTTCGCAGCCTGGGCGCCGAAACGTTGGCGTGGATCTGATAACTGCGAACTACGAGCCCGAATCTATTCAAGGGCACTCGTATTAAAGTTACTTGCCAGGATTCGCCCCTCCGTGCCCGAAACGGCGTCCTCTAGAGCATCAAGCCGCCGCCGAAATTCCGGCATAGTCTCATTTGACGTCAGGTGAACGCTAAAAAACTTTATCCCTAAGCAGCGAATCCAGACAAAGCCATTCCCTCATCCTTGGCCAGAACACGAAGTCGAGTGCCGATCATACTAGTCGCGTCCTAGTCCTTTCCAGTTCCGCCCTAAAGATTGGACACCACCCCGAACCGGCAATGTGTGTAACGCTTTCACCAGACACGCTACTCAGATCCTTGCAAAGAACGCAATTCATCACTTGTCTTCGCTTGGTGACCTACCTGGTCGCATGTGTTGGGTCGCTTGCAAGTTGCTGAAGTGTTTCCATAGTCCCAACATCTGTAGCACTTGGTCGGGCTTGTGCGCATTCGTACTTTGGCCTCGCACATTTACAAAAGTGATACCTATCCGGGCATTGACTATCTCTGGACATTCACAATTTATGGCCTCTTCCGCTTCGAACTTTCTCCCCCAGTAGCTCCTTGAACGCTTCGCAGAACGTACTTTTGTTTGTCTTCCGACCTAGTTCGACAAGGACTCCAACACCCTTTGTTATCCGTATGGAAGACACTTCTGCTCAATTGTCTTTGGGTTTCATCTTAGAGCGGATGTCACTCAGGACTTCCGCAAATGTCTTACCTTCCGTGGGCTTAATGAGCAGAGTTCACGATTTAGTCCTTTTTCGCTTCCTAGTTTTTTCTGTTCTTGGTTTTCGACTTACTTGTCCTTGGACAGATCGGTCTCTGGCGGCCTAGTGAATTTTCTTTTGTCCTTTGCCTTCTTCTTTTTTGGGCTCCAAAAATTTATTGGATAAAGTAACGTTGTGACTGGGTTTTTTATCGGACCAAAAACACTACAGGGTACTTGAGTTGCTGTCCCCGTACCGTCAGTCGCCTTACTTTATAAAGTTTCCTCTTTATTTTGGCGTTCCGGAGGCACATCGGGTGGTTCAGCCTTCGTGCTGCGCCTAAACGCAGTCAGCACTTCCTCCTGTAATTTTCACGAGCGCGTCGTGTGCAAGGGACGGGCCTCAGTAGTCAGGAACGGATACTCCCTCGGGCAAAGCCCCTACTCCAGTTCCCTGAGGCCTAACCTACGCTTCGCTGATCTCGGAATTCACGGACGATCCAGCGCTCGCTCAGGGTGGCGCGGTCTACTAACAGCGGTTTAAAAGGCACTATCTACTAGGGTCCCGAATGGATTGGCTCCTGATACATGTGACAACTACCACTTTGGCAAAACTAGGCTCTGCGACATCGGCAGAGGGCTGTCTCCGAGGATTCTCAGTTTGTCCGGACGTGTACCGGTTATTCCCGGTTCCCTCTTCACCAACAAACTTTCTTGAGATTACTACCAAGGACGCAGGTATACTGCCAGTTAGGGGGTTAGAGCTTACACCTCGCCGACAACCCCTGAGGCGTGTAATGGAGACCTAGCTGCTTCGATTGTTGATTTTGTGATGATTTGGCGATGGTTGTGACCATAACATAAAGTCTGGTTTGACCATCATCATCAACGGCGCAGCAACCGGTATCCGGTCTAGGCCTGCAAATAAGGCACTCGGAAACATCTCGGCTTTGCGCTGAAGTCCACCATTTCGATATCCCTAAAAGCACTCTGGCGTCCTGGCCTACGCCATCGCTCCACTTGAGGCAAGGTTTCTCATGTCTACTTTATAATAGATATTGCCTTGCTGGATCATCCTCACCCATACAGATTAAGTGACCCGCCCACCGCAACCTATTAAGTCGGATTTTGACCACAAGTAGACGGCCATGATATCGCTCACAGTTTTCATCGTTATATAGGCTACGGAATCGTCCATCCTCTTGTAGGGGGCTAAAAGTTCTTTGGAGGATTCTTTTCTCGAACGCGGCCTCGTAATTTTTCTTGCTAAAAAACCAAGTCTCCGGGGATTACACGAGGCCTCTCAAGAACATGTCTTGTCCAGGGAGAGCTTTGATCCTATCATGAGACGTTTCGAGCTAAACAGTTTTTATAAGCTCTGTTGGCTGCCAACAACTTTGCGGATATTTCGCCGTCATAGCTGTCAGTTGTGTTTTTTGACATTAATAATAATAATAATCGTTGGCACAACAATCCATATTGGATCAGGGCTGTTAGAGCACTTCATTCAAGACCGTAACGGTACACTACAGAACACGGTAGGAGGCAATGTGGTCAGCATTACGCTCGCCCGAGATTATTACCCTGATTTGACTCAGGTATTCATTCACAGCTGAGTCGACTGGTATCCAACGTCAAATCACGATACAAATTCCACTGTCGCCAGCGAGATTTGAACCGCGACCTTCCGTACGACAGCCTTGTGCTCTAACCACTCAGCTATCCGGACACTTTTGACATTAGATTGGAAAAATTATAAACGATCGCAGAAAAGTAGTCTTCGTTCGTGATGTTGTTGAATTTTCCGCTTTGGTCGCGTTTTCCGTTCGTTGTGGGGCTCGGAGGATTCTCCGTTTTCTCCTAGTGACTTCAGCTTAAGTTTGCAATGTCATATGAAAACAACGCCCGTGGCCGCAGTGGCGGTACGGGTGTCAGCCTTTTGGGGACGTAACCCGGAAGCATGGTTCCATCAAATGGAAGCGCCCACGGGCATCACTACTTACGCCACGCGATTTAATCATGCTTTCGCCGGCCTGGACGAGGAGTCGATTGGGCTCGTCACTGACGTGCTTGAAGAGTGCTCACTCAAAGTTAAAGATCACTCTCATCAAGTGACTATCGGTATGTGGGTCAGCAAAGCTGAATCACCTGCTGATGTAGGTCACGTTAGGCGACCGCTCTCCGAGCGCAGTTGACCGGAGACAAGATCGGGGTCAAAGTTCTGAAGTCGCTGTAGTTGCAGCAGGCCATCTTGGTCTGTGCGGACTCCGGGACTTTGGAAGGGTTAGCAAATACCGCTGACAAGATCCCGCGGATCAGTGAGGTGTCGCGGGAGGCCACGAGCCAAATTACCGAGCTCTAGCAGACTGTGGCTACTCTCGTCGCTAGTGTTTCTAAGCTAGCGGCAACACTGGGAGCTTTGCGTTCGGGAGGTAGGTTCCGAACTCGTTCGCGGCTCGGCAACCGAAATGGACGATCGGGTAGTCGGGCATCAAGAAAAAAGTTTTGCAGTTTGCTGGTATCATCGCATTTTCGCTGACAAAGTAAAGAAGTGTACCAGCCCGTGCATGTTCTTGGCTTAAAAAAACTGAACTCGTGGAGAGCTCCAGCGGCGGCAGCCCAGAACGCAGCTTCACGCCGTTTAACAATATTCGATCCTTTAAGTAAGCGATGTAAAATGCAAATTCCTTCAACAGCAGGCCAAGGATCTGCGAAGGTTTTTGGGCATGCTAAACTTCTAGTGTCATTTCTTGCCCAAAGTCGCACAACATCAACCAATCCTCAACGCCTGGACCCAAGGCTGTCCAGCTGGCGGAAGCTATACTTCTGGCAATCCGTCAACCAGATTCACCCCTAGCCGTATTCGTCGATACCTCAGACATCGCGGTAGGTGTTACCCTTTGCCAAAAGGCGAACCACATCTGGCAGCTGTTGATCTTCTTTTCCAAACAATTGACTACAGCCTCAACGGAACTGCTGCATCTATGATCGTGAATTTTTAGCGGCGTACACGCCAATCAAATACTTCCGATATTGACTAGATGGCAGGTCGTTCACAGTGTTCACGGATCACAAGCCTCTTAATAATAATAATAATAATTGTTGGCGCAACAATCCAATTAGATAAGGGCTTTGAGGTGTGTTGGAGCATTTCATTCAAGACCGTAGAGGTACACTACAGGATTAGGGTACCACATAGGAGGCAATGTGGTTAACTTTGCGCTCACATAAGCCTCTTACCTTTGTTTTTAAGCTGAAGCCCGACAAAGTAACCCCTCACCAACTTTCGCATCTCAAATTCATAAGCCAGTTTACTTCGGACATCCAACACGTGTCCGGCAAGGGCAATGTAGTTGCGGACTGTTTGTCACGTCACGCAGACAAAATCCCTGCTACGGTCGATTTTTCGGCAATCGCCGGGGCACAGAAGGACGACGCAGTGCTTCAGAGCCTCAGGTATAACCCCAAATGTAAATTTCGGGATTTTCCTCTTTTTGGCTCAAGCTCTGAAATATTCTGCGAGATTTCTGATAAGGGACCTAGGCCATATATCCCGGCCACTTTTTCCAAAGAAGTATTCCATTCAGTACACCATCTTGCGCACCCAGACATTCGGGCAACGAATCGGCTGGTCACTAGCAAATATTTTTGGGCCAGACAGTGCATCGCGTGCCACAATTGTAAAGTCACCAAGCATCGACAACATGGAGGATGTAGGCGCATTTCCTCGGTCTACCAAGCGTTTTCCCACGATCCACATCGACATTTCCGCACAATCGTGTACCGAGGCCCTTTGTCGGGAATAGATCCAACGCTTTGGATTTGCGAAGTCATTACTGACCAGGGTATGCAGTTCGAGCCTACCCTGTTTTCGGGGTTAGGCAAACTCCTAGGCTTCAACCGCCATCGGGCGACTGCGTACCACCCGCAATCTAATGGGATGCTGGAACGCTGGTATATGAAGCTGAAGGCCGCTATAATGGGACACGACGACTATTCGTGGTCGCAAGTCCAGCCTTTCGTTCTATTTGGCCTACAAACAATTCATCGTGAAGAGTTTGCGGCCAGCTTCGCCGAGCTAGTATACGGGGAAAATTTGAGACTCCCTAGCGGTCCTGTTCTATACTGGGTCAGCTCTTTTCACCACTGGGCTTTTGCGCTTGCTTCGGGAAGCCGGTCGTGGACAAACTAAAATCACCCCCGCCGTCCCGTCATTCTTCAACAAAGGCTAACGTCTTCAAGGACTTAGACGTCTGTACACACGTCTTGGTTCGCGTGGAAGCACTTCTTTAGGTTTCACGTCGACGGCAGGCCCAAAAACGTCTCCGTGTCCAGGCTAAAGCCTTTTGTGCCCGGGGCTAAGGTTTCGGGGAGGAGAGGTGCACGGTGCGTGAGATTCGATTTGCGCCCCTGAAATTGGCGGGTCAGGAGTCAGGAAAGGCATCTTTCTTGGCATTAGATTGATCTGTCTGTGGTGCGTAGGTGGAGAGAAAATAAATCGTGCGATAAGCTGATACCACGGAAACCCTCAGAGGAGGCAATGTCAATATCATGTTGCATGCGGGGGCTACCAAAATAGAGAAGTTTGTAGCCATTTTGCCGTCCATGCGTTAAGAATTGTTGTTGATTTCTCAATAGAACCGGGGCCGATTCTGGCGCGTCGGCTAAGGTGACCGTCCTAGTATTTCTCCGAGACTTTTTATATTTCAACACCGTCATCCCCTAGTCAATGCTTCCATTCAAATGGACTAAGCCATGCAATTTTCCAATCATGGGCACATTTGTAATCACACATATCGGGCTCTTGGTTTTTCTCTTCACTTTTATGAATCAACGAGTGACAAATGTGAATGAAATCCTTTTCTCAATTCGAATTTTAGGTTGGTGATGGTACCACAAGCGTTGTTTTACTTGCCGGTGAATTCTTAAAACAAGTGAAGCCTTTCGTCGAAGAAGGTGTACACCCACGAATTATCATCAAGGCTATCCGCAAAGCCCTCACCCTATGCATCGAGAAAATCAATTCAATGGCGGTAAAGATTGAAAAGAGCGGCAGCAGTGAGCACCGCGCCTTGCTTGAAAAATGCGCGGCAACAGCTATGAATTCAAAACTCATTCATCAACAAAAAGATTTCTTCTCGAAAATCGTCGTGGATGCCGTGCTCTCCTTGGATGATCTACTCCCACTGAACATGATTGGCATCAAGAAGGTCTCTGGAGGTGCCTTGGAAGACTCTCAGCTTGTTGCAGGTGTGGGTTTCAAGAAAACTTTCTCCTACGCTGGATTTGAAATGCAACCAAAGAATTACAAAGATTGCAAAATTGCATTGCTCAACATTGAACTGGAATTGAAGGCGGAGCGTGATAATGCTGAAATTCGTGTCAATAACGTAAAGGAATACCAAAAAGTAGTTGATGCTGAATGGCAAATTTTGTACGAGAAGCTGAAGAAGATCCACGAATCTGGAGCGAATGTTGTCCTGTCGAAATTGCCCATTGGTGATGTGGCCACCCAGTACTTCGCCGACAGAGATATGTTCTGTGCTGGACGTGTGCCTGAGGAAGATCTGAAACGCACAATGAAAGCATGTGGTGGAGCCGTTATGACTACAGTGAAAGATATCAGCCCTAGTGTTTTGGGCAAATGTGATGTTTTCCAAGAGGAACAGATTGGTGGGGAAAGATTCAACATATTCCAAGGTAAATGGTTGACATGGAAAAAAGTTGGCAGCAAAGTTGACTTTTATTGTTTTCGCAGGATGCCCTAACGCGAAGACTTGCACTCTCATTATTCGTGGTGGTTCTGAGCAATTCCTGGAGGAGACTGAGCGATCGTTGCACGATGCTATTATGATTGTCCGTCGTACTATTCAGAACGATTCAGTAGTTGCTGGTAAGGGACATTTGCTTGAATAGTTTAGTTTTCGTCCTAAGAATGATAAGATTGATATCTTTTTTCGCGCCCACACTTTAAAATTTGGCTGTAATAAAATAATTATTCTTAATTTGATGTGGGGTAGGTGGTGGCGCTATTGAAATGGAACTTTCAAAAATGCTACGCGACTTCTCCCGGACGATTGCTGGCAAGGAACAATTGCTGATTGCCGCTATTGCAAAGGCTCTAGAAGTGATTCCACGACAACTTTGTGATAATGCTGGTTTCGATGCAACAAATATCCTCAACAAATTGCGACAGAAGCACGCACAAGGTAAGCAATTAAGAGAGAGATAATAATTTACTCACGTTTCGAGAGAATTTATATTAAGAAATCAACCCCAACTTTCATGATTGCAGGAAATTGTTGGTACGGCGTCGATGTTTCGGCCGAACATATTGCAGACAACATGGAAGCGTGTGTTTGGGAACCGTCTGTGGTGAAAATTAATGCCTTAACAGCAGCTTGTGAAGCCGCCTGTATGATCCTATCTGTAGATGAAACTATTAAGGCTCCAAAGGCAGCCGGTGAAGCGCCACAAGCTGGCAGAGGAATGGGCCGACCCATGTAGACTTAGTCGAATAAATTATAACGTATTTCGCTACTACATCCTAATTTCCTTCCAAATTAACCAGACGTTTATGCAACGTTCATTTATTTTCATGTTTTCAAAGTTACTATTTGATATTTTCGTACGAGGAATACTAAACGTATAAATCTCACATTCGCGCTCGCATTTTGTACACGTCGTAATTGACAGAAAGCCAATGGAATGTATTGTATGCTTCGATAGCATAAAAGTCTTAGTTATTTTAATATCATTCTGTACTTTTAATATAATTTAATAATCACATAACAACGTTTATGATGAAATACATACAATTTATCATACAACAACAATTTGCATTTTATTTTTCGGTTTTGAATTTCATTTCTAAGATAACCTTCAGGAGTAGTGTTTTCTCCAATATAGAAAAGAAAATCTTTTCTGGAATAGGAGCGGGCCAACATTATTTTCATCTTGCGAACGTTTTCTCCTTTTACAGCACCACGCCTCAAAAACTCCACCATATTATACAGGGTGCGGCAGCATAACTTCCTTTTTTCAAAACTCAATAAAAACTATTGTATGCATCGGAAAATATTTATTTATTTTTTATAATGTAGGTACATGTCTAAAGTTTTTATTTACATTGTTTTGAAGATCAAATCTGTTAGGTGACGTCCCCCATTCTCCATACATTGCGTAAACCGGTTTCTGGCGTTTGTCATGACTCTTGCTAGCATAGCAGGTGTTATGTTGGCAATTTCTTCTTGGATGTTGGTCTTCAAATCTTGTAACCGACCCACACAAATGAAAATGGGCTTCATCGCTAAAAAAAACAAGACACCAAGAAGAAGCTCACACGCGTTCATCCGACAATTGAAGTCACGTTCTGAAAGTTCCTGTACTATCGCCATCTTATAGGGATGAAAATGAAGATCATCACGAAGAATTCTTCTCACAGAACGATCGGATAGTCCAAGGGCAGATGCGCGTTTGCGCGCAAAACGCCGTGGCGATCGCAACATTGACGCTCTCACTGCTTCAATGTTCTCAGGTGATCTAACGGGCCGAGGGACTCCAATTCTTCCTTTTGTCGCACTTGCAGTTTGTCTGAATGTAGTGACCCATGTAACAATTGATTTGCGGTCTGGGACGGGGGCCAACGGGGCTAAATTAAAGCGATTCCGAAATGCACGCTGTGTTGCAATAACCGAACATCCGCTTGAAAAGTAAACCTCAACGGCAAAGGCACGCTCCTCACTATTCCAACGCATGATGGCGACTGAACTGTGTAGGGACAAAACTTTACAGTATCCCCTCTTGAACGAGACCACTAGCGTTCCGCTATGACACCAACTAACTGAGTGGCGCGCATTTTAAAAAAGGAAGTTATTGTGGCGCGGCAGGATCTGCAGCATTCGAAATTTATTTCGAATATTGCGGATGCGGACGGGTAGATGGCGCGGAACTCTCCACTCACTCATTTTCGGAACGCACCAAGGGAGTGGAGAATTAGCGGTGGAAAAATGCCGTTGGTTGGGACAGTAAGGACCGCATGGAAATAAGCCGGTCTCTTCTGTTTCCAACCGCGGCGGCGTAAACATCACATCGGTGCAAAGATCCAATTTGGAATACAAATTCAGAAATCTTATTGAAAAGTTAAATTTTTGTGTTTATTGCTAAATTGCTATTGTGGTTTAAATAAATATTACCAAAGTTTATCTATCACGTTTTCAATCTCCAATTTGTTCAGGTGCCCCGTTCTAATGAATCATTACATTACTCTTTTCTGAGAGAATTATAAAACGCATTTACTTGTTTTCTCCGGAAGCTGAACTAAAGTGGTGACCCCGATATATTCAGAAAGCCCGACACTAGAGCCCGCCCAAGCGCCGCCGCCACAGACATCGCCACCGCAGCAACGGCCTCAATTCTGGTGATTCCGCCATCGTCATCCTCGTGGATATTAAGTTGGAAAATTTTGTGAATACGGAAGCATACGAAATCCCATCGAAGTGCTACGAAAACATCACTGCTACGAGCCGACGACGTAAACAACGCCGCATCGCAACCCATCAGCACTCTACAACGGGCACAGGCAGGCACTTCGAATAAACTTTCTTCGCTTCAATTTTCGTCGAAGGCGCATAAATCTCCGTCCGTCTACGGGTCCAGTCAGCTCGGCTTGAAAGTAGCGCACGCAAGGAGTTTCGCAGGAAAGTCAACGGCCATACCACAACGGTCCACCGGTTCTCGTCCGATCACCGAAGTTAAGCGTTCATTCCAAGAAGATAGCAATCAACAAATTTAATTGTTATCATTAGTTTTGAAATATTCGCACTAATTGTTAATTATATTAGTAAAAGTTAAAATTGTGATAATAACAATTGAAAATCGCTGCAAGAGACGGCGTTAGGTGTTTCACATCGCGGGTTCTCCATTTCCTTGGTGGTGTTTTTGGTCTGCGCTGGAGAGCGTCCGCTTCGGTCGTAATTTTCTCTGTTCGCGCGTGCATTTGTGGGTGCGGCCTGCCGTGTCGGAGTAAAATTCACCGCGTTTCGTTATAAATTCACCGCGTCTGTATTACAACTCGTACTTTTCGTTACACAATATGTCGTTTGACAGCAAAGACGCGGCAGGCCCATCGGACCCGCAAGTGACCGCCCTCGCCGTACGCGTTCCTCCGTTTTGGAGGCGGAACCCGGAGCTGTGGTTCGTGCATTTGGAAGCGCAGTTCCAAATGTCCGGCATCACATCGGACGCGACCCGCTTCAACTACGCGGTGGTCGGCCTGGACGAAGAGTCCATTCTTATGGTGTCGGATGTAGTGAAGTCGGCATCATACACTCAGCTCAAGAGTGATTTGATCAGGCGCCTGTCGGCAAAATTAGATCACTTGCTGGCGGGTTTAACGTTGGGTGATCGAATTCCCAGCCAATTGCTTCGCGAAATGAGGCAATTGGGTGGGAGCAAGATCGGCGACGATCTGATCAAGTCGCTCTGGCTGCGTCGGCTCCCGGAGGGCACCCAGGCGATACTAGCTTGCGTTTCCGGTTCCTTGGAGGAACTGGCAGCAACGGCCGACCAGGTACAGGAGGTGTACGTTCGCCCAACCATAGCGGCCGTTCAACCACAGTCGGATGAGGTGAGCGACTTACGGCGCGAGATAGCGGTTTTAACGGCCAGCGTGGCCGAGATGCGGGCGACGTTGGACGCTCAGCGTTCGAGTGCCAGATCGCGAGCTCGCTCACGGTCTGCCACACGAAAAGGGCGTTCGGGTAGCAGGTCGTCAAGACAGCCTGCGGACAAAGGTATTTGCTGGTACTATCGTAACTTCGGAGATAAAGCGACAAGATGTACGCTACCTTGTAAATTCGCGCCTACCGCAAAAAACTAGATCCGCGGGGGGTCTTGGCGACGGCCACCCAGAGCGCAGCGCCACGTCGCCTAACTATTTTCGACCCCCTCAGCAGGCGCAACTACCTCGTCGACACGGGTGCGGAGGTTTCGGTTCTTCCCGTACCCCGGCATCATCGACTATATCCACAACCCCTCAAACTGGCGGCAGCAAATTCCTCCCGCATCAATACTTACGGGTACAGGCAAGTGGACGTGAGTCTTGGCTTGCGTAGGACGTTTTCGTGGCGTTTCATCCTGGCGGATGTCAGCTTCCCCATATTAGGCGCAGACTTCTTGTGTCACTATGGGTTGCTGGTGGACTTGCAAAATAAGTCCCTTATAGACCCCACAACCAACCTTAATTCGTCGGGCCAAATGGTATCTCACGCTGACAAAAACCTTTCCGTTCTTTTGGAAGACATCACCGACTCTCGTGTTCGGACACTCCTCCAAAAGTTTAGCCAGATTACTACCGAGTGTAGTCTCTCGAAACCAGTGAAGCACAATGTGCAGCACCACATAAATACTACTGGTTCCCGATTTTCTCGAAGGTGCGTCCTCTACCACCCCAGAAACTGGCTATCGCGCGGAAAGAATTTGAACAACTTGTTCAACAGGGTATCTGCAGGCCCTCAAACAGCTGTTGGTCTTCCCCTTTACATATGGTCCCTAAGTCAAATGGCGAATGGCGTCCCTGTGGGGATTACAGAAGGCTAAACGCACAGACTGTTCCTGACCGATATCCGATTCCACTATCCACGACTTTGCGCATCACCTCGCGAATTGCCGCATCTTTTCGACTTTGGACTTAGCCAAGGCATACCACCAAATCCCAGTAGCTCCTGAAGACATTCCAAAGACGGCAATATGCACACTCTTTGGACTCTTCGAGTTCACCCGAATGACTTTCGGATTGTGCAATGCGGCGCAAACCTTTCAAAGGTTCATTCACTCAGTCCTGCGAAACCTCGATTTCTGTTTCGTCTATTTGGATGATGTTTTGATCGCTTCTTCCACTGAGTCTGAGCACTTAGCCCATCTCGAGTGCATTTTTCAACGTCTCCTTGAGGCCGGTTTAGTCCTAAACGTTGAGAAATGCAAATTCCTTCAACAACAGGTGAGATTCCTCGGCCACTCCATTTCCTCTGAAGGAATACAGCCCGACCCAGACAAGGTGCAAGCAATCCTGCTGCCGTACCCTGTACAAATAGCATGCGGTTCCCAGTCCAAGTAAAGGCGGAGAGTTTGAAGCAACGTATTCTGTACTATCCTCAGTAAAACAAAAATAAAATGCTGAGATCAGAGAGAGAGAGATCCCCTATGTTAAATCCTACTTGATCTCTCTTGGTGACAGGTTCCGCGATAGGCTGACCAAAAAAATGCATCTAATGCCGTTAGAAACGAAATGATCGTGTTGATTGATCCTAAGCTTCAGAGCCCATGTGCTCTTTAGAAATCCGGGATCTTGACTGCCTCACAGAAAAATCCGAAGTTGAGGAGGCGATAAGGCGTGAATGTCCATAGGTGACCAATGCCCGGATAAGTATCACCTCTGTAAATGCTCGAGGCCAAAAACTCGCCGTGGTGGAAGTTCCCGAGCAATATACGAGGAAACTCCTTTGCAGCGGGAGAATCAAAATTGGATGGGTAGTATGCAGGGTACGAATGCGGATAATCCCCACCAAGTGCTACAAGTGTCTGGACTATGGACACACGTCAGCAGTTTGCAAGGAACCGGACAGGAGGACAGCATGCGGGAGATGCGGCCAAATAGGTCATCAAACGAAGGCCTGCAATGAAAGCGAGAGTTGCGTTCTCTGCAGGGATCGTGGCACGTCTGGTGAGAGCGTCGCATATACTGCGGGATCGGGACGGTGTCCCAATCTCCAGGGCGGAGTTGGAAAGGGCTAGTGTGCGAATGGCATGATCTGCATTTTACAAATTAGTATGCGCCGGAGTGCAACCGCTCACAAGTTGCTAGCAAAGTTCGCTCCGGAAGTAAATGCTGATCTAGTGCTAATTAGCGAGCAATACCGAAACAAGGACCCGGCATCATGGCATCTCGACTTGTCGGGCACCGTTGCCATCTGGGTTCGGGACGACGTTCAACTTCGCATTCTTGCCGAAGGCCGAGGGAACGGGTTTGTCTGGATCCGGTGTTTAGGGATAACGTTTTTTAGCGTTTACCTGACACCGAGCGAGACGACGCCGGGTTGATGCTCTGGAGGGTGCCTTTTCGAGTACGGAGGGACGAATCCTGGTAGGCATCCATCATGCATCCAGTCAGAGAGAACGGATTCTGGAAATGGCGGTGAGAACCGTGTTCGTAGTTTTAAACACCAGGTCCACGCCAACGTTTCGGCGCCCAGCCTGTGAAGGAAGCACTCCTGACATCACTTTTGCGTCGGACTCTCTCTCGCGCCGCCTGCTCGATCTGGATGAGGGCCGTTTGTACGTCTCGGGTTGTTCTTCCCATGATGTCGATATCGTCAGCATAGGCCGGTAGTTGGGTGGACTTAAAGAGGATCGTACCTCTTGCATTTACCTCAGCATCATGGATCACTTTCTCAAGGGCCAGGTTAAAGAGGACGCATGATAGGGCATTTCCTTGTCGTAGACCGTTGTTGATGTCGAATGCTCTTATCTGGCCTCGCACATTGGTCAGGGTCAGCCTAGTCAGTCTTATTAATTTCGTCGGGATACCGAGTTCTCTCTTGGCCGTGTACAATTTTACCCTGGCTATGCTATCATAGGCGGCTTTAAAGTCGATGAATAGATGGTGCAACTGTTGTCCATATTTCCATCGCTTGCCGCACAGAGAAAATCTGATCTGTTGCTGATTTTCCTGGAGCGAAGCCTCTTTGGTATGGGCCAATGATGTTCCGGGCGTATGGGGCTATCCGGCCTAGCAAGATAGCGAAGAATATCTTATAGATGGTACTCAGCAACGTGATACCTCTATATTTGCTGCACTGTGTGATATCTCCCTTTTTATATATGAGACAGATAATGATTCGTTGCCAATCGTCAGGCATTGATTCGCTGTCCCATACCTTGAGCACAAGTTGATGAACCACTTGGTGTAACTGGTCCCCTCCATATTTAACCAATTCGGCTGTAATTCCATCGGCTCCTGGCGACTTATGATTTTTTAGTCGATGAATTGCACGGACTGTTTCTCCTAAACTTGGTGGTGGCAGTATTTGTCTGTCGTCTTCAGTTGGTGGGACCTCCAACTCGCCGATGTTCTGGTTGTTCAGTAGCTCATCAAAGTACTCAACCCATCGCTCCAATATGTCCATTCTGTCGGAAATCAAATTTCCCTCTTTGTCTCGGCAAGATGAGCATCGAGGTGTATTAGGCTTCATCCTGCTGATTTGTTGGTAAAACTTGCGGGCCTGGTGCGGTTGCTCCCTGTACTTTTCTAGTTCACAGACTTGTTGGTGCTCCCAGGCTTCCTTTTTCCGTCTGTGAATTCGCTTCTCCGCTCGACGGAGTTCGTGATAAGTCTCTGCGCGTGCCCGCGTTCTTTGAGAATGCAACATTACTCGGTATGCGACATTCTTCCGTTCCATTGCTAGCTTACATTCATCATCAAACCAGCCGCTCCAACTCTTTTTGCGACTGTTTCCAAGTATGTTTGCGGCCGTATCAATGATAACGTTCTTCAGGTGGTTGTGAAGATCATTTGTTGATGCTTCATCTCCACGTCCTCTATTGACTGCGGTTATTGCGGCATCCATTTCCCTCTTATAGGTGTCGCGGAGGGCTGTGTTATGGATGGCTTCAGTGTTAACTCTCACCTGATTGTCAGAGGGGATTCTGGATAGAGTTCTTATTCGAGCACCATGCCAACGAGATAGTGATCCGAGTCTATACTGGCCCCCTATATGTTCTGATATTCATCAAGGCTAAGAGGTGGCGGCGTTCTATCAACACGTGGTCAATTTGGTTGAAAGTTGTCCCATCTGGAGAGGCCCATGTATGTTTGTGGACTGCTTTCCGCGCAAACCAGATACTTCCAACAACTATTTCGTGCGACTCTGCTAATTGAATAATCCGCAGTCCGTTATCATTGGTATCCTTATGTAAGCTATGGGAGCCAACGTATCGCCTGAATACGGGCTCCTTCCCTACTTGGCTGTTAAAATCCCCAAGTATGATTTTAATATCATATCTGGGACAGGCTTCGAGGGTTCGTTCTACTGCCTCGTAGAAGGTATCCCTCTCCGACTCTGCAGTCTCCTCTGTAGGGGCGTGAACGTTAATGAGGCTTATATTTCTAAACTTGCCTCGCAAGCGCAGAGTGCATAGCCGTTCGCTTATGTTTTCAAAGCCGATAACAGCAAGTTTCATTTTTTGGCTGAGTAAGAAACCTACTTCGAGCACATGGTTTACTGGATGGCCACGATAATATATGGTGTAGCGGCTCTTCTCCAGGAAACCGGTACCTGTCCAACGCATCTCCTGTAACGCTGTTACATCAGCCCTATATTGGGGGAGGGGTGTCGGCTAGCTGCTCATCAGCTTCATCTCTGTATAGGGAGCGCACGATCCATGAGAAAATGCGCAAATCGTTATTCCGTTGTCGTTGTCGGGTTCGTCGTTGTGTAATCTATCCAGTCCGAGGCTCTGTTGTGGCTTCGTAACAAGTTATTCTCCGTGTAGGGTTGTCAGCCCTACCCAACCCCCAACCTGGAGGATCAGTTGGTATAATTTGTCCCGTTTTTAGGAGCGGAAGACTCGCATTCATTCTTCTCCGTCTGCAACTTTTCGTTACGAAAGAGCTCCCAGCGGTCACCACGTGGAGATGGAGATAGGGTTTGGTAGTAGGTGTTGGTGTTGTTCAGCAGGCATTTCCCAGGTTTTGTGCTCCATCGTGGGTACCAATCCACGTTTCGCCCTGGGACCTATACTACCCTTTGACCACCATCTTATTTTGTATACAATTAATATTGGACGGGCAATGGGAGGCATCGTGATGGGAGGAGAAACCCAACAACAACATTTGTGTGGAGGTTCTTATTTGTAAGATTAGGTTTTGATAGTTTGCTTTCAAAACGCGGAAATCTACTGTACTTTGCAATAGTTAGATGGTTCCTATAAATATCTATCGAGTGCCTGCTTCAGAGCATAAAACGCTTTGTCTTCTCGCCAATCTAACCAAAATTAGCTCATTTAACACCAAACGATGATTAATGTTGTTATCGTAAACTGTTTCTAGTTTCAATTATCTGCCATGGTTCACTATCTGAAATCATGGAATCATTAATTCGAGTCGGTATGGTGTCCGCTCTTTTTGGAAAGTAACCGTGAATCATTATAATTGCGCTTCAATGGATGGAGAACTACGAATAACACATTCCAATGCGGGTTCATTTAATGATTGAATGAAAAATTGCTGAGTTAAGTGATGAATGGTATAAAGCGCTAACAATTAAAATTCGTTAAGTACTGTTCCAAGGAATGTCCTTGAATACACGTCGATTTAAAAATTTTCGGAATTAACTACTCATTCACACTTAATTTCACATTCATATGTTATATGAGCCAAAACTATTTCCAGATATCACTTAATCTATTCAATGGTTTTTAAATAAACCAAAAGCCATTTTTTGAAGGAGACATTTTAAAATGAACGTATGAAACTAAACTCAGTAGTCCACCATCTTTTGCGGAAAAGTTGAACGCAACTGCATGATCTCTTGACGTTAGATGCAGGTAACCAAGCCCACCATACCATGGGAGTAAGTTCATCTAACTGTTGGTTATGTGGTAGAGGAAAGGAATCGGGGCTCTGCGGAAACCCTGTTCACTTAAGGCCGAGCAGATGGACCACATTGTGAGGGCACTCTTCTCTGCACACCCCGTATGGGATGGTGACGTCGGCGCGGAGAGCGCAGAGGACTGTTAACTTTTCTCTGTAAAAGAGTTGGAACAGGCAGTCCTCTCTATGAAAAACAAGAAGGCGCCAGGACCCGATGGTATTCCAGTAGAGGTATACAAACTGGTATTCCAACACCGGCCAGACCTACTGCTCGGCGCATTCAACGCTTGCCTGAAAGAGGGCATTTTCCCTGCTCGTTGGAAAGTTGCGAGGCTTGCGCTCATCCCTAAAGGGTAAGGCGATCCCGAACTGCCGTCTTCATACCGCCCACTATATATGCTTGATACTGCTGGGAAAGTGCTCGAAAAGCTCATCAGAAGTAGACTCGCTGAAGCGATACGCGCTGCCGGAGATTTATCTCCCCGGCAGTTTGGTTTTAGGGCAGGGAGATCGACAATTGATGCTGTCATGCAGGTCGTGGACGCCGTTCGACGAGCAGAGGCACATAGCCGCCGAACTCGACGGGTGGTGCTCCTCGTAACGCTTGACGTCAGAAACGCCTTCAATTCCGTAAGATGGAAAGATATTCTAGGCACACTAGACAATACCTTCAACGTGCCGAACTATCTCTTACGGATTTTGAGGGACTATCTGAGGAACCGCTCCCTGCTCTATGAAACACTAGAGGGTCAAAGGTGGATGCAGGTCACGTCGGGGGTAGCACAGGGATTCATCCTAGGGCCGGACCTCTGGAACGCTACCTATGACAGTCTGCTTAAACTCGACATACCAGAAGAGTCGCGCCTGGTCGGCTACGCAGATGATATTGCAGCGCTTGTTGCTGGACGTACTGTCGAACAGGCGCAAAGCAGATTCGGCATATTGATGCGACGGGTAAGCGGATGGATGACTACTCATGGTTTCAACCTTGCACTGGAAAAAACCGAAGTAGTCATCCTGACTAAAAAGAGAATTCCGACCCTGCGTCCCATATCGTTCGGCGAGTCGATAATCGAGTCAAAATCAGCGGTAAAGTACCTCGGGTTGACACTTGACTCAAAGATGAGCATTTCTGAGCAAATCCAAACAGCAGCGAACAAGGCTGCGGCTGGAGTTTCGGCGTTAAGTAGGCTAATGGCAAACATTGGGGGTCCTACGTCTAGTAGGCGACGTCTCCTGATGAGCTCAACGCAGTCTGCCCTGCTCTACGGCGCAGAGGTATGGGCTGGCGCTCTTAACAAGGAAGTATATCGTAGACGCCTCTCGCAAGTACAGAGACGGGGAGATTTACGGGTGGTGTCTGCGTACCGCACAGTCTCTGAACCGGCCGTGATGGTGATCGCGGGAGTTATCCCCGTTGCCCTTCTTGCTAGGGAGCGTCAGGCCATATATAAGCGCAAGGGAGATGAGCCAAGGGAGGCGGTTGCTCGCGAAGAACGGCAACACACTCTAGACGAGTGGCAGCTCTCTTGGCAAAATGAAACTAGAGGCAGATGGACTGCGCGGCTCATCGGCAACTTAGGTGCGTGGCTGAATCGGAAGCATGGTGAGACTGACTATTTCCTTACCCAATTTTTAAGTGGGCATGGAAGTTTTCAGTCTTACCTGCACAAGAATGGAAAGGCGCGTTCTCCGGATTGTGTGTTTTGCAATGGAGTTGTGGACGATGCCCACCACACTTGTTTTCCTTGTGGAAGGTAGGATGGGGTTCGTCAGCAGCTCTATTTAAGCACAGGGGATCTCTCTCCAGACAACATTGTGGAAGAGATGCTGAGGACTGCTGACAGGTGGAACCGTGTTGCCCATTACGTTCGGGCCCTTCTCGTTGCTAAGAAGATCGAACTCGACCGGTGGAAGAGCCGGATGACAGGGGGCACCTTGAACTGACAGTTCCCTTCCTCCTCTCCCCTCCCGTTGGTGAAAGAAATTCCCTGATTTGAAGGCTTCGCAAGGCGGAGAGTTCGGGGGCTGGCCCGAAGTAATGTGACAAACGGTTCCAGGCTAGCTCTCTGACGATGGGGAGGTGTTTAGTTGGTAGTCCAACGACGTACCGAATCGGGAGTCCAACACTGTGTGCGTAAATGCATTCACCTACCTTACCCAAAAAAAAAAAGTGGTAGAGGCAAGCGGAGTTAGTAGGGAGGATGCACTGAGGCAACAGTCCGGGAATCGTCGTCCCTGCATTGGCGAAGGTGCCAACAAGGGTCCAAGACAAGGTGGAACAGCATATATACGCTTGGTCGTTAGTAAGCGACCGTGGGTAACTTCAGTTTCAAATAAGGTCCTTACCCTGGTGGCTCGACTAGCCAGCGTGGACTTTTTTTCCGGAATACTCGTGTGTCTAAGGTATGGACTCAAATAAAAACAACAAACAAAAAATCAAACTATAGAAGAAGAGGTGGTGATGCCAGGCGCATCATCGTAGGACGAGTTGCTGGCATCCAGCCAAAAGATAGTAGACGTCGAGGGCAGTACAGTTGGTGTCGTGCTGAAACCAACTGAGGGAGCAGAAGGCGAAGCTCACTACTCTCAAACTAAATCGATCTGAAGACAAGGTTGAAGAAAAGCTAAGCAACCTCTGCAAACAGGTAAGCAGCAACAGCCAGACGACAAGCCATGGACTGCAAAACTCTTCAGCGACGTGCTCAGGAGTTACTTATGTGTGGTGCGTTAGCAGCAAACTAGCACCGGAGGTGTGGACCAGTGTTGAGACTAGGCTTTCGAAGATGCTGCTTCGATTCCTCTCAAGTGGTCCGTAGTTTCCACGTTATACTATGAGAGCACCAACTCTCCACTGAGTCGCTAAGATCTGAACCCCTCGAAGGGCGTAAAGCTCAATGTCATTCCAACGACTAGATCCACAGAAGACAGGTCGCTCACGAGCTTGTCCAAACTCTGCGTCTTCAAAATCCCAGGATTCTCATGGACAACCGGGTAGTTATCAAGGAGGACGAACTCCAAGCGAACAGCCTCCGTATAAACGGGGAGTGCCTGGAGGCACTGTAAAAGGCAGACTGCAAAGTGCGGTTCGGAGTCAGGAACATAAAGATGAAAGTGTTCTGCCCCGCGAAACCGGATAACGACCTGGATCCGGACGACGCCGCCAACGGACTGTTAGAGGAGATGAAGATCGACTGTCCGACGGGGACTGATGAACCCCCTATGCAAGTAGATCGTGTCGCAGGTAGCGTAGGTAAATTAGTAGCTAGTTGCTTGTCTCCCATCCAGAGGAAGGCATCAACTTCGCACTCATAGAGGAACCCTGGATCGGACACGACCGAACCATCAAATTCGGCAATTCGGAAATCAATAAAAGAGGTGAGTCATTCTTCGATTTTATTATTAATACAAATCTATTGGTGTGTAACAGGGGCAATACACCAATCTTATATTTTCCTAGCTCGGAGAACTATAACGGTTGGGAGAAAGTCTTTGATATCACTCTACTAACCGACAATGTTCTTAGGGTGGCGAACTGGAGAGTGTCTGATCTTTTTGAGATCACCGTTGGACACTTTTCAGTATCACGTCACGACAGATGAACTGGAGTCAAAGTTTTGGACTCTGGAAAAGGCATTCGAAATCACTTTCAAAGCCTCGTGCCCAGCTAGATACAGTAAGAAGCCACTGCCACCGAGGTGAAATGAAAATTCGTCCAGCCTTAGAAAGCAGACCAGGGAGACCTCCAACATTTGCTACAGGCACAAATATTGGCAGCCATACAAGGACTACCTGAAAAAGTACAAGTCGGTCATCAAGACTGCTAAGAGATAGTCTTGGTTTTACTATTGTCAGAACAGTGAAAGCACCAGCGATTTTGGGAGGCTCAGTAAGATTCTGTTCAAGGATGCATAGGAGTCTAATCTTTCTTAAAAAGTCGGAGGCTCCTGTGCGGAACTTTCTGGTGAAACCCTGGAGTTGCTAGTTCTCCCGTCAGCGAGGAGGGTTGTAAGTAGTCACTCCAGCCGTGTGAGAGTATCAAATCCGAGGATAAAATTGGCTGGGCTATGAACAGTTTCTCCGCATTTAAATCTTCGGACTCAGATGACATAATGCCTTTCATGCTACAGAAACAGCAACAAAGAGTTGTGCCGTGGCTTGTCGAGACTCATTGAAGCTGTACCTCTTTGGGATACGTACCACGGTATTGGAGACGCGTACGATTGATTTTGATACTGAAAGGAGGTAGGCGCCTTGAGCAGGCGAAGGGCTTTCGACTAATCAGCCTCACTTCTTTCGTGTTGAAGACCCTAAAATGCTTCTGGGCATCCACTTAAGGACGATTACGGAGAGAAAGCTTTTCTCTAAGTCCTAGCCAAATTCACAGAAACTGCTTTCCACGAGGTGGTTGGTAAATTGGCATGGTTCAACGGTCACTACAGTACAAGCAGTATACTCTAGTTGCCTTCCTGCATAAAGAGCAAGTGTTCAACAATGTTAGTACCAACGCTATCAAAGAAGCGTTGATCAGTATTCGATTGAAGGGCAATCTTACACATTGGATAATCTTCAGAAATTTTACGGATACAGTGTATCCGAGTCGCACGGTCTCCCAGGTTTCGCTAGTGTATTCCAAGCGGAAGTTTTGGCGATACTGGAAGCCTGTCAATGGCTGGGGCATGATCCGAGTCGTAAGTCACTTTTAGGAAGCCCCTTCTGAACTGCTTATAATCGGAAGTCTTTGTTGGTGTATAGCATTGTACAATTATGATGCTCCTTAACCCGGCATCTTGCAGTTCTAATTCTGTTAGAGACCGACTCTCTGTATAAGAGCGCGCCTGGCGGTGACTGTCAGAAATAATCCGTTTTCGGATTTGCATCTACTACAACTGGTTTCTCCGGAGTACAAAAGCCCATTGCCAGTAGTGTGGTGAAAGGCGGGAGAGGATTACTCTCCAGAGTCCCACCATCGTACTTCGCTTAGGCCCAGAATGTCCACCTTATATCGCTGGAATTTTCACTCGAGTTGGAGAAAGCAAGTATTAGGTTCCAACTCACAGAGGAATGTTAACAAAAGCCTCCAATCGTTGTTGTCGGCAATCCTGAAATAGGAAGAGGCGGGAAGATGAGGATAAGGACTGGAAAGGGATTAGGAAGGGGAAGTGGGCTATGAGTGGTGTGAGTGGTTTAGTTTGGGCGTAGGAACCTATTGGACGTGGGAGTGGCGACCTGTATAGAGGACCCTCTACCTTCCATGTTGGAAAGACAGTTATCACTTTTGTAGGAAAGGTGAATTAGAGGAAATTGGTTCGAGCGGGGCAGGTTTTCTTCGCTGATTGCAATCCTTAGATACTCTGCAACTAAGGGGTTAGAGTGCAACAGATATCTTTCAAGGAATTTGACCGTGTGTCTGGTCAGGACGGCGTTGATGTTTGATTTTTTTGGAATCTTTGTACAGGACCTCGTTAGATATATATTTCAACGTTTTTAAATATGCCAGTACAATGGTGGAAGGTTTGTCAGTCCTTGCGGCGCCGCCTCTCCATCTGATAAGGGGGTTGTTGGACCAGAAGATGAAGCCGAAAGTGCTTAGGGGTCGGATTAACTGTTTGTAGTGGAAAATGTTGACTTTTAGTGGAGTTGACTTCTTAGAGTGGGGTGATCTGAGAACCTTATTGATATGAGGAGTGTCGGAGGTATGGATTTTTAAGGACAGGTTTTTCATCGGAAGCTATGTCCGGAGTCATCTTCCTTTCTCCCATAAGGGCCATTGGTTGGCAATTCTGGGTTGGGTTGGGGAGGGCTACTTAGTGAAGTATCGGTAGAGCTCATCCGAATATGAATTCTGACTAGCCTTGCCGTGCTCCCCCTCGGACACCACCTTGTCTTGGTGAATATGGAAACGATGGATATAAACTCTTCAAGTGGTAAGAAGTCACAGACTTCGAATCCACCCGCGACCATGAGCAATCATGTCGCGGCCGAGGCACGAATTTTGGAGGCCTCACCACATTCATACTCGCCTATAGATCAATCTGTAGAAGGCATGCTTTCCGACTCAGTGGAAAGTTTGCATTTAGTGCCTACGGCGAAGTTAGCCAGAAAGGAAAGTACGGAAACTACTCTCAAATTGGGAGAAACTGGAAATCCGACTACGGCCGGCCCGTCCGCGGTACTACAGCCCAAATCTACTCGCAAGCGGAAGAGGAAGGCCCGGCAGAAGGGAACTTCGGCCACTAAGGTGGGGGGACTACAGGCTGAATCCTGCCTATCGGAACCTTCTCCTTCATCCTTACCGGGAAGACCGGAAGAACGGGAAGCTGGTGAGGTGGACGCTACTGGTTTAATGTGGAAATGGATCCAAGCGGTCCGGACACTGTGAACCTGGAAAGGCCCTAAGCCGACGGCAGAAGAGAGCACTGCGAAGGAAGATGAAGCACCTTGGGAATGAGGACATGGACGTGGCTGTACCACTAGGCGCGGTAACGCCCAGAGAAATCGGACGCAAGGAAGCGGAATCTCCGGCGGAAGGTGGGGATAAACTGGAAACTCCGGTAAGATCCACACTGGACGCACCAGACTCTTCTGTCAGCGGTAATGCGCGCAAGAAGCGTAAGACCAACACATCTGCTGTGGCCAACGCTTTATTGTGTTCCGCACCAGGGCTTATATCCACGTGTCTCGCGGGGATTAGGACCGGTGTGCCGGGAGGTGATCAAATCAGCGAGAGAGATCTCAATGAAGCTGGTCCCTCCCACAGGAATACGAACACGAAGGCGGGAAGGGAGAGGACGTATGCACAAGCTGCAGCCTCTGTTCTGACTGCTGCAGTGGGAGTTTCCTCCAAGGATGGCAAAATGTCAGAGGGACAATTTACCATCCTCCGGGAATGCTTGTGGAAAAAAATGCTGGAGCCTGGAACGAAGCCACGATTTAACGATCAAGGTTTTTGTGATGGGCTTCTCCATTTGGAGTGCGCTGACGAGGCTGCCTTAAAGTGGCTCCAGCAGGTAATCCCAACTTTGAGTTCCGGCGGTCGGTCCAAGTTCACTATTGTGAACACTGAGCTACGCAGGACAGAACATGTCGGATGTTGGCTACCGGGCCCTCGAAGGAAGGCAGAGGACATCATCCACTTGCTGGGTGAACAGAATCCGGGCATGGACTTTGCACACTGGAGGGTAAAGTTCATGAATGCCAGGAAGGACCAATCTACAAACGTGGAGGGCTTCAACTTGGTATTCGAACTGGACCAACAGAGTCTGAATGTGCTCAGGGGAAGTCACCATATGGTGCTCCACTTTTTCCTATATAGACTGAAATTCAGTCATATCAGGAGACTGTAGGGCATCATCTCCATTTTGAGAGCGAAGAACAATGATGGTCTTCGAATCACAACACATAGAGCAAATTGCAGCATCTTCGGTGCGCTCTCCCACAATGGAGACGTGCGCGGAGGATAATGCATACAGGGGCGGAACCCCCGTATGGGGGCTCGCACTGGGGAAGGGACTACAGAGTGAATCCTAGCTGCTAGTAACTTCTCCTACACCGTCCAAGGAACAGGCGGAAGGAAGGGAAGCCAGAGACGTGAACGGAACTGACTTGATGCCAGTTCGAGTGATCGAATCTATGCAACCCGGACACCGCAAACCAATTAAGGTGCTAAGTGGAAAACAGACGAATGCTCTGCGGGATGAGATGAGATTTTTCGTGGATGGGAACATGGGAATTGCGGTACTCCCAAGTACGGCTTTTCTCAGAGAAATCAATCACGAGGGGATCGAGTCTCTGGCGGTACGGTGTGGGGGAAACCCCGTCATACGCGGACTGCCGCATACGCTTCTAACTGTTTTCCATAAGACAATAGACTAAGTTTATGTCGAAAAACATAAAGATTGGTCAAATCAACCTGCAGCATGCCAAAGTTCCCTCCTACCTGTTGGCAGCGAGAATGACAAAGCTGCAGGATTTCCCCTATATCTTTCTGGTGCAAGAACCGTGGGTTCGATTTAACAGAATCTGTGGCATTGGATCAGTAAAGGGGGCTAGGATCTTCTACGACGAAAGATCCATAAGACCGAGAGCTTGCGTCCTGATGTCAAGACGGTTAGAGGCAACTATGCTGAGATAATATTGTTCCCAGGACTTAGCTACGGTCATCATACAATACCAGATAAATGGCGAGAGGAAAAACATCATAGTTGCCTCCGCTTATTTACCCTATGATTCTTTGTATCCTCCACCGACGCAAGAACTTAGGGATCTGGTGGCGTATGCAGAATCAAGTGGCCTCGAACTCTTAATAGGTTGCGATGCGAATGCTCAACATATTTGTTGGGGCAGTAGCAAATGCAATCCAAGAGGAAAGAAGCTATTTGATTTCATCACTTCAGCTGGTCTTATGACTGCAAACGTAGGGTGCGCCCCTACGTTCGTGGGACCGAGAAGAAGCGAAGTAATTGACCTAACAATCTGTACCCCAAAATTGTTAGAGTTGATTACAGACTGGCGAGTGCTAGACGAGGTCTCACTGTCAGATCACCGATATCTAGAATTCAATCTGACTATTGCGGGCGAACAGTCTGCAGTACAAAGACGGAACCCTAGGAAAACGGATTGGGCAAAGTTCAATGAACTTCTTGGCAATAAAGTACAGTTCCTTAGGCGACGACTCCTTTGGTGCTGGAAGATGAATTGAAAACTCTGAACTATACACTTTTAGAGTGTTATGAAGAGGCTTGTCCTATTTCCCGAGGCCAAAGCGGTAAAACGGTTCCTTGGTGGAACCGAGAACTGCAAAAACTCAGGAAATCAACCAGGCGACTTCTAAATCGTGCTTGCAAAAGTAACAACGACGAAGACTGGTTAAATTTCAGGAACTCACAACGTGAATATAAGAGGCTCGTGAGGTGCTCGAAACGAGACTCCTTTAGAGCGTACTGTGAGGAACTGGAAGGCGAAAGGTAGACTTCAAGGCTATGCAGAGTCCTCAAAAAGGATGAGTCGGCCAAGTTGGATTCTCTTAGAAAACCCGACGATACTTTCACGAGCTCCAGACTGGACTCAGTACAGACCCTCCTGGAAGTACACCACCCGGGAGAACGGGTGAGAAAAGTGGTAGGGGGGGAGTTGATGGTTCTTGCAACACGCAAGTGTTGCAAGGGGAACTGGAACACTGCGAAAGCGGTTGTTACCCATGAAAAGGTGAGAGCTGCCATACTGTCCTTTGAACACTTCAAAGCACCTGGCATGGATGGCATCTATCCGGCAATGCTAAAGGAGGGTATGGAGCATTTAGAGCGACCTCTAAGAAATATTTTCCGAGGATGTCTTGCTCTGGGCTACGTGCCTTCTTCTTGACAACAGGTTAAGGTAGTTTTCATACCGAAACCTGGGAAAAATGACTATTCTAATCCAAAGAACTTCAGACAAATCAGCTTGACTTCATTCTTGCTGAAAGGTTTGGAGACACTGGTGGAGCGTCACATTCGTGGAAACGCACTTAGGTCACACCCACTTAGTGAAAACCAACATGCTTACCAACGTGGAAAGTCCTGTGGGTCTGCTATTCATTCTTTGGTCACAAAGAGTATGCTGATCGACTCACTGCTATGCGGACTGCAAAATTTGCCAATACACGCTCAAGCCTATGCTGATGACGTGGCTGTGCTTGCTGTTGATCGGGATCTTGGAACGGTGTGTAGGAATATACAGCGTGCCGTTGATTTGATAGACAGCTGGTGCCTTAGACATGGTTTGTCAGTTAATCCAAAGAAAACTACAATGGTTTTATTCACAAAAAGGAGAAAACTGGATGGACTTTGTCTCCCTGAGATGAGGGGTACTACCCTTCAACTCTCCGAAGAAGTGAAATATCTGGGGGTCACTCTAGATAAAAAACTTCTTTGGAACAAAAATGTAGAGGTAAAGATGAAACGAGCTCTCACAGCTTATGGGCTGTGCAGACGGACCTTTGCCTCGACATGGGGACTTAGGCCTCATGTGGTAATGTGAATATACGTTGCCATCATTAGGCCGATGTTCGTATATGCATCCGTAGTGTGGGTGGGTTAAGGTGAGACAAAAAGGTTTTCACCGTAAACTAACCGCACTACAAAGAACTGTTTGTCTGGGTATCACTGGTGCCATGAGCACGACATCCGGCGCAGCTCTGAATGCATTACTCAATTTGCAGCCCCTGGATGTATTTATTCAAAGCACTGCAATGAGAGCAGCTCATAGGCTAATTCGATTAGATCTATGGGAAAACAACGGATGTGGGGGCACAGAGCATTGGAAGAGTTACTGGGAGGACTGAATCCAGTTCTTACAATGCCTTCCGATTCTCGTGTCCCCATACATCTGTTTGGTAGAAGATATGTAGTTACCCTGAAGCGTAGAGAGGACTGGGAAGACCCAGAGGAATGCGTGGCGGGATATACGGAAGTCTTCTACACCGATGGCTCAAAAACAGAAGAGGGTTCTGGAGCCGGAGTCTACCTCTCGAATAAAAATGAGAAGTGGGTTTTTCCTTTGGGACAATATGCAACGGTTTTTCAAGCCGAAGTTTATGCGATCCTAAGGGTGGCAAACTGGGTGATTGACGAGCGGTTGAATGGCAGGCGCATCGCAATCTGCAGTGACAGTCAAGCTGAACTGAGGGCATTGAGCAGTCCTTTGATCACCTCGAAAATCGTTCAGGAATGCAGAAATCGTTTGAACTCTATGTCTAGTTTCAATACGGTGGAACTACTCTGGGTACCTGGTCACTGTGGCATAGAGGGAAATGAAATCTCGGACGTTTTAGCGAAAGAGGGGTCAATCTCCCCTATGCCGGGACCGGAGCCAGCAATTGGGGTATCAGTAGCATTGGCTAAATCTGTTTTCAAAAACTGGGAACAAGTTTCCCATAATGACAGGTGGCAGAGCCTAAATGCTGCTCGACACACCAAACTTTTCCTGCTAGAAGTTTTGCCTTACACAAAATGAAGGCGGGACTTACACGGCCTTAACCCTTATGAAGAAGTCCTTAACTTATTTGAACGCAGCTCAAAAATTGAACACCCTTTGATTGAAGTTAAATAGATGTTGATTCTAATGGAAAAGAGCGAAACACTGTTCATATACACCATATTTGAATCCGCGGTATATCCGTATGGAAAATATAATGAACAATGCATTGTGGAACAGCGGTATTGGTGACCTTTCAAAGATTAAAGGCTGAATCTTTGCATCTGTTCCCATAATACAAAGTACTTTAGCGTATTCTCTGTTTCTGATAAGACAAGCAACTTTTGCAACATTGTAACATTAAGAGAAAGAATCTAAGAAGAATCCATGCCAAGAAATACAAATGCATTAATATTGTCAAGAATCTTAAAGACCAATTGTATCTAAACTCCGCAGCTCGTGATTAACTCGATTGCCCAAAATAGACTGAAGATGACTCAAACCGAACAGTGTGCCAAAAATCAATTTCAAAATATGCCTATATGCGATCATCCTACATTCCACAATGGATGCTGTGGCCAAGCAGTAAAAATAGCTGGTAAACAGTTTTTTAACACAATATTTTGATCATTTGCCAGGAGAAAGTGTTTCCTCCTTGTTTACGCCTGTTTCTGGTAATGTTGCTCTTTGAAGTATTTCGTAATGAATTTTACGTCAGAGGCATCAATAATCCGAGGGGGTTGAAAACCATATTTAAGCGTAAATCCATCGCAATCGGCACTTTCCCAAATTTTGAATTGGCCCAATCGTCTGTATGGTATTCTGTTCGTTAATTCTGGCGAATTTTTAATCTAAATAGAACTCATACTCGCGTAAGCGTGCGGAATAAAAATAATATTTTGAAAATTCCAACTTAAATTATAAATTCATATGTAGAATAAAGAACTAAGCACTCTGGAATCTAATCTCTTCAAGTTATTTTAAATTCTGTTCCTTTCTTTGCGGAAGAAGTTCGTGGTTAAAATGGTGTATACTGCAAAGTCAACCTTTTGAACCCTTCGAGCAGATCTTGGCGGAAGTGCTAAGTTCTGCTAGGGAGAAGCGCGGGAGGACGAAACGCCTTTCTTCCTTAACAGGGCTAATGATCTCGCTGAAGAGACAAGGGGCTTCTTGGAACTGCTGTAACCTCCAAATTCCTTTTACTTGTGTAATAGTGGTAATTGTATACTCTCAAAGCAGCCGCTTCTCACAATTCCCTGGACCATATACTTACGCAAATAAAGAACACATGTAGTATTCGCAGCTTTACGGCTAGGACAACATTTCATTCGCCTCGTCTAGGGACAATCTGATGAGAGAATGCATTTAGTAATATGCATCATTTATGCGTTTTCTCACCTTTTGGCAACACATAACTTTCCTAATTTACACCTTTCCTAAAATCCATTTCCATTTAAAAAATTTCGAAGAAGCGTCATTGATATCTGCGCTCTACAAGAAACCTGATAGGTTTTGCCAAAAACTGCGATATACATAGAATGCGAACGCGGTATAAGTGGGTATAAACATCTCCATTTTAATAGCCCACATTCTTGTACTATTATGGCATTACCATCTCAGAGGGTTTCTGTAAAGCCATTAAAGAAGTAGAATGATTTAATGACCGACGGATGAAGCTCACCATTATACCAGCTGATCGCACTATCCACTTCTTAAGCGCGTACGCACCACAGGCAGGTTGACCTGATGCCAAGAAAGATGTCTATTCTCAGAAGACCCCGACATTTTCCCCGCTGTCATTGACTGCGAAGCCGTTCCCTATGAGACCATCGAACCTCAACATCGACCGTTGATTGCCGTCTTACGAATCAAGCCAGGGAAAAAACAACGTGAGGAACGTACTGGCCGTCGCGTCTGAAACCCACAGCTTCCGATATTCCGACTTGTAAGTTATTTGCATATCAGTGTCAATTACTCGAGGAAGACATGTGTATGTATATGTAAGTGCTAATAAAGCTTGCGGGCGTTTCCGCAACTATACTCTTCGGGCCCACGTTCCTACCTAGCGCTTGATTCAGGATCCTTCTTTCCACCGCGAACCTTGCGCAGTGAAACATGACATGCTCTACATCTTCCGGGGTACCGTTACACGCAGGACAATTCGACGAATCATCCTGCCCACCGTGTCCCGTGAGAAACTGGGTAACATGGTAGTTGGTTTCTCCGTGTTGTCGCCCAAGCCATACTCTAATGTTGGGAATAAGCCTGGGCGTCCACCGGCTCTTCGAAGACTCGTCCCATCTGCGTTGCCACATCATACGACTCTAACTTTGCCGCATTCCAGCGTTCTGTGTGCCCTCCATACGTCTTGCATGGTAAAGCACACTAACTAGCTGCCTTTTGACATGAATGCTCTAGGTGCTCCCTAAAGCTCAGTTTGGCGTCAATTATTACCCCCAGGCACTTGATAGCCGGCTTAGAGACGACCATATACACACCGACTTCCACCTTGATGGTGTTTTTTTCCTACGGTTCGTTATTAAGACCGCTTCCGTTTTCTCTTCCGCCAGGGCCAATCCAACCTTTTCCAGCCAGGTCTTTACCGCTCTCATCGTCTGCGTCGCGTAAGCCTCGATATCCTCTGGGTATTTTGCTGCAACAACTACAACCAGGTTATTGGCAAAGCCTACAATCGGAGCCACCTCTGTAGGCAGTAGGCAATTTGGGTCTGCTACGCAGTCTTTGCTGATGTAGCTTTCCGCTCCGCATTTCCTGCATTGTTTCGACCTGTCATCGGGACTGGAGCTTGCCTTCACGATGTGACCGAAGCCAAGGCATCGGAAGCACAGTTTCAGCGACACTTGCTCTCTAAGGCGACACATAATCCAACTTATTCTTACTCTCACTGTTGCCAATTATTTGAGTGCTGCCTCCACTGGTTGACTGATGATGGCGGGCTGTAGCGGCTTTATCGCTGACTCTTGAGGTCCAATAAGTGAGGTCGAACTCCTTTCTTAAAGCCTCGCGAACCGTCTCCTTCGCGATGATCTCATCTATATCCTTTCAGACTATAGAGATCTCCAGTTTTTTGGCCCTGATTTCGGCTTTCTGTCCCAAGGACATTTCAATTTGACTTAAAAATTTGTCCGCCCTTATATCCTTGGACTTCTTGAGCTCCAGCTAACATTATCTCCCAAATTGGTAAGTTCGGGGTTTACCTTCACTCTCTGGAGAGTGTCAGCGTATGACCCTTCGCCACGTTTGGAGATGATAATAACCTCTGGCCGTATCTTCCACCTATCACTCTTTTCGCGAGGGGCCACCTAGGCTTCCACATTCTCTTTGGGGGGTTCACACCCTTCCCCGGAATCGCGGCTACATAAGACTAGTAGCTTGCGCAGTCCCCCTTACTTGCTCCACTCTTTTGGGAGTTGACACCTTTCCTTTCTTAGGGGTTTTCTGGCCAGTTGACTCGTTAAACCCGTACGCGGAGCCCCTTTCCCGGTTCCTCCTCTTCCAAGTTTTGAGTGGGCGTTAATTGTGTTCCCTGACTTACTTTTTCGCCCGATGCCTTCACTCCTCTTCCGTACGCCAACCTGATGGCTCGAATCATGGTCCTCATATTTTGCTTGTAACATTTGATCCCACAGTTGCCAAGGTTCCCACTACTGAGGCACTGCGGTCGTTGGAGGTAAAACACCTCTCCCCAGGGAGCAACGTGACCGAAGTGTTTACAAGGTGGTATTTGCTCCCTTATATCAATTCAAAAACACGAAATGTGTATGAATTACATATAACAAGAACAAAAACCGTTCTGTAATATTCAGGCGTCTTCGATGGTATGGTCACGTAATTCGTGCAAACGAGAATTCACTTGCAAAGATTGGTCTGAACATCGAAGTCGATGGTAAACGACCAAAAGGCAGACCTAAGCAACGGTGGCTTGATACGCTGGATGGGGATTTGAAAGCCTCGAGATTGCACCCAGATCAGGCATTCGATAGAGCCAAATGGCGAAGCCGATCACGACGAGCCGACCCCGCTTGTGAACGGGACAAAGGCTGAAGAAAAAGAAGAAGAAGCAAGCCGAGGCTAAACTAGACTTTTGTTTGAGAATCGAGGGATTCCTAAGTCGACCATCCACTTGATGGCGAACCGAACCACTTGGAAAGCAACATGCTTGCACGGACCCCTCATTTTTGGCTCGCATTCTTGTTGAGTTGCAAAAAGTACATATTATATATATATTGAATATGATATCTCTGAAAGGACCGCCTTGAGCTTGTATGGCGAATGGTACCCATTTTTGCCAATGTTTCGGCCGATATGGCGGCTATTTCTTGTCAGATGTTGGCTTTAAGTTCGTCTAGTGTTCTTAGCTTGTTGGCACAAACCTCCGATTTCAAGGAACCCAAAAAAAGAAGTCTGGAGCCGCTTAAAATGGTGAACCAAATGACCAGTAAACCACCTTTTGTTTTGTTTGCAAAACAAAACCTTATTAAAATCTTTCTCCTTATTGCTTCCCCGCGGGACCGCCGCAAAGCATTACTTCGCGGGGTGGACTGCGCTTTAAGCGATCAAGCTTTCCGTTCTTCGCGTCCTTCTTGCGCTCTTCCAAGTTCCATTCTTGTATTCTTTTGATTGCGGAATTCACCGCACACCAGTTTCCCTCCGATTTCAACATTTCCCTGACGATGTTCTGCGGGCTTAGGTTGGTTTTCAGGGAGTCTTCCAGACTCCTCCTTTCTGAGAGAAATCCTGGACAGTGGAACATAACATGCTCCGGGTCCTCAGGTGTGTAACCACATTCAGGACACAAAGGAGAACCATCCAGCCTGAATTGGTGCAGGTACTTCCTATAACCACCATGTCCTGACAGGAATTGCGTCAGATGGTAGTTAATCTCACCGTGTCGTCGCTGGATCTACTCCTCAATACGGGGAATCAAACTGTGGGTCCAGCGACCCCTCTGCGAGTCGTTCCACCGTTTCTGCCACTTCTCCAGCGACTCTCGCCTTGCCGCCGTTCGGTATTCTGCATCCTTTTCAAGAGGATTCATTCATCGGGATCATTCCCGCAATAACACACGCTGCCTCGGCTGATATTGTTCTGAAGGTGCTGCGCACCCTAAGCGCCACTAAGCGGTAAGTCATATTCACCCTCCTAAGATTACTCTCACACGCTAGTGCCACCTCCCAAACTGGTGCCACGTATAATAGTTTGGAGCGAGCCACTCCGGCCACAAGTAATCTGCGACTGTACCTTGGAACTCCAATGTTAGGCATCATCCGCGCTAATGATACGCTGGTATTTGTCGCTTTCTCACAGACATAGTCCAAATGTCCCTTGAAATTGATTTCAGCGTCAATCATCACTCCTAGGTATTTGATAACCGGTTTCGAAGTGATGACGTGACCACCAACACGAATATTAACCGTATTCCTCTTCCTACGATTGGTAATCAAGACCGCCTCCGTCTTTTGTTCCGCAAGGTCAAGCTGAACCATCTCCAGCCACGCTTTTATGGCGCTAATGGTTTCGTTAGCGTGCATTTCAACGTCTTCAGGTTGTTTCGCGACGACAACCACAGCTAGATCATCTGCGAAACCGATTATCCTCCTTTGGTACGGGAAGGACAAGGACCCCATTGTACATGACGTTCCACAGGAGAGGAGCCAACCCTGAGCCCTGTGGTACTCTTGCGGTGACAGTGTACTGCTTGGATCCCTCATCCATGTCGTATCAAAGTGTCCTCTCCCAAAGGTAACTGTTGAGGAGCTTATTCAAATAACTAAGGACACCCGTTTTAGCCAGTGAGCTTTTTATCCACTCCCAGCTTGCGGAATTGAACGCATTTTTGATGTCCAACATCACCACGGCACAGCATTTTTTAGACGACATCGCGTCTCGAGCCAGCTTCAAAACAACGTCTACGGCGTCGATCGTTGAGTGGGCTTGACGAAATCCAAATTGTCGCTCCGATAGTCCATCCTTATATTCGATGATAGGGAGTATAAAATATAATATGAAGCACATAATCCCCAAGTTTGATCGAAATCATATTATTAGTAACAAAGTTACAGTGGCTCAAAATTGACTTTACCGTGTAAATTTACTGCAACTGAATATCAATATAAAGTGGGTAGTCAAACAACAACAATCGTTCCAAAAAATCATAGTGGCTCAAGGTGTGTATGGTAGAGTGCCATCTTGTTGAACCCAGAAGTGTTGCATACCATTATCATCAAAAAATCAGGTACCACATCGTGATAATGCTTTTGATTGACGGAAACCGTTTTGCCAGCTTCATCTTCGAAAAAGAATCGTTCATGTTGAATGTACATTTCAACAAAATGAGAGCGTTCGTGTGGCGTGTACTGCTCCATGGCAAAAATCTCCTTAGACTGACGCTTCAAACGCGTTACGTCATTACTCGATTTGATATATCTGTCAAAAGTTATTGTATTGCCATGCATAGGCATGCGGTGTGTAGCTTGGAGTTTGGCAAAATATGAATGAATATTTTGTATTCTTAGCTATGTACAAATCGAAATGATCACAAAACCTTTATACCTGAAACGCTCCGCTTCCGATATACCGATACGATGTTTTATCGAATCAACAGGGATAAAAGTTAACTTGTATACTCAGGCGGCAGTTTTAGATCTAGGATACACCCGCGCCAAGTAATTCCTTCTCGGTGTTTTCATTCGGACGTATTGCTAGAATTTCTCTGTCTGGTTCCTGAAAAATGAGGAAGTGGCTTTAGCAACTTGGTTTCAAGGTTTCCTTACCAGTATACTGTGGAATCTGGCAAAGTTTTCTTGCTTCAACGCAGAATGTTCATCCTATACCAGTGGCTATACATATTTATGTAAATGTTACCACTTCATGTATTTTAGACATCTGTAAGGTTTCTTGAAAATTTCCATTTATTACCAGAAATTGTAATGTTTATTGCATTCTTAAAGGATTCTATAAATAGGAAATTGTAGATGTATCTTATGCGTGCTTACGTATCTATACTCATAAGTACGTTGCACGTTTAAATACCCATTACAGTCTCGAGTGTGCATCAGCCCCTACACATATACCATTCGTTATATTTGCAGATGATTACAAATGTTCTTATAAAACAGTTTCCTCTGAAGGGTTTTCATAATTTTCCGTGTCCATTGTTTTTTCTTCATCATCCCCTGGTGAGAAAGCAGCAATTCAGAAGTGGAAAATTGTGTGTTGAGCGTTAATAGCAGAAGGGGTCGAATAATAAATTTCATGCGGGTCTTATGAAAGAGAGTTGTAATAAAATACTTTGGAAAATGTGTACAACGGTTCTATGAGGGTTGTTAACTAGAAAATCGTTGAAATTTTTTCCAACTTATGAATACATTTTTTTGAAACGCTCAGTCTGAGAACGGAAAATGAGACTTGAAGGGGAATGCTTTTGTATACAATTAATTTGGGGTCTAAGCTATCAAAAGACAAGACGCAGGACAATTTCTTCGGGCTTTCCTTATATAAATTTGGGAATTTTCATTAATAACTCAAAGCTGAGCGATCCCATCACTAGACATTATTCAGTACAAACAGCATCTGACATGGGATCCGCGAACGTTAGGCTTGACCGATGTGGAGCCCGCGAAATGAGCCTATTTTGGCTCCAAACTTCGTTAACGATTTAAGGTTGAGGGGTTCCAACTGTTTCTACTCCGCGAGCAATAGCTTTACGAATGTATAAGCTGTATCCAATCGCATATGATATACCAACATGCCCATTGTTAAGTAGGACCCTAGTACAAATTATCCTTATGGTTGCTTCAGGCAGCTTAAAAAGTCATGTTTCTCATCTTCCGCTGCACCTCCACAGAAGGCTGGTTTCTCTATATACTTAGGACTACCAAAATGAGCCAGGTGACTTAAGTCATGTCATTCCAAACACTGGAGAGGAGAAGCCTAGAAAAAACTGCGCGAACGGCAATTTGAAATAACAGGTCAGGAAACCCCTAAGAGAAAAAGGAGCAGAAGGCCTCAACTCCTAAATGGAGCAAATGAAGGGGACGGCTGAAACTCTCAGCGAAACTCACGTAACCACAATTCAGGAAGAAGGGTTGGATCCTACAAGGAGGATATGGAAGCCTAGAGAATGGTTGTATCTCCAACTTGGGAGATAATGTTAACCGCATTGGACGGTCCCAGAAAGGAAACCTTATGTTGAAGCTCAAGAAATCCAAGATCCAAGAAGTCACCAGACACAAATTTTTGAGCCAAGGTAGAAACTTGTTAGGACAGGAAGCCGACATAAGGGCTAGCAAGGCGAAGATCACGATAGTCTGTAGGGATATATGTAGAAGGTGCGGCAGCATAACTTCCTTTTTTCAAAACTCAATAAAAACTATTGTATGCATCGGAAAATATTTATTTATTTTTTATAATGTAGGTACATGTCTAAAGTTTTTATTCACATTGTTTTGAAGATCAAACCTGTTAAGTGACGTCCCCCATTCTCCATACATTGCGTAAACCGATTTCTGGCGTTTGTCATGACTCTTGTTAGCATAGCAGGTGTTATGTTGGCAATTTCTTCTTGGATGTTGGTCTTCAAGTCTTGTAGGGTTCTTGGACGGTTCACATAAACACGGGATTTCAAAAATCCCCATGGAAAAAAATCACAAGGGGACAGATCGGGAGAGCGTGCCGGCCATTCCAAATCGCCTCTAATTGAGAAAAGGCGCTCTGGAAAGTGTTCCCTCAAAACAGCCATCGATGCTCTTGAAATGTGTGCTGTTGCACCGTCCTGTTGGAACCAATAGTCCCCCAAATCCAAATTTGTTAGCCGTGGGAAAAAAAAATTCTGTAGCATGTTTACATACCGGTCCGAATTCACTGTCACTGTAACCTCATTTTCCTCAAAAAACCAGGGACCAATAATTCCAACTGAGGAAATTGCACACCACACTGTGACTTTGGGTGAATGCAAAGGCTTTTGATGCAATTCTCGAGGGTTGGTGTCAGCCCAGTAGCGCATGTTTTGTTTGTTAACCGACCCAGACAAATGAAAATGGGCTTCATCGTTAAAAAAAACAATAGCACCCTCGGGAACGACATCAAGAAGAAGCTCACACGCGTTCATCCGAGAATTGAAGTCACGTTCTGAAAGTTCCTGCACTATCGCCATCTTATAGGGATGAAAATGAAGATCATCACGAAGAATTCTTCTCACAGAACGATCGGATAGTCCAAGGGCAGATGCGTGTTTGCGCGCAAAACGCCGTGGCGATCGCAACATTGACGCTCTCACTGCTTCAATGTTCTCAGGTGATCTAACGGGCCGAGGGACTCCAGTTCTTCCTTTTGTCGCACTTGCAGTTTGTCTGAATGTAGTGACTCATGTAACAATTGATTTGCGGTCTGGGACGGGAGCCAACGGGGCTAAATTAAAGCGATTCCGAAATGCACGCTGCGTTGCAATAACCGAACATCCGCTTGAAAAGTAAACCTCAACGGCAAAGGCACGCTCCTCACTATTCCAACGCATGATGGCGACTGAACCGTGTTGAGACAAATCTTTACAGTATCCCCTCTTGAACGAGACCACTAGCGCTCCGCTATGACATCAACTAACTGAGTGGCGCGCATTTTAAACAAGTCGGAATACCGGAAGCTCGCACTTCGGGTATAAAGGTTTTGTGTTCATCTTATCTAAGAAATTTCAACGCATATTTTTCTATCCGTATTTAGCTACAAATCCAACATAATCCTTCATATTTTTCCAAACTACGAGACATACGTACATATTACAGCCATAGATATTACGCTCACCCTAAACAAACAAACTGCCTATTTCCGAATACTGTACACATATATGCACGTATATCAATTGATCGTACCCATATTTCCGAATTAATTCTTATATCTATCTGAATTGGACACTACCCGCAAAGTCCATTAGCATGTATATACTATATACCTACATACACACATGTCTCGTTGGAATAATTGATATTCACATACAAATGAATGAAAACTAAAACAAAATAATCCTTTTCCACCCAATTCATAGGACCTTATTTCGTTGTGGTATTGACGAATTGATATGTGATGATGACGTCATGCAGGTTGTAGAGTGCACGAAATTCACAAAAATGGTAAAGTTTTACCTCCTATAACTTTGTTAATAATAGCTGGATTTTCTTCAAGCTTGACTGAATTGTGCACCATGCTCTTCGTTACAACTGTGCTAACTTTTGTACTTCTGGAATGAACATAAGGGGGGTGCAGGGTAAATTTCTAAAATGTAGAAATATACTATTATTAACTTTATTTGTGCAGATATCGGAACCGGATATATTTTGAGGCCTAGATTTCGTAGAGATACACCACTGTGATTTTTTTCAGATTTTTCGGTTGGATAGGTTCTGAGAACGAGACCTGTTACACTTTTTGATGGTCATATTTTGAGCCCTCACTCCCCTATGTTTCACCCAATTTCAAATATTGAACCAGTTTCGAAAAGTACTAATTGAGACCTTTAATTTGATACCCCACATGGCTACATTCTGTAAAAAAAAATTTTGCAGCCTCCTTTCACATGTATGGGGAGCTCCCCTTAAAGTTAACACAAAATGGCGCTAATTGCTGCATGTAAAGGGAACGGCAGATCACATACTCTTACCAATTTTCGTGACAATCGGTCCAGCCGTTTCCGAATAAATCGGCTGTGACAGACAGACAGACAGACAGACAGACAGACAGACGGACAGACAGACAGACAGACAGACAGACAGACAGACAGACAGACGGACAGACAGACATCGAATCGATTCTAATAAGGTTTTGTTTCACACAAAACCTTAAAAAGGAAGTTATGCTGCCGCACCTTGTATATGTATGGTTATGGAAAAATAGCCTCCCAGTGGAGGCAGCACTCCGTCAGTTGGCAGGAGGAAGAGTAAGAATAGGCTGGGTTATGTGTCCATTTAGGGAGCAGATGTAGTGCTTTAGATGAAGTTCGAATGACAGGACGAAACATCAACAAGGACTGTGGAGCTGAAATTGCCCAGTGTTCAAAGGGAAGGAAGACGAGAACTATCGGCATATTGATATGGGGCATCAAAATCAAATCGAGTTTCAAAAAGATCTTTCGCAAAATGCAAACAGATTGCACGGGTAGGTGACCAAAGCATTTCAGGCAGATACGTTTTTCGTGACGCTTAAAAAAAAGTCAGCCAGGTAATTTTGTGCGTGACAACTGCTTAACAGCGGCCACTTCACTGGTAGATGCAGCGTTTATTTCACTGGTAGATGCATTTTATCCGATATAGTATGCCCAGATTTAGCTCCCCCAAGTTATTTACTTGGTGTCCGGATAGCTGAGATAGAGCACAAGGCTATCGTACGGAGGGTCGCGGTTCAAATCTCACTTGTGGCAGTGAGATTTGTATCCAGATTTGACGTCGGATTCCAGTCGGCTCAGCTGTGAATGAATACCTGAGTCAAATCAGGGTAATAATCTCAGGCGAGCGTAATGTTGTCCCCATTGCCTCCTATAGGGTACTATAATCCTGTAGTGTACTGTTATGGTCATGAAAGAAATGCTCTCTAAATACCAACGATTATGATTATTAAGTTATGTACCTGGCATGCTGGTTCCAAGCCCAGGTAAAACAGTAAAGTTTGAGCCAACGTATTCTGTACTATCCTCAACAAACCAAAAATAAAATGCTGATATAAAGGAAAGAGATGAATAACGTATAGTCGGAGTTATTCCAAGATGTTAAATCCTAATTTATCTCTTTTGGTGACAGGTCCTGCGATAGGCCGACCAAGAAAATATATCTAACGCCGTGTTGAGTCCTAGACCTCGAAGAAATGCAAGGGCATGCCCCTCAGTTGACGCGGCACTTCGGGTCCCGGTCTTGTCGAGCAATGAGCAAGGGCTCTTGACGCATGCCCGGCGCGTGCCGGACACTGTCCCAGGACGTGCATAGAGGTTTCATCCTCCTCCTCACAGAACCTGCAGGCAGTGTCCGTAGATATCCCTAGCTTCCCTAGGTGATAGTTCAGCCGACAATGACCAGTGAGAATTCCCACTATGATTCGGAGGTTCTTTTTGGTGAGGTTTAAGCAGTCCTTTGTACGCATGGGTTTGATCCCCAAATAAGCACCCTGGACTGCTCCATCCCTGGTAGGCCCGCCCAATATAGTTCCCTCAACTGTTTCTCTTCGTTTCTTAGGTTCATAGCCATGTAACCGTTTCCGATTCCACAGAAGGGTTCTGGTCTGTGTAAAGGCATCCCTGCTCCCTTCTTGGCTAGTTCATCCGCTGCCTCATTGCCTTCCAACCCAGCATGGCCTGGAACCCAAAGTATCCAGACCTTGTTGGACGAGCCGAATGTATTCAGTCTCTCAAGGCATTCCCATACCAGTTTAGAGTTCACCTGGTTGGACCTAAGTGCCTTGATCGCTGCTTGGCTATCGGTGAGAATAGCTATGTTCTGCTCCTTGTAGTTCCTTTGCAGATTAAAGGAGGCACATTTATCTATGGCGTAAATTTCCGCCTGAAATATGCTAGTGTACTTGCCCATTGGTTCAAAGTACATTTTCCTTGGACCAATGACACCGGCACCCGCTCCCTCTGCTGTGAGGGATCCGTCAGTGTACCAAGTAATCAGTTGCTGGTTTAAGCCGTATGTCGCAGCCACGCTCTCCCAGTTTGCCTTGTTACTCCAACGTGTTTCAAACTGTGAAACCTCGTTGTCATGTTGTCCCTCGGTATCAGTAATTCGGGATACCGCCTAGAAAGGATATCAATCTTCCTTCGATTTAGGCAGCTCCCCGCCTCACTCATATTCCCGGCCATCCTGAACATTGATCTCCTTGCCTGCATCTGTATGTGCAGATGGAGAGGGGTTAATCCCAGAAGGACCTCCAGGTAGGGCGTTGGGCATGTCCTCATTGCCCCACTGATGCACACGCAAGCCAGCCTTTGGAGCTTATGTAATTCCCTGGCTTGTGTGCTGAGTTCGGTTCTTTCTGCCCAGATTACCGCTCCATAGGTAATCATTGGCCTTACTACTACTATTACTACCAGTAAATATCCAAAGTAGTATCTTCGGGCTGCAGCCCCATTTTTTTCCTGCTATGGATCTGCAAGTCATCAGAGCCCTCGTGGCTTTTCGACAAGTGTTTCCGACATGTGTCTTCCAGAGTAATTATTGGTCTAGCGTGACCTCTGTTTCTCGTTTCACCTTCATATCATGTAATGTTATGGCTTTCAGGTGATCCAGCTTACGCCTCCTAGTGAATTGTACTATGGTGGTTTTGGTTGGGTTGATCCGCAGTCCCACCTTCCTGCACCAGGCACTAGTAACCCTTAATGCAGTTTAGATTCTATCACATAGGGTATCTTCATATTTGCCCCTACAGATTAGAACAATGTCGTCCGCGTAGCCCTGGACTTGTATTCCAGTATTAGTTAACACGTCCAAGAGTTCATCCACTACCATACTCCACTTCAGCGGCGATAGTACTCCACCCTGTGGACAGCCTTGAGTGGTGTTCATGATAATAGAATTTGTACCTGTTTGTACCTCTATTTGTCTGCTTTCTAGCATTTTGCCCATCCAGAGTGCCAGGGTGTTTCCCACTCCTTTGCGGCTCAGGGCATCCTGTATCTCTGTGTGCAATGTGTTGTCGAATGCTCCTTCGATATCCAAAAACGCGCACAATGCAATTTCTTTTGTTTCTATGGCATCCCGTAGTACCTCTGTCAGCTGATACAGAGCAGTTTCAGTTGACCGTCCTGCTCGGTAAGCGTGTTGACAGTGTTGTAGGGGATTACGCTTTAGAACGTTAGTTCTAATATAGTTGTCTATGACCTTCTCCACCATTTTGAGTATGAACGATGTTAGGCAGATCGGACTGAAAGATTTAGGGTGAAAAGGATTCTTTTTACCCGCTTTCGGAATAAAGACCACTTTTACCCGTCTCCAAGCCCTTGGTATATAACCCAGTGCTATGCTCCCCCTTACCACCCTCAGAAGAGACTCTAAGATAATTCCTAGGCCTCTCTGGATAAGTGCTGGGAAAATGCCATCTACTCCGGGAGATTTCATTGGTTGAAAAGTTCCCACTGCCCATCTTAGCCTAGCTTCTGAGCATACCTCTTTTGCTAGTTTCCAGCTCTCTTTCCTTCCCCTTTTATTCGTTGTTGGGGTGTCAGGCAGATTGTTGTCGCCTACCGCCGAGGGGTAGGACCCCGGGAAATGAGTTCTGAGAAGCAGGTGTACCCTGTCCTCCTCATTCTCGGTGAATGTCCCATCTTCGTTTTTCAGGCAGACAGAGGTATTCCCCCGTCTTTGGCTACAGCCTTGTACAGCCAGGTTGCTTCTGTAATCTGTTCAATCCCTTCACAGAATTCCCTAAAGCTGTCCCGTTTCGCTTCCCTGATGGCGTTGCTATACGCAGTCAGTGCATTTTTATACCTCCGCCAGTCCCCGTTTTGTTTTGCCCGGTTAAAGAGTTTTCGTACCTTTGTTCTCATTCTGGCTAGGTTCCTGTTCCACCATGGTACATCCCTTGATGACTTGACTGTCTTGGCCGGACAATGACGATTGTGTTGAGGTCTTCCACCACCGTTTCTAATTCCAATTCGCTCCTGATGTCACCGCCCCCTTGAAGGTGGGCAATGTTGTTGCTCAGGTGCGTTATGTAGGATTCCCAATCCGTTCTCTTAGGATTCCTTATTATTCTTTTTATTTCGGAGTTACCCTCAATGTCGAATCTGATTATCCTGTGATCAGACATTGAGGGTTCATCCGACACCCTCCAATTCCTGACCATCCCGTTCATTAGGGTATTTCCTAGAGTTATATCTAGTACCTCTTGTCTGGTGCTGGTCACAAATGTTGGAGTGTTCCCTACGTTGTATATTTCTAACTTATTACTAAGAATAAATTCGAGAAGGTACTCACCTCTACGATTAGTGTCGCTGCTTCCCCAGACTTCGTGGTGGGCGTTGGCATCGCAGCCGAGAAGAAGTGGTAACGCCCTCTCCTCGCAATACTCCGTCAGCTTTGCGAGTTGTTCCGGTGGAGCCCGGCTGTCGTCTCCTGGGAAGTATCCCGATGCTACGACTGCCTCTCGAGTGCTCCTCCTGGCTTCCAATGAGACTTGGATAGCCACAAGGTCCCGGTTAAGAACTCTGAAAGACATATGTATTTTAAATTACGTTTGAGAATTATGCAAGCTCTTAGTTTTTCACAAGAGGAGTCCCAAATTACCTGCATGTCTCCTCCTTGCAGATCGCGAATCTGCCCCCGGTACACCCAGGGCTACTGAACCAGCACTATTCCAATGTTCTCCTTGGAATTTGCCCTTGCAATCACTGCAGATGCAGCTCTCGCATGGTGAAGTTTTATCTGGGCTATCCTAGTGCTGGCCATTGGCTCCGTTATTGTTTGGAGCTCTTCTCCACTGTCGGAGTGTCACCTTCCTCCTCCGACATGGCGCTTTCCTGCGCGTTGCTGTCCACCCCGAGCCTTAGGAGTCCTAGGTCTAGGTCGTCCAGCTTCTGTTCTTCACTGGGCAGCAGGTCTATTTCCCTGGTTGATCCAGTTCTTTCCGCCTCTATGGCTTCCGCGACTTCTTCAGGGACCTCGGTAAGTTTTCCACCCGATGCCTGTCTTACGAGAATATAGTCAATATTCTCATAAGACGACGACATTTTACCACCGTCACTGACTGCAAACTCGTGGTCTCACACATTGTACCTGACCATCGGCCGTTGATTACTGCTTTGCGAATTCAGCCACCAATAAAACAACGTGGGGAATGCATTGGGCCGTCGCTCATTAAATGATGGCGGTTTCGTGAGAAGAAAGAAAAAATGATCTTATTTACGCGATTACCATTACGAATGTGGAGGAATCATGGAACTAAGTTGGAGAGATGATCCACAAAGCGGCCCATGTAGTCCTTGAGGTCACCAAGCTAGGTAAACGGTTCATCAACCGAGATCCTTGGCTTCGAAACAATGATGTTGAAATGAAAGTCCGTGAAAAGAAACGCCTCTACCACAAGTTATAAAACAATAAATTGCTGGCCAATTTGCAAATTTACAAAAATACCAACCGGGAAGCAAAGAAAGGGGTTGCTGTTACCCGAGGGGTCCATTATAAAGATCTTTACGATAGATTGGTCCCTCGCCATGTTGAAAAAAATTTGTATGGACTTGTCAAAAGAAGACACCAACGACCGCAGGATATTGAACACTTCTATTGCGTTAATGGCAAGAGTGGTACTTTGCTTAGTGACCCATGAGCCCCCAAGGGGCAGATGGTGAGAATATTTCGAGCAGATTCCAACTGAAGAATTTGTTCATCCTCCACTTCTACAAGCTCTGCTTTGTCGCGCTACATAGCTGGGGAATTGGGTTTCTTAGAAACAAGAAGAAGAAGGGCAGTGCGGGATAAGGATCTTAATTTCATGGTGGTGCTCGTGTTCTTGCTTGCCTGCCAGGGCTGAATCTTCTAAGAGTGTCGGTCAGTTCGCGGGGGGGGGGGGGGTCACGATTGCAATCGTTGTGCGGAATTGTGTGTGGCGCCGGAGCGTCGCTTTGTTGGATTAGCGTGGAGTGATCAAGTATGATCCGTGATGCTGAGGTAAATGCAAGAGAGACGATCCTCTTTAAGTCCACCCAACTACTGGCCTATGCTGGCTATGGGAAGAACCACCCAAGACGTACAAACTGCCTTCATCCAGATCGAGCAGGCGGCGTGAGATCTCGGGCTGCACATCAATGACGGCAAGACAAAGTATATGGTGGCACCGTCAGCATCGAAAACCAACCTACCAACAACATCAAGCCGCACTGGTCAAACGGGAAGAATAAAGATAGGAGATTACAGTTTTGAGACCCTTGATAATTTCTCCTATCTAGGGTTGAAAAGCACAACCGATAACAGCTACGACGATGAAGTCCGCGCACGATTGTTGTCAGCCAACAGAGCCTATTTCAGCTTACAAAAACTGTTCCGCTCGAAATGTCTCACCATACGGTCAAAGCTCTTACTGTACAAGACAATGATATTGCCAGTCCTCATGTATTCCTCGGAGACTTGGGTTCTTAGCAAGAAGAATTGCGAACTCTTGGCCGCTTTCGAGAGAAGAATCCTCGGAAGAATTGTTGGCCCCCTACATGAGGATGGACGATTCCGTAGCCTACATGACGACGAAATCTATGAGCGATACCACGACCGTCAAGTTGTGGATAAAATCTGGCGCAAGAGGTTACGGTGGGCGGGTCACTTAATCCGTATGGATGAGGATGATCCAGCCCGGAAAGTCTATATGGGCAATATCTATGGTAGAAAAAGAAGACGAGGCAGACCCTGCCTAAGATGGAGCGATGGCGTAGGCCAGGACGTCAGACAGCTTTTAGGGATATCGAATTGGTGGACCTCGGCACAAAACCGGGATGTCTGGAGTTCCTTATTAAGGCAGACCTAGACCGGATACCGGTTGTTGCGCCGTTAATGTTGATGATCAAGTATTGAATCTCGACTGCATCTTTTTGCCACTGCGGCTATTGCTGGTCCAATTTAATCAAAAATACCAGCTTGTCGGATGGGGGTTTTTGGGCGCGCGTCACTACGGAAAGTCGGCCGCAAGTTAACAGTCGGCTAAGTGAGATCTCCTGTTTATGACTGTTGTAAATGTGCATAGCTCGGACGAACAGTTTTTGGTTTGACTCGTCTGACTTCACAGTGACCCAGGGAGTGTCGCCAGTTTGGTATTCGCGTTTGACTCACCTCATCCGCCGGGGTTTTTATTTTGTGTGCGCGCGAAAGGTGGAAAGAATTGGAAATTTAGAACTTTCCTCATAATTCGGGGGTTGCGGCTCGAGCTAGGGATTTTCGCTTATACAAACCTGTGCCTGCATGGCCGACACGGGTGGAAAGGTTAAGCCCCGACGACAGAACGAGGGTCACAAGAAAACAATGCAACGGGTTGAGTCATCATGATGGAAAGAGTTAAGACAACGTAGAGTCCAGTTTGGAGGCGCCGAACAAAAAGGAAACAACTTGCTCCTAATCGAACCCCTGCGCTGTCCGACAAGCTGATAATTTAGGATGAAATTCAAGGCGTAAGCTTCTAAAATTTAAAGAGACTCGCAGTGTCCGTTTTACCAGGTTATAGTCGTGAGTAGTATTTGCACGTTTAGCACAATAAGTGTGTTCTTTCAATTGAGGAGTGGACGCCCATGTATCTGATTATTGCAGTTCTGTTCTTTCCACTCATTTCAGTTCCCTGTACAGATTCAGGTTTTTTTCTTGTTGCGCATATTTTGATGAAGTGAACTTCAAACTGTTTCGATCTTGTTTGTGGCTTTGTGGCTGGACGACATAAGATTCCAGTGTTTTGCTGATCACCTGCGGCGTCTAAAGCATTGGTCCTCCCGTTTTATTAGGGTTCCCCCTAAATGTTTGAAGCGGCAGGGTGCGTACGATTAGATGGGGGTGGGTCGCCGCAGGGCCATCATATCATCTGGCCTCTCATGAGGAGGAAAGGAAAACGAGGGCCACTCGTCGCGTAGATGTCAGAATGAGTTCAGAGCTAATCCTCCCCAGTGATTTAGTTCCCTCCCTTATTAGGCCGTTTGGCATTTTAGTTCTTTTGGGAATGAAATCTTCGGTGGTCTCATTCCGAGAGACTTTCACGTCTCTAATAAATTAGTTTGCCCTGGGTGGGTTTAGTTTTGTTCACTCCTGAGTCAAGAATATTTGTCGGCCGATTCCCACGAAACAGGCACTATCACTGGCAGTGGCAATGACCTGCCCAGAACTGAACGATTTAAATCTCTTGGGTCAATACTATCTGCCAACGGAAATGTTATGAAATTGTTTTCCGCATTAACGTAACCTGGATCAAGTAGCATTTCAGAACTGGTAATCTTTGTGATCGATGTATCACCGAACATCTGTTTGTCACTCTCTATGGTTCTGAGTGTTGACCGACTATAAAGAACAATAAACGGCGTCTTGCGGTAATGGAGACGAAGATGTTGCGGTGAATTAGTAGCGTGGCACGCCTCGATCACATCCGAAATGAGAATATTCGCGATCGATATGGGGTTGCACCGATCGTGGAAAAATTGCGATAGAGGGGTCTTCGATGATGTGGTCACGCAATTCCCGCTAACGAGAATTCATTGGTCAAGATTGGTCCGAGCATCGAAGTCGATGGTAAGCGACCAAAAGGTCGGCCACAACAACTCGATACGTTGGAAGGGGATTTGCAAGTCTGGCGACTGCCTGCAGATTTATAAGCCCGCCCTATTTCGTTGAGCAGTTGCCTGTATGTGGGATGTTATAATATTTGAACCGAAACGTTTTCAATCGGATCGGTTTTCGTCTTCCAATAATTCCTTAGCTATAGCTACAGTGACTACTGCAGGCAATGTGGTTATCGCGCATTAAATCCACTAAATGTCGAAGATCAGGTGCGTCGTTGGGTATCTGAGCTCTTGACCTTAATTGCGTCTCTTTTCCTGTTTGCATAGCTAGTTTTTGGTCTATGTGAATGACAAGACCTTAAGCGAGACAGGAGTCACTGCTATCTATCACCATGGAATTTACGGAACCTGCGTACATTGCTTGCGTCCATTTCCTCCAGCTAAGGTTCATAGATCCTATATTTTAATTTGAAGCTTAACAATTCTCATAACACAAGATACTCATACCCATACTTATTCAAGCATCGTAGAGTGATTTCAAGATACCATGATTTCCCTTTACCCACAAATACCATCTTCAGTAGGTGACTCTATTTGGTGAGGACTAATCAGGAATCAGTTCTGCAAACGCAATAGTCTTGCAATTCCATTTGATGTGATACACAAGATACTATGAAGTATCTGCTCGACAAAGATAACTTCAAAGGCTACGCCATTTAAATTGTTGATGCTCTGGTTAAGGGTTTAAAATGGTAACTAGAAAATCTAGCCATACTTGAAAACTTTCCATGTTGCAATGATATATCGACATTAGCAATCTCGTTTCAATCTACAGCTGTCCGTTTCGGGCCGGGAAAATCGATAAATGCTTTCCCACCGAGTGCATCGACTCGCTGCACTAGATTACATTGTATCTATCCTTATAATTTAAGTGTTGTCAGTAGCGTTGCTTATACATTTTGTGTTTTACTCTGAATTGTATTATTTAAGGGAGAGTGCATTGAATTAACTATCTACTACTATTAACAGCCCAGATGAAATGTTGAGCAGTAAAAACCTCAACTTGATACTGAAATATCTGCAGCAAGAAGACTAAACCCAGCAGATTCGTCTGCCGGCGCATTGGTAGAAATTGTATGGTGGAAAGAAGTCATTGCGCATCATCGACCGCCTTCGGTACGTTTTTTTTCGGCCAAGCTAGGATGTGAAATCTTGCAAAGCCTCATCAAAAATCGCTGACTTGCACGATTCGCGGACGTAAATCCGTGTCTTCGTACTAAACCACACCCGTGCATCCTTCAACCGCTCACCCCGTGGAACTGTCGTTAGATATTACTTCATGGGGCCGAATAGCAATTATGCTGTCATTCCTGTATGGTTGTTTGCTCGCTTTTTCCTTTGCGCTATACAGAGCTCTTTTTGCACATTTGTAACGAATGCGCTCCACCAGAAGAAGCACGGTCGGAATGTTGGTCCTCCACCCCGCGAAGTGACTGCAATAGAATATTGGATGCTCTGCGTCTACTTCTTCGCCTGGGAAGGTTGGGCATGTTGCCGAGTCATCATATAGGCTCGTCAATGCTGCAGCCCATGCAGGAGCGGCATAGAGCAAGACTGAGCTGACTCGAGATAACACACTTTACTGACGTATTTGGGTCAGCAGCATTCGCAAGGTGCCTCCTTTTTGTCTCAGAACCGACGGTGATGGTGATTGCGGGGTGATCCCCATTGCCCTCCTTGCTAAGGAGCGTAAAGCTATCTACCGCCGTAAGGGCGAAAACTTAAGAGAGGTGGTTGCCCGTGAAGAACGTCAAAGAACCCTTATCGTGTGGTAACTCTTTTGGCAAAATGAGCCAAGGGGCAGATGGACTACGCGCCTCATCGACAATATAGACCCAGACTGAACCGAACGCACGGTTAGATTGATTAATTGCTTACCCAACAAGTGCGCATGGAGGTTTTCAGTTTTACCTGTACAAGATTGGGAAGGCGCGATCTCCGGATTGTATATTCTGCAATGGAGTGGCAAGCGACGCGAAAGGTGGGACGGCATTCATCAGCAGCTTTATGAAGACACAGGAGAGCTCTCTCCAGACAACATTGTCAAAGAGATACTAAACTGCGCTGGCAGCTGGAGTTGTGTTGCGCATTATGTTTATTGTGAAGAAGATTGAACTCAACCGGCAGAAGGACCAGGGTTCCCGGAAGTAACCACTCCTTTCCTCTCCTCCCCTCGCGTTGGTGAAAGGGATTCCCTGACTTGAAGGCTCCCAAAGCCGGGAGAGCGGGAGGACTAGCCCGAAGTAATGTGTCAAACTGTTCCAGGCTAGTTATCTGATGACATGGTGTTTAGTTGGTAGTCCGACGGCCTACTGTTGCGGAAGTCCAACACTCTGTGTGTAAAGACCTACACTACTACCAAAAAAAAAATCGTCATTAATATAGAGCATGGAAGTTGATGAGTTCCTAGGAGAGCATTACGTTGATGGTATTGTTTCAATCTGTAGGGGCAAATATGAGGATATCCTGTGTGAAAGAATTCAAATCGGACTGCGAATCGCTAGTAACATGGCATGGAGGTCAAATATGAATAAACTGCTCTAAAGATACATGCTCAAAACATATGTTGGAAAGCCGCCCTAATCTTCTGAAATAGACTCCTTTCCAACTGCACATACACATGCAGGCAAGGAGAATTTTCGAGAGTAAAAGTGAGGCGAAAGCTGCTCAAATCGAAGGCAAATTGATACGAAGGGATAATACGACAACGAGGTTCCATTTCAATAAGAAGTTTAGAACATATTGAAGCAACAAAGCAAATTGGCAGAGCGTCAATTCCTCTGCTTTTTCTTCAGCCTTTGTACCGTTCACAAGCGGGGTCGGCCTGTCGTGATCGGTTTCGTCATTTCATTTTATCAAATGCCTGATCTGGATGCAACCAGAGACTTTTAAATCCCTATCCAGCGTACCAAGCTGCTGTTGTTTCGGCGGCGTTTTGGTGGCTTACCATCAACTTCAATCTCACGAATTACGTGACCATACCATCGAAGACGCCTCTCTCGAAGTTTTGCACGATTGGTGCAACCCCATATCGATTGCGGATATCCTCATTTCGGATGTGATCAAAACGTGTCACGTCACTAGTCCAACGCAACATCTTTGTCTCCATTACCGCGACACGTCGTTCATTGTCTTTTATAGTCGGTCAACACTCAGAACTATAGAGAGCGACAGCACGGATGACATTGCAGTAAATTTTAAATTTGAAACGTTCGTTGATACGTCGATCACAAAGAACACCAGTTCTGGGACGCTACTTCATCAAGGTTGCATTATTGCAATTTCATAGCGCAGTTCTCCATTGCCTGATAGCATTGACCCGAAATATTTAAATCGCTCAGTTCTAGGCAGGTCACAGCAGCTGACAGTGATTACGCTTGCGTGTATTCAGATTCAATATGAGACCGTGTTGCATGAGGCGTTCATTCCAGTTTTGGACAAGTTACTCCAGATCATTTTTGTTATCAGATGCTAGGAAAAAGCTAGGAATAAAGCAGTATATAGGGCACTGGAAGTTGGATGTCCCGAATGACGATGTCCATAACAAGAACAAAGAGAAGTGGTGAGAGGGCGCTTCCTTGATGAACACCAACAGAGACACACTTCGAAATTTACTTTTCGGATGCTGGTAGAGCAATCGAAACCAGCGCACGAGCTCTTCTGGCACTAAGCACATACAACAGGAATTCTCCTGAAGTATGTGAGTTCCGGGGTTATCCCGGTTCCCATGGTACTAGTATACCCCTGGTAACGTTTCGTGACCTATTGCTACTTCAGATAAGTCCGCTTGCAAACTAGGGTTTCATCATCTTAGTTAGGTCTTGGGAGCATTCGCCTATTGCATCGCGGCCGGCAAACCAGTGTGAACCAGTGTGTTTCCCGGTACCACAACTAAGGGGGTTTTCCTCGGCCACTTGGGTTTGGTTCGGCAAACGGGGTTATCGCCCCGTAATCCTCACCGCCACCTCTGAGCACTAGTTGCGCTGACGGGTGGAACTGCTCAAAATGTCGGCAATGATTGTGGAAGGATGAGCAAATTCTCCAGTTGAAATCTGTTCGAAATGTTCTCGCCATCTATCCGTCGCGGCTGGACGGTTGGTAAGCAAAGTATCGTTCTTGTCATAAAGGCAACAGGTGGTAAAATGTCGGGGTCTTATGAGAATATAGACAATTTTTGTCTTACTGTTTCCACAATAAAATGTAGGAAGATGAGACAATCGTTTGATGAACCATGTATTCATAAGTGTAAGGTCATAGGTGTCCTCAAAATCGATTATATGCTCACCGCCCTCATTGTGCGGTCCAAACCCCTTTCCCCATGGCACCTGTTATCGTCTTCCTTTTCACCCACATGACCATTAAGGTCGACGGCAATGGTGATATAGTCATCAGCAGGGACGTTACAGGTCTTTTTATCGAGAAGTTGCCGGAAGGCATCAAGTCGACCTGTCTGCGATGCACATGCGGTGAAGAAGTGAATAGTGCGATCAACTGATATAATGGTGAGCTTCTTCAGCCGATCATCAAATTGTCGCAGCTTTTAGCATCAGACCATCGGGTTTCTTGCAGAGCGCAGATATCAATGCGCCTTTTTCGAAGGCCTTTTGTGAGTTCCTCGGTCTTTCCAGTTAGGGTGCCAATATTTAGCGTGCAGACACGTATTTGGTTCGCTCGGACTAACTTACTTACGTCCTGACGCCGTCTATGTGTCAAGAACCCTTGCCCATTTCTTGACAGAACCGGGACCCTTCCTGCCGCGTCGACTGATGTGGACGCCCTAGCATTTTTCCGAGGCTTATTACGCGATCCAATCATGTTGTTTCTAACGACATTGGATGTATTTTCTTGGCCGGCCAGTCGTGGGATCTGTCACCAAGAAACATCAGGTAGGATTTAACATAGTGGAATAACTCCAACTATACTTTATTTATCTCGTTCCTTGATCTCAGCATTTTAATTTTGTTTTACTGAGGATAGTACAAAGTACATTGCCTCAAACCCTCCTCCTTTACCTGGGCTTTGGACCAGCATACTACTAGTAGCATGGTGGAGTTGAAGAGCGTGGCGTTGACATACGGCTTAAACCAGCATCTGATTACTTGGTACACTGCCGAATCCGTTACGGCAGGGGAGCAAGTGCCGCGGTCACTGGTTCAAGGAAAGCGTACTTTGAATCAATTGGCAAGAATGCTATGCTGCATATTTCAGGCGGAAGTATACCCCATATGTCCCCCCTTCAACCTTGAAAGGAACTATAACATTGGTTTTCTAACCGGCAGCCAAGTGGTTATTAAGGCATTGAGGTCCTACCAGGTAAATTCCAAACTGGTATGGAAATGCCTTAACAGACTGAACATGTTTCGCTTGTTCAATGAGGTCTGGATATTATGAATTCCAGGCAACGTTGGGTTAGAAGACAATGGGACAGCTGACGAGTTGGTTAGGGAAGGGGCAGCGATGCAGGCCAGAGCCATTTTGTGGAGTCGAAAATGGATTCATGGCTACGACATTGAAAAATAGGAATAGGAATAGGAAAGAGGAGCGGCCGAGGGAACTTTACAGGGCAAACTAACCAGGAATGGAACAGTCCTGGGGGATGGGGTAGGTAGGTAGGTATCAGTGGCCGTTCCGAGGAGCCCAATTAATGCTGTCGTGCGCCGTTTTGATGTCACAAGCTCCTAAGACCGTGACTATTGTTATGGGAGCAGGGAAGCAGAGTCCAGCCGGCTCGGATCTTCAGAGCCAGCCCGTAGCATTTACGAAGGAAAGCAGCTCTCCGAACCTGCAGCTAGAAATCTCTCTGAGGTCCCTAAAGAATGGTTTACCCAGTGTTCGCAGCCTGACTCTAACCAGAGCTGGGCAATCACAGAGAAAGTGCATGAGGGTTTCCCTTCCTTCTCCGCAGCTTCGGCAATGCGAATTGTAGGGTATGCCAAGCCTAGCGGCATGGTCCCCTATGAGCCAGTGCCCCGTGCAGACCGCCGTAATCTTGAATGCATTTGTACGCCTCTGGCACAGGAGCTCTCGTGATCGGGCTATATTATAAGCGGGCTAAATTCTCCTTGACTTGGCACAGTTTGTAGGCCTTCGCCATCTCAGACCCGCGGCTGCTAGGTAATGCGAGTAGACTCCGATAGCCGCCAGCGGAACACCGACTGTATTCGCTGAGGGATTGCCAAGAGCAGAGCCTTGCTTGGCCAATCCGTCAGCCCGCTCATTCCCCTCTATGTTCCTAGGCCCGGGAACACAGAGGGGAGTGGCCTTGAGCGTGCCGCCCAGACGGTTAAGTGCGTCTCTGCACTGCCCCACCAGCCGGGAAGATATCGTCGTTGAGTACACGGCCTTGGTGGCCGCTTGGCTGTCGGTCAGAATGGCTATGTTACGCTTGGGGCTCGAATTACGCTGCAGCCATCGACAGACTTCCAATATCGCCAGTACTTTCGCCTGGAATACACTGGCAAAACCTGGGAGAGGCAGAGCCCCAGTAGCACCCGCACACGCGGTTCTTTGAATCCTATTAAGCTTCGTTCTATTGTATTTTTTCTTCAAAGACTGCCACCATACAATAGAACCGTACGTTAGGATCGGACGCACTACAGCGGTGTATATCCAGAGAACTATTCTCGGCCGGAGACCCCATTTCTTTGCAAAGGTTCTCTTGCAGGCATAGAAGGCTATACAGGCCTTCTCAACCCTCAGTTCTATGTTCAACCTCCAATTTAGCTTAGGAACCAGGATTACACCCAGACACTTTACATTAGAGGAAAGAACCAATCTTTATTCATTCAGCCGTGGTAGATGGAATTCAGGTATCCTTGTCTTGGTGGTGAATAGCATCAGTTGCGTTTTGGTTGGTTTTATGCTGAGTCCGCATCTTGCGGCCCACAGGCACACCTTTCGCAATGCTCCTTCCATGATGTCGCTCATAATAGACAGAAACATCCCTGATACTAATATCACCAAGTCGTCAGCATACGCCACCACCTTCACCCCGCTGCTGTCCAATGTACGTAAAATTTTGTCCATTACTATTAACCAGAGCACCGATGAGATGGCTTCACCCTGGGGCGTGCCTCTGTCACAGTTCTGGTCAAGTGTTTGCCTCCCAGATCCTGGTACTCTGCATGGATATAATCCAATGCGTGAGATACCCCTCCAATCCAATATCCGTCAAGGCTTTCTTGATGGCGTTGGTACTGACGTTGTTGAAAGCTCCTTCTATATCCAGGAAGGCAGCAAGGGTATACTGCTTGTACTGCAGCGACCGCTCAACCGTGCCAATTACTTCGTGGAGGGCGGTTTCTGTGGATTTTCCTTTAAGGTAGGCATGCTGGGACTTAAAGAAAGGCGTTCTCTCCATAATCGTCCTTAAGTGAATATCCAGGACGCGTTCTAGGGTCTTCAGCACGAAAGAGGTGAGGCTGATTGGTCGAAACTCCTTCGCGGACTCATGACCGCGCCTGCCCACTTTCGGTATAAAAACCACTCATACGCGCCTCCAGGACTGTGGTACGTATCCTAAAGAGATGCAGTTCCGGTAAATCTCAACAAGCTGCGGACCACCCCTTTCCTGCTACTTCTGTAGCATGACTGGCATTATGCCATCTGGGTCTGGAGACTTGTATGCGGAGAAGCTGTTTATAGCCCAGCCGATCCTATCCTCGGTAATTATCGATTTGATAGTTTCGCATAGCTGGGGATGCCACAAATCCTCCAAGTAAGGTTCTGACTCACCGTCCTCCTCGCTGGAGGGAAAGTGCGTTTGAACCAGCAGCTCCAAAGTTGCGCTAAAAGATTCCGTCCAGGAACCTTCCGACTTTATAAGAAAGGATGGGCTCTTATGTTCCTTGGACAGAATCTTACTGAGCCTCGCGGATTCACTTGTGCTTTCGATGTTCTGACAATAGTCCAGCTAAGACCGCCTCTTGGCGGTCCTGATGGCCAACTTGTACTTCTTCAGGCAGTCCTTGTATGGCTGCCAGTATTTTTGCCTGTAGCAGATGTTGAAGATTTCTCTGGTCAGCTTCCTGAGGCTAGAGAGATATTCATACCACCAGGGTGGCAGGGTCTTTTTGCTGTACTTAGTAGGACACGAGACTTTAAAGACGGTATCGAATGCTTTTTCCAGAGTCTCGACCTCGACCTCCTCCCAACCGCCACAGTCCTCCGAGCAGGGGAATTGGAAGGTTGGTGTACTGCCCCTGTTACACACCGATAGATTTGAAGTAATAATAAAATCAAGGAATGACTCACCTCTTTCGTTGATTTCGAAGCTGCCCAAAGCGTACGCCTTGCATTAGCGTCGCAGCCTATCATCAGGTTGGCTTTCTTTGTTGCTATGGTGTTCGTCAGATGTTGTAGTTCTTCTGGTGGAGCTGATCGGTCATGAGCCATGTAAGCCGAGGAAATATACACGTTCTCTGCCCCCGCCTGCTCCAGCTTGACCACGACTAGGTCGCTGGAACTCAGGTACGGACACAGGAAAGTGTGCAGACTCTTCCTCGCAAGAATACGTGCTCTAGGTCTATCCTGATCAGCGTCTTCTGTGCTGTCGAATAAATTAAAATATTTGCTTTGGAGCCCTTTGATTGATTAATGCGATGTCGATGTCTTCCTCTAAGAGGAAGACAAGCAGATTAGCCGAGGCGCACTTCGAGTGCTGCAGATTTATCTGCGTTACCCTCAGCACGATCTGCTTGCGTGGGGGGTTCGTCAGTCCCCGTTGGACCGTCGATCGTCTTCTCCTCCAACAGCTCGTTGGCGGCGTCGATTGGGTCTAGGTCGTCGTCCGGTTTTGCAGAGTGGAACACTTTTACCTTTGCATTCCTAACTCCGAACCACACTTTATAATCGGCCTTTTCCAGTGCCTCCAGGCACTCCTCGTTTATATGGAGTAGTACAGGCTGGTTGTTTGTCTGAGTTTCCTCCTCCTTGATAACGTCGTCCATGGGAATCCCGGGGTTGTGAAGGCGCAGGAATTGGACGAGGTTGTCCTTATCCATGCGGATCTTCGGCAACCAGATGCGAGCGACCGGTCTCTTAGGAATCTTGTCGTAAGGGGTGATATTGAGCTTAACGCCCTCCTAGGCGTCGCTGATCTTAGCGACACATGAACCGAGAAAGTCCTTAGAGAACTGGTCCATGCAAGTTGCTCCAGGGGGATACAAATCCAAGTTCTGGAAAGATTGTTTAAACCTCACCAAGAAGAGTCTCCGGATCATAGTGGGAATACTGACTGGTCACTGCAGGCTAAACTACGACGTGGGGAAACTAGAGATATCTACGGACACTGCCTGTATCATAGGTTCTGAGAGGAGAGTGATGAAACCTCTACACATGATTTGGGACCGGGTCCGGCTCTTGTGCAAAGTAGGATGCTAAGTTGAAAGACTTGCAAGTAGGGAACGGCATACTATAGTTTATAGGTATACTATAGCCAAGTAAAAGGGACAATAGTTCAGCTTCTGGTATTCCTACTTGTTTATACATAGTTAAGATAGATAAGATACAATTTGAGCTAGAAGTAACGAGATATTAAGTTTACATTGTAAGACACTTTGGAAATAAATAATTTGAATGAGTTTGGATGATATTGGGAACCAGTTTTCTGTTCGATTTCTCCAGTCTCATGCACATCTAGATAGCTGGTAACTCGTAATTTACCTTCAGAGAATGCAATATCCAAAGGTATATCTCTATGCATCCCCATGAGTGTGTTCACATGAATAAATGGCAACAAACAATATTTGCAGTGCAATGTGAACATTTTCTTAAGAGAGTTCGTTCACCTGCATCCAACCAGTGAATGCAAGGTTCCAGAGTGCAGTTGTTGCTGGATTGCAATGCCACGCGATTAAAAAAACATCTTCATGCATTTGCAACATGAACCGTTCGTACGTTTCGCCTGCAATTGCATATGTGTATACGTAATGAGTGGTATTATGGCAACATTATATTCTGTGGACGTTTAAGTAGTTTGATGAGGGCATTACGAAGTTTTTCTGCTTTCCAGATTGCTTTTTGTCGTTTGAAATGCACATTACGTTATGCTTTTAATGCAGATCCGCTGCAGTGAATTTCAAGTTGTTTGCATTACCAACCGCCAAAGTACGATGTTTGCTGAATTGCAATGATCGTTGTCGTTCAGTTGATGACTCTAAATTGGAAAATTATGTTTAAAATGCGTTGAAACTTCGCTGAGACAAGCAAACATGTTACTCCTAACAAGAACGGTTTGGAGACATTTGTAAAATTGAAAATTTTAATATTGATTGTGATTGAATATCTACAGAGTGAACTTAGTGCAACCTATCCTGGTTATAATTTAATCAAAAATGCATATCATAATCAACGGTGCAACAACCGGTCTAGGTCTGCCTTAGTAAGGTATTCCAGACATGTTGATTTTGTACCGAGGTCCATCAATTTGGTATACCGAAAACCTGTCTGTCGTCCTGGCCTACGCCATCGCTCCATCTCAGGCAAGGTCTTCTTCGTCTTCTTTTTCTACCATAGATTTCGGAGTAATAAAAGTGTTCTCCCTCGACGATTACCTACCTTGACGTGGTGAGGGAGCTCAGTAAGGAAGATCCTCCAGGAAACGGGAGGTGACACCTGAAGCCAAGCGGTAATCAAAACCCCAAGCCAAGGTGTGACTACCGTGCCGAGGGCTGAATGGTCACAGGGGTTAAGATGTGGTCGTAAACGGTGAACTCTGGGTACCAGGCGACCCCCAGTTTCAACTAGCCTTGTCTCGGCAAAAAGGGGCTCTGCCGAGATCGACTTACTTTCCCCGGAAAAGTTGAGGCCATGGCAGCCAACTATGAAAAAATAAAAAAACAAAAACACAAACCTACTAAGCAAACACAATTAAACTTCGATCGTGACGATCCAACCCCGAGTGAAGGGGCAACCCTGAGCTCATCGATGGAGAACCTGAGTCTAGACTCAGATTCCCCACTTATTCAAGTGGGAACCAATTCAATTGGGACCCAGTCCTTAACGGATGAGCCGATGCAGGCCCCTTCTGTCAGTACTCCTGACCCCAGGCTCCAATCGGCGCCACCTGATGAGGCTAAAGTCTTGCCCATGGGTAAGCACCTGTCCACGGACAGCAAACTGCCTTCGGGCAAACCGCCTTCGGGCAAACCGCCTTCGGGCAAACAGCCTCCGGGCAAACCGCCTTCGGGCAAACTGCCTCCGGGCAAACCGCCTTCGGGCAAACCGCCTCCGGGCAAACCGCCTTCGGGCAAACCGCCTTCGGGCAAACCGCCTCCGGGCAACGCACAACCAAAGAGCTGTGCCAAGGTTGAGGGGAAAGGAGCGTTCGGGGCACCTGCGGCTAAGGGGAAACCGAAGCGGCAGCGGTCCTCGGACGATCCTAACTCTTCGACACAAAAGGCGGCAAAGAGGGCTCGGCCGGAAACGGCTAGGCCTTCATTTGCAGCCAAGGCAATCGAAGCCGATGGATGGGTCCTGTATGACGACTCTAATCCATCCGGCTACGATACTGAGCAGTGCGAACAGCTTAGAAGGAAACTCCTCCTAGCTGTAAGGACTGCGTCGGCGCAAGGCATTAAGCTTTGCTTTGAGTCGGTAGGTGTATACCGTAAAATGTTACGGCAGAACTTTGCCGACGAAGACACGAACGAGTGGCTCAGGCAGTACTGCTCCTCCCTTAACGATGTGTGGGAGGGTGCGCGACTAACCTTGAAAAGGGTCTCTGAGCTGCCATCGATCAAAAAGTGCTTTCTCTGGCTTCCAGAAGAAGAGCGAAATGGTGTCGGGGTTCTGGAACAACTTGGTGTACAGAACAACCTTAACACTTCCACCTGGTTGCTGCTAGGCAGCAAAACAGGAGAGAGAACCGATAGGCCGGGAACTTTTCTCACTATCGGCGTTCCCGAACCTGATGTTAAGAAAGTTCGGGAAAAATCGGGTTGCCGGCTCTACTATGGGCTGGGGACCGTCACGTTACAAGTGTCGGCTCCTAAAACCATTGAAGGGGACATGCAGCCCCCGGCATCTACATCTGAAACATAAATGAGGTGCCACATCTCCCAAGTAAATTTGCAGCATTGTAAAGCGGCGACTGCACTTATCAGTCGTCGGATCAATAGCTGCAAGATATTTATATACCTCATACAAGAACCGTGGATTGTTGGTGGGGCAGTCAGGGGCCTAAACTTCCAACATGCTGACCTATTGTATGCCAATGGAAACGATCGACCCCGCACCTGCATGGTAGTCTCCAAAGACTTCCAGGCTAACCTGGTTGACGATCTATGTGATGGCGACACCATATCGGCTAAGCTAACCGTAAAAAGTCAACAGGGAGATAAAGAGATACTATGGTGCTCTGCATACTTCCCCTACGACGCAGAAGACGTTCCCAGTGGAACATTCATCAGAGCTATCCAATATGCCAAAAGTAGAGGCATGGGGTAATAGCAGGATGTGACGTCAACGCTCACCACATATGCTGGGGAAGTTCGAACATCAATGCAAGAGGATCGAGACTACTGGAGTATCTAGTAGGAACCGATTTGCAGATCCTAAATGTGGGTAATGAACCCACTTTCTTCAACGTGGTCAGGCGAGAGGTCATCGACATCACGGTGGCATCTCCTGACATCGCGGCTCTGATCGGAGAGTGGAGAGTATCAAACGATGTCACACTCTCGGATCACAGACGCATTGATTTCGTTATGGGCATGGATCTACCTCCACCCACTCCATTTCGGAATCCGAGGAAGACAGATTGGGTAATGTATCAAACAGAATTGAACGCCCGAGTCACGATCCCTGGGAGGCGCATCAAATCCATTGCTGGAATTGAGAAGACAACCCAGATGATCACAACTAGCATGAGAGAAGCTTTCGAAGAAAGCTGTCCACTTAGGATGCCAAAGAAGGGTAAAACACCATGGTGGAACTCGGATTTGGCAAAACAGAGGAGAACGACAAGGATGCTCCTTAATCGTGCTCTGAAGGGCGAATCAAGCACTAGCTGGAATCGCTATAAAGAGGCACAGAAGGCTCTAAAGAAGAGCATAAGATCGGCCAAACGGTCATCTTGGAGACGCTTTTGCGAAGAGACTAACTCTCTTGAGGCAACCTCAAAGCTGAAGCGGATTCTGGTCAAAGAACGTAGCTAGAAACTGGGTTACTTACGTTTACAGAATGGGAAGTACACAGAAAGTGATGAAGAAACGGCAAATCATTTGCTTGAAGTACACTTCCCCGGCAGCATCCAAAATCTAATCTCGGGGCCAACAGGTGCATACAGCCCTCAACCGAGAGATTGGAATCTGGCATGCAAAGTAGTATCACTGGAGCGAGTGAAATGGGCATTTAACTCGTTCCACAGATATAAGTCTGCAGGTCCGGATGGCATCATTCCTGCGCTAGTAATAGAAGGAATGGATGCCCTGGGTCTACACATTCGGAATATATATCGGGCATGCCTAGCACACGCTTATATTCCAATTAGATGGCGGGATGTGAAGGTGTTGTTCATTCCCAAACCAGGAAAACCCACCTACACAGACGCAAAAAGCTTTCGACCGATCAGCCTAACGTCCTTTCTGCTAAAAGGACTAGAAAGATTAGTAGATCGGTTCATAAGGGATACACACATTCCTAAATGGCCACTTCACCATAGGCAACACGCCTACCAGAAAGGCAAATCCACGGAGACAGCACTCCATGAACTTACGGCAAAAATTGAAAAGGCGATGTCCGATAAAGAATACGCTTTAGGCGCATTCATGGACATCGAAGGTGCCTTCAATTATGCCTCATTTGCGGCAATTTGTGATGCGGCAAGACAGCATGGAATCGAACCGCTGCTAATCAGTTGGATCCTTCACATGCTAGAGTGGACAAAAATCCACATATCGGTCGGCCAGAAGTCTATTGAAGCAGGATGTCTCAGGGGCTGCCCACAGGGAGGGGTTCTCTCTCCACTGTTATGGCTCTTGGGGATGGATACCCTGCTGTTGCTCCTGGAGGACAAAAAAGTCTTCGCGCAAGCATTTGCGGACGACCTAGCCGTAATAATTAACGGCAAGTTTGCGGACACAGTATGTGACCGCTTGAGTGCAACTCTGCATGTAATCCACAGCTGGTGCTTCCGCAATGGACTCACGGTGAACGCTAGAAAGACTGGACTAGTTATGTTCACTAAGAACGTCAGGTGGGGTAGCTATACGCTACCCACCTTAGCAGGGGCGGAAATCCAGCTGGCACAAACAGTCAAGTACTTAGGAGTACATTTCGACTCCAAGTTAACGTGGAGGCATCATATCCAGGAACAATACCAGAAATCCTGCAGATTGCTCTGGTGCTGTAGGAATGCGATAGGTAAGACCTGGGGACTTTCACCTAAACGGATATATTGGATGTATACATCCATAATAAAACCCATTTTGATGTATGCATGCATCGTCTGGTGGCCAAGACTGAACTTTGCTAACAACAGGAAGCTGCTAACGCAGATTCAGAGACTTGGTTGCCTAAGTATTACTGGAGCAATGAGTACTACGCCGACTGCGGCACTTGAAGCCATCCTAAATTTACCCCCCATCCACTTGGAGGTGAAACGGAAAGCAGCCAACGACGCATATAGGCTCGATACCATTGGGGCGTGGAAAGGCGGCCAATACAACGGGCATGCGTCTATATGGAAATTCCTTGAAAAACATCCGGTAGCCCTGATGCCGACCGATCATATGGTTTCCAGATTCGTCTTTGATATGACATACACTGTCGTAATCACCGAAAGAGAAGAATGGTCGACAAGTGGCCATGAGTCTTTTCAGATTACAGACCTAATAATCTTCACCGACGGGTCAGTCACGGAGGATGGATCGGGTGCAGGCGTGTTCTCGGAGAATTCGATTATAGAACTGGCCCGACCCCTCGGAAAAATGACGACCATATTCCAGGCGGAGATATATGCCATTTCATTGGCAGCAGAAGAATGTCTGCGACAAAAATGGAGGGGTCGCACCATTCGAATCTGTTCCGACAGTCGGCCGGCATTATCAGCACTAGATGGCAACAACATATCAAGCCAGTTGGTGTGGAGTTGTCATCAGGTGCTGCTGAAACTTGGCCGACTGAACGAAACATTCCTAATGTGGGTGCCGGGGCACTCTAACATCGCCGGTAATGAGGGGGCTGATAGACTGGCTCGCCGAGGGTCTGGATCCACAATGGTGGGCCCAGAACCAGCTCTTGGAATCCGGCCATCTACTGTCAAGTCTACTCTGAAAGGTGAAATTGCAAGGATTCACGCAACCGAGTGGGGAAATTTGGACTCTTGCCGGCAAGCGAAAATCCTTGTGAAGGAGCCTAGGGCCACTAGAGCGGCATTTTTGTTGTCCCTTAAGAAGTGGGACATGAAAACCCTAGTAGGGCTTTTGACGGGACACTGCCCCTTAAACTACCATATGGAAAAGATTGGGGTAGTGGTTTCGGCTGTGTGCAGCCAATGTGAGGAGGAGGAGGAAACTGCCCTGCACTTTTTATGCAGCTGCCCGGCATCCTCAGATCTCAGACGAAGACACCTTGGCAAGGTTTTCTTCAATGAAGAATCTGCACACTCTCTGCCTCTTGAGAATATTCTCAGATTCGCTAAAGCCTGCGAACACCGTAACTAAACTAAACTAAACTAAACTAATCCAAATGTTTCTGATGACGACGGAAGGAAGGATTGAAAATTTTTCTCACAGCTGTAGAAGGGCTAGAGCAGAGATGATATATATCGGGGTGGACCTGATGAAACCAAGATTGCGCCTCAGGCTGGCTGTTGTGGGAGATTCAATTTTCTCCTCAAGGTGCCTTATTTTGGGTAGGGTAGGTGAATGCATTTATACAAACAGTGTTGGACTTCCGCAACGGTACGCTGTCGGACTACCAAATAAACACCTCTTCATCGTCAGAGAGCTCCCCTGGAACCGTTTGCCACATTACTTCGGGCTACCTCCCGGGAAGGGGAGGGAAGAAAAAAAAATAATTATTAGTACAATGAAGCCCTTGCTACCCGATCCCATCGCCGGTCGAGCTCAATCTTCTTCGCAACAAGAAAGACCCGCATATCATGGGTAACACGACTCCATCTGCCAGTGCTTCTAAGCATCTCTCTGACAATATTGTCTGGAGAGAGCTACCCTATGTCTGCATAAAGCTACTGACAATAGCCCTCCCACCTTTCACAAGAGAAGAATATATGTTTGGCGTCGTCCCCCACTCCATTCCAGAACGCACAATTAGGAAATCGAGCCTTCCAAATCTTGTGTAGGTAAAATTGAACCCTCCATGCCCACTTAGAAGTTGGGTAAGGAAGTAATCAAACTCACCATGCGTTCGGTTCAGCCACGGATTTAAATTATCGTGAAGACCTGCAGTCCATCTACCAATTGTTTCATTTTACCACGAAAGTTGCCACTCGGTAAGTGTGCATTGACGTTCAACACGAGGAACCCCCTCTCGTAAATCTACCCCGTTCCGGTTTTCCGGTTATAGATAGTTTTACATTCCTTAGCTAGAAGGGCAACGAGGATTCCGCGATCTGAGACAATGCGGTTCGGAGAGACACAATGCAAACCTCGCCGTCTCCGCACTTGGGTAAGATGATTACAATGGACTTCCTTGTAAAGGACGATAACCTATACTACCGCGCCATAGAGCACCTCGGTTCGCTGCGGCTTTGAGTTGCTCTGCAGCTGGTTTTGATCGGAGTCGGGATTCTCTTTCTAGTCAAAATGACTACTTTTGTGTTTTCCAGCTCAAGGAAGTATAACTGTGTTACTCCCAACGTGATCTCCACCCGCTTTGGCCCGCTTGCATCTCATACAACAGGGTGCGGTCTTTCAAATAATCTCTCAATATCCTCAAGAGATAGCTTGGCACGTGGAATGAGTTTTTTCATGTGCCTAGCATATCTGTCTATCTTACGGAATTTCCCTCAGGGACCGTCAACGATCATTCATGGGTCGTTTACGATACGGGGAGTGACGTCCCCGAGGTGCCCGAGCAAGCAGTTCTGACCCCCTAGCTGGTATAATACTTGCGTCCTAGGAAGTAGTCTCGAGAAAGTCTCTCGGTGAAGAGCGAACTGTTAATGACCGATACACGCCGGGACACACTGGGAGTCCCCGGAGCCGTCGACAACTCCCTATCTACGTCGATGGGGTGATGTGAGCCCAGCTCTGCCAAGGTGGTAGTTGTGGCGTGTATCAGGAGCCAGCCCCTTCGGGACCCTGGTCGGGTAGTGTGCATTGAACCGGTGTTAGTAGACCGCGTTGCTCCGAGCGAGCGCTGATCCGTCCGTGAATTCCGGGATCAGCTAAGCGTAGGTCAGGCCTCAGGGAATTGGGGTAGGGGCTGTGTCCTCGAGGGTATACCCGTTCCTGGCTATTGCGGCCCGCTCCCTTGCACACGATGCGCTGGTAAACAACTCAAATGGAGAATAAAAACGAACGAAACGAGGAGATAGTGGAAATGGAGAGTGAGCTGGCTGCGTTTATTCGCAGCACGAAAATGCGCCGTTCGCCCCAGCGCCCAGCGAAGGACGCAACAAGGGCTGAAATACCCGACGAGACATCAGGACGCGCAGACGGAGAGAAAGACTCGGAAAGTGATGCGGTACCTGCAACACAGATAGGAACCCAGACCATACAGCACAGTGCTGTAATTGGGGAAAGAGGCACAGTGGAAACTGCCGAAACTAATAAAATGGTTTCGAATATAAGTCGAGTGGGAGGACTGTTGATTACTCTGGCGCAAGCGGAAGAGGAAAGACTTATTAAAAAATGCACGGCAGTTGTGAAGCACATGCGATCTTCGACGTTTCTCCAGAAAAACGTCGGTAAGGGGGTGAAAAACGGGCTAATGGAACTGGAAGAGCTCCTGGACAAGATTTCATACTATAGGCGAACATGGAAAGTAAGACCAAATCCGCAGAAAGCAGAAACAACCGCGCTTCCCGAGGAGAACACCACGAGTACCAAACGGATCGCTGACAGCCCATTGCAGAGCGAACTTGGTAAAAAACGAAAGGAGGAAGGGACATCTGAAGGAGACTTCACTCAGGTACTCTCCAGGACTGAAAAGAAGAAGGCGAAGAGGATCAAAAGACAACAACACGTCGCGCCATCAGAAAAACCTCTGCCTAAAACTAAGGCGGACACGAAGGTCGGAGTGCCAAAAGAAAAGGTGGGGGGACGAAGGAGGACTAGACCGCCAGCTTTGCTTATTAAGCCGACGGAAGGCAAGACTTTTGCGGAAGTCCTCAGCGAAATCAGTTACAAAATCAAACCCGAAGACAACGGAGCGGAGGTGTCTTCTATATGTAAAACGAAGGATGGTGGAGTCTTAGTCGAACTAGGCCCGAAGACTATAAATAAAGTCACGTTCTGTGAAGCAGTCAAGGCGCTTCTAGGAGAAAAAGCTTTGGTTTCTAGCCTGGAACCCACGTGTGCTTTAGAAATCCGAGACCTTGACTGTCTCACGGAAAAGAATGAGGTAGAAGAGGCCATCAAACGCGAATGCCCGGAGGTAACCAATGTCCGGATTGGTATTACCTCCGCGAACTCCCGAGGCCAAAAACTCGCTGTGGTGGAAGTTGCCGAGCAATCCGCGAGAAAGCTTCTAAACAGCGGGAAAATAAGAATTGGTTGGGTAGTGTGTAGGATACGAATTCGGGCCGCCCCAACCAAATGTTACAGATGTTTGGACTATGGGCACACATCTGCAAACTGTCGGGGACCTGACAGAAGGGCAACATACCGTAAATGCGGTCAGGCTGGCCATAAAGCGAACAGCTGCAATGAAAAGGAAAGCTGCGTCCTATGCAGGGACCGTGGCGCGACTGATGAGAGCATTGCGCACACTGCGGGATCGGGGCGGTGTCCAGTTTTCAAAGCAGAACTGGAAAGAGCTAGGATATGGTCAACATGATTCGCATCTTACAAATCAATATGCACCGGAGTGCAACCGCTCACGAGTTGCTAGCGCAGTTCGCTGCGGAGACCAAAGCTGATTTAGTACTCATCAGTGAGCAGTACCGAAACAAGGGCCCAGTTTCATGGCACCCAGACATATCAGGTACCGCTGCCATCTGGGTTCGGGACGGCATCCTCCTGGGGGTTCTTGCCCAAGGCCGAGGGGATGGCTTTGTCTGGATTCGGTGTTCAGGGATAACGTTTTTTAGTGTCTATCTTACGCCGAATGAGACGATGCCGGACTTTCGTCGGAGGGTTGAGGCTTTGGAGGACGCTATCTTAAGCACGGATGGGCGGATCCTGGTCGGGGGTGACTTCAATGCTAGGGCACTTGAATGGGGCATGCCTCACACAGATTCCAGAGGGAAACGAATTCTGGAAATGGCGGCGAGAACAGGACTGGTAGTTCTAAACACCGGATCCACCCCAACGTTCCGGCGCCCGGGCTGCGAAGGTAGCATTCCAGACGTAACCTTCGCATCGGAATCACTGGTGTCGCTGGTGGACGGGTGGCGAGTTCTGGAAGACTTTTCGGCAAGTGACCACCAATACATTGCTTTCGAACTGGTGGACACAAACTCTCGGTGTGCGTCACCCCAGTGATCTTTCTGTGTATGGAACGTCGCGAAAGTGAACTCCGGGAAGTTTGTCGAAACTCTCGGAACAGGTGGGGCCACGCTGAAGGGTACTCCTGGGGCCGGTGGCGCCGCTGCTGACACTGTCGTAAATTCAGTTATGAACCTGATAACGACGGTCTGCGGAGCCTCCATGCCCAGGAAAACATCGAGGCACGGCAAACCCTCCATGTATTGGTGGACAGTGGAAATCGCAGAGCTCCGGAAGGAGTGTCACAGGCTTCGCTGCTTAACACAACGTCTAGGCGACCGGGGGGAGTCATGTACCATAATGATGGAGTACAAAGCAGCCAAAAGGAGACTCCGCAGCGCAATAAACAAGAGCAAAGCTCGCTGCTGGCAAGATCTGATCGACGAGGTGAATGGGGATCCGTGGGGACTCGGTTACAAATTTGTAACCCAAAAAATCGGGGCCCTGCGGAAACCCTGTTCACTTAAGGCCGAGCAGATGGACCGCATTGTGAGGGCACTCTTCCCTGCACACCCCGTATGGGATGGTAACGTCGGCGCGGAGAGCGCAGAGGACTGTCCACTTTTCTCTGTAAAAGAGTTGGAGCAGGCAGTCCTCTCTATGAAAAACAAGAAGGCGCCAGGACCCGATGGTATTCCAGCAGAGGTGTACAAACTGGTATTCCAACACCGGCCAGACCTACTGCTTGGCGCATTCAACGCTTGCTTGAAAGAGGGCATTTTCCCTGCTCGTTGGAAAGTTGCGAGGCTTGCGCTGATCCCTAAAGGGAAAGGCGATCGCGAATTGCCGTCTTCATACCGCCCACTATGTATGCTTGATACTGCTGAGAAAGTGCTCGAAAAGCTCATCAGAAGTAGACTCGCTGAAGCGATATGCGCTGCCGGAGATTTATCTCCCCGCAAGTTTAGTTTTAGGGCAGGGAAATCGACAATTGATGCTGTCATGCAAGTCGTGGAGGCCGTTCGACGAGCAGAGGCACATAGCCGCCGAACTCGATGGGTAGTGCTCCTCGTAACACTTGACGTCAGAAACGCCTTCAATTCCGTAAGATGGAGAGATATTCTAGGCACACTAGACAATACCTTCAACGTGCCGAACTATCTCTTACGGATTTTGAGGGACTATCTGAGGAACCGCTCCCTGCTCTATGAAACACTAGAGGGTCAAAGGTGGATGGAGGTCACGTCGGGGGTAGCACAGGGATCCATCCTGGGGCCGGACCTCTGGAACGATACCTATGACAGTCTGCTTAAACTCGACATGCCAGAAGAGTCGCGCCTGGTCGGCTACGCAGATGATCTCGCAGCGCTTGTTGTTGGACGCATTGTCGAACAGGCGCAAAGCAGACTCGGCATATTGATGCGACGGGTAAGCGGATGGATGACTACTCATGGTTTCAACCTCGCACTGGAAAAAACCGAAGTAGTCATCCTGACTAAAAAGAAAATTCCGACCCTGCGTCCCATATCGTTCGGCGAGTCGATAATCGAGTCAAAATCAGCGGTAAAGTACCTCGGGTTGACTCTTGACTCAAAGATGAGCTTTTCTGAGCAAATCCAAGCAGCAGCGAGCAAGGCTGCGGCTGGAGTTTCGGCGTTAAGTAGGCTAATGGCAAACATTGGGGGTCCTACGTCTAGTAGGCGACGTCTCCTGATGAGCTCAACGCAGTCTGTCCTGCTTTACGGCGCAGAGGTATGGGCTGGCGCTCTTAACAAGGAAATATATCGTAGACGCCTCGCGCAAGTACAGAGACGGGGAGCCTTACGGGTGGCGTCTGCGTCCCGCACAGTCTCTGAACCGGCCGTGATGGTGATCGCGGGAGTTATCCCCGTTGCCCTTCTTGCTAGGGAGCGTCAGGCCATATACAAGCGCAAGGGAGATGAGCCAAGGGAGGTGGTTGCTCGCGAAGAACGGCAACACACTCTAGACGAGTGGCAGCTCTCTTGGCAAAATGAAACTAGAGGCAGATGGACTGCGCGGCTCATCGGCAATTTAGGTGCGCGGCTGAATCGGAAGCATGGTGAGACTGACTATTTCCTTACCCAATTTTTTAGTGGGCATGGAGGTTTTCAGTCTTACCTGCACAAGATTGGAAAGGCGCGTTCTCCGGATTGTGTGTTTAGCAATGGAGTTGTGGACGATGCCCACCACACTTTTTTTTCTTGTGGAAGGTGGGATGGGGTTCGTCAGCAGCTCTATTTAAACACAGGGGATCTCTCTCCAGACAACATTGTGGAAGAGATGCTGAGGACTGCTGATAGCTGGAACCTTGTTGCCCATTACGTTCGGGCCCTTCTCGTTGCTAAGAAGATAGAACTCGACCGGTGGAGGAGCCGAATGGCAAGGGGTTCCTTGAACTGACAGTTCCCTTCCTCCTCTCCCCTCCCGTTGGTGAAAGGAATTCCCTGATTTGAAGGCTCCGCAAGGCGGGAGAGTTCGGGGGCTGGCCCGAAGTAATGTGACAAACGGTTCCAGGCTAGCTCTCTGACGATGGGGAGGTGTTTAGTTGGTAGTCCGACGACGTACCGAATCGGGAGTCTAACACTGTGTGCGTAAATGCATTCACCTACCCTACCCCAAAAAAAAAAAAATCTTACGGAATTGAAGGCGTTTCTGCCATCAAGCGTTATGAGGAGCACACGCTATCGAGATTAGCGGCCGGGTGCGTCAGTTCGATGAACCGCATCTACAACTTGCATAACTGTATCCACTGTGGATCTCCCTGCTTTGAACCCAAACTGCCTTGGGAATAAGTCCCAGAGGTGCGGATGAGTTCAGCACTTCTACTCTTGATGAGCTTTTCGAGCGGTTTCCCGGCCGTGTGAAGCATACGCAGCAGTTCACGGTCTCTTTTCCCTTTGCCAATTAGTGCCAGTCTCCCCATTCCAGCGAGAAGGAAAAAGCCCTCCTTCAGGCAATCATTGAACGCGCCGAGCAGCAAGTGTGGGGTTAGCAGAAAACCAGTTTGTAAACTACGCCGGGATTACTCTTACAGACTTTTAGGCTGGATCATTATCATCTATACGGATTAAGTGACCCATCCACCGTTACCTATTGAGTTGAATTTT